>NC_142046.1:11642209-12278209 GCF_982192425.1 Myodes glareolus
TGTTCAGTCTTTGTTTTTCCTACAGCAATGATTGCCATTGTTAATTCTCTCCCTCTTTTTTTTTTTGTTTTTGTTTTTGAGACAAGGTCTTACTCTAGTCCAAGCTGTCCTGGAACTCACAACAATCCTCCTGCCTCAGTGTCCCTGAGCCACCACACTCAACCCTTCCGGATCCTCTTTGCCTTTTAACCTGTCCGTGTTCTCTAGATCTTGCCTTCTGAGTCGTTTTCACCTTATTCTACAGCACCTTGCCTTGTCTCATCGTTCACAGGATGCCAATAGTGTGAGCTGATGTTGGCCTCATCTCTTTCTCCTCCCTGCCGCCTTTTTGCATTTACCTAAACACTGGATCTCTGCCTTTCACCGTACAGCTTCTCACAACACCTGACAGTGCCATGCTGTCGCTCACATTCAAGAGTGTGGCCTGATGCTGTGGATCTAGGACGCTCTGGGTGCACCCAAGAGGAATCAGCAAGTGGGTCCTGTCACCGGAGGGTGTTGTAATCATCTCTGCAAGTGGCTATTTCAGAACATGGTTCCCTACATGCTGTCTTGGAGTAAGAAAGGATGTGGGCACTGCGCTCAGTCTAGTAGCCAGCGCTGGGAGCCATGTGCGCTGGGAGCCGTGTGGGTCATGAGCCGTGTGTACCATGAGCCGTGTTCTCTGAGCTGTGTCGAGGAGGAAGACAGGCCTCTCGTACTGTACCTCTCACAGCGAGATGTCCCAGGGTCATCCAGGTCTCTCCTTTTCCTCAGTTGACATACCAAGCCCAGAGGCTCTGTCAGCCCACCTCTCAGAGGCACTGTCTTGGTAAAGTGTGAATGGCCCCTGGTTGCAGAAAGCTGTCCCCTGTCTCCCCCATTAGTCCCTCCACCCCTGTGACCACACCCAGCCCCTTCCCTGGGCCTCCCCCAGCTGTATGGGGCTGGCTACTTTCCTGCACAGGCTGAGGACCCAGCTTTGTCTGCCCTGAAAACCAGGTGCCATCCTGCACCTGCTTCCAGCACGGGGTTCACACCTGGTCCTCTGGGCCACCCCTCCTGTTCTCTTCTCCTGGCATATACATCTTTAAGATCTGTTAAAGTCCATCGGGGTGACATGTCACAAGTGAGAAGACACACCTTCAATCAGCTACATCCGTCTGTCCGTCCGTCTGTCCATCCATCCATCCATCATCTTTCCCTACTCTCTGTGTCTCTCTCTTTCCCTGTTTCTATCTCTCTCTGTCTCTATGCATCCCTACATGCCATTTTTATCCTCTGGCCTGTGCTTGACCTGGATCACTAACCTATCAGATTGTCTCAGATACACACACACACACACACCCCAAAAGACTTTCCCTAGCCCTGAGCTTCCTCCCATCACTAGAAGCTTCTGCCATGACCTTTGCAAAAGGAAACTGTCGCTTCTGGGCCTTCCATGACACCTCCCTCCGTCTTAGACTCAAGGAGAGAAAAGGAGAGAGCCCTTCTATCGGAAATCCATTGGGCATGGCCACAGCTTCACACACACACACACACACACACACACACACACACACACCATTCTCTGGTCACACAGCTCTTGCCCCAGCAGTTGAGCTGGTGCTGGGGTCCCTGCCAGCTGCCTGCCAGGAGTCCAGCTGAACCAAGACCTCCCTGTGTCTCCCAGCCTCCTGCTCCCCTAGGATTTCTGAGGCTGTGTTTACGTGGCCCTGCCACACTTAAGCTGCCTTTCATTCCATGATGCTTGTGGCCATTCCTTCTCCTCCCGTTCTCTCTCTCTCTCCTTCCCTCCCTCCCTCCCTCCCTCCCTCCCCTCTCCTTCCCTTCCTTTTACCTCCCTCCTAATCCACCCTCTTAATTTTCTCTTTGTCTTTCTCAACATTGCATCCTCACGCAGCCTGGCTCTGGCCCTAAGAATCAGCTTCTCTCGCTGGCACCCACACCCTCCCAGGGCTTCTGCCTCCTTCCACAGCATGTCTTAGGGTGAGTGGCTGATGGCGCCCTGCTGCAGTGGAGGCCCAGGTGTGGTGTGGCCCTGTGGCCGGCCGGACCGCCTGCTGTCTAACACTCTGGTAAGGTTACTATTTATCTAGTGCAACCAAAGTTGGCACACACATCTGGCGCCTGGTACTTAGTGCAATTATTTATGATTTCCACCAAGATTTAAAAGCTCATCGCCGGCCTTGTAATGCAGTAACTGATTGCGCTGCTAATGTAATTAAGAAAAGATTATGATGTCCACGTGGCGTACCAGATGGTGGCATTCACAGTAATCGGCGGGCACAACTGGCAGACAACTGCACAAGGGCAGCAGAGCAGAGGCAGCTGGAGACCTGCATCTTCCCCGGCACTCAGAGAGGGAAGGGCAGCAGGTATGCGTGGCGCAGGGGGTTGGGAGGTAGAGCAAGGCCTGTCTCTGCCGGGCTCCTGCCACAAGGGCGGTGTGCTGCCGTTCCCACCAGAATAGCACACTGAAAGTTCTGCCCGGACTCAAGCAAGCAAGGGCACACATGGACAGGTATATGTGGATGACCATAAACAAGGGACCTTTTTCTTCACTTACGCAAAAACTTGGATGGTGTGTCTGGTTGTGTTGAGCCCTGGGATTACATCAATAAAGAAAACCACCCTGGCCCTCCCCCATGTGGAGCCCAGGAGATGAGATGTGATCAAATACTCACAGGGCTAAATGCAAAATCAATTGTAAGCCATGTTGCAAATGGAAGGTGAGCTAGTGTGGCATGCTTCCCCGGAGCCATTAGCTAGGAAGGTCCGGGGTCAATTTTCTGAGGAATTGACCTTGGAGGTGAACCATCAAGCATAAGAAGCGAGAAAGTCAGGGAGTCTCAGTGGAGGGACACTTGTGAAGGCCCTGGGGTTGGAAAGCACACCCCAAACACAGAAGTCTAGCAGGAGGCCAGTGACTGAGAATGGAGGAGAAGAATGTGAAGAAGACTAAAACTTGAACCGCAAGAGTTGTACTAATGCTACAGCAGTGAGAGCAGCGGTTTGGCCACAAGGACAACCCAGGCAGTGGGCCAGGGGACGTCTGGGAGCAGACCCACTCACGGGGTGTGATTTCTTTACCTGTGTGGTGGGGCGGGGGCAGGGACAGCCTTTAACTCTGGTGTGTTCCTCAGGAGTTAGCCACATCACTGTTTCGAGAGGGTCTCTTTCGGGCACCTAGAGCTCTCTGATTAGGCTAGGCTGCTTGGCCAGGGAGTCCTAAGGTTCTGCCTCCTCAGTGCTGGGCAGAACTAGGTGAGATTGTGTACCACCGCGCCTGGCTTTGTGTGTGGGTGTGAAGATTGAGCGTCCCAGGAACTGCCTCACTAGCTCTGTTGTGTTGATGCTTTGGACGGAGTTTCATTTTGTTTTAACTTTCTAGTGCCGGGGATTGAACCCAGGGTTATGTGCGTGTAAGGCAACATTCTACCTTCCCAGTTCATGTTCTCGCCTGTAACAAGAGCAGCACAGCCAGTGAAAAAAAGTGTGTGTGTGTGCACATGTGTGTCTGTCTGTGTGTGTACACATATGTCTGTCCGTGTGTATCTGTCTATCTCTATGTGACTGTGTGTCAGTGTCTGTGTGTCTATCTGTCTGAAGGTCTGTGTGTGTGTGTGTGTGTTTGTGTGTCTATCTGTCTCTGTGTGTGTTATCTGTCTGTGTGCATGTGTCTGTCTATCTGTCTGAGGGTCTCTATGTGTTTCTGTGTGTGTCTTTATCTTTGTGTCTGCCTGTGTGTCTGTCATCTATGTATGTCTGTGTACATGTATATCTGTGTGTGTATGTGCCTGTGTCTTTGTGTGTGTTTGTGTATATATCCCTGTGTGTGTCTGTCTCTTTGTCTGTGTGTCTATCTGTCTCTGTGTGCATGTGTGTCTGTGACTGGCTGGCTGGCTGGCTATGGCTCTGTGTGTGTGTGTGTATGCCATGTATAAAGGGGGTACCCGTGGAGACAATAAAGGACACCAGATCCCCTGGAGCTGGAGTCAAATGTGGTTGTGAGCCACCTGACATGGTGCTGGGAACCAAAATCAGGTCCTCTGCAGTTGGTGCTGGGTCAACCAGATGTCCATGTGAAACAAGAGTTTGAATTTCTTGATTCCCAGCTCACACCACATCCATCCCAGCTCATCAGCAAGTGAACAACCAAAGAACAAAGCATTAGACAGACAGGAACAAAGTCATCATGGAGCCGAGGCCAGGCCGATGTGCCTAAAACAGATCACACCAGGCTAAGTAAAGAAAACGAAACATTTAAATGAAGAATTTGTGTTCCAAGATTATAAAAATAGAGTCAATAGCTGCTGGGAGCAGGAGAGGTGTGTGAGGCACATTTAACAGGTGACGGAGGCCGACTGCGGTGGCATGTGCCTATAGTCCTGGCACTCATAAAATAGAATCAGTCACATCAAAATCAAGACTACCATGTTGGACATAACAAGCTCCAGGACAGCCAGGGCTACATAGAGATAACCTGTCTTAGAACAAACAAAAAGTGGATTTGTTAAGTAGGTGGAGGCTGCTTGTTCGTTTCCCGGCTGCCCAGACCCGAAATAATCACTCAGAAACTATATTAATTAAATCACTGCTTGACCAATCACATAAGCACATTACTATCTAGTTCTTATATCTTAAATTAACCTGTTTCTATTAATCTGCGTATCACCACAAGGTTGTGGATTACTGGGCAAAGTTTCAGCGTCTGTCTCTTCCAGTGGCTACATGGCTTCTCCTGACTCAGCCTTCTTTCTCCCAGCATTCAGTTCAGTTTTCCCACCTACCTGTATTCTGCCTTGCCGTAGGCCAAGGAGCTTCTTTATTCACTAATCAATAAAAGCAGCACATATACAGAAAGACTTCCCACATCAGGTCTTTGTGTAGTTCAGGCTGGCCTTAACTTGCAAGCTTCTAGCCACAGCCTCTCAAGCCCTGGGATCACTTGCATGCCCAACATTTTTAATTAGATCAAGTGATCACGGAGTTATTGTAAGTGAATAAACGTATAAGAATTACCAAGAATATGCATTTAAAGGAATGTGAATACAGAGAGGTGCTTTTAACGGTTTCACTTTGCCTAACACATATTAAAACGATCACTTTTTTAAATGCAGAAGTAGAATTTCTTTTTTTAAGATTTATTTACTTTTATGTTGGGTGTATGAGCTTTTCCTGTATGTGAGTGCACCAGGTGTGTGCAGTGCCCACGGAGGTCAGAGACTGTTACCTGAAGCTGGAATTATAGGCAGTTGTGAGTCGCCATGTGCTGAGAACTAAACCCCCATCTTCTGCAAAAGCACTGAGTGCATTTAATCACCTCTCTGTCTTCTACAATATACTTTCAAGCCCCAAAAGCACAATACAGTATTAGCAGAGGTTTATTGGATTTTAGAAAACTTCCAAACAAAATTAAATGACCACCAGAAATACACACACACACACACACACACACGTGTATGCACACAGACATTTATCATAGTTCAATACACAGATAGTTTTTTATCTTCATAAGAGAATAAGCTAATTAACAAATTACGCTAGCCAAAAGCAGTTGTCTCTGAGAATAAATGGAAGATGAGTACCTGTCCCTCAGCAAGATGTTTATACCGTCCCCTCCAAGACTCAAGGAACGTTTCGGGAAACAGGGTGGAAAGAATATAGAAGTCAGATGGCAGGAAGAATGACTGTGAAATGCCAAGCTCTGGGAACACGCAGTAGCTCTGGGTGCCTGAAGGCCTGCCAGTTGGCAGTCAAGCAGGGGTGCAGGAGGAGCTCATGACACCCTCCCCCTCACTGCTGAACTGCTTACTAGGGAAAGACTGGTGAGGGGGAGTCATTGCTTTCAGTTGCTTATCCACTGAGGACCCCACCATGTTTAATGGATAACTCGCATCCAATGCTCATGGAAATGGCTCTGATTAAACTGAGCGGGTCACAAAACAAAATCAAAGTCGTGAAGCTGGGAAATGTGGTGGGGATGGGAATGGAAGAGGGATGAGAGGATGTGGGGAAGAGCGCCATCAGAATACATTATACACATGTATGAAATTGTCAAAAACCAAATGTGATAAACAGTGAAAAGGCAGCTATTTTTTTTTTTGTATGAAAATGGGATCGGAGGGCTTGAGAGATGGCTCAGCGGTTAAGAGCATTGCCTGCTCTTCCGAAGGTTCTGAGTTCAAATCCCAGCAACCACATGGTGGCTCACAACCATCTGTAATGAGGTCTGGTGCCCTCTGCTGGTCTGAAAGCATACACACAGACAGAATATTGTATACATAATAAATAAATGAAAATTTTTTTATAAAAAGAAAATGGGATTGAGTCCTTACCTCATAGCACACATTTAAACCTGAACAGGAGTGACCCAAGGCGGGAATTGGAGACAGGCACTGAAGCAGAGACTGGTGTGGGAGGTCCTTCTGTATATGTGTTGCTTTTATTTGTTAATGAATAAAGCTGCTTTCAGACAATGACTTAACAGAGTAAAGCCAGGTAGAAAATTCAAACAGAGATGGTGAGAGAGAGTATGCAGAGTCAGGGAGACGCCATGTAGCCACCTCCAAAAGAGACAGACACCTGGGAACTTTGCCAGTAAACCACAAACAAGCCTTGTGGTAAAATATAAAATAATGGAAATGGGTTAATTTAAAATATAAGAGCTAGAGAGAAATATGCTTAAACTATTGACCAAACAGTGTCTTAAATAATATATTTTGAGTCTGAGCAGCCAGAAATGAACAAGCAGTCTCCATCTACAGAATGGCACCCAACATGGTCTGAAACATTTGGGGCTGACGTCCGCCACCCACTTTGGGTCCAGGGGCTCATGTGCCCACTCAACGTCAGGAGGAAAGTAGCTGAGACTATGCCCATGGCTTATCAGCCTCCGCCTACAGATGGGTACACCAACATGTGCCAGCTAAATCCACATAAAACCTGAGAGAGCTTGGAAAGTAATTCTAGACACACACAAAAAAACAAAGTTTAGCCACATTTTTTTTTTGAATGGACTCTTTAAGAGAGATCTTCCTGGTTCAGCGGTAGCATCAAAAAAACTACACAGTTTTGAAATGGCAGCTTCCTGATTTGTTCTAGTTGCATGAACAGCTCTGGCCATTTCAGGAGGCCAAACACTTAAATGGGGTATGTGAGCAGTATGCTCACATTGCTGAATGGTGACACAGACTCACTGTGACCCTGGAGCTGGGGCAATGTGCATGGCTCTCAGAGACAGTGAACATGCCTCCACCATGTTGAACTGGGCAGAGCCATCAGGCAGTGCCATAGAGTTGGTCCTAGCCATGCCCACTTAACATTTAAAAAAAGTGCTCCTGGTCAGAAAATAATTACAGATATGCACACAGTAAAGACAAATATGGATGGAAAAGACCTCTAATTGGGTCAGAGTGTTGGATAAATATGCATAGGCTTGAGAGAGGAAAATGAATACAGACAGTTATAAAAGGAAGTAAATGGTTTTAAAAAATAAAACAAAGTCTTTAAAGAGACAGAGTACAGACAGTAATAGATTAAAGGAATAAGGGGGGAAACCATGTAAAGATGGAATATACGCAGAGAATCTGGATTATGTATATATTATTGTGTTTTCTTTGATTTTTTTGACTGTGAATGAGCTAAGTACAGAGGGGCATTTCATTGTACAGGCTGCTAAGGTAATTCAACAGTTATGTATATACACACACATGTATATGTAGATGTAGATGTAGATGTATATATGACTGTCCAGGCAGCAAGATGTCTCTGTCAATTCTAGAGTTTGGGAAGTTGTTTACAATGCACTTCCTGCTTACTTAGGTAATATTATATCCTTCTGGAGTCTTTGATGGAGTTGAAGCATAGATAGTTATAGCCGTCCTTTGTTGTGATAAAAGATAAAGTTGGTATAAATATTGTAACTGTAATTCTTACTTGATATCTGTTTTGTTTTAATTTTGTAGTAATTTTACTATGCTAAAGTTAAAACCTTCCTTTTTATTTGGATAGAAAAGGGGAAATGGTATGGGATGTCCTTCTGTATATGTGTTGCTTTTATTAGTTAATGAATAAAGCTGCTTTCAGTCAATGGCTTAGCAAAGTAAAGCCAGGCAGGAAATCCAAACAGATATGTAGAGAGAGAGTAGGCAGAGTCAGGGAGATGCCATGTAGCTGCCACCGAAAGAGACAGACACCCAGGAACTTTATTGGCAAACCATGAGCTTTATGGTAAAATACAAAATAATGGAAATGAGTTAATTTAAGATATAAGAGTTAGCTAGAAATATACTTAAGCTATTGGTCAAACTGTTTTAAATAATATAGTTTTTATGTTAATTATTTTGGATCTGAGCAGATGGGAATGAATGTGCAGTCTCTGTCTACAAGAGACCATGAAGGAACACCACTTACTGGCTTGCTCCCTCTGTCTTGCTCAGCTTCCCTTTTTATGTAGCCCACCTACCTATAGATGGGACCACACACCGTGGACTGAGTCTTCCTATACTAATTAATATAATGGGGCTTTTGGACCGCCAGCCCCCAAATCACGACATGGAAACTTACTATGAATGCTTGGCCTTAACCTATGCTTGTCCCACTAGCTCTTATAATTTAATTTATCTGTTTCTCTTCACCTGTGTTTTGTCTTGAGGCTTTTTACCTTTCTTTCATTCCATGTGTCCTACTTTTCTGCTTCCTCCATGTCTAGCTGGCTGGCGTCTCCCTCATTCTCTCTTGGACCTAGATTTCTCCTATTTATTCTCTCTGCCGACCAGTCCCACCTATCCCTCTACTGCCCTGCTTTACTGTTATTCGATGCTTTCCTAGACAAATCAGGTGCCTTAGGCAGGCAAAGTGAATCAGCAACACATATTCACCTAGGTAAACAAATGCAGCATAAACAAAAGTAACACACCTTTATTAAAGTAACATTCCACAACAAATTAACAATTCATAAAGCACTTCACAGACATGGCTATAGAAAAGTCTATTCTGGGCGGTTCTTCGGTTGAGGTTCCTTTTTCCAGCTGAGGTATATAACATGTGGACAAATGTTTTCCAGCTGAGGTATGTAACATGTGGACAAACGAAGGCAACTATGATATTTGCATGTATTTGTTTATATTTCCTTCTTAATCATTCAATACTTCCCTTCATGTCCTTGAGCAGAGCTATAACAACAACCTTAAAATATGTTTATCTTTATTCCAAGCTGTAGGTCACCTTGAGGTTGGTCTCTACTGATAAGCTTTCCTATTGAATATGGATTATATTGGTTCATATCGTCATATGTCTAATAATTTTGGAACACCACCAGGACATTGTTGGCAATTCGCTTTAGGAACTCTGTGTTTTTTTTTCTGTTCTTCTGAAACATGTTTTATTTTAGTATAAAAATACAAGATTTAAAAATATATTGCTTAATTTTTTTGTTTTATTTGGCTGAACTTCAACTGTGGTAGTCAAATAGCTAAACTCTCTGTTCAACTAGTTTTGTCCTCATTAAGATTCTAGCCTTTTCTGAAGTGAATTCATAGTTCAGAAGCAGCCTGGGGCTAGGGTGGAGTTTCTAAATGGATTCTGGCATCCCATTGCATGGTTCTCCCTTCCTGGGGTTCCCACACCCTTGACTTTCCAGCTTCTATGGAAGATCCCATTCTGACCTGTAGGAATCGCAACACTGATTTCCATCCATGTTTTAGCTCGTGAGACCCACATGAGGCCTGCCCAAAACACAAACGTGTACAATTGAGAGCCTCACACCGTGAATTTCACTTCTAACCAGGGCTAGTCTCTAATTACTGCCACTTTGGGTGGTGCCCATAGAGCCTTTCAAAGGTTTTGTTCGGGTTCTAGCATCGTGACCTAAGACAACAGCCCTTGATCGGGCACTGTGTTGTTATTGGAAGGGAATGTGCTACATAAAACTTAATTTTAAAATTCATTCACTCATTCCCTCATTCATTCATTCATATGTGTCACTTTGCATGTACGGAGGTGAGCGAACTTTTGAAAGTTGGCCGTCTGCTCCCACCATGTGGGTCCTGGGGACCAAACTCAGTCCATCAGACTTGTTAGCAAGTTCCTCTACTCCTTTGTCATCTCACTAGCCCCATCACTAGATAAAATTTAAACACTTGTAGATTTCCATAAGCGGCATTAAAAAGCACGCATCAAATTCGAGGCAAATGTGTTCTCAGTGCCTGTGACAGACAAAGGGTTAATTTCCAGCTCCTGCAAATCGTTAAGAAAAAGACAAAGCATGGGACATAAAACTGTTCCCAGGACATGAATAGGCTCGGAGAAGAGTAAGCCCCAATGGCCAATAAACATATGGCTGGGGCTTCTCCACTCAGGGAAATGCAAATTAAAATAACAGCGTGGTAGCGCTTCTCACCCATACTATTGGCAAGGGTTCAAGGATGTTCACACCTACTCCTGGAGAACAGAAGCAAAGGTAGATTTTTAAGGATAACTAATGACAATAAAATTAATTCTGCCTGGTTTTGGAAAGTAATGTGGAAAAAATCTATTTTAAAAATACATATACACATGTGTACACACATGTATAGATGTATAAATGTACAAATATATATATATTCCTTCAAACAATAGCCCTGCTTATAAGAATCTCCCAAAGAAATAAACAAAAGGTCTCAGACGTGGGCATAGATCAAGATATTTAATGTAGTAGTTTTTACTGCGGCTGAAGAGCTAGAGAGAATTCATCTATAGGAGAATGTTTAAAACATGGCAGGTTTACATCACAGAAAAAAAATAAGACTTAAAAGAAGAATAAAGCAATAAGTTTGCTTGGATAGGTTTCCACCATGTACTGCTAATTGAGAAAAGTCTGCCAGGAATGTAATAGGATTCATTTTGTTCAATAATGATCAGCTAGCCCTCTGTGTGTGTGTGTGTGTGTGTGTGTGTGCGTGTGTGTGTGTGTGTGTGTGTTGAATGGGTGTGTGAAGTGTGAAGAAAGACATGCCAACAAGTCATGTGTATGTATGTGTGCGTGTGATGTACAGGTTTGTGAAGTGTGGAGAAGGAAACACCAGCAAGTCGTGTGCGTGTGTGTGTGTGTGTGTGTGTGTGTGTGTGTGTGTGTGTGTGTTGAATGGGTGTGTGAAGTGTGGAGAAGGAAACATCAGCAAGTTGTATGTGTATGTGTGTGTGTGTGTGTGATGTACAGGTGTTTGAAGTGTGAAGAAGGAAACATCAGCAAGTTGTGTGTGTGTGTGTGATACACAGGTGTGTGAAGTGTGGGGAAGGACACATGCCAGGTTATTGACATTGATTTTGAGAATAAATCACATAAATAGAACAACCACTATTTGTAATTATTGTCTTATGTGTATGAATGTCTTTCTTGCATGTATATTTGTGTACCACATGTGTACCTGCTGTCCAAGTAGGCCTACGAGGGCCTCAGATCCCCTGGAACTGGAGTTAAGGAACGGCGGCCACGTGGGTGCTAGGAACTGAATCCAGGTCCTCTAGAAGAGCAGCCAGTGCCCTTCAGCACTGAGCCACCTCTCCAGCCCCACAAACACTATTTTTATCATGAGAAAATATTATTAACTACAAAAGTACAGAAGGTAAAAGGCAAAAATTATAGTATCACTCCTATTTCTGTCACTCAGGGGTCTATTCTAATGAGTGAACTCTGAGGTTAACTATAGTATATATGTAAATATGCACATCTGTAATATATTATGTAATGTAAGTACAGGTGTGTGTGTGTGTGTGTGTGTGTGTGTGAGTCATTTTTTGTTGCTGTGATAAATGCCATAACCAGAGTCACTTGCAGAAGAAGAGTTTGTCTGGGATTGCAGCTCCTAACGGAGACTCCTTCATGGAAGGGGAGGCGTGGCTGGCAGCAGGTGGCTGAGGTGGGAAACTGAGAGGTCATATCTGCACCCACACACAGGAAGCCAAGCTTGAACAAGAAGTGGTGTGGGGCTACAAGAACTCAACGCCTGCCCCCGGTGATGTGCTTCCTCCAGCAAAGCTGCATCTCCTTGAGGTCCTGCAACACCCCCAGTCCAAACAGCACCCCCAACCTGGAACCAAACATTCAAATTCTAGGGCCTATGGGGGACATTTCTCTTTCAAACCACCACAATGCACACACACATCTTCATTAGATTTGTTTATTTTTATTTTACATTTATGAGTGTTTGCCTGTGTATATCTATGTGTACCACATGTGTGCCTGGTGCCTGCAGAAGCCGGAAGAAAGCCCCAGATTTCCTGGAACTGGAGTTACAGGTAGTTGTGCGTTGCCGTGTTGCGAGACACAAAACACCCAGGTCCTCTGGGACAGCAGCGAGGGCTCGCCACTACTGAGTCATCTCCACAGCTCCCATGCAATATCTTCCTGTGGTCCAGAAATGCTTCTCGCTTGCTTAGAGGAGACAGGTTTGCTTTCTTACATCCTGGGCTCAAACTCAGGCCTCACGCTCAGTCAGTGATGCACCACTGATCTACATCCCCAGCGCTTTGAGGGTAAATAGGCTGTGGCTTGATGGTTGGTGATGCTTTCCCGGGCATATGCTCAACCCCAACCTAGTCCAGTTGTACATGGTAAGAATGCACCTTTTGATGGTGGCCATACCTTACTAGAGAGTTAAAAAAAAAAAGAAATCTAAATGAAAGAAGAAAGACATGCACATTAAGCTCGTGTCCGTGGAGGCGTGTCCAACCTATCCCCTCCTCTGTCCCATCTTTCCTGCTGTGAATCACAGACCCAGGTGCCTGGTGACCCTGGACCTGGGACCTCCACTCAGTTCACGAGGAATTGTCTCCCAGCATGCAGGATCCACACAGGAGATTCCACTCCAGCTGTTGAGTGGGCATCCACTCCACAGCCTAGAACAGTATGGTGTAAGGGTACCCAGACAGCCAGGAGCTTGGAACCCACCCATACACCATAGAGATGGTCACAGGCACAATTGTGACCTTTATTTGTATGCTGAAGCCCCGACTCCCAATGTACTTGGAAGGTGGCCTTTAGAGGTAGATGAGCTCATGAGGACGGGGCTTCCTGATTAGTGTCTTTTAAATTTTTACTTTCTAAAAAGATTTATTTTTATTTTATGTTTATGGGTGGGTGCTGTTGAACAATCTTTTTCTACACTATGATACGTATTACACTCATTGGTTAATAAAAAGTGACAGCCCACGGGGCAGGGAACCCTGACTGCTCTTAGGACTAGAGAGGGAGGGGGAAGTGGGGAGGGGGAGGGAAAAGGGAGGCAGGGAGGAGGTGGAAATTTCTAATAATAAATAAATAAATAAAATAAAGTTAAAAGTGACAGGCCAGTAGCTGGGCAGGAAGTGAGGAAGGAAAACCAAACTAAGAAACATGGGAAGGAGGAAGGCAGAGTCAGGAGAGACATGAGCCAACGTCCCAGGAAGCAAGACATGCCAAGGACAGGTAAGGCCACAAGGCTCATGGCAATACATAGATTAATAGAAACGGGTTGATTTAAATGTAAGTGTGTTGTTGGAGGCTGCTGGTTTGTTCCTGGCTGCTCAGACCTAAAATAATAACACAGATTTAAATCACTGCTTGGCCAGTTACTTAAGTGTTTCTGGCTAACTCTTATATCCTAAACTAACCTATCTTCATTAATCTGTGTATCACCACATGGCTGTGGCTTACCGGGTAAAGTTCTGTCCAGCGGCTGTCTCCAGCAGGGCTACATGGTGTCTTGCGACTCTGCCTTCTTTCTCCAAGCATTCAGTTTAGTATGTCCCCCCTCCCACCTACCTCTACTCTGCCCTTTCACAGAACAAGGCAGCTTCTCTATTCATTAACCAGTAAAAGCAATACATATACAGAAGGATTTTCCCACACCATAAGAGTTAGTTAGTAATAAGTCTGAGCTATATGTTGAGAATTTATATTTCATATTCAGCCTCTTAGTGGTCATTTGGGAACTAGCAGGTAGGAGAGAAATATCCGTCTACATATAGCTTTCTAATGTGTGGCCAAAATTTCCACATAAAACTCTTTTAAGAGGTCCTACTACCAAACACTTACATGGTGTCTATGAGCAGTCAGCAGCATTCTTCTTGGCGGCAGCATGACCTAGAAACTTCCCAGAGTTGGAGCAGTAAACATGGCTTTCAGAGCTGGCAGTATATACCTCTACCATGAGACTAGACTCTCAGGGAACCAAGGGGGGAGGAGTCAGAAGAGGGTGTCGGAATATCTAGAACTGGAGTTACAGATGTTTGAGCCACCATGTGGGTGCTGGGAACCAAGTCTGGATCCTCTGAAAGAGTAACCCAAGCTCCTAACCTGAGGCATCTCTCCAACACCAGGTCTAACTAAAGGAAGTTAGAGTCCTCCATGTGCCCTGAAGACATAGTCAGAAGGCAATTGTCTACCTAGAAACACAGCCAATGGCCCAGGGAGACGCCTTCCTTAGAAACACAGTCAGTGGCACCTTGACACCTTATCCCACACACACAACCCAGAGCTTTGAGAAAATGGTTTTTGTGGATTGTTACCCAATCTGTGTTGTGGTGGTAGTGGTGGTGATAGTTGTGGGGTGTGTGTGTGTGTGTGTGTGTGTGTGTGTGTGTGTGTGTATGTGGTGTGTGTGTGTGACAACTTGCAATAACTGAAGATAAACTCGACCCTCTGGCTGTCTAGTGCCCCGGAGAGCTGGAAGTCACGTTATTGAAGATGGAGAGGTATGATGGCCCCCAAATTGGCATCCTAACTGACAACCTTCACTCTCCCCAGTGAGCC
The DNA here is from genome assembly GCF_982192425.1 of Myodes glareolus. Lineage (NCBI taxonomy): Eukaryota > Metazoa > Chordata > Mammalia > Rodentia > Cricetidae > Myodes > Myodes glareolus. The sequence continues at coordinate 11,656,965 of NC_142046.1, forward strand.
TTCTAAAATACCCATCCCCAAAGTCACCCAATGTATTTAGGACAGAGTGAAAACTCACTGGCATCCATTAGAACATGGTGTCTTATTTTAACCCACACACACAATGCAGCCGCTGCCTCCTAGACCGTGGGTTTCTTTTATACTGTTTCAGGAGTTCACAGTCAACTGCAGCTCAAATCATGAAACTGATAAAGGGGCCATCCCAGAGACAAGCAAACCATATGTTTTGATTGTAGGCTGTGAAATAGAATCTCATGCCAACAATGTTATCCTGCCCGCGTATCTACTCTGTATATGCTACCCACTCTGTAACGTAGACAGTCACAGAACAGCCCATCCTTTGCTCCGAGGACTCCAGACACACACGCGCACAGACATATCTGCTCACTTTGGACTTCCTTCTGCTGAGGTAGGTGGCTGAAGGCGTTCCACCTCACCTGCATCCTACCCCTGGCAACCTGGCTTGCATCTGTGTTACCTGCTGGAGACTATGGCTCTGGCAATTCTCCCTTGATGTTACCACCAGCCACCACCTCTCCCTCTCCTGGTCACTGCTGTCAATGTGCCAACACCCCAGCTTCTGGAGCTTCCCATACCTGGAGGAAGGGGAAGCTGGCCTCACTCCATCTCATCAGGTCTGACCTTACACAGTTTTCATCCTAGCTGGCCACTCCACTGCTCTGAGTGCTTTCTTTGGTTAACCTCAGGGTCTTCTTTTGGTGCCTCCCTCTTCTCAGACTCCTACTCTCATTGAGCACAGCCTGAGCCTTGGGACATTGCCATTCTCTCTCTCCCCCTCCCTCTCTCCCTCCCTCCCCCCTCTCCCCACCTCTCTCTCCCCAACATGCTGGGATAACAGTACACACCTTGGTCACGCGGTATGGATGACTCCTGAACTCCCCTCTCCATCTCTAGCCACAGTTGTGGCCACCACTTACAAAGTCCACCAAGCAAGCTGCCTCTTCAACAATGCTACCTGTATGGTACCTAGAACACAACCTGCCTGCGTGAGGGGCTTGCTTTTCTTCCTCATCTCCCCATCTCAAAAATCACCACCACCTCTTATCAAATTTATCAAGTCCCAAATGTGGAAGCCAGTCAATACTCTTCTGAGCTTGTCAATGTCGGGTTCAATTCAAGGGCAACCCTGTGGAGGCCGTGTCCAAACTGTGCGCTGTAGTCCACTGTCAGCAACGCTGACATCTCAATCACTGAGCTAATAGGCAGCTGCCAAATTCTGCCCTGGGAAAGAAGCCCTTCTTGAAATAGGAAAATAATTTGCTGAGTATATTTGAAAATTATGTGGCCATATTGCGTTCCTTAAGATTTCACTCAAAGAGGTTAGCATCCATGAGGGAGCCTTACTTGAATCAAACACTGCTTTGATGACTGCAAAATGGCAATTTTCATAATTTTATCATTTCTTCTATCAGTACTGTCCATTTATCTGTGAAGAACTTTTCTCTGTACTCTCTGGGAATATCGATGAAGATTTATAGATTACTTTTTAATTCTGTATGCTATAGCCCATGACGGCCATTCTTTCTAATGTTCAAACTGTTAAGAATTAGGCCAAATCGGCATGTCCTCCATTTTTGTGATGGCTAATTTTGGTTGTCAGCTTCACTGCATCTGGAACCAACTCAACCCCAAGCTTCTGGGTACTCCGGTGAGAGATTTTCTGCACCAGACTGTTTGAAACAGAAAGAGCCACCTTAAATCTGGGAGCACCTTCTGGTGGCAGCCCAGATACAAAGATATAAACAAGAAAACTTGGCCTTTGCCTGCCCGCCCTCACTCTTGCTGGCAAGTCCATCTGTCCTGCTAATGTGGCTTCTTCAGGATTCCAAACAGACTGAAGGCAGCAGCTCTCAGGGAGCCCTTCAGGCCTTTAGCATCAGCTAAGACTGCTGAGACATCATAACTCCGCTTTCAATATGTGTATTCATCCTCTCTGTTCTCTTCCTTTCGAGAAGTTGAGAGTACGCCTATTAAAAGAACATCCCATTCCCATCATCTTTTCTAGACCCAACTTTGTGTGTGTGTGTGAGTGTGCGCGCACGTGTAAGTGTGAGTGCATGTGTGCGTGCGTGTGTAAGTGTGTGTGTGTGTGTGTGTGTGTGTGTGTGTACCCCACAGCCTTGAACATGTCAGCGAGACAGACTTGGGATACTGGGGAATGTAGACATTATCAAGTCAACAGTCACTTTCTGGGTGTGGCAATGGTGCTGTGACTATAGAGCATTTTTGCTCCTAAGAGTCTGGAATACTCCATGATGAAACCTTGTGATGTCAACAGTTGACTCAAATGAAGATCTTAGCAAGTGCTGAAAATATTATATTAACTTAAACATTTCCTATAAAATATTCTTTTAAAAATTAAAGCTGCCAGGGTTGGGGAGATGGCTCAGTGGATAAGAGTGTTTGAGGAGTAATCGTGATAATATGGTTTCTGTCCCCCAGAACACATGTAAAAAATAAGAGCCAGACGCTATGATGAACATCGTGACTCCGGTGCTCCTACAGGGAGACCGGAGGCAGTGACAGGTCTGCAGGAGTTTACCAGCTCTGCACGCCTGAAATACACAGGTGCCCACAGAAACAGGAGATGCCCTGCCTCAGCATGGTGGAAGGAGAGAACCAGTTTCTGAAAGTTGTCCTCTGACTTCCACACACACGCCTGCCACGCACATAAATTAGATACATTTTAAAATAAGCTGTGGAAACCAGGTAACATGTCTGACCTCTGGTCACCCCTGCATGGTTGCTGCCTGGATCTCCCCGCACCATTGCTCACCCACACTGTCCTTACTAGGCCTGGCTTCCATGTCCCTGGTCTGTTCGCACACAGCTGTGGCTCTGATGGGGTGTGCCGTTCTCTTACTTAGAGCTCTTGGCTTCTAGAATCGGTGCCAGCTAAGTGCCCTACAGAGCTGTCCAAAGCCTTTTACCATTTGGTCCTGTCTACCTCCCACCCTGGCCTCCTGCCCTTCTCACCACATTTTGCCCACAATTTCTATTCAGTCTGAGTTCTTCCCCCAGCTCTACCCTGAGTCCCCAGGAGTGTGTGTATGTGTGTGTGTGTGTGTACTTCTGTTGGATGTCACCTGCCCTGAGAAGCCTCCTCTGACCCCTCTGCTAAAATACCATCCCCATTTTCACCCAGGGCAGGTGACATCCTTGGCCCAGCTTAATTTGTTGCATGTGTTCATTTAAATGACAGTGGGCATATATGTGCAGGTGTACATGGTTCTGCATGTGTGTGTCATTTCTCAGATGGCATCCACATTGTTTTTTGAGACACAGTCTCTCTCTTGCTTGAAGCTGGCGGCAGAAGGCTAGGACTGTGTGCCAGGGACCCACGTGTACCCACCTCCCCAGCCCTGGGACGACAAACATCTGCTGCCACACCCGACTTTTTAATTGTGGGTTCTGGGGGCCAAGCTTATGTCCTCAACCTTTCATGGGAAGTGCTTTACCAATTGAACTCCATTCCCCCGCCTCCAACTTAGTTTTCCATTTTTTTCCTGTCTGTTCTCCTGATGAAATATAAGCAGAGAGTATTCAATAGCATGAGTTTAGCACCAAAGACAAGGCCAGCTGTGATAGGTGCCGTTAGTACTGGTTAAATAAGTGACACAGACACACATAGAGAGATGCTTACAGGCAGGCACACAGCTAGGCGCACATGCAGGCTTACTAACGATCACATTATGGAAACAGAATCACACGGACATGTCTATACACACACAATCATATAGCACATTTAAACACTCACAGAAGGTAAATGAATTCACATACTAATATTTACAGGTTTGCACATGATACATACAAACATGCTTTGTTTATCTCATGAATACACATATCCAAAGATAGACATTTAGGTGCACAGGCATGAATGAACACCTACACATGTGTGTACACGCTTACACATCTGGCCATTTCCTGGCTAGAGTCTCCATGTTCTTGCTGAGCCTGGCTGGAATGGACGATGCTGGCTACTCTTTAGCCCCCGGCCAGGAGAATGGCAAGTCTCCTGGTATCATTCCCTCTCAGGGCAGAAGAGTGAGAGGAGGTGAGGGGGCCGTTAGGGAGGTGCCCCTTGATGGATGACCACTCTGCGTCTGGTGCTGGAGCAACAATGTCACAGAGGCCATTAACAGTCTGGGCAGAGCCATAAAACATGCTGCCTGGCTCCAGCAGCCCCTGCCTCTACCATCACCCTGACTCTGGGCCATGGGCTAATGCCAACAGCGGTGCCCTCTCCCAGCCTAGACTGAGGCAAGTGCCAGGGCTTCTGCACTGTCTCCTCAGCTGGGGCCAGGGAAGGACCCTATGAGGTAGGTACAGAAGGAAGGTAGTGGCTGTCAACAAGGTGGGGAAACTGGGACACATTTTGCTCAGGTTCAGTTAGGTCAGCAAGGGATGGGGGGCATGAAAAATGGCTGTGGCTACCAGAGAAGGGGCTAAAGCTTCCCAGACTGGCTCCATTAGTGCCCGAGGCCCCCAAGTCATACTAGACAGCTGACCCTTGAAAGGGAGCTAATCCCAGAGCCTGACTGCTGGCATAGTATCAGCTGCCCCAGTTCCCTGTGGCCTTCACAGGACTGCAGGATGAGCCCATGAGTTCTTCATGGGACTGGACCTCTCCATCATCCCCACACAGGTGGGGTACCCCAAGGGATTCTCCCATCAAAGCCATCCTGTTCAAACAGACCCTTTGGGGGACATTCTGTGCTGGCTCAGGAAGTGAAGGAGCAGGTCCACGGGGTCCCCACTGGATCATCAAAATCCTAGACGCAAGAGAGAAAACTGTTTGTTCAGGAGCTCAAGCCCAGAGCTGGAAGACAAGGGTACGCATGATGGAGGGTGGGATGGGGGTGGGAAGATCGTGCCATGAGAGACTGTGGTATGGAGAGATTTAGGAAGGCTAAGCAGGCTGCAGGCGAGGGGAAGGTGGGGGCTGGGAGAGTCTAAAGAGACTTTACCCCAAGGATACCAGGATGTCATAAAACGATCTTAAAGGGGGAGGTGACACCCTAATTTGATGCCATGTCTCTTGCCATCCTTCAGCACATCTGTTAGCACTTCGGTACAGAAGGACAGAAGTGGACTGAGACCAAAAAGGGAAGACCATTTTGTTACACGTCAAGGACCACACAATCCTTCTGTCCCATTATTTCCTCCAGAGAAGAGCATATGACCAGTGTTCTGGTCTGGGAGGTGGCTTGTAAGCATGAGGTTAATCCCAAGAACACAACTTTAAGAAGTCAGACACAGTGTAGGCACTGGTGGTCCTTGAGCTGGGGAGGGAGAGACGGGGCTCATGGTTAGTCAGCAAAATCTACTTGTCAGGCCCCAGGTTCCTGAGAGACCCTGCCTTTAAAAAAAAAAAAAGAGGTGGACAGTGCCTGGGGAACATTAGAGGGTTGTTCTCAAGTCTCCACATTCACGTTCACACCTGCAAACAGGGGCATGTGCACACACATGTACATACATGTACATGCAGAGAGAAACTGGACTCCTTCCATCCACTCTTTTGTACACGCATGCACGCATGGTGGCAGCCTGATTCACTCCGGGGTTGAATGGTGAGCCATGCTTGGCCACCTAAAGGGTGACAAGTTGGTAGAGGAAGACAAAGTTGGGGCAAGAACCAGGACCAGCATTTATAGAGCATCTACTGTATGCTAGGCATGAGGAGGGGCAGCTGGTATGGGATCTCTATTTGGCTCTGCAGTCCCCAGTAAGGAGGTCTCTTTCCTGTACCATTTTATAGGCAAACTGAGGCTCAGAGTGCTGAGCCACTTGCATAAGTTCTCATGAAGAGCTCCCGCCCTGGCAGAAAGGCTTCCAGGGATGACAGAGAGGTCCTGAACTCCAAGAATGATTTTCATCCTTGTCTTCAGTCCTGGAGAGGCTCTGAAGTTCCCAGGAAGGATGGACCCCTCGGGGATTGGTCCAAGAGCCTGACACTGTCTCCCCGCTGGCTGTGATGAATGCCTGACAGTCCCTCCACTTGCAGGGAACTCATCAGACTAATGTCTCCCAATGTGAAGTCCTTGTCGCCTTTGGATGAGAAATCCCAGCCTCCTGGCATTCTGTGCCCCAGACAGATGGGCTCCCGTCCCCGGGTCTGTGAGCAATGCAGCCTCTTCTGCAGAGAGAGGTCGATAAAGGCCCTTCATCAGGACCACCGAGTCTCCCATCAGCCATTGGGCAGTAGCCCTGCTGCATGCTGGTCCTTTGAGGCTGAATCCAGCTGCAAACTAGCACAGGGAAGGGGGTTTGGTACCCAGTAAAATAAGAGCCCCACGAAGAAGGAGCAGGTCATTTTCAGCCATGCCACAGACAGTCAACAGACCCAAGGGCAGGGGCGGGGCAGGTAACATTCTGCCTTGACTGTGAAGCAGGGCATGAACACACACCCGGAGGATCTGAAAAACGGCTGCTCAGGTCATCCTAGGACCTCAACGGTTCTGTGGAGGAGAAACAAAGATGCTGGAAGTCAGTGGTAGGAAGGACTGAATGGCAGTGTTTTCAACAGTAGGAGGCCATAGAAATAGCAATCAGTATCACCTACATGAGGTTGGCATTGATGTCATTGTTGTGTTGGTCCTCGTGAAGCCCCACGGAGGAAGGCGAGGCTGCCTCGTTTCACACACTCCACAAGTGAGGCCCAGAGCAGTTCAATGCTGTTCTCAGTGAGGCAAGATTCTACCTTAGATTTCCTCACTTCTAAGCTGGCCCTTTAGCTTCTTGTCATCCAGCCTCTCAACTGGGGTTTGTAAAGTGGCACTTCCATGCCAGACACTGGGTTGGTACTGGAGCTGCACAAGAGAGGTGTGGTACCTGCAATGACACTCGGAACGTCTGCACAGAAATGAGGCCATCTTCCCAAGGAACTGGCAGAGTGATTTGTATTGGGGGCCTTGAGTACCAGCCTCAGTACTCAGAATTGGATGTCTATGGTAAGCGAGGATCTCATGGTAAAAAATTAACTCAAGCATGTTATCTCTGTGGGTTCTTTATGTTTTGGGCGAGGGAAAAAATTGAAGTGAGGGGGCACGGAGAAGAAGAATAAGGGGTGATCTCCACGAGGTTTCTAGTTTTTACAGACATAGTTGGAAAATTCCATAGGCAAGGACAATGATAATATGCATATCAAAATCACAAAAAGGGCAGGTACAAACAGTCCCTAGGAAGGTGACAACACCCAAGGAAGAGCCAGTATTCAAGGGGAAGTACCTGACATCCCAAACCATTAGATGAAGTTACTAAACATCCCTGAATCCTGGATTCGCTCATTCTCCTCAGCCAATCTCATTTGCGATAATCAACTTTAGGGACACCCGGATTTGCTTGTTAGCAAAAGTGGGGCAGGCTACCTTCCTGCTCAGTGTCTGTCTTCTATAGAAATTTCTATGTGGTCTGCGAGCAGATAATTTTGTGGGATTGACTCTATATAGATTTGAGTGTTAGAACAAAGAGTGAAAGGTATCACTCTAAGGCCTCATGTGTGGGGAATGGAAAGGTCATTCCATTGCCCATGCAGGAGAAGTTACTGCTATGTGTTTTGGGAATGAATCCCATTCTGGAGGCAGAATCATGGCCTCACAAGGTTTCTATAGATATGACAGTGACTTTTCCAAAAGACAAGTATTCCCACAGTTCTAGAAACAGGGTGCCCCATAAGGTGTATACTTATGGATCTGCCTTTATGAACCTGTCAGCTGTACATTTACTGTATGGTCTTGTGGGCTCCAACAGATTTGTGGGGAGAGACCAATCCAACCACAAAGTCAGGGCTGGGAAACAGCGGTGGGAAGGGCTAAAGTTTGAAGCATTGGAAGCCAAGACCAAGGCAAAGGATGGCTACTACCCTTCTGAGCAGGAAGCAGCAGGTTGGCAGCAAAGGCAGAGTCGGAGGGGCAGACAGAACACGTGCAGGAAGGGAGGAAGGGGTGGGTCATCTGCTTCTGAGAGGACATGCTCATGAAGGTGTCCCTCAATGGCAGGAGGTTCATATCCAACCAGCGGGATGACTTCAGGGAAGTCCTCCAGGCCGGCAGAGGAAGGACACCCAGCGCTGGGGCTCTGGGCCTCAAGGGTGAGATGCAAGGTGGCCTGCAGGTGGCACTGTGGCCATCCACCTGTTTTCTACGTGGTCTGTGGAGCTGGGAGGATCTGGGCAGGCAGAGTCACCCACTATACCAGGCCTTTTCTTTTGGGCCACCAACCAGCTCCCAAATCATGACACAAAGACTTCTTATTAGTTTTAAATGTTCAGCCTAGTTTAGGCTCACTTCTGGCTAGTTCTTTTAACTTAAATTTACCTGTTTCTCTTTATCTACCTTTTGCCTTGGGGTATTTTTACCTTTTCTTACTTTCTTGCTGTCTCTATGTCTGTTTGGCTGATGGTTGCCTGGCTTCTGGCCCAGAGTGTGTCCCTTGTTCTCTCTTCCTCTTTTCCCTCTCCAGCCTAGATTTCTCCTTCTATTTATTCTCTCTTCCTGGCAGCCCCACCTATCCCTTTCCTGCCTAGCTATTGGCCATTCAGCTTTTTATTAGACCAATCAGGTGCCTCAGGTAGACAAGGTGAAACAGATGCAAGACATCTCTACACAATTAAAACACATCCTTACATCATTAGACAAACGCAGGGTAAATAAAAGTAACACACCTTTACACAGTTAAAGTAATTAATATTCCGCAACATAAGCAAATGTGACACATTCTTGCTCAGTTAAAATAATATTCTGCTAACAGTGCACATGGGAGCTTCAAGGAAGAACACATGGGAAAGGAAGTAGCCTTGCCCTGACTCCAAAGAATTCATCCTTTTTTCATGTCTGACAGAGCTTTGGGCCCTCAACCTTCTGGTATTGTAAGGTTTGGATCCATTGCATCTTCCCTCCTGGTTCCCACTCTGTGCCACCCCAGCTCAGGGCTCCACTTGGACCGTCCTTTATTATTACCCTGTCCCTGCTCCCCCTCTATTCTAGAGCCTCAACTCTCTTAGACTGTGTTCTATGGCTGTGAAAAGACACCATGGCTCCAGCAACCCTTATAAAGTAGAGTATTTAATTGGGGCTTGCTTACATTTCAGAGGCTTAGTTTACTACGAGCATGGTGGCACACACGCAGACAGGGCACTGGAAGAAGGTAACTGAGAGTTCAGCATCTGGATCCACAGGCAGCAAGAAGAGAGAGACCGGGCATGGTGTGAGCATTTGAAAGGTCAAAGATAATCCCCAGTGACATGCTTTCTCCCACACTGCCTCACCTACTCCAACAGCCACACATATTCTAGCAAGGCCACACCTCCTAGTCCCTGCTAAGTAGTACCACTCCGGCCAACTGCTATTATATATAGATGATAGAGAGAGAGAGAGAGAGAGAGAGAGAGAGAGAGAGAGAGAGAGAGAGAGAGAGGGAGAGGGAGATGAGCCTATGCAGTACATGCGTATTCAAATCACCATACTCAACCCAGCCCTGTCTCTGAGTCCAAGCCCCTACATAACTGTCCACACCCTCCTCTCCCAACCACAGTCCTGAACTGTACCCTGATCCCCTTGATTGGCCCTTTCTGACTCTAGTCCCACCCTGCCATCCTATATCCTGCTCCAAATCCTTCCTGCCCATCTCCTCTGGAGTGAGTCATACTGGAATCCTCTGGAGGAGGAGAAGGAAGAGGAGGAGGAGGAGGAGGAGAGAGAGACCGTGTCTGTTGTGTATGCTCTTTATCACCTCTGACTCATCCTTCTTCCCTCCCTCCCTCTCCCTCCCTCTTTGTGTATATATTCATGAGTATGTACAAGCGTGTGTGCACGTGGGTGTATGCGTATATGGCGGCTGAATGTCTGTGACATGCTTCTTCAGCTTCCCTACACCCCAGTTTTTGAGACAGCATCTCTCACTGAACCTGGAGCTTTTCAGACTGGCTGAACTGGCTTACCAGTGAGCCCCAGCACAGTCTCCCCCCCACCCCCTGTGCAGCTACACCCACACACATGGATACAGGCGATTTCTCCTCATGGTAAGCTTTTTAACCAACTGAGCCACCATCCCAGACCCTCCTCTTTATTCTTAGTATTACCATTGTTTCTCCAGGTTGCAGAGAGCCCAGCTGTGGCCAGACAAGCTCTCTACCGCTGAGCTGCAGCCCACACCTGCTGTGAACTACGTTAAAGACAGAAGGCTCTTCTTTTACTCTGGGGACCCAAACGACAGGTGGGAATTTCAAAATGACCTTGTTCAGATGCCATGTACAAAATGGAACCAATTTCAGCCATCAGAGTAGGGTCCCCTTCCCTGTGGGAGAGGGCAGTTAGGAGTTTCTGGGGATAGAGGTAGGGCTTCTCTGTCTGCAGGGTTTTGAGGGGGGGCAGAGGGGACCTGGATGGAAATATTAACCAAGGAATGTATTTATGACCCATGTGCTTTTCTGTATGTATATACTGAATAAAAAGGCTTGCCATTATTTGTTTTAAGACTGAGGGTGTGCTTCACTGGTAGAACACTTGCCTACTAATATTCAAGGCCCTGGATTCCATCCCAAACAATACACACACACTGTGCTGTGGCCTGGGGAGGGGGGCTCCCACAGCAATAGAGAGGGGAAGGTAGGACATGGCTACCAGGGAGGCTAGCCAGGTGTTTCTGCCTTGAGAGGGCCCTAGCAGAGGGTCTGACTCTCTGCAGCCACGGCAAACAACACAATGGCATGCTGACAAGTCCCCCACACACATCGCTAAGCACCCCACTGCCCGCTGGGACCCTGACTTGGTGCCACCTGCCTCTCCTCCCCTAACAGCTGTATTTTTCAGGTACAATATGACAGGCTCAATCTATTCCTGTTATATATTTTCCAGTAAATGGACAAGGTGAAAACAGTGTCAGTTCAAATCACTATCATGACACTTAGTTCTGATTTACAGCACCTTTTGCCGCAATCGTGAGAGCGTGTGCATCCGTGCTGAGCTGGATTGCCCAGCCAGGCCCCACGGGGTCAGTGTTCAGATCAGCTTCAATAAAAGAATTTAGGGTAAGATGGCCCCAGGTGGGCAGGGGGCAGACTAGGGGGCCCTGCGGACAAGCTGGGAGAGATGCTGAGGCCACCATTTTCTCTCCCCCACCCCCACACTCTTTGTCCCCAGCCCTGTGGTTTGCAGCATCTGGGAAATTTATGGCGGCTCCATAAACGGGTTTTACAGACAGCTGTTAGAGCGCGCAGAGCAAGGCCTGGCTGTCGGGGGACCTAGTCTCAGGCTTATAGCCAAGACACTTAAATATTATGGCCGCACATATATAAAAATCGTGCTAGGCGCGTCCTCTGCTGCCTCCCTCCTCCTGACCCAGGAGCCGGAGAATGGCCAGAGAATAGCAGCTGCTTGCAGCTGCTGGCTCTGCAAAGGCAAATGCCCACAACTCCTTGCTCCAGCCCCTGACGAGCCTCCACAAGACTTAGCCTGGGCCGGAAGCGTGGATGCTGGCAGAGTGGCCTAGCAGACAGAACCAGATGTGTGGAACCCCTCCTTGCCCTTCCTCCCCCGCCCAGGCTCACTGTACCAAGTTCTCTGAGCCTTGGAATCTTGTTACTGCTTTAAGCTGTCTTCCACCCCTGCCATCTGTTCTTCCTCCCGTCGGTTTCTACCCTTCCAGAACCCGACCTAAACACCGCTTTTGTGGTGGCATTGTCCCAACCCTCCTGAGTCACTTCACGGTCGTAAATGCTCAGAGCCCCCTCTGGACTTCTTCATAACATTTCTAACAATTGCAATGAAATAATTATTAGTGTCATTATCTGTTTAATGTCTGTCTTCCCTGCTGGACAATAAAGTTGCACGAAAGTGGGGCCTCGGCGTGTACAACCTGGCACTCAGGACTTATGCAGCAAGAGAATTAAGGTGAGCACGTGTCTGTATGGGGATGGACGGCTCATGAGCCTCGGAAAGAGCAGGTGGCCAAGGAGCAGGAGGAGAGCTTAGAGAGGCCCGCAAAGAGAAGTAGTGAAGTCCCTGAAGGCTTTTGGGAGAAGGCACCCCAAGAACTCTAATCAGGGGCTTAAGGTGTGAGACAGAGCTGCTCCTTTAGTCTCTGAGCCTCTACTTCTCAGTGAGGCTAGCGATGACGTCACAGGATTTTGAGGGTCAAATGCACTCAGTGTGTGTAACAGAGCTCCTGATGCTACATTATGCCTGCAGAGAGCTAGAACTCAATAATTCCACGCTAGGTTATTTATGGGGAATGAAAGCGATTCCCCAGGTGCTCTGCTGCCTCTGAAGCCACAGTTCGTTATTGCGTAACCCCTGCCTGAGCCATTTGACCAGGAGAGAATATATGACCCCACTGGAACCAATCATAGTGGGGCTAGTAACCTATGACCCCTGACAGGCCAGCCAGAGGTCCTCTCCTAGGACTGAGGAGCTAAGGGAAGACTTGTTAAGAGGTTCAGGTGCTGTGCACCAAGAGTCAGAGAGATCCACCCCTACACACCCACAGCCTGTGATAACCCCACACCTGCACACCATAGCCTGTGATAAGCCCCATGCCTGCATACCATAACCTGTGCTAACCCCCAAGCCTGCACACCATAGCCTGTGATAACTCCCATGCCTGCACACCATAGCTTGTGATAACCCCCACGCCTGCACACCATAGCCTGTGATAACCCCATGCCTGCACACCATAGCCTGTGATAACTCCCACGCCTGCACACCATAACCTGTGATAACCCCACGCCTGCACACCATAACCTGTGATAACCCCACGACTGCATACCATAGCCTGTGATAACCCCACGCCTGCACACCATAACCTGTGATAACCCCCACACCCATCCCAGTTAGAAGAGGAAGCAGAAGTGGTTACATTTGTCTTCTTGAAAACATACTGACTGTGTGATTTGGGGATTGCATACTCAGCCTCTGCGAGTGTGATTCCCTCAACCTTGAAAGAGACACCATTAAAAGTGTGAGCTGAGTGATATCCTGCGGGAGACTGTTTTGTCGTTCATAGTGACCCCCCCCCCCAACACAACAGATACTGTAATTTCTCAAGACTTAAGACCCTTGGGCCTCTGTCTTCTCTACTGAATGAGCATTGCATGGACTTGGCTTCATGCATGAGGACCACATACATGCAGTACCCATGAAGACCAGAAGAGGACATCCCCTAGAGCTGTAGCTACAGGTGGTTGTGAGCTTCCCTGTGGGTGCTGGGAACAGAACCAGGGTCTCGAGAAATGATCTAAAGACTGAGACATGTCTCCAGACTGGGACTTCCTGTCTTTTACAGATAGAAAAAAGGCTGAGAAATCCACTCTGTTTTCAAAATGGCCATATTCTCCAATAGGAAATTGCCAGTATTCAACTATTTTTGGTCCCCAGATGAATTTTCACGTCGTTTAGCCTTATACAAAATGGAAGTAATAGGAAATATTAGGTTCGGCCCTCCTCTGGGAGGGGTGGGGGGGTTGAAGGGAACTGAATCAGGGAACCTTGCTTTGCCCAGGAGAGGGAGCTGTTGGGATGTGCAGTGTGTCTGAACTGGGCAGCAGCTTCCACATGTCTCTCCCGGGTAATTATGCTGTCTCATTTTACCACAGTACCAGGCTGTGGGTGGCGGCTCAATCACTTTGCTCTGCAGAACTTTGAACTGAGGTAGAGACAGATTCCCAAAGCTCACTGGTTAGTCAGCCTTGCCTACTGAATGAACCCCAAGTCCAACAAGAGACCAGTTTCAGACAATGACACGGACTCCTTCCTGCCCCATCTGAGTTGGTGCTAGGATACGTGGAAGTAGGTTAACTGAAGGGAGACTCCATGATGCGGCCTCCGTGAACTGCCACCCATGATGGACTGGCGCTGATATAGGCATTGTGGGGTTAGCCACATTCCTTGTGTTAATACAGGCTCACTTTGCCCTATAAACCCTTCAAAGAACTTCCTCATGGTCCAAAGGTGGCAATCTTTCGTTCATGGTCACCTAGAAAACCCAGAGACTGATGTTTTGGAAACGGGGAATGTTCTTCTAGGGGGCACATGGTCTCTAGCCCCTTTCCCAAGCTTGGACAGGAATGATTCAAACATCTCCTTCAGCAAACAAAAAAGTGGACCACTCCAGAAGATCCCCACGTGAGGCTAGCCGCTGGCCTCCACATGCATGTGTATACATGTGTGTGCTATATACACACACAGAGAGAAAAAGGGGGAGACAGACAGACAGACGGACAGAGACAGAGCACAATCAAATTCTCTCTTCTCTGAGAAAGGCACTCTGTCCGTCGTACAGAGTGATGGACTTGGAGCATGTGCTTGACCTAGCAGTTGAGCGGGACACGAACTGCCTGAAGATGTGCATGTTCTACACGTGGAGGTGGGAGTGGCCCAATGAGCAGAATCCCCTAGGTGATGCTATCAGTCCCAGTCCTGTTAAGACAGTGTTTAGCCCACTTTGGGCCAATGGAACGTCAGGCAAGTGGCATGTCACACTAAGTGGGGACTGGCAGGGCCAGGCTGCGCTTTCCATGTCCTCTTTCCGATTGACACAACATGTTCCAGACCGGGGGGGGGGGGGGGGAGGGAATAGCTCTGCTATGGATCCTGGAAGAAAAACAAAGCTTAAGCTGCCAATCACAGCCAGTTCTGAACACACAGCACAGAGGAAAGCAGACATTGACATTTGTGAGACCCTGGGACTTTGGTGCTTTGTTCCCGCAGCTCAGCCTGGCTGGAGAAAGGGCGGGCAAACAGCTGAGCACAGAGTCGGGCTCTGAATAATGCCACAATTGTTTCTTTCCCCTCTTTTGAAAGCCAGAGAACCATACTAAATGGAGAAAAGCCGGGAGCATTTGGTTTGGAAGTATTCAGTGAGACTGGGACTCAGCAGGTAAAGGTACTGGCTGCCAAGCCTGATGATCTGGGTTCAAGTCCAGGCACTTACTTGATAGAGGAAGAGAACTGAGCCCTTCAGTTGTCCTCCGACCTCCACACACGCTCCATGGTGTGTCTATGCTCACACATATACACACAAAAGTAAATAAGTAATATAATAAAAATCCTAGTTTAAAGAATTCAGTGAAACTGGGACGGAAGTTACGAGGAGGCAGCTGGAGATAAGAGAGGCCTGAAGGAGTGGGACAGAGTTTGTGGTGTACCTGGTACCTGGTTTCGCCAGCACTGAACTACAACTCCCACGTCCCCACTGGGAGAGAGATGCCTTCCTTTCCTCTCTTAGCACCGCCCCCACGTCCACCCTCACTTCCCCAGAGCTGAAGCTGAACCCTAGGCCATGACCAGCCAAGGCCGCTGGTGCCTCCCAGGCTTATGTTCCTGGCTGCTGTTACTCTGACCCACAGTGTCACAGCTGAGAACAGCGCGACCGGAGGCAAGCAGTGCAAAAGAAGAGATTGAGGGATGTGCTCCGTTAAAATGTAAAACTTCAAAACAGCAGCAGACACCATAAACAAGCTGGAGCAGCTCTCTCCGGGGAGAAAATATCCGCAATTTATATCGTAGATAAGGGATAAGCATCCAGAATATATAAAGAATTCTAACAAATCAATAAGAAAAAGATAAATGGCCCAATAGAACACTCAGCAAATGATTAAAAAAAAAAAGTCGATTTATAGAAAAGAAGTTCAAATGGTCAATAAACTTGAAGAATGCTCATTTTCACTAGCAATCACGGGACTAAGCCATTAAGCGGCCATGAACCATATTTTCCTCATCAGATTGATTTTAAAAAATTAAGGTTTGACATTCAGTGTTAATGAGGGTGCATGGAAGTGGGACTCTAACATGCAAATTGGTACAACAACTTGGAAGGACAAAAAATTAAGTAAACACTAAATAAATGAAAATCTGCTTGCTAGTCTTTCTCCTGGAGAAGGCATTTGCACCGGGGGCTGTACAAGGTGTTCTCTTCGGTATTGTCCGCAAGAGTGAAACCTGGCACCACAGAGGCGTGTGATCTTGCTGCCATTCCAGAGGAGCTGGTTGGTTCCCTGCGCTCACATCAAGTGGCTCACAACTGCCTGTAACTCCAGTTCCAGGGGATCCAGTGCCCTCTCTGACCTCTATGGGCACTCCCCCCGCACACACATACTTTACACACACACACACACACACACACACACACGCACACACACGCACGCACGCACACGCGCTTTACACACACACGTGGTTAAAAAAATAAAATATCTTTACGCTTTCTTTTATAATTAGTAATAAGAGAAAGAAGAGTGTTGGGGTTCATGAGATAAACTGCTACAGGCCTGTGCAGCCCTTTCAAAGAATGAAGCAAGCCTGTAACTTCTCATGAAGAGACGCTGATGCGTCCAAAGAACTAAGGGACAGGGTGGGACAGAGGCAGGGCATGGTGGCTCAGGTCTATAATCTCACCACTTGGGAGATAGAGGTTGAGGGGGTGGGGGATCAGGAGGTCAAGGCAGGCCAGGCCAGCTTGGACTACAGGAGGCCAGCCTAGGCTACATGAGACTCCGTCTCAGAATAAGCAGGCAAGCAAACAGACAAGTCAGAGATGTTGGGGTTTTACTGGGAAGGAGGAAAGTTACGTAAGTTGTTTTGATGCTGATGCTGGGAGCTGGTAAACTGATAACTGAGCGACAGCAGCTGCCGAGGAAGCCCGCGGGCTGCAGTGTTGGCTTGGGTATTAGGTGGTGCAGAAATAACCAGCTGTCCCTGTGCTCCCCCAGCGGTCCTACGGTGGTGACTTGTCTAGTAAGTTGAGGTTTGGAAAGTTTCTTGTGGTCATTGCTATCATCTTGTGACTTCTGTGTGACAGTCCTTCCGTCGTGGCCCCTTTCAGCTGTGTTTGCCAAGTTTGGCTGTTTCAAGAGTGACTCTGCTTTAAATTGGAGACCTTTATCGGCAGCAACCTTTGAGACCATGGGCGGGGTGGGGGGCTTTGCAGTGGTGGGAGTGGGAGAGAAGGACTCTCAGAAGGGATTAGAGCTTGACTGTTAATATTCCCAAATTTTTATTAAAGGGGGCATTAGAGACTATTTAAAGACAAAAAAAAAGTTGGTTTAGAAGGCTGATAAATGAATGCCCTCTGACCAACAGAAAGACAATGCGGAGCCAAGGTCACAGCCACCCCTACCACTGCTGGTAGAATGATGGATTAGTAGAGACAAGCTAACTGTGGCACCCAACACCACTACTGTCTCTGTGCCTTGCAACAAAATCCACCTCTCACCTTGAAAGTTAATCAGGGGCCAAGAGCAGTGGCTGTTCCTCTCAGTCACTCAGGGTCCAGGCCCTTTCCCTGTTGTGGCTCTGCCATTTTAGGATACCCCCAACAACTGGAAAGTCACTCTACTTCACATTTCATTGGCTGGGACTTAGATATTTGGCTCTCTTTCCTGCAAGGGAGACTGGGAAATGTAGTCTGGGGCAGTAGTCATGAAGAAGAGAGTGACTTGCTGCTCTTATCTATGACCGGCCATGGCAGCCTCATAGAGGGCCTAGTGCTGTGTTCGAATCACACCTCTTCTCTGCACTGAGTTTTTCTTCCAGCCTGCCCTCACATTATATGCCTAGGAAAGGCCCCTCATTGTGACTGTCCAGTGAGCCTAGCCCCAAATTCTGTCTCCATCTATTATCTTGGCCCCACACAGCAGAGGGACAGCCTATCCTTCTCCTCACATACAAATGCTCACCCTGATTTTAGTCTTCGGGGGATTATTTTCTCCAGTAGGAAAGTTCACCCAGGAAGGAATTTAAATGTCTCCAGGTGCCCTGGGAACTCCAGCAACAACTCTGTGAAGAATCCATGCCTTGTGGGGTGGAGGTGGGGGAGTTGACAAGGGATGGGACAAAAAAAGCCTGTGATAGAAAAGACAGTGGCGGGTCAGAGGTGGGAGGAAGGTCCTGGAGCAGGTGTGAGCAGTGTGGAGGCGGAGTCTGGAGGATGTGGTGGGGAGGTTAAAACAGAGATTTATGCTAAAGCATTTTAAATGCTAAAACTTTGGGAGTTTCCTAACACTAACATGGGGGCGGAAGGCTGGTGAGCTTGATGTCCAGGGACATTCATTTAGAAGCACCCTGCAGGAGGCATGTCACACACCTGGACTCCAGTGAGACTTGGGGACCATGAGTGGTCCTTGAAGGCTCTGAATCTTTGAGGCAATTCTTTGGCATAGAAGGATCAAGGGGCACTCAGTTCCCCTCCAAATAGGCAGCAAGTATGTCCTTGTTACTCCTAAATCCTGAATTCGGGTTGGCTAAGGATGGAATTTGGCATATCTGTTCCTCTCTAGTGCGGGACAGAAGAACCAGGCTGATTGGGGAAGCCCTGGCAAGGGAAAGGCCTGGGAGGCATACAGGCTTAACGAGATGAGACATAGCTGTGAGTCCCATAGTAAAGTAACCCAAGAAAGGATAAACTGGGAGCCACGGAGGAGGGGAGGGCAGGAATGTGGCCAGAGAGAGCAGGACAAGATTTGGTGACAAGCTCCCCATATCTTTACCTCCATACCCAGGAAGGCCCTGCCCTTAGATCCTGCTTTGCTACTGAAGGTTTGATTTACTTCACGATTTTACCTCAGTCAAGTGTGATGAGTCAATGGCACACACATGTGAACAGAAATGCTAGCGACCAAGTGTACACGCACTATCCCCAGCTCGCCATGCACATGGAACACGTCTGAAGCCCCACTGAGTGCAGAGTTCATTGCAACAAGTCCAGAGTGACTGAAAGCCATTAGGATTAGCAAGTCACTTCGACCACACATGGGTGTCACCCCAAGGGAGTACACTGACCTCTAGATCAGAACCTGCTTACACACTGGAGAGACAGTGAGGTTCTAAGGCACACAAATGACTATGTACCCACATCATGGCCTCTCTTCTTTGTATCACCTCCCGGTGTTAGCTTCCACTGGAAATATTGGCCAGAAGGAAAGGAAGCCAGGTCCAGTGGCACACATTGTCAGCTACTTGGGAGGCCGAGACAGGAGGTTCACAAGTTCAAGGCCTGCCTGGACAACTTAGTGAGCCCCTGTCCCAAAACAAAAAGGAAAAAAAAAGAAGTGGACCAGACATGTGGCTCCGTTGGAAGAGTGCTCGCCCAGCATGCACAATGCCCTGGGTTAAGTCCCCAGCACAGCATAAACCAGATGTGGTGGTGCACGCCTGTAATCCCAGCACTCTGGGTGGGGAGGTAGAGGCAGGGGAAACAGATGTCAAGTTATTCTCAGCTTTCAGGAAATGCAGAGCCAGCCCGGGTTCTATGAGACCTTGCTTCAAAGAAAGAAAGGAACAAAACTAAGGGCCAGTGAGATTGCCCAGTGGTGAAGGCACTGATTGCCAAACCTGGTAACTACGCTGGATCCATGGGACCCACATGGTGGAAGGAGAGAATCCACACAAGAGAGTTGTCCTCCAGCCTCCACATACCTGCTACCATCCTACACCGCATCTGTGACAACCGGAGTCTTCGCCCAGACTTCCCCCGGAGAGGAGCACCAGAGCCTTATCAGCATCTGCTAGAGGCCCCGAACCACTGCACGCGGAGGAAGAGAGTTGTCCTCCAACCTCTACAGACACACACAAATAAATAAATGTAAAAAGTAAACAGAGGGCTGGGAATGTAATTCTAACTGCTAGAACACGCATGTCTGGCATGCATGATACTGTACTGGCAAACCCCAGCACTCAAGGAAGAAAGAAAAGGAGGGGTGAGAGGGAAGAAATCAAAGCAGCCACAGTTCTTGTTCCTTTGAGTCTTCCCTTCCTGTCTCTGGGCTAACATAGTGTTCGGAGATGTGTGTGCATTATGACATGAAATGCAATCAGTTGAGCTAGTTGGAGGCAGTAATTCTGTGTCTAAAAAGAGCAAACTACATCTGTCTATATGAGCTACAAATAATCTAGGCAATTCTACACAGGAGTTAAACGCTCTCCTGTTTGCATTTAAAGGGGACTTTGCAAACTGCAAACTAAAATCCATGTGATAATTTTAAATTATATTATACTCTTTACTTACAGCAGTATTACACAGCAGATAAAACCATCAGGCGAAGCCAAAAGAAAGAACAGTAGAGGCAGGTAGGTGCTTTGCTTTTTAATATTTTAATTTTTTGTAGCTTCCTAAGGGGTTCAGGTTTTTATTTAGCACTGGGCCCTGGGTCTTGTATCCCCAGTCATCTGGGTTCTCAGGTCCAAAGGACTTGGCTGGAAGGCATCTTGGTGGCTCAGTTGCTCTGACACCAGGCATTTGAGACCCTTTATCTCCCAACCTTGTCCCCAGCTCTCATGGCAGACTTGACCCAAGCCTCCTTGGGTCGATCCCCAGTCTAGCTCTGATTTTGCTATGTGTCCTGATGTCATTTGATTTGATCAGAGTTATTTGATCTCTGCTGAGGTTTGGATAAAGGCCCATGTGTTGACATCTTGAAAACCACCCATGGTACTCGCTCAGAGGCGATGGGATATCGAAGAACTAGGGTCTATCAGGGAAGAAGTTAGTTTACCAGAAGCATGCCCTTGCAGGGGTGTTAGGACCTCATGTACCCCAACCCCACCCCGCTTCCTGGCTCCCATGAAGTGAGCAGCTTCCTTCCACAATTCCTCAACTCAGTTCCAAAATCAATGGCACCAACTAACCAAGGACTGAAACCTCTAAAGTCAGGAGCCAAAATCAAGCCTGGCCTTTTCAGTCGATCGCACTGGGTATTTGTTACTGTAACTGAAAGCTAATACAACCTCTGGGAGCCTCATTTTCCTACCTCTGGACTAGGGGTTGTTTTTTCTAGAAGTACCTCCCTCAAAGGGTTGTTGAGGTCAGAGGCTTCCTATGAACAGTTGGGGCTCAGCATGTGTGGACACTACCCTCACAGCATCTCCCACAGTCCTGCTGTGCAGAACAAGAACTCCTTGCATCTCAGTGATGGGGAAAGACAGGTCAGACTCCATTCTGGTGTTGAGGAAGGTGCTCTGGGGAACGCAGTGCACTATCAGGCCCCGGGCTCCCCCCACACACGTGGTTGACAATCTGCTTCCTGGCTCCTTGTAAGGAAGTGGAAATGGGTCTGGCGTTGCACTGGGGAGGCTACAGGGAACTCTTGGTCTCTTTGTCTAAGCTTTCATGCTCATGCTACCCTAAAAAGTTCAATAGACAGGTGACTTAAACAACAGAGACTTGTTGCTCACGCTTCTAAAGGCTAGTCCCAAGCCAAAGTGTCTGCAATGTTGGTTTGTCCCAAGGCCTCTCTCTTTGGCCATCTTTCCCCCCATGACATCACTAGGTTGACATTGTGCATAAGTATCCTAGTCTCTTGTGAGGACACCAGTCCCACCAGAGTTGGGTCTACCCTCGTGACCTCATTTAACATTAATGACCCTTTAAGGGTCCTGTCTCCATATACTGTCACATTCTGAGATCACATGTCAGCTCATGACAATGTCTGTGGATATAGGGCAGCCCCATGGGTCTCAGTGACCCTAGAAAGGACATCTGTGCTTCTGTTTCAGGTGCATGTGTGTCCATCTGAGCATCAGACCTGCTAGGACTCCATCTTTGTGAACATTCATTGTTGGGGCTCTGGAGTCTGGTGCTGCTTTTAGCCAAGAGACCTGGTCAACATTGTGCATCAGCCTGACTGTGATGGGTATGTCTGTGAGTCAGATGATGTCAGAGGTCTGGAGTCTGGGGCTAGAGAGAACAGAATCTTCTGGGTGTCAGCAAATGTGGGCACCCACAACTGCATGTCTGTGGCAATTTCCCTGAGCATCTGCGGCTACCAGGCTGCAAGGCAGCTTGTGAGGGGAGTAGAAAGGGTTCTGTGGATTTGAGAGTTGGAAGAAAACAAAGGATCTGTGTTAGCAGAGGACAGTGGGCGGATCCGGCTGGGTCTCTCACACTGGGACAGCAGCTGAGACTGGGCTGCCTCCAGGGCGAATGCAGGGGCTTGTTGGATCTTGAAAACGGTCACAAAACAGGCATAGACGCAAAGCAGTGGGCCTGGGTGGAATGTGCTGGGGGGGGGGGTGCTGAGGAGCAGCAGGTCCAGGAGAGGCTCTGCAGTCATAAAGAAGCCCCTTTGTCTAGGCACCATCAGAGCCAGGCTGGGCTCTCCACTCAGGTCCTGCTCCCTGATGCCTATGGCTGTGGGTAGGCGGAACCCTCAGTCCTGGGCCCTCTGGGACTGTGGTCAGTGCTTCATATGCAATGCTCTACACCAAGCCACAGGTCTGAAAGGGGCAGTTTTTATTCCCGTTGACTCCTAGAGGAAACTGATACCCAAGACGGAGGATGTTGCAATCTGAGTTCTCACGGATGGCTCCAGGAGTCCGGGGGTGTTGCTTGGTTGGGAAAGGGGGGGATGAATGAATGAATTGATGAAACATTGCCTGTGCTTTGGAATAGGGCCCGTGTCCGAGTCCTGGTGAAAACAAGGTTGTAGCTAACCCAGACTTTCTCCGCCATCTGCATCGGGCCTGAGATATAGGAAGCTGATGGTGTTGTTGCTCTGTTCTTTTTGAAAACCAGTGATAGACAAAAGGCAGCGGCACTGGTCACTCTTGGCCCTGAGAGAAGGGACTCTGTCGTCTGCTGGTTCACCTTCTCCCACCCTCAGAAAAACCACATAGACACCAAGGTTCAGCCCTGGCCTGTTTAGTTCTAGTTTGGTGTGTGTGTGTGTGTGTGTGTGTGTGTGTGTGTGCCCGTGTGTGTGTACATCCCAGCCCCAGCACACACCAACCCGCTCCTTTTCCTCCTTTCCTGTTCTTGGTTTGTGATGTTATGACTATCTTCATCTTACCAAACAAGCTCAAATGCACTGTTCCTCCAGACTTGGGGTATAAGAGGTCATATTGGTTGTGACTGTTGGGCTTTCTCTTGGTAACTGGTTTCCAGTGTGATTGGCATCTTTGGGAGGTCACACTGCACAGAACTGGTATTTCCGGACCTAGTTTGTGACTATAGTGCAGTTGGCACTGGCTTCCAGGTCCAAGGTTTCTGCTCTGGCCCAGATGAAGATGCTTCTCAGCACAGCGCTGGACTCTGTTTCCGCATTCCCAGACCTAGACGATAGCTGTTTTTTCACCCCTTTGGAGTTCAGCAAAGTCCTGATAGGTAGAGCCACCATTCTTGGTCATTTCTAAGTCTGGGCTACTTTTCTTGTGTCTGAAATACGGATGATAACTGTGTTAGTCAATGTTGTCAACTTGACACACCCTGAAGCATTGACAGGAAACCCCGAATGATGGATTGGCTAGATCACCCTGGCCTGTGGGGGTGTCTGTGAGTGATCGTCTTGATCAGTAATTGATACAGGATGACCCTGCACACTGTGGGTGGCAGGGTCCCTAGGCAGGTGGTTCAGGGTTATATTAGAAAGCTAGTTAAGCATGGGTCTGTGACCAAGCTAGCAAGCAGTGTTCCTTCACCATTTCTGCCTCAGTATCCCACCTCCAGCTTCCTGCCTTGAGTTCCTGCCCTGCCCTCCCCCAATGATGGGTTTTGTCCTGAAAGTGTAAGCTAAAGCAAGTCTTTTCCTCCCCTAAGATGCTACTGGTCAGTGTGTGTTCCCATAGAAACAGAGAAGAAAATAAGAACAATGTCTAGTAAATGATTGCTACTGTTACATCAATCCCAATTTTATAATAAAGGAACATTAAGTAACCTGCCTGAAGGTCATACAGCTAGGTCACAGCATTAGCACTGCACCTACCAGTGACTCTTATCAGCCTCAGAGTTAGACATTTAAGCAAGGAGGTCTTCAGAATGCCCTGGGCCCACATCGCCATCTGAACACAAACCGTGAGAGGCCCCAACTGAGAGTGCTGGCAGAGCCTGGTGACCCAACAGATTTGTGAATAAAGAAAGCGATTATTGTTACTGTAGGCCACTGTTTGGGTAAGGCTTGTCATATAGTGCTACGTCAGGGACACGGCCCTGCAGCTCACTAGACACAGCTAACACCTGGGACATCATTTGTTCCTTCATTTGTTCACTCTGCTGTGTCCCAGGCTCTGTGGTAGGCACACAGGAGAGACAAGACAGTGAATGCTGAAAACAAGTCATCAAATAGGAAAACACACGGTGGTGACAAGCAGCCATAAGCATCAAGATGAAATTAATAACGTTATGAGACTGAAGGACAAGAGCAGCCTTTCTGCCTAGGTGATGCCCCCATCATAGGCAGCTCTAGGGTGGTGGTGTTGAAGTTAAGATGAATATCTATCTATCTATCTATCTATCTATCTATCTATCTATCTATCTATCTCCTATATTGCTAGCATGCTCATATTCCATGGCTAGAGTGTTCAGAAGGCCTACCTCTATACAAAGGTATTTAGGAATCACAAAGCAACACAGAAACGACACTGGGAAGCACGGAGTGTATCTACTACAGACAGAAGTAGAAGCTAATTTATGTTTCAGTTGCCACCCCGCTCACTGTGTGAAAACCGAATCGTGAGCAGTGGGAGTCCCAGCTGTGACTGGGTTCTGAAGGATATCTTTCCAGCTTTCTTTGTAGTGGGGATAACACACTCTGGCCAGAACCAACTTAGAGGAAGAAAGGGTTTATTTCAGCATACTCTTCCAGGTCATGCTCCATCGTGGAGTTTCTGACTGCTTGTACAGCCCAGCACCACCAACCCAAGGAATGGGGCTACTCACAATGGACTGAGATTGCTGGTATCAATTCATGGTCAAGATAATCCTCCCTAGACAGACCCACAGGTCAATCTGATATGGGCAATCTCTCAATTGAGATGCCATCTTGAGTATCTCTAGGCTGTGATTCCTTGACAATTAATGATAACCGGGACAATAGTGTTATTTGTAGCTTTACATGATGGGTCAATTTTATATCCTGAACAACAACAAAATCAAATACTGCAGTTTGTATTCTATCTTAGGGTTTTTTGCTATGATAAAACTTCACGAGCAAAAACAAATTGAAGAGGAAAGTGTTTACGTTACATGTCCTGATCACAGTCAATCTTGAAGGGACGTCAAGGAAAGAACTCAAGGCAGGAAGCTAGAGGCAGGATCTGATGCAGGGAGGAACACTGCTTACTGACTTGCTGCTAAAGGCTTGCTCAGCCTGCTTATAGCAGCCAGGACCACCCGCCAGGGGTGGCACCACCCACAGTGAACTGGGCCCACCAACATCCACCAACAAGAAAACACACCACAGGCTTTCCCACAGGAGGCATTTTCTCTAGCCTGTGTTGACATAAAACTATCCAGCATATTGTAGCAGGCTTTCTTTTTTTGGGCTCCCAACCAGCTCCCAAATCATGACACGGAGAGTCGGCCTTAGCTTAGCTCTTATTTTAATCTGTTTCTCTATGTCTTGCATTGGGCCTTTCTTCCTTTCTTCCTGTATGTCCTACTCTGTATCTGCTTGCGGACTGCTGCCTGAGCCTGACTGGCCCCAGGAGTTTTCCTCTCTTTCTCCTTCTTCTTCCTCTCTTCTTCGTTTTCCTTCTCTTCTTTTTGAGCCTAGACTTTTCCTTCTATTTATTTCCTCTGCCCACCAGCCCTGCCTATCCTTTTTCTGCCAAACTATTGACTGTTCAGCTCTTTAGTAGAGCAATCAGGTGCCTTAGGCAGGCAAGGCGAAACAAAATGCAACATCTTTACATAATTAAACAAATGCAGCATAAGCAAAAGTAACATTCCACAGCAGAAACAAATGTAACACACCTTTGCATACTTAAATATTCCACAACAGCATGTAGCCTAAATGAATGCTCACTTCAAAGCTAGAGTTAAAAGATTGAAACCATGAACTCTTAATGAGGGAGGCCCTTGAAGGCGGAAGTCACAAAATAATTCCACACCAGTTCAGAATTATGAATAATAAAGGGTTATTTATTTAGGGGAAACTTACAGATCACTGTCCTAGATAACAGTCCTCTGCCTGAACAAGAACAGAGTCTAGCAGCAGAAAGTGAGAAAGCTGGGAGCAAGAGAGAGAGCACATGTTTTACAGCTGCATTTATAGTATAAGAGACCACACCAAAATGGGCTGGTATCTTAAATGCTATTGGCTGAAGGAGCAGAATGTGCTTCCCACAGCACCTCCCCGTTTTGTTTAAATAAGAGAGTTCCAAACCCAATACAAAACTATTTACACTAGAAAGAAATAATAAGTATCAGATTAGAATTATAGCCAGCATAAATAATATTAAGCCAGGAAAGTATGCTAAATGTTTTAATAAACATTCTATCCTAAGAAGTCTAAGTTTGTATAGGAAATGGCTTGGCTAGATCATAAGAGAACAGTAACTATGACTATCTAATCTTCAACCCTATTGAAGGCCTGAGAAGGGAGATAATATTACTTGAGCAGGCAGGAAATACAATCAAGCAGCTTCCAAAGCGAGCAATATATGACGGAGACAATTAGATACCTGAGCAGTCACCCAAAGTCTCATTTGCAACATTGAACAACAACCAACTTTGGCTAAGGCCTAGCATAGCTGATAGACCATTTTCAGAGGCAGGAAATTTTTCAGTACCATCTTACCCTGTCTTGGCCAGATTTGACAGTCTTTTTCCTTGTGTCCTGGTTGGAGACAGACCACAAGAGGACTGGTATCTTAAAGGCTATTGACTGAAGGAGCAGAAGGAGTTCCCACAGCAGGCCCTGATTCCCAGACTTTGGGATTTCATGGGCTGGTAAATTCTAAAGATAATTTAGAAATCAACCATGAGTTGTTTGCAAAGAAACCAAATGAACCCACTGTGTCTAAAGCAGATATGCAGTCATTAGCGAAGAGGCATCTTAGTATTTGTGAGCTGGAAGGAACAATGATACTGTAGAGAATATTCTTTTCACAGAAAACGGGCTGATTCATTCTTATATGTCATCCACATGCATGGCCCACAGACACAGATACGCTTAGGTGTCCTAGCTAGGGATACACAGGAATTTAGACTGGCTGGCTCCATAGAGTTCTGCTTGAGTATCCTTTATGCTATAAAAACCGAATCTGTGCTCTGGCACACCGTAGAGCTCTGTGCAGTCCCCCACATTCAGCAGCTGCCAGGAAAATTGCTACATTTCATTCAACAGGTCCTCCTTAACACATGCACGGTGGGAGTTACATTGAAAGTCAGTTTGTCTTCTTTTACTGGGGCATCTTTTTACTCATATGGTGTCCTGTCGGAAGTCAGGTGGGCCTCTTATGTTTAATAACTTTGTGCCTACGTGAGGGACTTTCTCCTTAGGGAACTCATATTGGTCCGTTTCTTGTAACAAAATGCCTGAGGTGGGATAATCAAAAGGAATGGAGTTGATCTAGGTTCATGGTTCTAGGTCTTGAGAAGTCCAACAGCACGGCTCTGCAGAGGGCCTCTTGCCATTAGGACACACGGTAGAAAGCAGAGTGGCAGGTGAACACTGGCTAAGCTGGAGAGCAATCAGATACCCATCAGAAGGTATAGGCCTGGTGAATAAATATCCTCGGTATATCCAGACAGTGGAATATCATTCAGTGATAAAAAATAAAAACACTATCAAATGTTTATCATTGCTTTGTGGCAAAGAAAAAGCAAACCTTTCAAAATCTTTCCCTCTAGCATTCTGCATCATGGCTATCTGCAGTCAACTCACCCGGCAACAGCACCCCAGACCTTTCTGCTCCTCTTTAATTATAACTCAGAGCCTCGCAATGAGCATTTTCCCTCTGTGATGGTCCACTTTGTCAACTTGACACCATCTACGATGACCTGAGAAGAGAGTGATTAAATTGGCCAGTGGCTGTGGCTGTGAGTAAATCAATGTGAGAAGACCCATCCCACTGTGGGCAGCACCATTCCCTAGGTATCCTGAACTATCTAAGAATGGAGAAGTGAGTTACGAACAAGCAAGTGGTGCATGCATTCATTTCTTTCTGCCCTTGATTGTGAAAATGATGTGACTAGACACTTCCGATTCCTGCCATTGTGACTTCCCTGGAACCTGGAACTGTGAGCCAAAACAAACCCTTTCTCCTCTGGTTTCATCAGACTACTTTATCAGAGTAACAGAAATGAAACAGTAGATTGCATTTCTTCTCCACCTTCAATGAGTGTCCTATTATAAGTTAAACCTTGGAACAACAAAAAAGTCATTAGGAAAACATAATAGCAGCTGTTAATTCTATATGAGAAAAATAAAGACTATTTTTATTCTTCTCTTTATCTTGTTTATTTTTAAAGGGAAGAAAGAAAAGATACAGATTACCCTCTATGTCTGGAAGTGAGGGGTGTGAGTCTAGACTTCAACTATGTGATATTCTGGGAAAGGTGGAAATTTGGAGATGACTTTTTTTATAGCCAGCAGTATGGGAAGGAAGGCTGAACAGGTGTGTGGTGGTATTTGGGGCCAGAAATATACAGTATGGTGCTAGACTCATGTCATTATGTATACCTAAAGGCAAAGGACACACACTCTGAGAATGAGCTCTGATGTACGCTCTGGACTTGGGGTGACAATGATATGTCAATGTGGGTGGGTAGTTGCGTGTGTAATGAAGGTAAAGGGTATATGAGGGGACACTGTGCTTTGTGTTCAACTTTGCTATAAACCTAAAACTGCTTTATACAAATAAAATCTCCCGAGATGTTAAGAGTTTTACAAGAATCCATGCAGATAAATAGTCTGAAAGACACTATGCTTTTGAGTTGCTAGGACCAGCTTCTTCAAAGAGAGTTGAATGTTTAAAGTCTTGCATTGGGAGACTGGCAACTTGCCTTGTTGGCCATAGAGTTTAAAGATCATTGGAGGGACACATTGTTAGAGTAGCATCTGCCCACTCACACATGAACACAGGCACAGAGAGATGAAAGAGAGGGAAGGGTGGAGGGACAGAAGATGAGGGAGGGAGGAAGGAAGAGAAACTAGGAAAGGGAGAAAGATGGAGGGAAAGGGTAAGCTAATTTCCTGACATGGGTAGGAATGTGGGGGAGATTTTGAAAGGTTGAGCCTCAGAATCAGACAGTAAATGTGAGGCTGGATAGGAGAGAGACAATGTGGTGTACCTCCTGAGCTTGAGGGCCATCTGGGGAAGGGTGTAGGAAGGAAACAAGTAGATATAATTGTAACACACACTAAACCAAAATATTGCTGAGCTCTCCTGGGACCACCCACGGTACTAACAACATCTCTTGCAGTAGAAGTAACTGGGTTCTTTGCTGACATAGTTGGCTTGATTAGGTTAGGGTGGTCTTCAGAATAGATAAACTAATCAGAAATTTTCCCCAGGATTAAATATATTATTCATTGTTAGTGTATGTGAGGTGTGTGTGTGTGTGTGTGTGTGTGTGTGTGTGTGTGTGTGTGTGTAAGTCAGAGGACAATTTGTATGAATCATCATTCCAGCCCTATAAGGATATACTTACTATCACAATCTTTTAAAAAGCCTTAGTTGCTTTCTTCTCTGGTAATAGAATAGTTATTTTTTTTTTAAATGGCCTGGCCATCTTGGTAGTTCTA
The DNA here is from genome assembly GCF_982192425.1 of Myodes glareolus. NCBI lineage: Eukaryota > Metazoa > Chordata > Mammalia > Rodentia > Cricetidae > Myodes > Myodes glareolus. The sequence goes on from NC_142046.1 coordinate 11,686,435, forward strand.
AGTGACCACAACTGTGGAAGCAAATTTCCCAGCTTCCCTTGCAATGGGGCGTGGTCATGTGGCTATTTCTGGCCAATGCAATCTTAAGCAGATTTATTGAGAGAGAGTTTCTAGAAACATTTTGCTTCCCATTTCCTGCCTTGGGAAAGGAGACCATGACATCTGAAGCAGGGGAGCAAGTCTGTGTCCACAAGGAAAAAGACCCAACCTGAGGAGGCTAGTGTACAATGCAAGAACCAACTCGAGGATGCCAGTTCCCAATTGAAGGACCAACTCAAGGATGCTCATGCCCGATGGAAGGACCAACCCGAGGATGCTAGTGCCCAGTGGAAGGACAAACCTGAGGATGCTAATGCCCAATGGAAGGACAAACTCCAAGATGCTAGTGCCCAGTGGAAGGACCAACCCGAAGTTGCTAGTGCCTGATGGGAGGACCAACATGAGGATGCTAATACCCAGTGGAAGGACATGCACTCTTTGCTTGTTTTTATGTGTATGGGCCTGAGTGTGTGTACCATGTGAATGCAGGTGCTTGAAGAGGCCAGAAGAGAGCTTCAGATACCCTGGAACTGGAATTTCAGGTAATTGTGTGCCGTCTAGTGTGGATGCTGGACCTGAACCTAGGTCTTCTCTGAGAGCAGCAAGTGCCCAGCTCTCCAGCCCTGGGATGTGTGCTCTTAATGACTGTTCCCACATAAGGACACTGAAGGAAGAGGACTGGTGTCCAGTGAAACACATGCATCGTGTTCCTAAGTGAGATGAATACCTTAACATAGAAATGATGCTTTGGGGGCTAGACAAATGGCTCAGAGGTTAAGAGCACTGGCTGCTCTTCCAGAGGTCCCGAGTTCAATTCCCAGCAACCACATGGTGGCTCACAACCATCTGTAATGAGACCTGGTGCCTTCCTTGCCAGCAGTATATTGTATGCTTAATAAATAAATAAACAAATAAATAAACAAACAAATAAAAGAAATGATGCTTTGTGTGTAAACAATCTCTAAGAGACAGCCAAAGTTAAAAATCAGTGTTTGGCCTAAATATCTTTATGCATAGCAGAATATTTATAAATATAAGTGCATGCAAAATTGACATTTATATACAAAGTACATTATATTTTATAACCTGCTGTGTGTGTATGTGTGTCATGCATGGGTGTGTCTGTGTTCCTATGTGTGTGGGTATATATGTATGTGCAGATATGTGTGGAGGCCAGAAGTGCACATTGGGTGTTGACTTCATGAGGTGTCCTCTCTATGTTTTGAGACAGTCTCTGAGTGGGAACCGAGGCTCTCTTACAAGGCTTAGATCCATGGCTAGTGAACTCCAAAGACCTGCCTACCTGCTCCCCCAGTGTTGGGATTACAAGTACAAACCATCATGCCCAGTTGAATTCAGGTTCTCACGCTTGCATGGCAAATACTTTACTGACTCCTTACCCTCAGAACCTGCTTTTTACTGAACAAAATACCATGGAGATCATAGAGAGTCTGGGCTAGTTTTACAATAAGCTGGATCAAAAACTACACTTTTATTTAGAAGGGTGACAGCCATATTCTTAAGTGTGTCTGTCTATGGCCGTGATTCATACAGTGGGAGGTTAACTGGTGAGCTTTGAAATGAGTGATCGTGGCCCAGCTGATCCTGGGCAATGGCTGACTACACAAGCGAGCCTGGTTTTTGTTTTACTGCTAGGCATTACAGTGGCTTCTGTATTTTAACACTGGTAAGTCTCCCGAAAGTGGCCAGATGGGTGGCACGCAGGACTTTGTTAGATAGCAGACACCTTTTATCAAAGAGCATCCATTGCGCTCTCTAGGGACAGCATTCTCACTTGTGTTCTTCGGCATAGTCTCTGTTGGATCTTGGTATCAGGGCTATGATGAACCTGGAGACACATTATGTTTTTTCTTTTTCCTTGTAGCAGTTTTGTTTCGTTTTTATTTTTGGAGACAGGGTCTCCCTACGAAGCCCTGGCTGACCTGGAACTCACTATGTAGACTAGGTCTGGCCTTAACTCAGAGATCTGCCTGCCTCTGCCTCGAGAGTGCTGGAATTAAAAGTGATCGCCACCACACCGGGCTTTGTAGCAGCTTAATAATATAGATTGTCTGTTTCCTCATGGCGTGATTGGACTTGCTATCCATCCATGTGGACCTATGGTGTTTCTGAGTGGCACAGACGCCTGGAATGCATGCACAGATTTGGATATTATCCTCACTGGATCTTAGGCTCCACAGATACTTCTGCTTGGCACACTAGCTTCAGATCTGGCTATTTTGGAAAAGCCTGGGATGTGTAACTATGAGCCTTGGTGCATGAGCAAATCAAGCCGGCTACTGTGTATGATTTTAAATGTCCAGTTTAGCACACATCCCCTTCAGGGCCTGCAGGCCTGGCTGTGTAGGGGGAGGTGGTTCAGGGGTCAAAGGCTGTTGCCGCCCCTCTGTCCAGCCTGAGGGCCCTGCTCCGTTTCATTGTGACTTCTTGTAAGGTTCCTCGGGCACTGCAGGGGCAGGCATCCTACTCTAGATGCCTCCTCAAGGCTTGCCCCCAGGCCTCTGTGGGTAAATCATTCGCCCAGCAAGAGGGGCGAGCTGAGACCTGCTCTGAGCTTGGGGTCAGTCTGAGGCCCCGGCTGCGCCACGTTAGGTCGGCCGGGCAGTGGGAAGAGCAGAGGGGATTGCCTTGGGGTGCAGTCAAGCCTACAAGGGCCAGGTGGGAGGGTGTCCCTGAAAGGGCCACTGCGGGCCTGCAGGCCTGGTGTCAGAGCGTCTTCCAGGGACCTACGGCCGGCCCAGCTGAGCGGTGGGCGAAGGGGACTGCGAGGCCTAGCGGAGCCGAGCGGAGGCCGACTGGGGGCGGGGACCGAGGGCGCCGGGGGCCACAGGGCGGTGCGCTCCCGGCTCCGCCGCAGGCAGCGCGCCCCTCCCGCCCCGGCCCCGGCCCTCGCCGCCGCTGCCGCCGCCGTTGCCGCCGCCGCCGCCAGGCCGCGCCCCGCCCCTCGCCGCCGCCGCTCCCGGGGAGGCTGCGCTCGAGCTGCGGCGCCGGCTGCAGCCGCCTGGGCCCCGGGCCCGGCTCCTCCCGCGCCGCCCGGGCGATGAGAAGCTGCTTCTGCGTGAGACGGAGCCGGGACCCGCCGCCGCCGCAGCCGCCGCCGCCCCAGCGGGGAACAGTTAAGTGAGGCCCGCGCGGGAGGAGACGGGCGGGGGCGGGAGGGCGCGGGAGGAGCCGGCCGGGCCCAGGCCTGCGGGCTGCGCGCCCGGCCCCGCGTGGGTACAGGCCCGGGAGGGCGGCCTCCGCCCGGCGCGGTGGTGCTGCAGGCTCCCGGGGCTCCGGCTCGGCCTTGAGGCTGGAGCGAGCTGGGGACTCGAGTGGCAGCCCCACTCCGAGGGTGAAGCCAGGTGAGGGGCGACAAGCTTCATGGGGGCACATGCTGGGGACAGTTCCCTGGACTCGCTTGGCCTGGGGTCCGGCTCTCTGCTGTCACGTGGGTGCGGTTGAGCACGCACCTGACCCTCAGGCATCATTACCTGGGGGTACCCAAACTGTAGGGCACCTGTCTGCAAGGTGACCAGCCATTCAGGAAGCACGGTGGGCATGTTGATGAACCTCCTCTTGCAATGGCTCCAGCCAGGGCAAGTGAGGCCTAAAGGGGCTGCTTGGCACAGCACCAGGGACCACATCCTCAGAGACAGGAACTGTGAATGAGGTAGATCCAGGAGCATCTTTGTTTCCTTTGTCTTCAGCACACAGCTGTCCCTGAGTTATCAGCCTATCTCTCTTCTGTCCCCTGACCCCCAGGACCTGTTCAGCAAGATAAGGGGGAAAACGACAGGCAGGCCCAAGGCAAATGGCCCTTGCCCCTTCTCCCTGCCCCCACGTGAGACCCAGAGAGCCTGGATTTCAGCCACATTGGCAGACAGAAGGCAGGGCTCCTCTTTCAGGGCCTTTGTCTCTAGAGGTGCCTTCTTGGAGAGAATGTTTCCCGACAGCTGGCTGGATCCTATCTCCTTCTACCAGGACTGCCAAATCTTATCAGCTGCCTTAGAAAAGTTAGAAGATAAGCCCGGGAGAATCCTATAGTAAATGACAAACTCCGAGTAGGCGGAGGTTAGTTACCAGAGATGGTGGCACCTTCCTTGCCAGCTGGGAAATCACTTGGGGGTGCTTTGAGGAATTGTGCCACACTCAACGTTTAAGTGAGTTCCTGAGAATCAGGGCGTCTGCAGGAGCTGGGTCACCAAGACCCATGGAGGTCGATTGAGTGTAATAGCATCACCTTGTCCCCTTCTCTTCGTCCCTCCTTTCCCTGGTACTGTGTCCCTGATAGAGGCTAGCGACCTTTGCTGTGCCTGTATTGGTGGACCTTGACCACTTCAAGAATATTCACTAAGGTTAAACCAAGGGCTTTAGGATGAGACCTTTAGGATGCTTGTGCCTGGCTATTTTTTTTTAATGTGCTGCCGTTTCCTGGTATGTAGACTGAAGCTAATGAGTCTATCATAGGGTTCTGGTGGGGCAGAAATGAAGCCTTGCATGAGAAGCTAACATAGAGCCCGCCTTGGTGTGGTGAATTACCAGTAAAAACAGTGAATAATCTTCCAGGGGCTCAGGATCAAACCTGTGCAAATTGGTGAGCTCTGCCCCTGCGCTCCATCCCCCCCCCCAGCCCAGTTAGCAGTTACTGTTAGACATTTGGTCATCAAGCTTGCTTACTTAGTTTATTTTCGAGTGCCTGTTTGCAGGCATAAGAACGACCTTCTCAGGGCAATAGGAAGCTATGGTATAGTGATTCGGCTGGAATCTGAGGGCTCGGGTTGAGTTTTGTCCCACTCGGTAGACCGTAGGTGACCCTAGTAAAGCACTATTTCTTTCTGGAATCCCCATTTTCTTAATTGTAAAAGTGGCTTACAAATAATACTTACCCCATAAGGATCATCAATCAGGAAGGCACTTGACCTTTCAAGAGGTGGAGAGCCTCATGAAAATGAAGTGCGGTCCAGCACTCAGCAGATGCTCGCATGATTTGCTGCTGGGGTCAGGCCCCACCAGAAAAAGAATTCAGGGATATCTTGACTTTGTACGTGTTACAAGACCACGTGGCCATGTGAACGCAATAGCTGAATGCCCTCTCAACGCTTGAGGAGTAAGGGAGAGTCCCAACATTGAGTTTCTGTCCCCGTCATGGCAGAGCTGCCCGAGGACATCAGAAGCCACGCGGTGTGGGTCCCTCTGATACGGCCAGCTAGAAGTGCTCCGTGCTTCATGTCCAAAGAGCAGTAGCCCCACCGCACAGCCACGCAATGATGGTGCTGGAGTTGAGGACAGAAAGTGTCAAGTGCTGTTGAGACGAGGAAGGTGGTGAATGACTGCATGGCTGGGTGTGGTTGGCTAAGGACATGGTTACTGGCTGTGGATGGTGAGCAGAGCCTTCTTTGGCAGTTGGTGGAGCGGGGCCACTGGGCTTTCTGTCCCTGGGGCTCACCTCAGCCTTCACCTTACTGTGCTGCCCCAGGGAACTGTGGTTTCCCAGTGCTGTCTGCAGAGCAGGGGTCTAAGTCAGTCCCTCACTCCAGCTGCCTGGCAGGAGAGCCACCAACCAGCAGGGTGTGTGACATCACCTCCCTTGTCCGGGACATCCTCTGGGCAGTGTTTGGTTTTGTTGACACACTCCTGGCAAGATGCTAAGCTTGTCCTGGCAGAAATATGAGAGCCCCATGGGCCCAGATCCCAGGGCCACACACAGGAGCTCAGTATCTCAGCTTCTCTGGGGAAGGAGGACCCACTAGTTGCCTTCTAGCTTACTTAGTAAAAATAATGTGTTCCTGTATCTTTTTATCTATAGATAGAGGCACGAGTGCATATGCCATATCCACTCTTAAAAAAATTAAAACACTAGATACTGACAGAATGTTCAAAAGAGTGCCCTGTGGCCCGTAGAGGAGAGAAGTACATGATCTTTTTAAAGATGAGCTTTGTGCCTGATAGCAGGCGAGGGTAGCGTGTGTGGAGGTCAGAGGACAGCTGTAGGAGTTGGTTCACTCCTTCCACCATGTGGGCCCCAGGGATCAATCTCAGGTCAGCAGGCTTAGTGACAAGATCCTTGACCTGCTGAACCATCGTTCTGGCCCATACGAGAGTTTAAGATTTATTTTTATTTTAAATTATCTGTATGGGTGTGTGTGTGTGTGTGTGTGTGTGTGTGTGTGTGGGCACGTATACATGCGTGCAGGTACTTATGGAGGCCAGAAGAGGGTGTTGGAGCCCCTGGAGCTGGAGCTCGAGGGGGTTGTGAGCCACCCAACACAGGTGCTGGGAACCAAGTGTGGGTCCTCTGCAAGAGCAGTACACTGTCTTAACCCCTGAGCCATCTCTCCAGTCCCACACCTAAGTTCTTAATGAGCCAAACCAGCCAGTGAAGTTTATGGAAATGCAGACTCCAGGGCTTCATTCCCAGACTTCACTGAGGCAGAATGTCCAGGAAAGGAACCCCAGAACCTGCATACTTAGTAAGCTCGTTTGGAGTGTTCTATGCCTGCTGAGATCTGAGACCCACAGTTCTAGACACTTAGAAAATTGTTAAGTAGGGACAGCATCAACTTTACCAACTTAGCCAGGGGGAAGTGTATAGATCGGTGGCAGTAACCAGGACATACTTGTGCAACTGATCTGTGGAACTTTTCTCTGTGTGTGTTTGTGTACATTTGTGTGTGTGTGTGTGTGTGTGTGTGTGTGTGTGTGTAGGTCAGAGGTCATCCTCGGGTGCTATTCCTCAGAACCTTCCACATTGTTTTTTTGAGGCAGGGTCTCTCATTGGTCTGGGTTCATGATAATCGGCTAGGCTGGCCTAAGCTGTCCAGAAAGCTTCCTTTCTCTGTTTTCTCAGCACTGGGATTACAAGCATGGGTTACCATTTCTGGCTTTTTATTTGTATATTTATTATTTAAAAATTTATTTTACGTGTATTTATTTTGCTTTGTATGTATGTCGGCACACTGTGTGCAGGCCTGGTGCCCGTAGAGGATGGAAGAGGGTATCAGATCGCCTGAAACTGGGGTTGCAGATGGCTGTAAGCCAACATGTGGATTCTGGGAATTGAACCCAGATCTTTACAGCTGAGCCATCTGTCCAGCACCACCCACCCACCTCCATCTGACTTTTTGACTTGAGTCTGGGGGCTGAACTCGGGTCATCCTGTATTTTCAAAGCTGAATCATTTCTCCAGCCCTAATTGCTAGACTTTTTTTTTTTTTTTTGGCTTGCAAAATTGAAATCATTAAACAACTCCCCATTGTCCCTTTTTTACGGCTCCTGGCAGCCTTCATTCCACTTTCTGTCTCCCTGAGAAAGACCGTGCTGAGAGCCTTATGGACTGGAATGCTACGGTGTATAACTTTTTCTGGCTGCCTTATTTTACTTAGTACAATATCCTCACAGTTTGTCACATTACAGTGTGGGTCAGACTTTCCCTCCTTTCGAGGGTTGAATGAATGTTGCTTGAACATATTGATTATATTTCATTTGCCCATTCATCATGTTTTGGCCATTGAATAAGGCTGTTCTGACTCTGGTTTCAATTCCTTGGGGTATATAGCTAGAAATGGATCATACGGAAACATTTTTTTTGTTTGTTTATATGTTTGTTTTTTGGTTTTTGTTTTTTCAAGACAGAGTTTCTTTGTGTTCTGGAACTAGCTCTGAAGACCAGGCTGGCCTCAAACTCACCTGCCTCTGCCTCCTGAGTATAAGACAGTTTTCACTGTGGTTTGAGTTTTAACTTGCATTTCCAAGGGACTTCCTAGTTGAACATCTTTTCCTGTGCTGCACACAGTCCACGCGTTGCTCACCCTTGGAGAAATGCTTGTTCTCGCTTTCCCACTAACAAACGTGTACATTGGCTTTTGTTTAGCTGTCGTTCTTCATAGATCTGAATGGGACCCCTCATCACATATCTGTGAGCAGATCCGGTTGGCAAATATCTTCCCCCAGTCTTTGAGTTGCCTTTTTACTCTGTTGATTGTGTCCTCTGATGCAATTCTAGATTTTTTATTCACACAATAATTACATAGAGAAAATGTATCTGCTACTCCGCCTTCATGTGGTGAAAACTCAGGCCTGGGTTGAGTGATTTGTGCAGAGCCCCACAGCTGTGAGTGTGGAGCGTTGGCTGGCACTCTGGTCTGACTTGAAAGCTGTGCCTTCTCCATTACTATGCTCTGCTGGCCATCCTACTCTGACTGATAACATAAGGGGGGCTGGGAGATTTGAAGGAACTCATGTAGGTGGGAGAAACATAGCTGAGCCCTGGCATACCTTGCTTCAAGCTTGCGGCTTGCCTTGGCCTTGGCGCCGCACCTTATCCCGTGGACTGGACAGCGATGTTGTTTTCTTTTCGTTTTGTTTTGTTTCTTTTGTTTTGTTTTATATTTTGTGAACACATCTTTGTTCACACTCTTCACAGGAGCATATGTGTATGATAAAACCACCTGCTAAGGATGACATTAGCTCTCTGGGTGCTGGCACTTGTCTGGATGGGTAGCTGGAGAAGGCAGGGTAGGGTCAGCGAGAAGCTGAGTACTCTTGGCTGACCTGTGATGGGGAGGGAGAGGCTAGGGAACCCATTCTGAGATTGTTCTCAAAGGAAGGTCACCTTCAAGTTCGTTCGATCTTATTCATTCATCATTTTCTTATCAAACATGTAATAAGGACCTGCAGTGGGGTTCTTGAACTGCAAGTGGTGACCAGCTGTTTGATCAGCTGGGATCCTGTGAGAATGCAGCTTCTTAGGCTCCTTGCCCAAGTCCCTGGCAGGCCTCTGGAGTCTGCTTCTAGTACAGGGCTCAGGGCTGTCGGTATTAGCAGCTACCCAGGAGGCACTCCTGCATCCCAGCTGCTGTCAGAAAGTCAGAAGACCCCTGCTGCCAGATGTAGGAGAATATTCTTCCTCCTAGCTCTCCACAGATGTCTGCCCTGTTAGGGAGGGAGGCGGGAGATTGTGTGAAGTGAGCCAGGTTGGGCGTGTCAATGGGATATGCAGGTGAAGTCGGCTAGTAGGTTACCAGATACACCCCTGAGTCTTAGGAGAGAACTGGAAGGCTCTTGTGGAAGCTGTCAACTGTCAGATGGACTGATTAGATTGATGAATGTATTAGAGAAACACTCAAGATGGGAAGGCCAAAAAGGATATGGGCTGTAAGGTAACATGGCACTTCTCCTCCACTTACGCTGGCCATCAGGACAACAGTATGACTCATTTATACTATGGCACTAAACATAAAAGGATCCTTGGTCTTGGGACCTCCTAGGATGATTGTGTTTGCTGGGCATTTTCCTTCTATTGGGATCTCCAATATGGCACCACCAGTCTAGACTCGATGGTAATGGACATGGTCAGCCCTGATTTCCTGTGATCATAAACCAGGCAGAATGAGACTCACCTGTGTCCTAGTGGACTCTGCCTTCCAGCTGGGTTCCAGGGCTGTGTAGAGCTGGGTTCCAGGGCTGTGTAGAGCTGGGTTCCAGGGATTGTGTGGAGCTGGGTTCCAGGGATTGTGTGGAGCTGGGTTCCAGGGCTGTGTAGAGCTGGGTTCCAGGGCTGTGTGGAGCTGGGTTCCAGGGATTGTGTAGAGCTGTGTTCCAGGGCTGTATCGAGCTGGGTTCCAGGGCTGTAGAGAGCTGGGTTCCAGGGCTGTGTAGAGCTGGGTTCCAGGGATTGTGTAGAGCTGTGTTCCAGGGCTGTGTAGAGCTGTGTTCCAGGGCTGTGTAGAGCTGAGTTCCAGGGCTGTGTGGAGCTGGGTTCCAGGGCTGTGTAGAGCTGGGTTCCAGGGCTGTGTAGAGCTGGGTTCCAGGGATTGTGTGGAGCTGGGTTCCAGGGCTGTGTGGAGCTGGGTTCCAGGGCTGTGTGGAGCTGGGTTCCAGGGCTGTGTGGAGCTGGGTTCCAGGGCTGTGTAGAGCTGAGTTCCAGGGCTGTGTAGAGCTGGGTTCCAGGGATTGTGTAGAGCTGGGTTCCAGGGCTGTGTGGAGCTGGGTTCCAGGGATTGTGTAGAGCTGGGTTTCAGGACATGTACACAACCTGCTTCTGGGGCTGTGTAGAGCATGTTCCTTTAGCGGCTTTGTCTGGGTAGTGCTGGGAAGCTCCATCCGTCATTCGTGTGCTTTATGAGAACTACGTGTGGTCTTCAAATGACTAATATAAATCTGAGAACGGTCTGATTGGATTGATGCATTTGTGTACCAGAATCTTCTGTTAGGAAAAACTCAGCTTTCCTGGGGGAAAAGGAAGGGCTCACCATTGTTTGTTCCCTAGCTGGAAAATTCTATGTCCCAGGAGAGCTTAGGAAAATATTTTTAATCATTTCTGGTATCAGAACAGCCCTCCCCATAGTCAGCGGCCTGCTGCCTCGACTGTCCAACGGCAGTGGCCCAGGGATTTGACTTCTTATGGTCACCAACTTAGCTGTGCATAGACCAAGGGTCAGGTAGAGCAGGTTCTCTGTGGGGCTCCCCAGCAGATGCCTCTCAGTGTGCACTAGCCCTCTCAGGGAGCCTGATTGCTGGCCCCACTCTGTCCTGGGTGCTGCATGGTGCCTGTTCTCAGCTTGAAGCCTCCATGTGGGGCAGGTTTTGTACTTCTGTTCTGATGGTGTGGTGTGTGATGGGGAGGTCCAGCCATAGTCTACCTTCCTTAGGATAGATTGTGCCCTTTTTCTCCTCCTTGTAGAAAGGTGCTAATGCTTGGGAGATCCCAGAGACGACCCTACCACTAGGAAAGAGTTGCAGAGTCCTCCCTGTCTGAGGACACCTGGTTGTAGTAGCAGCTTCACTGGAGAAAGAGTTTGCCCTTGTGCAGCAGGATACAGGTAGACAGTTTGTGTTTTTGATGCCCTTGAGCTTGGACTCCAAGCAAGCTGAACACAGTTCATCCTTCTGTAGGGACTTAATTAACCCACTGATTTTTGCCATTTCAATTAGTCAGCCAGTTTAACCTGCTCCCCCCACCCCCCAGTACTTTGAAATTACTCTTTCCAGAAGATATGTGATCATGCTTTTAGCCCTGGCAGGCAGTGCTGGCGCTGCTTCTGAGCATCCTTGCCCATGCTCTCTGTGGGGAGGCCAGGATGGCAGAGAGGCCAGGCCTCCTTTGAAGGCAGCAGCTCCTGCCCCCTGCAGTCCTTGCCCTGGAAAACACTTTAAACTCCCCGGCCCACTCCCCACTGCTGGAAGGCCTCTGTGGAGGGGCTGTGTGTTGTTAGCTGGGTTTTGATTTCAGTACTGGAGTTGATAAAACGAGATAAACCCCAGGCTCACTAAGGTTGTGGAAATTAAACAGAGATGATATCAAAGTTCCCCTGAGTTTTCAGCGTGCTGCAGGCGCTTCACTGGGGCTGGAGGCAGCCTTTGATTCTGAAACAATGAGCAGCATCAGTTAAACCCAGAACTGCTGACTTTTAGGGATTATGTGCATGGTTGTGGTAATTCTTTGATCAGCTACAAGGGAGCAGTGTGGCGTCTACACACTACACTGTGAAGGGGCACCATAGTTAAAGCTCATTTCCTGTGAGCCTGGGATGACAGTGTTGTTGAGGTGCCACCCTGTGAGGGACCAAACCTCCTCCTGGCCATCTTCCTTTGTAAACACATCTAGCATGGCATGGAGGGGGGAAGACCCCCCCCTAGCTTGAAAGACCAGACCCAACTCACCTTGTGCTGTGCGTCCACACACTCTTGCCTTGCTCTCTTGTCTCGGAGAGATCTCTCAGGGAAACACAAGGACAGATGCCTGGAGCAGGGCTCTGCAGCCCTCGGCCTGGGAATGACCCTGCAGACGCCGTGTGCCCCCACTCAGGAGACGTCATTGGGGACGATCTCTGATGGTCTGGAAGGTTCCATTTGGAGAAGAACTCAAGGTCACCATCACCATAGCCAAGAGCAGACTTGCCAACACTGAACTACCTTACCTGGCCTGTGTTGAGAACTAGGTTTCAGATTGGCTCAGTATCTGCCATCTAGCCACCCAAATAGGGGGGCCACTCTGGCTTTCCCTGTGGACACCTTTCTGCGGCTGTCGCTGGACGGCACAGGCTTGCCTCTGGCTCCCTTCCTCCAGGTTAGCCGTGCGGCTGTGCTTGGTAATGGAGCCCCTGTGTGCTGTGGATCCTGCCCGCACTAGGCCATAGATCAACCCATTCCCTCCCGTGCCGAGCTCAGATCTCCCTCATTAGGCCTGAATTTACCTCTGTCCTACACAAACATGGCCTTAGCTCATTTTTATTGTTGTAAATTATTTATGAGGGGAATGTTGAATCTCGAAACTGAGGTGTGAGGAAAATTAATCCCATGTTACTTTTATCTTTCTGTACTTTCTTCCCCCTTGCTTGACTTATTGAGCTACGGCCAGAGAAAGAAGCGCTTTGGCATTTTAAAATATAATTAGTGTTGAAACTGCTTTCCCTTTTGGGCAGGATGTTGGTCTCTGTGCAGTGAAACAGCACAGGCTAGACTGAGGAGGATGCCCTGCTGGCTGCCGGTTGCCGGGCTATGGGAACAAGCCTCAGTTTTCCCTTATACAGAATAAGGCTAGCTTGGTGGGCCCTCCTGCTCTGAGGTGAGTTTCAGCCAACTTGCAGAGTTCTGTACAAACTTAACAGGGATTTGTTCACATGAGTGAGGAGCCACTAAGGGGGGGGCAAGAGTTGCTGCAGGGAGGCCTTTTGTATTTACCCTGTCACTTCCTGCCTGGCAGGTCGGTGCTGTTCTTAAACACATGCTCCCTTGCTCTCCCTCCAGCCTGCTATTGGTCTCACATTCGTGGCCCCTCTTCTTCCTGTCAGAGGCCTGGCCCGCGACCCTGGTGGCAGGGTGCTGTTCTGCTCCTGCGCCTTCCCTTCTGCCTGGAGACTCCAAGCAGCCTGAGGAAACCCGGAGTGCAAGTTGATAAATGGCCTTTTGTCAGGAGGTCAATCGAAGTGACGGCAGAGATGCTGTTAAAAGTAATTTGCAGTCAGAAATATGTAATTCAGGGCAAGCCACTCTGAGCGATGGCCTCTGCCATGGATATCTTGGGCGTTTCTCATTAAGAGGCTCCTTGGCTGGTGGTGGCCATGCCCCACCGCCAAGTGGAACAGCCCCTGGAACAGCCATTTGTCTCTGAGGCACAGAGACTGCCCTGATCCCCAGGGCACAGCAGCTCGGCAACCAGGGGAGAGAGGCAGGGGCGGGGAGTGCATGGAGATGTCTGCCGGCCGGGCCAGACCTGCTGTGGGCTGCGCAGGCTGGGCTCCTGCGCTTTGAGGCCCAGCTCTTTGTCCGCTTTAGTTGGAGGCTGTCTGCAGCCATTTTGGAAACTGCTGCTGGGTGCCTCCCTGGTTGCATTGTGGGAGCAGTATCTTCCCCTTGCAAGTACACTCGTCCGCCTGCAATTGGCAGTGTGCGTCAAATAAGAGAACCCCTGTCATCGTGCCTTGTGGAGGGCATTGCCATCCCAGACCATGCATCTCCCAACAAATGAGATAGTCCTTGTGTGTGCCCCCGTAATCTCTCTGTCTCCCTCCCCTTTTCCATCATTCTCCTTCTTTTCATTTCTTTTTCTCGTTTCATTCTCTGTCCCTCTTTCTCTTTTATAGTAAAGGCAGTAGTATTTAAATTTTTTTGTTTCACATGTTTTTTATTAAATTCACAGCATGATATTTAACACTGGCAGGATTCGTACATTCTGCTAATGAGTTGCTAATTGCAAAGCATTTTTGGTAACCGACAGCAGGTACCAATATTTTGCAAACTGCAGCCTTGTGGTTTTTATGTTCCCCATAATACAGGATTTTTCAGGGGCAGAGGCATTTTGTTTAGTGATTTGCTCTGGATTGGGCAGGTGCAGGTATTTAACCCTAAACCCATATTGGGGTCACACATGTGGAATCACTTGGTAAATATTTGCTTAATACCTACTGGGTGTAAGAGCACTAAGCCCCGTGCTGTTAGAGATAAACTTGGTAGAAAATGAAAATTGGAGCTAGGGAAGAATATAGTGGTGTGGTATAGTCTCCACCGTCTGCCCTCGGCTGTTGGAAGCTTATTTTTGCTATAAGCCAATAAAGTATATAACTCTGTAACTTGGCTAAGAGGGTAGGGGTGCCAGGCACTGCCAAACCCTCTCGAGAAACAAGTCTGTTTCTGGGGTGTTTTGTGGGTTCTGCTGACTAAATGGGTGAGCTGCGTAGTATTTTGGTGGTTCCTGTGAGGCAGGCTCACTTGGGGTGGCCAGTGCCTTTTGATAAGAACCTGCCTCCTGCTGCCTCCTTAGGCAGGATGTTTGGTTTGCTTTTGAAACTGTACCCAGCCTGCAGCCCGTGGGACTTAATTGCTACAGAGTGAGGTGGGATTTATTTGTTCTTTCCCTACCTCCCGCCCAGTAAAAGTCCTCTGCATCAGGTGTTGCTCTTTATATTTGGTTTCCGGGGCAGGGACACTGAGCGGCCAGGCTCACTGCTCTCCATGCTGAGCCAGCCTCCTCCGCTGGTCCTGCGCAGAAGCAGCGAGCAGCAGAGTAGTAATTCCACATCCCTTCTTTTCATCCAAGTGACCAGTGAGAATTAGGATCACTCCTGACCCAGGGGCGGCTGAACTAGACAAAGAAATGGGCCACACCTCTAGTACATGGTGCCTCTTAGTTCTGGCCCAAAGGTCCCATGTGTTTTTAAGCCTTCCAGTCCACATGCTTTTCTTCTGGGCACCTACTGTGTGTCATGGAGCTCTCCGGGCCCTTCTTTTATATCCTTCTGGGCACCTACTGTGTGTCATGGAGCTCTCCGGGCCCTTCTTTTATATCCTTCTGGGCACCTACTGTGTGTCACGGAGCTCTCCGGGCCCTTCTTTTATATCCTTCTGGGCACCTACTGTGTGTCGTGGAGCTCTCCGGGCCCTTCTTTTATATCCTTCTGGGCACCTACTGTGTGTCGTGGAGCTCTCCGGGCCCTTCTTTTATATCCTTCTGGGCACCTACTGTGTGTCGTGGAGCTCTCCGGGTCCTTCTTTTATATCCTTTCTCTTAGTTTTTTCAATAGCTGGGGAGTAGATCAAGACCTCATTTTACAGTTGAGGGAAAGCAGGGGCCTCCCAAGGTTTAACTTCTTGTTTAGACACTAACTTGTAAATATGGAGTCCAGAGCCCCAAATGCCTTCTGTGGTTTTGGAGCTCGTTAAGTTGTCTACTAAATGTCTAGTTATTGGATAGGCTGTACGTTTGGAAGCCTAGCCCCATATGGGGGCACACGAGACTTTGCTAGGGGTGGCTCGTCCCTGTTCAGAAATGAGACAGTTGGGAGTAGAATTAAGAATAATGTGGGGTTGGGCAGGTAGCTCAGTGGGTAACATGCTTATCTGGCCTACCTAAAGCCCTGGGTTCCATTCCAAGTACCTGATAAAACTATATGTGCATACCTGTAATATGAGCACTTGGGAGGAGACAGGAGTTCAAGACTGGCCTGGACTATAGGTAATGTACTTTGGGGTTTGAATTGAAATTACCTCCTGGGAGCAGACAGGAGCCCTCAGCATTCCACACTAACAGCTTGAGGTGTGGTGAGTGAATTCTTAATCTGAGTTCAGGATCAGATAAGGCCCTGGTGAGGAATGTAGGCACTGGCTGCTGCAGAATTCTGTCTACGAGGCTGCCCTGTTCACATGAAATGCCGAGTTTGAATTTTGTACTCTCCGTTTCCTTTTCCAAACTAGGACCAAGCCACCATGCCTGAAGTCAAAGAGCTCTCAGAAGCCTTACCAGAGACACCGATGGACCCCATCACGGGAGTCGGGGTGGTGGCTTCCCGGAACCGAGCCCCGACAGGCTATGATGTGGTAAGACTCAGTGCCAGCTTGTCAGTTCTGCTCTCTGTCCAAGAACTTGTCCCTGGGAGGAAAATGTGCTTGTCTCTCAGAACTAGAGTCACAGCCAGGGGAGGCAGCCACGAGTGTCTTGCTTTGGGGGTCATGGGGTGCGGGGATGATTTCCTGACCTTGGCCATAACTGGCTTTTGGTTGTTTTTCACCCTTTAATTAGACCCTTTGATTTCTGAAGTCACTTCTAGTTTTGATGCTTCATGCAAAGGATTTAGGGAAGACCTTGGGGATTGTCTTGTATTTTCCCAGCAGTGTGAATGTTCTGAGTGTGTTGTCCTCGGCCATAGCCGGAGCCTGTGCAAGGCTCCCCATTGTTGGGGCAATAATCAGGTAACTCTTTGTCATGGGGCTGTCCTGTGCCTCAGAGTCTATGTGCAATACCCTTGACTCTACTTAGTTGAGGTGAAGAACATCCCAGATGTTTCTAGAGATTCCCCGGGGAAGGGTGGGTGAGCAAAATCAGTCCCGACTGAGAACCTCTTTGGTCAGTCTACATCAGGTCCTTGCTGCAAAAAGAGGAGCCCGTAAAAAACAACAACAAAGAAAATCCAAGAAAGCAAAAACTCCCCTTCCCGAGTGAGTGTTGAGAAGCTTGGGAAAAGAGCAGGGGCTTTTTTGACAAAGATTTATATCTGGCCTGTCCTCTGTCTTCAAAGCCCAGTTAGAATGTCTGTCTTTCCATAAAGCAGAATCATTAGGTATGGCTTTGTCCCTTGGAACTCTTGGGGAAGCTAATCAAAATGTCCCTGATTGGAGAAGCCGAAGTGTGTTTTGATGAATTGGGTCTGAGATGCACATGGTGCATCAGGCAGGGCTGGGGGCTCCTGGTCTGCTGGTGGACCGTCCAGGCCCCCACTACGTGGACTGCAGGAGGCTCAAGCCCCGGGGCATGGGTCTCACATCTTACTGCTCTTCTCTGCCTATCAGTGTCTGTAGCATTCTGGCTGCCCCTTTGGGGTCACTCAGACCACTTGGCTAGTGGGCACCAGATGACCTTTGGTAGTTTGGCTTTCTGGAAGTCTCCTGAAGGCTGACAGGGGCACAATCTATCCCTGTCATTTTCTTCTAACATCTAGCTCAGGGCAGGAGAGCATGGTGTCAAATGAGTGAAATTAATAAGCACATTTCACCATCATGTCGTACCATGTGTTTTAGTGGAAGGTGAGTAGGGCAAGAGGCTGGAGCTAGCACGCCTGTAATTACACTGGCTGCACATGACCCTAGGCTCCTCTAAGAGCTCTTTCGGGGAGAGGGGCATATTCCTCTCTTCTCTTGCCTTTGGCCTCTTATGAGATAAACATCTCATTCCCAAGAGCCCTGAGTTCAAGGGGGAAAGGTGGAGAGGGCAGGGTGAGAAGAGGCACTTCCCGTTCTTTTCATCTGGAGTTCCATATTAAGTCAACAGAAGTGCAGGAATGTTTTGGGAAGACTCCAAGAAGTGACCAGAGGAGGCGTAAGCCTGCGGCCGCTGGAAGATTAACCCCCTCCTTCCCTCATACAGTGAGACTCTGACCAGCTTCCTGCTGTTAGTCACCAGATGTGCTGCTGGCCTCGGGCTGCAGGCTGCCATAGGAAGGCTTTCTAGGTACTGCTGTTGCTTGAGGCTAAAAATGCCAACAGTTCATTTATAGAAATGTAATTTAATGACTTCCTTTTTCTCTGGATGGGAAGGGAACTGGAGATCTTTTATTCACTGTCTCAATTCATTGTCCCCGTTTCTGCAGTCTTCTACCAACAGCCCTCCGCTTCTGTCACATGCCCAGGTCTCGGAGTGACAGACTGATGGAACCTGCCCTCAGAGATGGGGATGGGTCTCAAGAAAGTGTAGAAAAGGCTCAGAAGCAAGACTGGGGTTCAGAGTGAGAGGGAAGTGGGGGGAGAAGACTCAGTGTGGGTGCCTCTGAGGAAGAGTGGGGGAGGTGGGAGTGAGGCCTGATGTGACACCAGGAGCAACTCTTCCCGTCAGAAAGGCCGGCAGGTGTCAAGCTGGCCTGGGCACAAATGGGAGAGATTCCAGGGGAGAGAGGGTGCAAGTGGTCAGGGCCTGTCTGGTGACGTCCAACTGTCAGAGAATGGTTGGGGGCCGTTTCCGATGTTTGGCTCTCATTTCTTCCTGCTGCTGTTTGCTGGGAAGCTGGCCTTGATGGTGGCCTTCGTGCAGTGTGTGAGTTGCCCACCCACCCCCTTCCTTCCTTTCCCTTCTCATCTCCCTTCCTTTCAGTAATGTTGAAACTAATTAGGCAACAAAACATTTCTTCAAAACTGCTGGTCCTGCATAATTTATAGATGCCCAATATATCCCAGGCGTCTTCAGAATCACCCAAGCTGCCAGTGTTTGGAGCATTGGATGTAGGGTGCTGTGGCGACACTGGGCTTAAAATTGGAAACTTGCAAATAGAGGCCAATTGTCACTCACCAAAGCAGAAAAATAAAAAGAAAAGAAAAGGAAGGAAGGAAGGAAGGAAGGAAGGAAGGAAGGAAGGAAGAACCTACAAAACACAAAACTCTCTGTTCTGTGCTGAAGCAGGGTCAAGAAGGCTTGTGTGTTTCCAGAATGCTCAAGGACTCAAAACCCTCCAAAGGAGGGTAGCGAGCGCTTGCCTGAAGCCTATGGTAGATACCAAATGGAACATGTGAGCCACACTTGTCCCCCTGGACTGACTGGAGCTGCCACTCAAATCTCTAGAAAGGCCAGGTTGTGGGAGGAGGCCCTGTGAGGGCAGGAGACCTTCAATCCACAGGTGCTCCTCCTCCTGGCCACACTTGTAGCAGGTGGGCGGGAAGGGACAGCTTACCCCTGTCCCCCTCAGTGTTGCTCTGCTGACAAGGGTCTGCTCCTGAGCAAAGAAATGAGGGCTCCCCGCAGCCTCTGTCACAGGCTGGTTTCTTTTCAGAGCTGAGCTTGTTTTGATGAAGGCACCAGGTGTCCCCATTTTGTTTTGGTAGAAAATACTTTAAACCAAGTTTTATTGAAAATGTGGAAAGAGGTTTCCTGTGGCTTGAATCTGGGCCAGTCCTGTGAACTGTCTGGGGACTGATCTGCTCCTGAGAGGAGGACACACCGGGTGTTGGGAGTACAGTGGCCATCATTGTGCAAGAGGCCAGCAAGGCTGCCTCAGGAAGTCTGTCAGAAACTGTGGCTTCCTGTGGCTGTGGGGGAGGAGCCGTCTTCTCGTGTGGCCTCTCCTACCCCTATCACCCCCCATCTTGTGTGCAATTCCAGGGTTGACCAAAGGCTCACTCAGACAGTTGTGTGTGTGTGAGGGGGATGGACAGTGTCTTGATACCTCCTTCTGCTCACAGAAATATCTGGTTTACTTTTGCTCAGACTTGGAAAAATCAAACCTCAATTATTTGGCTTGACAGGGAAATTAATTTTTCTATTTTAAATTTGAAATTTAAGTTTTGGATTTATATGCACTTTAAGAACAAATGCGACCACCCTCAGCCTTTGTCAGGGATCAAGTGACATGACGAGGTGGCACAGGTGTGGTGTGTACTTCTGCCCATGGTGTGTTTGGAAACGCCAGCGTGTTTCAGAACCAGGACCCTGAGTCTAATCAAATGATGTGTGTTTTGTGGGTTTTGTGCCCCAGCTGTGGTGGCAGGCTGGCAGGTATCTGGTGCCGTGGGTAGTGAGCATTTTCTCGATCAATGATCAATGTGAGGTATGTTCTGGCTAGTTTTTGTCATTTTGACATAAACCAGAGTCATCTGGGAAGAGGGACCCTCAATTGAGGAATTGCCTCCATCAGACTGGCCTGTGGGCATATCTGTGGACTTCTTTTTTGTTTTTAAGGGTTTATTTATTATTTTTGTTCCTATGTATGTAGAAAAGACTGAATGAATTTCTGTACTGTTGGTAGGGACAGAACATCCTGAGTTACAGGGGTTGTGAGTGCTGGGCGGTGAGCCTGGGTCCTTATTGCAAAGTGCTCTTAGCTACTAAGCATTCTTTCTGTCCTGTGGAGGCGTATTCTCTCTCTCTCTCTCTCTCTCTCTCTCTCTCTCTCTCTCTCTCTCTCTCTCTCTCTATGTTTATTTAGCTTATGTGTATGGGCATTTTGCCTACATGCATGTCTGTGTACCAGGAGGCCAGAGGATGGTGTTGAATCCCCTAGAGCTGGAGTTCCAGATGGTTCTGAACCACCATGTGAGTGCTGGTAATTGAATCTGGAGTGTTCTAGAAGAGCAGCCCCAGTGCTCTTAATCACTGAGCCACATCTATCAAGTCCCCCATGGGGCATTTTCTTGATTAATGATTGATGTGAGAGGGCTAAGCCCACTGTGGGACATGCTACCCCTGGGGAGGTGGTCCTGGGTTCTATTAGAAAACAAGCAATGGGGAGCAAGCCAGTAAGCTGCCTTCCTCCTTGGTCCCTGCTTCAGTTCCTGCCTCCAGGTTCCTGCCTTGGCGTCCCTAGATGATGAAGACGTACCTAGAAGTGTAAAATGAAATAAACCCTTTCTTCCCCAAATTGCTTTTCATTGGTGTTTTATCGCAGCAACAGATACTCACAAGGGCAAGGAGGATGGGAATACTCCTTTGTCAGGAGTGTGCTGGAAGGGAAGTCTCTTCTGACTTTGGGTTTTGTTTGCGTTTTAAGTTATAACTTTCCCTATAGGGAAAGGCCATAGTGCTGTTCCTGCTGCCGGCTCCTCTGTGGCCATCACACCCACTGCCTCCCCAGAGCCCCAGCAACCGCTCCTCTTGCCTCCCAACTATAATTTTGTCATTTCTGAAGCTCATGTGGTTTGGGAGGAGGGAATCTCAACTGAGGAATTGTCTCCAACAGATCAGCTTGTGGACAAATCTGTGGGGCATTTTCTTGACTAATAATTGTTGTGGGAGGGCCCAGCCCATTGTGGGCAGTGTCACTCCTGGCTTCGTGGTTCAAGGTTTTCTAAGAAAAGAGACCGAGCAGACCAGTAAGCATCACCCCTCTGGGGTTTCTGCTCCAGGCTCCTGCCTTGAGCTCCTGTCTTGACTTCTCTCAGTGATGGACTTATGTATAATTTGCAAACCAAAATAAACTCTTTCCTCCCTGGATTGCTTTTGCTCATGGTGTTTATTACAAGAGAAACCCAACTAGGACAAGCATTATGTGAATAGATAATAGAGATTATTACAGTATGCTATAGTGGTATATTGTTTGTTTTTTAAAAAAGCTTGTCTGGAGATCAGAGGACAAAGCAGCCATACTAGTCAGCCATACAGGCTAGGCAGTGGTGGCACACACCTTTAATCCCAGGATTTGGGAGAGAGGCAGATGGATCTCTGGCCTGTAGAAGACTGAATCTGCCTAAAAGAGAAGCAGAGCTCACACAAAGGTGATTCCAACTTGGGATCCCAGCCTTGAATCCCAGCACTAGGAAGGTGGAGACAAGAGCAATATGGTTGGGTGGAGAAAGGAATATAAAGGGGAAGAGACAGGAACTCAGTGGACATTCCCAGAGCTCCGCTTTGAGCCATGGCAGAGGTAAGAGCTCTGTAGTGGTTGGCTGCTTTACTTTTCTGATCTTCATCTTGAACCCCAATATCTTTCTCTGGGTTTTTATTATCCAGGCTACAGTGTGCCATCTTTGGAGATGGTCTTTTATTTATCCAAACTCAGCCTCATTGTTCTCAGGTGAGTCTTCCTGAGAACAGTCTCATGTGTCAGTGGTTCCTTTGATAAGTAACCCGGGGTGTGGATGTGCCGTGCTTTTTTTTCATCTGCTAAATCTGGAGCTATAGCAAGTGCGGTGCTCATGCGCAGGCCTGTATGGGAGCATCAGCTTCTGTGCCTGCATGACGTGAGAGCATTGCTCAGTGTGCAGTGGTTGTCCTGGACTCAGCAGAACGAGCTCTCCCTCCTCCTCTCTGCTCTTCCTTTTGATTGAGACAGGGTTTTGCTCTGTCGTTCTGGCTGGCCTGGGACCCACTATGTAGCCCTATCTGCTGCCAGTCTTGTGGCCGTCCTCCTGCTTCAACCTCCCAGGTGCGTTTAATTAATTTGTTTGTTTCATTGGTAGTGGTTTTTGCAAGATTGTTAGAGTTGTATGCCCTGTAACTTTTAGAATAGTGTTGTCTATATCAACAAAAATTTCCATGTGATTTTGAAGGACACTGATGTTAAATCTGTGTAGAATTTGGACATCTTTATCGTTTATATTGAGCTTTCTAATTCCTCAACCATAGTATAGTATTTGGTTCTTTAATTTCTTTCACATTTCATGCTTTTTAAACATGCAAGTATACCCATGTTTCGGTAGATCTAAGTGCCAGTACTTTTTAACTATTAAATTATTTTAAAATTTTTTGTTTATTGTGCGTATGGGAGTTGGCTGTGGTGCTTGTGTGGAAGTCAGCGGGAACTTGCAGGAGTGTGTTCTCTCCTTCTGTCATGTGGTCCCTGAGGGACGAGCTCCAGCCATCAGGCTTGGCAGTGCCTTTCCTAACTGAGCCATCTTACCAGCCCCAAAGTATTCTGGTTTTTACTTTGAATGGTTTTAGATTGAACTGTGCCTTTAATTTTGATATATTGGCTGTGATTCCATAGAAGTATTGTAACTGTTTGTAGGCCTTTCGTTTTCTGGATTTGCCTGATCGGAAGCAGGGTGGCAAACTTAGCTACCCTTGCTCTGTTGATCATAGGGGAAAATATTCACTATCAAGTATGTTGACTATGGATCCTATTGTAGATATCATTACCAAATTAGGAAGTTTCTGCTCGTGCTTTTTCTGAGAATATTGTGACTGATAGATGGATTCTTAGACACCTTTTCTGCCACAGTTGGTGTGACCATGTGATTTTTTTCTTTATCCTGTTAACATCGAATATTGAGCGGCCTTTACCCCTAAAATAAGTCCCATTCAGTCATGATATATACTTGTTTATTGGTGAATTATCTTTGCTAATTTTTAAAGAATTTTTGTAGCTATGTTCATGAAGAATATCATTTGCTGTTTCCTTGATTTTATACTATTTTTGTCTGGTTTACTAATTCTAGACTCATGGAATGATTGGAAAGTGTCCCCCTTATTCTACATTCTAGAAGAGACTGTGTAATTGGTGTTAATTACTCAGTAAATAGAAGATAAAATTTTCCAGTAAGCTTCCTGAATCTGGAGATTTAACTCTTTTGAAAGTTTGAAAATTTCAAATTCAGTTTTCTTGATAATTAAAGGACTGTTCATATGCTTTTAGTGAATTGTGGCAGCTTGCGTTCTTCAAGGAATTGGTTTGTTTCATCTAAGTTATCAGATGTGCATAGAATGTTTATATTAATCCCTCATTCTTTTGGTTTTGTTTTTTTGAGACATGGTTTCTCTGTGTAACAGCCCTAACTGTCATGGAACTAGCTCCATATATCAGGCTGGCCTCAAACTCCCAGAGATCCACCACCCTCTGCCTCCCCAGTGCTGGAATTAAAGGCCACCGCCACCAGGCAATTTTTTCCCCCGCATTCTTTTGATGTTTACAGAAGTTGTAGTGACTTTTTCTGTATTGGTAATTTATAAACGTCTTCTCTTGTTGTTGTGATGTTTTAATTTTCTTTGGCTCTTTGGAAACCTACCACCCAGCTTCCAGAAACATCACATACCGAGGCTTATTCTTAGTTCTGAATGCCCGGCCTTAGCTTGGCTTGTTTCTTGCCAACTTTTCTTAAATTAACCCATCTACCTTTGCCTCTGGGCTTTTACCTTTCCTTACTTCTGTAATCTTACTTTCACCCTTACACTGTGGCTGCTGGGTAGCTGGGTGACCAGATGCTGATGTCCTCCTCTCCTTGTTCTCTTGCTCCTCCTCTTCCTCGGTTCTCCTTCTATGTATCCTCTCTGCCCACCAGCCCCGCCTCTCCTTGCTCCTGCCTCACTATTGGCCGTTCATCTCTTTATTAGATCATCAGGTGTTTAGACAGGCAAAGTAACACAGCTTCACAGAGTTAAACAAATGCAGCAATAACAAAAGCAACACACCTTCATTAACCACACAGTGTCTTCTTGAGTGTTTCCTGCATGTGCACTTCACGCCATGTCACATAGCGTCATGTTTACCACAATAGCACATGTGATCAAGGAAATTCATGAGGGGGAAATTCATATTTTCTCATTTTCATTGACCTTGTTTTTTTCTTTCTGGGCCTGCCTTGTTGTATAATAACTTATTGTACACCGTAGAAGTACCACTCTGATTGGTTTAATAAAAAACTAAATAGCCAATAGCTGGGCAGTATTTTGGGGGTAGAGAGGATGCTGGAAAGAAGAAGGCAGAGTCACCAGCCAGAGGAAGTAGGGAGGCAGGATGAACAGTACACAGATGAGGTAAAGGAGCCACGGGGTAGCACGTAGATGAATAGAAATGGGTGAATTTAACTTATAAGAGCTAGTTAGAAACAAGTCTAAGCTATTGGCCAAGCTTTCATAATTAAAATTAAGTCTCTGTGTCATTCTTTGTGAGTTCGTGTCCCCAAAAGAAAAGTCTACCTGTACTACCTTTATTTCCTTCTCTTCCCTGAAGGAAATTTCACTGAAAATTGGATAGCCTTTCTTTCTGGGCACCGTGTTTTCTAATGAGCAAAGGCTGAAGACCTTCCTGGGTGACTGCCTCTGGATCCCATGTGCTTGTAAATAACCATTTGCCCATGGTCTGGAGTTAGCCCAATAAACTCAGCAGCTCCCAGGGTGGCCTTGGGTGGAGCTGTGATTTGGTTTGCTGCGGGGCCTTACAAGGTGTAGTGCATGCTGTTTCCGTCTCCCCAGGGAAGACATTCTCAGCACTGATGGAGCTGAAGTGTACTGTTTGGTGAATGGGAGCACCAGTCTGTGCAGCCACCTTCACTCCCCTCTTCTCTTCCTCCCAGACTCCCCCGCCTGCCCCGTGCCCAGTGTAGAGGATACCAGCAGTTCTGCTTGTCTAAGGAGTTGTCCTGCATTACGTCTGTGTGCAGCTGACCTGAGATGGCTGTTTGAGTTGTCCCCAGTCTGGGCTGTTCAGAGTTCCTGTGCTTAACATTAAGCACTGGAATGGCTGTAGCATTTATATTTAAGGCAGTGACTTACTCGAATTAATTTTTTTGTTTTTGTTTTGTTTTGTTTTGTTTTTTGAGACAAGGTTTCTCTGTAGCTTTGAAGCTTGTCCTGGAAGTCACTCTTGTAGACCAGGCTGGCCTCAAACTCACAGAGATCCACCTGCCTCTGCCTCCTGAGTGCTGGGATTAAAGGTGTGTACCACCACCACCTGACCTTCAAGTTAATTTTTTTGTACAGTCAAAGGTCGCTTGTTAGCCTATTGTTTGTTGTGTAATAATCTTTGAAGGTTACCCTTTCTTCTGTGAATTATCTTAACCCTGTTATCTAAAATCAGTTGTTTGAAGGTTACCCTTTCTTCTGTGAATTATCTTAACCCTGTTATCTAAAATCAATTGTTTGAAGGTTACCCTTTCTTCTGTGAATTATCTTAACCCTGTTATCTAAAATCAGTTGTTTGGTAGAAACTGATTGTACTGCCGTGACGTCTGTCTGTCTATCAGGCCTTTGGTGACCTCGGCTTTATAGTCATTGTTGAAAGGGGGCAGTCCTCAACTCGCTCCCTTCAGTGGACCTTTCCTAGTGTCCTAGGTCTATTCAATTTTAATAGACGTTAGGAATCCTTACCTCAGTGTTCACAAATACTCTGCTGGGATTATGTTTGAGCTTTTTAAATATATGGGTCAGTTTGCAGGTGTTGGACATGTTTATGATTCTGGGTCTTTAGGTCTGTGAATGTGGTGTTTAGACCTTTGTAAATTTCTGCTACATTTCCTTTTGCAGTGTGCAATTTGTGCAGCTCTTTTGTCAAAGTCATCCCTAGTTATCTCATACTTTCTCTACGCTTGTAAAATGCTACTTATGTATAGGAATACAGTTGGCTTCTGTAGCTTGATGGCCAGCTGCATCCCCATTAAATTGTGACTTTTAGGATCATTCTTTAAATGCCTACATACACAGCAATGATGTCTATGAATGAAAAGCTTTTTTTCTTCCTTATTGCATATGCTTTTACAGTTTCTTTTTCTTGCCTTATTGCACTGGCTAGCATGTACAGTGTGCTACTGACTAACAGTTATGAATTCGGATGTCCTTGCCTTGTTCCAAACCTTAGAGGAAAAGCCTTCAGTGTGGCTTTCTCTTCTTAGAATCATTCTGACTCTGGTATTGTTGAAGGGTGTCACTCTATGGTTTTCTGAAATGTTGAATGTAAATGTGGTATTTTTTTTCTTTAAATGATTGTAGAATTTACCATTGGAAACTCTCTGGGTTAAGATAGAGAAAGTTTTGTAATGTGTTAAGAGTGTATCTAATTGGTATAACTCTTGCCTAGCACGTACAGAGCCCTGGGTTCAACCCCTAGTCCTCCAAGATAGATTGGTACATAGATACACAGGTACATTAAGTCGTTTGTGACACTGTTTTTTTTGTTGTTGTTAGATATAAGAAAGAATCTATTATATATATCAGATACATAATTTTTAGAGTGTGTGTGGGCCTGAATGTGTATGTACACGCAGCTGGCTGCAGGGCATCAAAGCCCCGCCTCCTGAACTGGAGTTATAAGCAATTGTAAGCCTCCTAATGTGAGTTCTGGGAACTATTTGGGTCCTCTGCAAAAGCAACCAGTGCTGTTAATTGCTGAGCCATCTCTATAGCCCATGTGTTAGCTGTTCTTGATGACTATCAGTAATTTATGTCTAACGAGACATTTTCCAATCAATCAGGTTTTCTAGTGTCCAGGCATGAAATTCTTCATAATGTTATCTTATTTTGTTTTTAGTTTTTATAAGATCTGTTTTTTCTCTTTAATTCCCATTAATGGTAATTGATGTCATCTCTGCTTTTTGTTCCCTCCCCTCCTCAGAATGTCTAGAGTTTGTCAATTTTATTTTCTCAAAGTCCCAGCTTTTAGTTTCATTTTTCTTTTTTCTCTTTTCTTTTTTATTGTTTTCTTCTTATCATTTTTAGACTTAATAGCCTGATATCTAAGGGGGAGTTCTGTCCACTGACCTGGCACTGCCCCTCCCCCCAGCACACACAAGCTTTCTGGTCAGAATTTCCTCCCGCTCTCAGCACTGGTCACGCTCCTTCCCCACGTGGGATCGTGTCATAGAGAATTTTAATCTACTCACCAAACTAATACCATTTTATTTTTCCCTTGATTAATGTTTTAATTCATCGTGTGTTATTTTGTTTTCACATTTGGGGAGTTTTTAGATGTGTACACTATTGACAGCTTGCTTGTTCTATGTGGCCAGAGAACACAGAGTAAGTGCTGGCCACCTTCTCTTGTAAACCTGATAGCTGATACTTTTAACATTTATGAGTTGTGTGTGTTCTCTGTGGCCCATGATTATAAAACCATCTGCAAATCTCAGGCTGTACACAGGCTGCAGGCTCTGTTTGTTCTGTCCTGTAGTCTGTGTGCAGAGCCCCAGGCCTTCCAGGTAATCAAGGCAACCAAGGCAGTCAGAGCCAGATAAGGGTACAGCGAGGCAGGGAAGACAAACCTAAACTCGACTCCCGGTCTCTCTCCAGGCCCGCATGTCTGTGGTCTCCCATCTCAGCACTGACCATGCCCCTATCCAGTGCCTGTGTCTCCTGTCATGAAGCCTAAGTCACATATGCCCCATAGCACAGGTCACATATTAACCAAGTGTCCTAGTTACTTTGTGTTGCAGTGGTAAACACTTTGACCAAAAGCTTCTAGGAGGAGAATGTGTATTTACTGGTGACGTCCATCATTGGGGGTGCTAAGGGAGCAGAGACCATGGAGGGGCGCCGCGCACTGACCTGCTGCTTCCCGACTCGCTCAGCCACCTTTCTTTCTTCTTTTAAAATTTTTTAATTGATTTTATTGAGCTCTACATTTTTCTCTGCTACCCTCCCTGCTTCTTTCCTCCCCTTCAGCTCTCTCCCATGGTCCCCTTGCTCCCAATTTACTCAGGAGATCTTGTCTTTTTCTACTTCCCATGTAGATTAGCTCTATGTATGTCTCTCTTATGATCCTCTTTGTTGTCTAGGTTCTCTGAAATTGTAGTTTGCAAGCTGGTTTTCTTTGCTTTATGTTTAAAAACCACTTATGAGTGAGTACATGTGATAATTGTCCTTCTGTGTCTGGGTTACCTCACTCAATATGATGCTTTCTAGTTCCATCCATTTGCCTGCTAATTTCAAAATGTTGTTACTTTTTTTCTGCTGTGTAGTACTCCATCGTATAAATGTACCACGTTTTCTTTATCCATTCTTCAGTCGAGGGGCATTTAGGTTGTTTTTAGGTTCTGGCTACGACAAATAGTGATGCTGTGAACATAGTTGAGCACATGTCCTTGTGGTACTATTGAGCATCCTTTGGATATATACCCAAAAGTGGTATTACTGGGTCTTGAAGAAGGTTGTTTCCTAATTTTCTGAGAAATCATCACACTGACATACAAAGGGGCTGTACCAGCTTGCATTCCCACCAGCAATGCAGAAGTGTTCCCTTTTCCCCACAACCTCTCCAGCCTAAGTTGTCATCAGTGTTTTTGATCTTGGCCATTCTTGCAGGTGTAAGATGGAATCTCAGAGGTGTTTTGATTTGCATTTCTCTGATGACTAAGGATGTTGAACATTTCCTTAAGTGTCTTTCAGCCATTTTAGATTGCTTTGTTGAGAGTTCTCTGTTTAAGTCTGTACTCCATTTTTTTTTTATTGGATGATGATCAATTTCTTGAGTTCTTTGTATATTTTGGAAATCTGTCCTCTGTCTGATGTGGGGTTGGTGAAGATTTTTTCCCCTTCTGTAGGCTGCTGTTTTGTCTTGTTGACAGTGTTCTTTGCTTTACAGAAGCTTTTCAGTTTCAGGAGGACCCATTTATTAATTGTTTCTCTCAGTGTCTGTGCTGCAGGAGTTATATTTAGGAAGTGGTCTCCAGTGCCAATGCATTCAAGTGTACTTCCCACTTTCTCTTCTGTGAGGTTCAGTGTGGCTGACTTTATGTTGAGGTCTTTGACCCATTTGGACTTGAGTTTTGTGCAGGGTGATAGATATGGATCTGTTTTTTTCTACATGTTAATATTCAGTTATGCCAGCACCATTTGTTAAATATGCTTTCTTTTTTCCATTTGATTTTTTTTTTTGCTTTTTTGTCAAAAATCAGATGTGTGGATTAATATATGGATCTTCAATTTGGTTCCATTGGTCTGTTTTTATGCCAATGCCAGGCTGTTTTCAGTACTGTGACTTTGTACTAGAGTTTGAAGTCAGGGATTGTGATGCCTCCAGAAGTTCCTTTATTGTCCAAGATTGTTTTGCTCAGTCACCTTTCATACACAGCCCAGGTCCACCTGTCCAGAGATAGACTGCCCATGGTTAGGTGTTAGGAAGGCTGGACCTCACTCCATCAATGAGCAGTTTAAAAAAGCTCCATGTACATGCTAAGAGGCCAGACTGGTGGAGGCAGTTCTTGAGTTGAGGTCTCTGTTTTCACCTGTTCCTCAGTCCCCACTGCGAGTGGCATTGTGAAAGACCTTTCTCTCCCCAGTTATCTGGCATCCTGCGCTGTGTTCTTCCTTGGGAAATACTCTAGTATATCTGAACATATATTCTGTCATCACAGTTGAGTTTTCTGCTGGCGTTAGTGAGGCTTAGTGGGTTGATGATATCATTTTTGTCTTATGTATTCCTACTGATTTTCTGTGTGTCTGGTTTTTTTAGATGTCAAGAGACAAGTACTGGGATCTGTCTGACCATAATTGTGGATTAGTCTGTGTACTTTGTAGTTCTTGCTTTCTGCATTTTGAGTTCTGTTGTTGAGTGCATAAACATTAAAACTGATACACCATTCTTCTCGGTCAGCCCTTAGCATTTGAATGACTCTTTGTCAAGTTTTTTGTTCTGAAGAACACTTTGGGGTGTGTTTCATGCATCAGTGGCTCTCTTATGACTAGGGTTGGTATGAAGCCTCCTTTCCATGCTGTTCTCTATATTTAACTGGTATTCTTATGAGCGTTATATTATCCAATTTGACTGTTTCTTCTTTAGATCATTTACACTGAAAGTAGCTGTTGATGTGCTTGGTTTAACTCCATCTGATTTGCTCATTGTTATCTGCTGTTCCCCTCCCCCAGCTGTTGTTGGCTTCTGTGGTTTGAATGAGAAATGTCCCCGTAGGCTCAGGTATTTGAACACTTGGTCCACTTGGCGGTCGTACAGGCTTCCTGGAGGAAGTGCGTCACTGCGGCTGTGAGATGCATTTTCCCTCGATTACGCCACAAGCCCTCACCTTGCAGCCGGTTCTCTCTCTCATGCTTTAGCTGCCTGCTCCTGCCACGTCTGCTGCTTGTTGCCAGCCTCCCCGCAGTGACACTAACCCTCTGGAACTGTGAGTCACTGGGCCTGTCATCCGTCACTTTGGTCACGGTGTTTTCCGCAGCAGAAGAGAAAAACCAGTTCAGTTTCCCTCCCCCTTTCTCCTAGTGTCTTTCTTTTTCTCTTTTTCTTTCAGTGCTGGGAATAAACTCAGGCTTAGCTTGTTCCAGATAAATTTTCTACCTCTGAGCCATAGCCCCCACAGTCCCCACAGCTTTTAAATTATTTTATCCCATTTTATTTTCTCTGTTATCTTACTATATAGATTAATAAAAGGATTTGTCTATTTTTATTTTATATGTATGAGTGCTTGCCTACATGTCTGTATATGCCTGGTGTCTGTGAAGACCAGAATTGTGCATCAGCTCCCTATAAACTGGAGTTGCAGATGGTTGTGAGCCTCAGTGTGGTGCTGGGAACTGAACCTGGGTCCCCTGGGAGCAGCCGGTGCTCTTACTGCTGAGCCGTCTCTCCAGCCAGGGCTTTGCTTGTTGTTTCCTCATTACTCAGGGTTCACACCACACCTCCTTAGTGGCAGTCTACCGTTCAGACAGTGCAGGGTTTGTTTCCTCCAGGCATTGGTGCCGTGATTGCAGGACGTTTTTCCTCTATGTATGCCATAAACCCCACAATGCATGGTTATCAGTTTTTATTTAAATTTTTATTGTCTTATAAAAAGACTTAAATAGTGAGTTCCTTATAGTGCCATATCTTGTGTTTATTGCTCTGTATTCCCGATTTTCACCTCATGTGACTCTCCTTCAACCTGAAGAACATGGCCTGGATGGGGGACTTCTGTGCTGTCTGCTGGCAACGTAATGTCTCATCTTTCGCATGCCTGGATAAAGTCTTTCATGTCTACCATTTGAAGGATGCTCTCTTTTGCTGTAGAATCCTTACTAGCATTTTGTTCACGGTGTTGGAGGTGTAGCTCCATTGTATTTCAGCTTGTGTTGTTTCTTATGGAATCAGCTGTCTTTTTTTTTTTTTTTTTTTTTTTTTAGGATTTTTCGATACAGGGTGTTTCGATGCAGCCATGGCTGTCCTGGAACTCTCTCTGTGGACCAGGCTGGCCCCAAGCTCAGAGATCCGCCTGCCTCTGCCTACCAAGTGCTGGGATTAAAGGGGTGCAACGCCATAGCCCAGCTCAGCTGTCATTCTTGAATCGACTCCTCTGTCTGTGACGCTGCTTCTGAGGTTTTGTTTGTTCGTTGTCTTACCACCTCCCATTGGCTATAACATCTTGATGGTTTTCCTAAGATTAGCCTGCCTGTCAGTTATTTATCTGTGAGTTTATAGTCATCTTTAAGTTTGGAATATTTCTGATCATTGTGTATATAGTTTTTTTAAGTTCTCCCATTCCCTGGGGGGCCAGCAACATGTATATCTGACCACTTCATATTGTCTCATGACTTAAGTATCAAAAAAAAATATAGAAAGAAGCAAGGATAAAATCAGATTTAAAAAGAGACTTTTGTTAATTGAGAATCGAGTCTTTGTAGAAAGCACAGTAAACTAGAAAATCTGATAGCAAAAGGAAAATAAGCACAATATGGACCAAGAAGAGGAAAATTAGAATACCAGGATATTTGGGAATAGTGTGAGAAAGTCACATGTCGCTTCTGTGTGCAGCTGTGTGTGACATAATGAGCCAAAATGGAAACTATTAATGTTTGAGAATCTCTCCTGCTGTGTTTGTATATGCATAAATGTTTTTCTGCATGTATTATATGTGCACCACATGCATGAAGTGCTTGCAGAGGCCAGAAAAAGGTGTCAGGACCCTTGGATCTGGAGTTACAGACAGTTGTGAGCCACCATGTGGGTGCGGGGATCTGAACCCAGGTCCTCAGTGCTCTAACCAGTGAGCCAGCTCTCCAGGCCCCTCCCTCGGTTTCTCTGAGGCAGGGTCTCCTGTAGCTGAGGTGTCCAAGGTTGACCTTGAGTTCTGCTGCTCCTGCTTCTTCAGGTGCTGGGCTTACAGGTGTGCACCACCCCACCCAGGTCTGCTGCCATTGTACCTGCCTGCTTCCAGGGAAGAAGCCAGCATTGCTGTTAGAGAATTCGTTCCGGAAAACAAACAACCTAGGTTGCCTATAGGTGACATCCCTGTGATGGCGATTCTTGATCGTCAGCTTGACTACGTCTGGAGTTAACCAAAACCGAAGCAGCAGGGTACACCTGTGAGAGGGTTTTTTCTTAATTCTGTCATTTGAAGTGGGAAGACCCACTTTTAATCTGAATCTTTTGAGGTGGGATGGTGCATCTTTAATCTGTGCCACACCTTCTGCTGACAGCCTATGGAAAGGACATGGAAGAAGGGAACTCTCCCTCTGCCTGCTTGCCCTCACTGCTGAAGACCAGTTGAGACATCCAGCCCTGTGGACTGGATCCTTAGATATACTGTTGGTTGATAGCCAGTGTTGAACTAGCTGGACCACAGCCTGTAAGCCATTTGTGTGTGTGTGTGTGTGTGTGTGTGTGTGTGTACATTTACATACACACACACATATCTATATATTCTATCAGTTCTGGTCCCCAAAGAGCCCTGACTGCTACAGTTCCTTCGGTGTGTCACACATCATCCAGACTTTTCCAAAGCTTTGACAAACACATAGGGATTAGGTTGTTTCAGAAAGCAGGCTTGGTGCTGGCAATGGCCTCACCTCTGCATAACTGGATTCCTGCAGTGTATTCAGGTGGTCATTGGTTATTTTTTGCTACATTTTGCTTAGGAGAAAGCTAGGTTTTTGTTTTGTTTTGACTTTAAGTTGATGTTCATGTATAGCCCAAGAACTTCATTTTATTTCCCCATTGTTTCTCATTCCCCGCCTTGTTGCCCTTCAGGTCATCATTTAGGATGACGAGTTTGCAAAGTCTATATGACACTTTGAAACTGTGGCAAGGCAAAGGCCAGGGGCCCAGCCTGTTGACCTAGCAAGTCCCCAACCACTCTGCTCTCTGTTTCTCAGTGATAAGGACTATCTTTCTAGCTTCCCTCAGCTCCACTCTCAACCTCTGCCATCCCACAACTGCAAGTCTCCCCCATCCATAGCCCCCAATCAGCAACCACCCCATCCAGAGTGAGTCCTGGCTATCTGGTTTTTGCTTCAAGGCAAATTTATTGTTTAGCTTTCTAGAGAAATTCCAGCACCTAACACTGGGTAGATGTTTACCAACTGGATAGGCTTCACTGGCCTCTAAGAGTTGCCCTCACTCCTACCTGCTTAAACTTCACAGAACTCCTCCACTGTGCTCTGCCCCTTGTACCTGTACGGCCTTGCACACACACCACTCCTTTCCCCATGCAGCCGTGCTGTCTCCGTGCAGCAGGCCCTGCAGACTAGGGAACTGTGTCATTCACATCACTGCACCACCCACACTCAGCACAGTGCCTGGGTCCACACTGGCTCCACCAGACCCATGAAGAACGCTCACTGAATTAGCTGGCTCTTTTCCGTTCTGCCTTTCTGTGTCTGGGATATTGGATGCCAGCACCCAGCTAAGTTATGTGTGTGTTAAACATGAATTGAAATGCAATTACAGCTGGCAATGTGATTTGAGAGCCGAGTAATAGAGTAAATAAGAAGAGTGACTCAGTCAGCCGCCAGTTCATCTCCTTGGCTTTCTTGCTCGCTGTCATTGCCTGTGACTCATGAGTTCAGTTTCTCTTAATTCCCTTTGCTTACCTCTTGCTGCCTTTTGTTGTTGGCTCTCTTCAGGGCCTCTTTTTTCAAGCCCACAAGAAGCCCAAGGCCAGAGTTGATGGGCTTTCGCCCCCCAGGTGGTCTAACTAGAGAGCTGGGCAGAGACAGCAGCACAGGGGTGTAAGGGAGGGGCTATGTCAGCACCCACACCAGACTCTTTCCACGCCTCAGGAGGGATATGCAAAGCCCATGCTAAAATCACTCAGGGTTGTGGCCTCCTGCTCATCCTAGCCACATGGTTTTCACAGCTGTTTTGGTTGTATTCAGAAGTGTTCAAGGACTAGATCTCCCTAGAGGTGGTTGGTTTGGCTTGATTAATGGCAGAGCTTCCTTCTTCTCTGGAAGCCATCTAGATATCTAAAGGCTTTCAGGATCAACAGTGAGCGGCACACGTGACTTGTGAATGTAGACTCCATTGACCAGCCACCCTCCGGGTCCAAAGGGGGATTCTGCCAAGCTGCATGCCTAATTCACAGTGATGTATTCAGGGCCACCTTGTGCAGGTCCCAGGCTGGGCTCTAGAAATCAGTTGTGGAGTGAGTTGGCCTAGTCTCTGCCTGTGTGAACTTTCATTCCCAGCCAGAAGGGTCTGAGAGTGGAGAACTGGCAAAGGATCTGGTCCCTCCCTCCCTCCCTCCCTCTTCTGTCCCAGGTCACTCCTCCAGGTATGTCTCACTTGTACTTTCCTGCCCGAGTTTCACTGGTGAGTCTCCCTGCCAGTCTCAGTCTCTCTCTCTCTCTCTCTCCCCCCTCTTTTCCTCTTTCCCTCTCTCCTCCTTTTTTAAAAATAAAGATAAATGCATTATTACTTTAAAAAACTCTTTTAGATTTATTTATTTTATGTATATTGAGTGTTTACATGGATTTATGTATACCATGTATATGCCTGGTGCCCATGGAGGTCAGAAGAGGGCACTGGATCCCCTAGAACTAGAGTGGAAGATGGCTGTGAGCTAATTATGTGGGTACCAGGATAAAACCAGAGCAATACTTAACCACTGAGCCAACTCCTCAGTCGCATTTTTAAAAATATATTTCATATTATGGGTGTTTTGCCTACATCTATGTCTGTGTGTGCCCCATGTGTGCCTGGTACCCACAGAGGCCAGAAGAGGGCATTGGATCCTCTGGGACTAGAATTGCAGATGGTTCTGAATCACCATGTGGGTGCTAGGAATCAAACCCGAAATCTATGGACGGGCAGCCAGTGCTCCTGACTGTTGAGCTATCTCACCAGTCCCTAGTCTCCACCTCCTTTACCACCTCCTGGACACAAAATCTTGCTGTTGCCCCTTGGACAAGCGGATACCACTAGTGTCTTCTGTGCCTGTCCTTGCTGTCCCTTCCCTGGGGTATCCACTGGCTGTGTCAGCCCCAACCCCCATCCTAGTCCCACTCACAGATGTCTAGTCCTTGCTCTCCACCTCAGCTCACATCTGTCTTCTCCCCTAGTGCGCTCACCTGGAATCCAGACTAAAAAGATCTCGGAAAGTAAGAAGAGCACCCATAGTTCTCCCACTGGGAGAAAAGGGATTCTGGGGTTTCTGCCATGGGTTTTTGTTTAACCCTCACTACCTCCTCACTGTGGGCATTACTTTGTAGCTTGTGTCAGAGCTCATTGCTCTATCTTTACAGTATTGGCTCAAGTCTTCACACCTCTCCTGTGGTCCTATCTTAGACCTCCCATTTCTCCCTATTTGCTGCTCTGCTCTCCTGGTCTCCCCTTTGCAGTGGGCAGTTCAGGCTCCGACTCAGCTCCTACAGCTCCTGTCTCCTGTCCCAATCCAACTACACAGACCTAAAGCTGTGTCAGACAGCTGCCTTCTCCTTGTGGCTGACTGTGTTTTCCCTTGCCTGAGAGACTAGCCGTCCAAGGGGTGTTCAGTGATAGATGGTTTAACCTCATTTCTCTCTATTTAGTTCTAGCCTCTAAAGCAGACAGCCCGCTAGTGCCCTCTCAGGAACTGCTGACACTCACAGAGCCTGGGGTCCTTGCAGGGCCCCTCACTATCACCATATCCCACCCAACGCTGGCCCTGACTCTTCTCCCCACATCCACTTCCATATCTTACACAAGGTGTCTTTTCAGTCAACAAGTTAAATTTTGTTGTCTGAAGTTACAGTTTAGCTGGGTGTCTCTATTCCTTGTGCACAGTCGGTTAGTATATGAATCTTTTCTTTTCTAGGTCTGTTGCCTGATTTTTGTTTTGTCTCTTGTTTGTTTTTTGAGACAGGGTCTCTGACAGTTCTGGAGGCTTTACTTGGCTACACTTCCACATCAGAGTCCAGCATTGAAAGAAGGCAGGACAGGAACTCAAGTAGGGCAGGAACCTGGAGCAGGACCAGATGCAGAGGCCATGGAGGGACCATGCCTACTGGCCTGTTCCATGTGTCTCACTCAGTCTGCTTTTCTTTTTCTTTTTTTTCTTGATTTTTATTGAGCTCTGCTCCCCTCCCTGCCTCTTCCCTCCCCTTCAGCCCTCTCCCAAAGTCTCCATGTCCCCAATTTACTCAGGAGATCTTTCTTTTTCTACTTCCTATGTAGATTAGATCCATGTATGTCTCTTTTAGGGTTCTCATTGTTGTCTTGATTCTCTGCAGTTGTGGTTTGTAGGCTGGTTTTCTTTGCTTTATGTTTAAAAACCACTTATGAGTGAGTACATATGATAATTATCTTTCTGGGTCTGGGTTACCTCACTCAGTATGATGTTTTCTAGATCCATCCATTTGCCTGTGAATTTCAAGATGCCATTACTTTTTTTCTGCTGTGTACTCCATTGCATAAATGTACCACATTTTCTTTATCCATTCTTCAGTCGAGGGGCACTTAGGTTGTTTCCTAGTTCTGTCTATGACAAACAAAGCTGCTATGAACATAGTTGAGCACATGCCTTTGTGGCATGATTGAGTATCCTTTGGATATATACCCAAAAATGGTATTACCGGGTCTTGAGGAAGGTTGTTTCCTAATTGTCTGAGAAATCACCACACTGATATCCAAAGGAGTTGTACCAGCTTGCACTCCCACCAGCAATGCAGGAGTGTTCCCTTTTCTCCACAACCTCTCCAGCATAAGTTGTCATCAGTGTTTTTGATCTTGTCAGCCTGCTTTTTTACAGAACCAAGAATCACCAGCCCAGGGATAGCCCCACACACAATGGGATGGATCCTCCTCCATCAATCACTAATTAAGAAAATGCCCTACTGCCCAATCTGATCTAGGTGTTTTCTCAACTGAGACCTCTTCTTTTCTAGTGACTTTCCTGTGTCAAGTTGACAGAAAACTGCCTGCATGTGTGCTCCTGTAGTCTGAGGGTTCGGTTGTAGGGCTGGGAGACAGTACAGTCAGTGAGCATGTGTGCTCCTGTAATCTGAGGGTTCGGTTGTAGGGCTGGGAGACGGTACAGTCAGTGAGCATGTGTGCTCCTGTAATCTGAAGGTTCGGTTGTAGGGCTAGGAGACGGTACAGTCAGTGAGCATGTGTGCTCCTGTAGTCTGAGGGTTCAGTTGTAGGGCTGGGAGACGGTACAGTCAGTGAGCATGTGTGCTCCTGTAATCTGAGGTTTGGTTGTAGGGCTGGGAGACAGTACAGTTAGTGAGCATGTGTGTTCCTGTAGTCTGAGGTTTGGTTGTAGGGCTTGGAGACAGTACAGTCAGTGAGCATGTGTGTTCCTGTAGTCTGAGGTTTGGTTGTAGGGCTGGGAGACAGTACAGTCAGTGAGCATGAGAACTTGAGTTTGATCTCCAAGTGCCATCTTAAAAAAAAAAATGCTGGCTATGGTGGTTAGACCCATTTAAGCCTGGTGCTGGGGAGGCAGAGGTAGGCAGATCCCTGAGCTCTGGCCAACCAGGTTAGCCTACGTGGGTAGTTCCAGGCCAATGAGAGATCCTGTTTCAAAAGTGAAAATGGAGGGGTAGCACAAGAGGTTGTCATCTGGCTTGTCATTCACACACATAAGCACACTTTTTTTTTAATTTTAGAGAAGTAAAATTTATTGGGACCCTTGTACACATGTCTATTTCTTTAATAATTCCTTTTATTAAAACAAAGATCTCTTATTTTTTGCTAAAAGTTTTCAAGTTTTGCTTGATGTAGCTTTTTGCTCTGTGACAGCCTTTGTAGCTTCATGCTGTTGGTTGAGAGGTCTTTACCTCCACCTTTAGAGTCCCCAGATGCTCCTTGACCAAGAAGAATGACCCCCCCCTTGCATATCTATCAGCCATGAGGAACTCTCTAGGCCACCAGGCTGTTCCATGCAGCTCTGTGGAGGCCCAGGGTAGAGCCCTGACCTGGCCATCCAGGTGTGGTAAAAGCCAGGCACTTCTAGACCAGGCGGTCCCTCTCTGGCAGCCTCTCTCTCCTGAGTCCCAGGAGCTGGCTTCTGTGTTCCCGCCAGGAGGAGCCTTATTAGGCCAGGCGCACTGCTGCACCTCCGCTGTGTCTGTTGGGACTGAGACTCTGCTTTGGCTGACACCTGAGCACTGAATGAGGAAAGCTGCCCATGTTTCCCTGCCATGCATTGTTCGTGTTCCATTTTCTTAATGATTCATTCAACCAGTGGCAAATATCTGAGTGCATATTAATAAGACTTTGGGTTAGATGCTTGGGAAAGTGCTTGCTAAATAAAATAGGACCCTTGAGTTGAGGGCCAGAGATGAGTGTCTGCCATGCTCTGTCTCATGCTACATTCTCTACTGAGACACAATACATGTGCTGTGGCTTATTCTTTGGGGTGCGCTGTTCAGTGGGTGACTTACCTAACAGTCACCAATATCTAATCATAGATAGTTGTTTCTGCTTCCCCTGCCTCTCCCCTTCCCTGCCCCCAATGACTACCATGGCCTTCCTTCCTTTCCCTAAGGATTGTTTCCTTTGGGATATGTTAGAGTTATGATCACACAGTGTGTGGGCATTTGTGACCCAGTAATATTCCACAGTGGAGAACTGCTCAGTGTCCATTAGTCAGTGGACGTTTGTGTTATTCCGTGACTTAGTTCATGTACATGATTTTGTGTTTTCGGTTCTCTTGAGTATGTATCTAGGAGAGGAACTGCTAAATCCTGTGATGACGCCCCACCATTGTCCACAGTGGCCATGCCAGGTACGGTGCCAGTATGGTTCCACGCTGTCCATGTCCTCATAATGCTTGTTATTGTCTGTCTGTCTAAAGCTTTTATCAAAGGTCCGGAGTAGAATCTCCCCATGGTGAGTGCTCTCTGTGTTTTGTTGGTCCTTACAGATAACCTGTGGAGACTGCCCATTAGTGTTTCCACATTTTGATGAGGTGGAATGAGAAAGTGTGACTTGGGAATAATGTGTGTGAGCAGCAGAGTCAGGATTTGAATTCAGATCCAAATCACTCCAAAAATCCAAGCTCTGTCTGTTGGTTTCATGGAGGCTGTAATGTGGCGGGTCCTTCAATCAAAGTCCAGATAATAAGACCATCCTAGTGTGAAGCTATGCTAGGGATGGTAGGAGCCCAGGTAGGGAAGACTTGTCTGAGGAAAGAGCAAAGGGGAGCAGGCAGGCCATCAGGGATGGGGAGGGCTGAGGTGTCCTATGCCTGTGTGAGAGAAACCAACCATGAGACTGGTAGAAATAAATGCTCTGTCCCCAGGGCTGAGCTGTGCATTCCCGAGAAACATCAGACATTCCAGCAGAAGGCTGTGCCGACCTAAGCTCGCCACTCAGAAACTAAAATTATGAAGGGAGGCAAAAGCAGCCAGGGTTCATGACCCCAGACAGGGCAGCCTGGCCCTTAACGTCACCCAGTGAGTGCACCTCCTGCGGGATCTGGTTCTGCCTCCTGGGGGCCCAGTCTTGTCTAATTGAGAATATGAGGCTTCTGCAGTCTGACCTGAGCAAGCTGCCATGTCTGAAGAACTTTGAACTTGACAGAGTCAGCCAGAAGTTGTCCCCAGAATGTCTGCAGAGTTTCCTGCCCTTTCCCCCCCTTACCCCACTGCTGTGTCTGCCAAACTCAGCTTTGAGCTGTGGGCAGGTCCTCCTGAAACAGCGGCTGTGAGCTGGGCACCCCTGGAGACGTTGCTTCTCCTCAGGCTGGCGCTGTCTGTACTTTGGATGTTTAGCTGGGCACCAGTTTGTTCACAGGATTTTCTCAAGTTTTAGTTCAGCAGATTTTTAAGTCCTCACCTCAAGTAAAGTTTACAATTGTGATTTTTCCTGTTATAAAAGATGGAAGTGCTCATTGATCACCTCGAAAATGTGACACATGCTAGCAAAGCAGAGGAATGGTTAAAAACACTACTGCCATTATGTATTTATTCACATATATTTATGTGTGGTATGCATGTGTGTTTGCATGTCTGTGTATGTGGGAGCATTGTGGGTGAGTGTACATGTGTATACACACATGTGAGTAGATTCAGTGCCCAAGTACACTCTTCTATCTTGATTGCTTTCTACCTTATGTATTGTTCAGTGTCTCTCACTGATCCTGGAACTTGCTATGTCAGCCTGTGTCTAGTCAGCTTGCTGGGGGGATTCCCCCATCTCCATCTCCCGTGCACTGAGCTGGATTCTACATCCGTGTGACTTTTTTTTTTTTTCAAAAGATGTATTTATTTGTGTATACAGTGTCCTGCCTGCAGGCCAGAAGAGGGCATCAGATCTAATTATAGATGGTTGTGAGTCACCAAGTGGGTGCTGGGAATTGAACTCAGGACCTCTGGAAGAGCAGTCAGTGCTCTTAACCACTGAGCCATTGCTCCAGCCTCCTGTGTGACTTTTGCATGGGTTGGCATTACAAACTCCAGTCCTCATACTTACCCTGTTGACATCTCCTGACTGATCCATTCCAGGTAGCCACCCCTCAGTCCTGTGTATCTCTGTATATCCCCAGTCCCAACTGTGAGAGCAAAAGAATCCTTTGCATTTTTGTTTCTTGATCCTTTTCTGTACAAGGCTGTTAAAATATAAAACCGGAGCTCCGGGGACGTCATTCCTAGGTTGTAATGTAATCCTAAGGGACATCTTTCTCTCCTCTGTCTTTCTGGGCGGAGCCCTGGTGAAGACACAGGTAGGTAGTCCCCTCTCCCCGTTCCAGGACGAGGTTTGTGTGTTCTGTGTCATCATCCCTCCCCGCCCGTCTTCCCTGGGTTCCCCCACTTCTTGCTGTTCTCCGGGTCACTTTCTTCCCACCCAGGAGCCAGGTTGAGCTGCAGCCATTGAGCTCTCGTCCCTGTCTCCTCCAAGGTGCTGTCTGCCGGCCTTTTTAAAAACTTAACCCATGTTCGCGTATGTTTTATCGTGTGTCTTGCCCCGTGAAGAATGTGACCAGCATCTTCCTTCAGCATTTTGTCCTCAGCAGTGTGGCCTCAGATTCCAGGCATCCTCAGTGAAGGGACGATGAACAGCTGACCATGTTCCCAGAGTCTACATGGAAGCAGAGCTCCTAGCACAAGGGTGTGTGTGTGTGTGTGTTTTCTCATGGCTTTGGCACAGGCTTCCAAACTCATCTAGCTCTGGCTATCCTCTTTCTTCCTCCCTCCATCCCTTTCTTCCTTCCTTCCCTCATTCCCTTTCTTTCTTTATTTTGTGTGTGTGGAGGTCAGAGAAAACTTGTGGGAGTCTGTTTTTTTCCATACACCATGTAGGTCTTAGAGATCAAACTCTGACTATCAGGTTTGACAGAAAGTGTCTTTACCTGCCAAGGCATCTCTCTCACAGGCCCTGGTTGCCCCTCTTGTCACCTGGCAGTGATGGCTATGCCTGTTCTCAGGGCTTCCTTGCACTAAGTACACCAGCCCCTGCTTTAAATGTCATTATCAGTTTGACAAAGCCCCAGTGAACTCTCCTTTTAGATTAGTAGCAAAGCCCAGCGGTTGCTCAAATTTTGCGTGGTTCTGCGCCATTGCTGGCTGCTGTGTATGGCCTGTCAGAGGGTTTACCCTCTTCTGTTGCCTTCTAAGAGCTCTTTGCATATATTCTCTCATGTGCTTCTTGATAAGCTATTTTCCTTTATATAACACACCCTGGGCATAAGCCCGTAGGCTTACGTCATCCTGTGGACTTTATCTATGTAACCAGTACTTGCTGTGCCTCAGTTTCCTTATCTGTAAACTAGACAATGATTTACCTCCTCATAGCTTTGTTGTGTGCACTGCTGTGGTATAGGAATTACTTATATTGATGATTTAAGGGGAATAAATAATGCGTGGTGAAAAGAAACTGAGGGAAGGGTGCCCAGGCCTCAGATGGGGAAACTGAGGGAAGGGCGTCCAGGCCTCAGATGGGGAAACTGAGGGAAGGGCGTCCAGGCCTCAGATGGGGAAACTGAGGGAAGGACGTCCAGGCCTCAGATGGACCAGCATGCTTTCTCTCCCTGGGATGAAGCTCAGAATCTTCCTGATGTCAGTGAACTTGTTCCTTTCCTTGTTTCCCTGGCCTGGTAATCTTTGTTTTGCAACTCTCTCTGGATTGCCGAAAGCCTAAGTAGTCATACCTGGATGCAGAGACCTTTCAAATCATTCAGCATCTTGCTTAGACTCAGGTCTGAAAAGTAAAAAATAAAAACAAGGAGGTGGTTTGGTGTGAAAATTTGTTACCCTGTCTCAGCCTGTGTTCAGCTTCTGTAACAGAATACTACAGAATGGATGTTTATAAACAGTGGAAGTTATTTGGCTCTGGGTTCTTGGGGCTGGGAAACCCAAGGTGGTGGGGCCATGTCCCATGAAGGTTTTCTTGCAGTGGCTTAATATAACAGATGTCACATGGTGGAAGTGCAGAGGAAGGGTATGAGGTGAGCATCTTACTGCTACAGTATCCATGTGTAACAGCACGGACCCTCTCCAAGGCAGAGCCCATGTGGCCTAGTCATACTCTAGGCCCCATCTCTTCCTCCACACAACACAGTGAATGGCAAGCACACTCCAGCCGGGGCTTTGGGGGAGACACTGAACCCCAGTGCAGTTTCACACCTCTGCCAGCAAAGCAGAACCCTCAGAGCTGCCATGCCTCCATATGTCCCCATTCTGTAGCCTTCAGCACGTCATGGCAGAGTGATAGCTAGGCAGTCTTTAATGGGCAGGCACGCCCAGTCTGCTTGAGTCCTGGTCCTGCAGTCGAGGTAAGTCTGCCTGTGGCTTGTCAAATGTCCTGAAGGCATTTTCCTGGGTGGCAGCCCTGGGTGTCTGGGTCTGGCCCTGAAGCTGCTCACACTGAATGACTTGGAGTAAGTTTGCTTTGGTACTCATGCTCACATGGCTAAACAGGGATGGGCATGTGGGGTGGAATGTAGCCATTTCTAATTGGTCTTAATAATAAAAACCGGAGTCAGATGTTAGGGGGTAAAAGCTGAAAGATCAGAGAAGCAGAGCAGCAGCCACTAGTTCTTACCGCTACGGAACCCTCAGACTGAATGGGCGTCCTGTCTCTGCAAGTTCTTACACTGAATGCAGTCTCTACAAAACCTCGGGCTTAGTGCCTCAGCTCCTGTCTCCTCCTGCCTTATATTCTTCCTTCTGCCCACCCATATCTTTCCCGTCTCCACCTTCCTAGTGCTGGGATTAAAGACGTGTGACTCCTAAGTACTGGCATTAAAGCTGTGAGCCACCACCAACCAGCTCTGTTTCTCTTTTAGATTGTATCAATCTCGAGTAGCCCAGGCTGGCCTTGAACTCACAGGGATCCGGCTGTCTCTGCCTCCTAGTGCTGGGATTGAAGGTGTATTCCACCAGTGCCTGGCTCTATGGCTAGCTAGTGGCTTAGCTCCACAGTCTGATCTTCGGGCAAGCTTTATTTGTTAGATCACAAAGTACTACAAGGGAAACCCATGTCATTAGGCTGTCAGGACCCTTCAGGGAAAGCGACAGGTGACTTGCTTAGACCAGTGCCTGGCAAACAACAGACTGTCAGCAGACTGCTGCCCTGTCTTGGTCTCTGGCCAGGGGAGAGCAACCCACTTGGCTCTGGTCCTTCATACCAAGGTGTATCTGCTAGCTGCAGGTCGCTGGGATGCTGCTCACAGGGCAGCTTGGTGCTCTCTAGCGGGCACTCTTCTCCTGTGACTGCCAAAAGGTGACCCATGAGGTCAGGCAGAGATGGAAGAGGGAGACTGGGCCTGTGAGGTCTGCATAACCCTGCTGTGCCTGTCTCCCTCTCTCAGAACTTCCCTGGGTTTGGAAGCTCTAACTTGGGGCACCTGAAAGTGGTTACTGGTGAAAGAGAAGTCTGGAACCGTCTGCCTGTGCTACCCAGGCCTAGTCACCGGTTGGGAAGTGCGGTGATGCCATCTAGCAAGGCATGAAATTCCGTGCTGCTAGAGGAGCCCCTGACTCTGCTACCATAACCGTAATCATTTCTCCAGGTCTCTGACTTTTTCAAATTAGAGTGGTCTGGTAGTTCCCCCATCTAAGGTAGTATCAAAAATTTCTTACAAGTTTCTACTTAGTAATTACGTCTTGTGACAATGCAAACACTGGGTACCATGGGAGGGGCCAATGTCTTCAGTGTACCTGCTGACTCCAAGCCTGGACTTCAGATCTGGGGGCACTGACATCAGCAGCAGCCTTGCTAGGGTCGAGACAGAGAACAGACAACAGTGCCCAGTACAGTGGCCTCAGTGTTAGCAGCATGTGCCTGGTAGAGTGGAGGATGGGTAAACCGCCTGCTTAGCTTGATGGGGTGGTTCAGTCCTGGGAGCGATATTAAGAGAGCTGCACGGGCCGTGGTTTCTAACACTTGACTGTGGGAGAAAAGTTGCCTAGCTTACCCATTCCTTTAGTGAGTTCCATTGAGCCTCTTTGTGTCAGGTCGTTTTGTAGATGGTAGGGGAGGGTTAATGTTAGCCACATAATATATCACCTGTGTTTAAAAGAGCGGGTTGAGTCCCAGAGATGGTGAAGGAATCTCAGGACCAGAGGTCACAG
Organism: Myodes glareolus; assembly: GCF_982192425.1. Lineage (NCBI taxonomy): Eukaryota > Metazoa > Chordata > Mammalia > Rodentia > Cricetidae > Myodes > Myodes glareolus. The sequence continues at coordinate 11,731,298 of NC_142046.1, forward strand.
TTAACCCTCATGGGATGAGTTAGGGCTTTATCAGTGATGATGTGACATTGTGTTAAATAGCCACTTCCACATCAGCCTGAGCACCCTCAAATTTAGTCTGGAAGCACTGAGTTATCTTTGCCCGTGCTCAGCAGTGAGTGCTCTTGCATCTGTAACATCCCCCGTGGCCGCTGGAGAGGGCAGCACGTCTGCTCTACATAGGACCTGGGCTTACTGAGGCCACTGGGTTTCTGAATTCCACGCTGCCTGTTCCGTGGTAGGGCTGTGGTCCTCCTTCCACGCTGCCTGTTCCGTGGTAGGGCTGTGGTCCTCCTTCCACGCTGCCTGTTCCGTGGTAGGGCTGTGGTCCTCCTTCCACGCTGCCTGTTCCGTGGTAGGGCTGTGGTCCTCCTTCCACGCTGCCTGTTCCGTGGTAGGGCTGTGGTCCTCCTTCCATGCTGCCTGTTGCCTGCTAGAGGTCCTGATCCTCCTCCCTGCACCCACAGACTATTAGTTGATTTGACTTGGGGGATAAATTTGGGCTAACCTGTAGCTTGTTGAGAGTGCCTGCCTCGAGGGACAGCTGCTGAGGCCACTACCTAACCATTAGCTTTCCCGGAGCCTCCCTCATGAGGTTTCAGGTTAGATTTGCCACCTCAGCATAATGGCCTTTCTTCTCTTTACCCTCAGATTTGCTAACTGACAGTTGTTCAGTTTGAGAAATAAGTGCTTTTCTCTTGTTGGCTAGCCTTCATCTTCTCTGGGGCGGCTTCCAAGGAGGCAGCTAGGGTGGCCTTGGTGATGTAGTGGCAAGCTCCTGCATGTGTGTCAGAGACTATTGATAATTTCTGGTGCCTGCAGGTTCATGGGAGCAGAACCTCTTCCAGCCATCTACTGGGATGGCCAGGGGCTAATCAGACCAAGGACCATTTCCCTGTGCACACCTTAGAAAGTCAGGAATGGCTCAGTCAGAAAACGGGTTGCTTGAAGCCCCCTCCAGGTCTGTGCCGCAATGTGAAGCTGCTTCTGGGGTCTCCTGGCACTGCTCTGTGATGGCACAGGCCACTCTCTTAGGATTGGAAGTCAGGTTCCTCTCTCTAGCTCCCTTGTCAACTCTTTGTGAGTCCAGACTCACCACTGGATGTCATGCCCAGTGAGACAAGTAAAGGCTCAATTTACCCCGGATTGTGTCCTGAAGGGGAACTGAGAAGAGGCTTCCTAGTGGGACTAGAAGTGAATCGACTGAGCCTAGTTTATTTTCCTATCATGATGTAGTTTCCAACCTTGAGTTCCACTTTAGGAGCTTGTCCCAAGAAGATACAGAGTGGAGCCAGTTTCCTGACCTACACCGCAGCCTAACAGACCTAAGCTGACCAAAGCTGACCTAAGCTCCCTCTGGCCCCATGGGCAGGAAGTCACACCATCCCCACCACAGGGTGTCCCTTGCAGGTGTATTTCAACCCTATCGGGCTTTCTCCTGTGCCCTGTGCCCCCCCCCAAGTAAGTGGCAGCAAACAGCCTAATGTGCTGACCGCCCAACCCCTTCACAGTCCATTACAACAAAAGCTATTCTTCCCTCATTAGAGCCATTTCTGTCAGGGTGTCTTTAATCAATGACTTCCCCAGGGACAGTATTTTTAGAAGTTGTATTTTTCACAGGCTTCCCTTTTCCCTTTTGGAAATGTTCTTCCCTGTGCTGAGTGCAGTGCACTAATGAGATGCCAGGAGAGTTGGGGCCGGTGCTAATTGGAACAGGTACAGAGGAAGCTGCCTGCACCCGCCTCCAGTCCCTTCTCATCTTACCTGTGACCCTCTTCTCATCTCTGTGCTGCAGGTTGCACAGACAGCAGATGGCGTGGATGCTGACCTCTGGAAGGACGGCTTATTCAAGTCCAAGGTTACCAGATACCTGTGTTTCACAAGATCGTTTTCCAAAGAAAATGTGAGTCTGGTGGCGGCTCCCTTTGCTGAGTGGGCAGGAATATTTGCATTCCTGGATGGGGCTTCCTCTTTTTGTGTGTGCTTTATGTTCATTGCTGTGTTAATTTATCTGTGGTTTCAGTGAGCAGGGTAGAATCGGCAGCCAGCACCATGTTTCATTTATTAACAACGTTATTAACCACGTTCCCCAAGTGCACAGTGAATTCCATTAAGATGTTTCTCCTAAGGAGACCAGGATTCTTTCACTGCTCTCTCATTTGCCTGCTGTTCCTGCAAGTGACAACTCACTGGGCACTGTGGATGAAAGAGCCTTCAGGGCGGTTGGAATGGTAGCAGCCCCGTACCTGTTCCCAAACACGTCATGGCCTTGTTCTAAAGAGCCTCTGTATGACACGGGTCATGTCGTTATTTTTTACAGAGAGGTATCCACCTGTGTATAGTTCTCTTATACTAATTTTTGATATTTGAGATCATGAACTAGGAAACCTTAAAGATAGCTACAAGAGCTTTCCCACTGAGGCATTTTAGGAAAAAGGGCAATTGTTTGGTGCGCCCCTTGCGTGAGGCCCACCTGTGACTGTGCCTCGCTTCTTCAGACGATCTTCCATTTTATTCCCACTGTGAAATCACTGCCCTCTCTGGGGGCAGAGATAATTTGTCTCTAATTCAGATATTTATTTTTGGAAATAATTTTACCAATTTATAATTTTAATTATAATGGTATTATAGGTTGTAGTTTTAAAAAAATTCAACACAACATAAAACATGCTGTTCAGAAGAAGGAAAGGTAGAAGAAGCCTTCTTATTCACTGTAGCCTCTGTGTCTGTCACAGTCTCCCTGTCGTCACAGCCTCTCTCTCTGCCACAGCCTCTTTCTCTCTGTCACAACCTCTCTCTCTGTCCGTCACAGCCTTTCTCTCTCTCTCTCTCTCTCTCTCTCTCTCTGTCACAGCCTCTCTCTCTGTCCATCTGTCACAGCCTCCCTATCCATCACAGCCTCTGTCTCCCTCTCTCTCCCTCTCTCTCTCTCTCCCTCTGTCACAGCCTCCCTCTCTGTCACAGCCTCTCTCTGTCAGAGCCCTTCTCTTCCTAGCCCTCCAGCCTGGGATCTCACTGCCAGTTCCAGGTTCGTCCCTTTAACAGTCTCTTAATATGATAGGACACTACTTGTTGCTCATTGATAATTCTTTGTTATGAATATTGTTCCTAACATGTTCAGGACGATGGCTGAAGTAATCTCATTAAGTTCCCCTCTAATTACAAGAGCAATACATTTGCTGCTTGTAAAGTATAGCATTTATGACTGAAATGGAGAATCCTTTTACTTTGAATGCATTTTCAGTACCAGGATGGTGGCAGCTGAGCCAGAGTAGGCACCTGCACAGTGTTTGTGGTGTGTTTGCACAGATCCTTTGGACTCACTGTAGTCTGATGCAGCTCCACAGAGCAGGGATGAGGTGACATCAGCACACCAAATGCTGGGCTATCAGTAGACCCATTGACTATCTTTTCCACCTGTACCCTCACGCACCTGCACCCTCACAACCTGCACCTTCATGCACCTGCACCCTCATGCACCTGCTCCCTCACTACCTGCTCCCTTATGCACCCACCCTCACTCACCTGCTCCCTCACTCACCTGCTCCCTCATGCACCCACCCTCAGTCACCTGCTCCCTCATGCACCTGCTCCCTCACTCACCTGCTCCCTCATTAATCTGCTCCCTCACCCACCTGCTCCTTCACACACCTGCTCCTTCACACACCTGCTCCCTCACGCACCTGCTCCCTCACACACTTGCTCCCTCACACACCTGCTCCCTCACTCACCTGCTCCCTCACTCACCTGCTCCTTCACGCACCTGCTCCCTCACGTACCTGCTCCCTCACACACCTGCTCCCTCACTCACCTGCTCCTTCATGCACCTGCTCCCTCACGCACCTACACCCTTATGTCCCCCTCAGTCCCTTTGCCCCTGGATTCTACCCAAATATCCTTTAAAGGCTATTTCTGCCTTTTGCTCCCATTGCCTCTGTTCTGCTGGGGGACCACTGCTCCCTGTGAACCGCCACGGATTCACAGCTGCCAGACTCTCCAAAGGAAGTTCTGAAAACTTGATCAAACACCTTGTCTAAGTGACTTTCCTGTTGCAGTGATAGCACACCATGACCAAGGCGACTTACAGAAAGAGGGGTGTGGTTTGACTTATGGTTTAGAGGGATAAAAGTCTATCAAGGCAGGGAGGCGTGGCTGCAAGTAGAAGGCAAGATGCTAAGAACAGAAACCTGAGAGCGCACATCCTCAGTTGCAGGCATGAAGCCGAGTGAGAACTGGAAGTGGTGTGAGCTTTTCCACTCTCAAAGTCTGCCCCCAGTGACACACTTCCTCTAGCAAGGCCACACCTCCCAGACCTCCTCTAACAGCCCCACAAACCGTTACCAAAACTCTGTGGGACATTCTTACTCATTCCACCCCAGCCCTGGGCTCAGAGGATAGCCGCAGTCCCTTGGGTCACTTGCACTGGAGCTTGCTACATTTCTTTCTGAAATTCATGTGGTTTTGTTCGTCTAGGCAAAAGAATTCTTTTGAAGTCCTGGGAGTGGGGGCAGTCACAAGTCTATTATGATTCAGAAAACACACTAAAATTAGTATGAAGTGGATCATAGAGAACAGAATTCTTGGGCTTGGGGTGGTGGTAGAGCACTTGCTTAGCATGCATGGGGCCCTGGGTTCAGTCCCTGGCACTGCCAGAAAGCAAGTTGCTGTCCATGGGTGCTGGGTGCTGGGGGTAACAGGGGTGTGAGGCTGCCAGGAGAGCAGCCAGAGAAGCCCCCACCCTGTACTGAAGCCTGGGTGCACCATTTTTTATGGAAAGGAAATGAATGTGTCCAGTGCTTAACAATTCCATCGTCAGCACCAAGAAAAAAGAAATGAGAGTCTCCTTTACAACATCCAAGTGATCAAACCAGGGGATTGAATTTGCTCTGGGATCAAATTTTTGTCAGTGGCCGTGCCCATTTGGCCAGGACTTGAGTGAGGCAGGAGCTAGGCACATGCTAACCAGTGGTGGCTGCCTGTCTGTCCTGGCCTAGAGTCAGAAAACAGGCTTGGCAGAGTGCCATACGGGAGGGTATGGGATCTCCAGAACAGGCCAAGTCTTAATTGGGTGACTTGAGACTCCAAGGATAGGAGTTTGGGGAGCTTCCTTGGAATCCTAAATTCCTTTCCCCCAATCAGGCCATTAATATAGAAACCTTGCTTTAGAGTGACATTGCTTCCTGGGGAAGGAGTGAGATTAATTGCACTTTTCATGCCCCGTACTTTCTGCATTACCTGTAATAATAATGTACATAGATTAGGTAGGGAGGATGTTAAACAGAAGGATTTATGAACATTTGAATATTAAGTTGGTTATCTGTGGCTACCTTAAATGCAAAGTTGTCAAAAATAATTACAGTATACTAGCAAATACTGGCTACCAGAGACAATATAAATACCCTGAGTCAGTGTATATTGGGCTTCTGGTATGAATCATTTGCTCAACAAGGATTGGGAATACGTTCTTCATATTTATGAGGAGGAAATGAAAGAGAGCACAAGTGGGTGAGGGGAGAGGAACCAGCAAAATTAATGGTGTTGTAGGCCTATGGTATAAAAAAAAGGAAGAAAGAAAAATCCCAGAGTGGCAGCCCCATGGAAGAGGGCCACATTCGGGTTGCTGGAGGCTTCAACAAGGCAGCCTCCCATTTTGTATTCATGGATGCTTGTTTTATTGGCCACACCACCAATGCTCTAATTTTATGATTAGGGCATTTTCTCAAGAGTGGGGAGAGCGAGGTTGCTAAGTGGTTTGCTGTTGACTTCTTCAGAGTCCAGCCTGTCAAGCTGAAAACATTCAGGCTCAGTCCTGCCGAATGCCCAGCCTCCTGTGGGCAGCAGAGCAGGCCCAGCCTCCTGTGGGCAGCAGAGCAGGCCCAGCCTCCTGTGGGGCAGCAGAGCAGGCCCAGCCTCCTGTGGGGCAGCAGAGCAGGCCCAGCCTCCTGTGGGGCAGCAGAGCAGGCCCAGCCTCCTGTGGGGCAGCAGAGCAGGCCCAGCTGTAAATTTCTCAGCAGAGAGCAGTGATGGCTGAAGAGCAGCTGCCCCCGGGGGGCACAGTAGATCAGATGGGGCTGCTCCACAGGGTTCTAGGCCGAGCCCGGCCTTCCTGTGTAGTCAGAAGTCTCCTCCGCGTTAGAGAGTGCCTGCTCCCCACATGCTGCACCGCAGTGTGTAAGTCTTCCTGAGCCCTTGCCCCCTGAGCTGCGATAACATGGAACTGTTGGCAAACAGGGATCCTGAGAGAAGGGCAGGGGAAGTGCTGGGCATAGACTACACAAGCCACTCTGACTTCTGATTCCAGCCTGACGCTTGTGCTTTACTTATGCTCCATATTAACCAATACTAAGCTGTCAGAATTTGGGTGACCATTTCCATGTGCCATCCAAGGAAGTCTGATTTGGTGTTTGACCACCAGCATCCACCCTGCTGAAAAGTGTGCCACCAAATGGAATTGGAATTTTCTTTGTGCTGCCAACCAGCTCTCAAATAAAGACACAGAGACTTATTGTTATGAATGCTCAGCCTTAGCTTAGCCTTGTCCCACCAGCTCTTTTAACTGAATTTGACCTCTATTCATCTACATTTTGTCTAGGGGATTCTTACCTTTCTTTCATTCCATGTGTCCTACGTCTCTGCTTCCTCCATGTCTGTTTGTGACTGGCCCCTCATCTCCGTGGCATCTCTTTTTCTTTCTTTCTGAGCCTAAATTCCTCCTCCTACTCTCTGCCTGGAAGTCCCACCTATACCTTCTCCTTTGCTATTAGCTGTTCAGATTTTTATTATAATCAGGTGCCTTAGGTAGGCAAGGTAACACAGCAGTACATCTTTACATAATTAAGCAAGTGCAATACATCTTTATACAGTTAAAGAAACAACATCTTTGCATCATGGTTAAACAAATATTTCACAACAACCAAACATTTAGCCGATAATTACGGAGTCCCTACTGTGCGCCAAGAACTGTGGCAGCTCGTGGAGCGACCGGAGCAGAGGTCATTTTGTTTCCTGTTTAGTGGCGGCAGATGGGGCCATCAGTGCACAGTTTTCATAATGACATCGTCGAAGATGGTAGGTGGATGGATACTTCACAGTGTCTGTCTTAGTCACTGTTCCATTGCTGTGAAGAGACACTATGATCAAGACAACTCTTATAAAAGAAAGCATTTAACTGGGGGCTTGCCTACAGTCCGTTTTCGTAGCAGGGAGCCTGGCGGCACACAGGCAAGAATGGTGCTGGAGCAATAGCTGAGAGTTACATCTGGTCCACTAGCTGAGAAAGACTCTAGGCCTGGCATGAGCTTTTGAAACCTTCAAGGCCATCCCCAGTGATGTACTTTGTCCAGCAAGGCCACACCTCCTAATCCTTTTCAAGTAATTCCACTCCCTGATAAGTAAGCATTCAAATCTATGAATCTGTGGGGGCCATTCTTATTCAAACCCAATTATAAACTGATAGGAAGTTAAACGGAGCTTAAGGAGACAGTGTGTGATTTAGTTCAGAAGATAAATATTCCCTGCATGTATTTCAGAGGTGCTGTGCTCTCAGGATGGAGGTGGAGTTTGTGTTTCCAAGCTCAGAGATGAAGTTGAGTCTCCTCTCTAAACAACAGGGGAACACTGGCCTGGGAGGTTCCTGTGAAGACAGATCCTGGACTGACCCCTTAGATGTTTTCCCAGGACTGCAGACAAGCAAAGCGTGCATGCATTCAAACGGGGCTTTGGAGGATAGTGCTTCTGCAAAGTGGGCACACAGAACATGTTGCCATAATCCTACCAGGAGAGATTTGGGCTGGAAACCCATTTTTCTTGCCTTAACTGGCTCTGATGAGGCTGTGATGACGCTGAAGACGTGAATATAATCTCTGCAGCAGCCCTGCATAGTGTTGATTTCTTGAGAGCCGTTTCTAGCTTGAATTGGGGCTGCAAGTGCTGGCGTGTTTGCAGAGAATTCTCTCTTGCAATTATAGAATGGTGCTCCACCTACCGTCTTCAGAAGATGTCTATACGGAAACTGTGCACTGTGGACCCCTCTGCCACCACTAAATAGGAACTCTTAAGAGCCCCCCTAGCAAGTCATTTCAGAAGGCGTGGGATATGGAGGTGGCGGGGCTGCTATTCTGTTAGTTTATGATTCTTTGCATTTTTTAAAAATGCATCTTGTAACTGAAAACTGTCTGCAACCAACAATCCCTTAGGTGTATGATCAGCCCCTGTTCAGTTTAGATACAACTGCTCTCCTGCAAGCATCCCAGAACCTCCTCTCTAAAACCCGCCGACCTGAGAGGTTGTGGGGTCCAGGTCACATGCCCACCTGCCGTCTGCTGGGTTCTGTCTTCAGGGTACCTCCTTCCTGAGGCACACTATAGTCCCTGGGTCACATGCTGGGGAACATTAGGTATCTTTGTTAATTAACCTTCTATGGTAAAGCTGCAGCAGTCACTGTATTAAATACACATCCTGAAGCCAGGACTGCAAGCAGACTGAGGCGTTCCAATTAATAGTCTGTGTGTCTTTTCTTCCTAAGAGTCACTTGGGGAACGTGCTGGTGGACATGAAGCTCATCGATGTCAAGGACACATTGCCTGTGGGCTTCATCCCTATCCAGGAGACAGTGGACACACGTGAGTCAGCCCTTAACATGCAGGCCTGGGGGCAGTCTCCTTCTCTTCCAGGTGGACTCTTAAATACTTCTTGTGTGGTATTTATTTATTTGTTTGTTTGTTTGTTTATTTATTATTTTATTTTTCCATTCAAAAATTTACACTTCCTCCCCTCCTCCCATTCCCCTCCCATTCCCCTACTCACCCTCCTCACTTCCCCTTCCTCCTTAAGAGAGGGCAGGGTACCCTGCCCTGTGTGAAGTCCAAGGCCCTCCCCCCTCCATCCAGGCCTAGGAAGGTGTACATCCAAATAGACTAGGGTCCCAAAAAGTGTGTTTTTCTCTGGGAATAGCTGAGGGGGTTTCCTGTGGATGGTGAAGAAAGCCTGTCACTTGTGACATCCACCTTGGTTCTCTGTGTGTCTGGAGAGTATGTGGGACCCTGCCTGCCAGTGGGCAGAGGCACTTTTCTTAGAAGGACGTCCCCTGCTGCTTGGGATATAGTTGGTCTTTGGCCTGTCCCCAGCTTTTGCTGAAGCCAAGCTTGGCACAAAACCCCAGAGCAAAAGGAAGGAGGGCAGAGATCAAAGGATGCTCGGGGGCTGCACGAAACAGCTATGTGCCTGGTGTAGGGCTCACAGAGTGAGCAAGAGGCCTGAACCAGAAAGACTGTAAGAGCATGCAGGATCAAATTGGAGCCAGGTGTGTTGGCTCAAGCCATAGTCGCAAAACTTGGGAGGTGGGGACAAGAAGATCCAAGATTCAAGGTCATCCTTCACTAGATAACAAGAGCATGAGGCCGGTCTGAGCTGCATGAAACCCTGTCTATTACAAAACAGCAACAAAATCCTAAAACAAATAAAAACAAGATTTGAATTAGACCAGATGTACCAACCTCTGAACTGAGCAACACTGCACTGAGTGGAGCAGCAGAGAACTGTGGGAAATGAAGAAGCTGCCTCAGGATCCTGTTGTGCATTGCCAGGGTCCTGGATGCTAGGGCCGGGGTCTTGGGGTGCTGGTTGTAATAGCAGGGCTGGAAGATACTGTCAGGGGACTACTTTACTTTGGTGTATATATGAACTTGCTTTGTTTACAATTACTTATGAGCCCACTCCACAGCAGTGAGGCAGTGAATAAGAGAACAAAGATCCCTTTACCTGTGAAATTCTCTTATGGAATTCTGTACCATGTTCTTTGTTTTTGTTTATATTATGTGTGTGTGTTTCAATATTTCCTTGGTGTGAACATTTCTGAACCATTATTTGCTTGCCATTTTCTTGTCCACATTTCAAACTGAACAGCATCCATGTCCCCCCACCCCAATGGGACTTACTTCAGCAAAGCAGTTGATCCCTCTCTGACTGCTTTCACGTATGTGCACTGATGTCCTAGCGAATGTCCTGATGCCGGTCGATTTTAACTGCCACTTTGACACAGCCTAGAATCACCTGAGAAACCTGGATCAGAGTGACCTCTAGGCATGCTTGCAGTGGGTTGTCATGATTGTTAACTGACCCAACCCACTGCAGGTGGCACCCTTCGCTGGGCAGGAGGCCCTGGGCTGTGTGAGGGTGGAGAGGGGGCAGCTGACTGTAAACTTGGAGGAAGCTTATTTCTCTCTGCTTTCGACTGGTTGTGACATGACTTGAGTTCCTGCCTTGGCTTCCCCTCAGTGATAGCCTGGAAGTGTCAGCCAAATAAACCTACTCTTCCACAGGTTACCTTTGGTCAGGGCCTTTTATCACAGCAACATAATGATTTAGGACACGTATTTGCTATGTTTCATATAAGGCCCCATGATGAATGCTTCACTCTCATGATGTCATTTTATCTTTACGAGACCTCTGTAGAGATGGATGTTAGGCCTGTTTTGCATATGAGAAAAGAAAGGTGCAGTGACTGCATCTTAGCCAAGTGCAAGAACATACCCACATACAAACACAGATGTACACACGTACATATGCATGCATGTGCATATACACATGCAAACATACACATGCATAAATATACACAGATACATACATGCTGACATATGCACACAATACATATATGCATGCACACACATGCACACAGGTATACATGCACACACATACATACACATGCAGATGCACATACACACATGCTGCTTGAACAAACACATGTGCACACATGTACTAAGCATCTTGCATACAGATTTTCTAAGTATCAGGGAATTTTTTTTATAATAGTTTAAGATACAATTCAAATACCACGTAATTCACCCATTTAAAGAACACAATCCAGTGCTTCGGAATATTCACACTCATGTACCCACCATCATGGTCTTTTTGTCACCGCAACTGTCCTCAAAGCAGGCACCGATGTCATGGAGACATTGATTCCCAGCCCTCGCCTCCCTGCCCCCACCAGCCGGTGCTTCCTGCATAGCTCTACCTGTGTCTGGTAGTTCCTACACATAGTCATGTCAAACTTGGGAAATGACCCAATGGATAAAGTGCTTGCTGCACAGACAAGAGGACCTGAATCCAGAGACCATCAGGAAACTGAAGGAAGGTCCCTGCCCGCCTCTGAGTCCTCTGAGTCCCTGGACTCCAGTCTCTGAGGTGTCCTCATGTTCGATCTAGCTTGCTACTTGCGCTTGTGGAACCCCAAGCATGTCCTCTTAGACTCCTGGCTCAGTTTACCCATTTGTCAGGCCAGGAGGGCATTCTCTGCCTTGTAATATTGTTGGAGCATACAGGTTTCTTTCTAGTTGAACTTGCCAACTGTATGACCTCCATGAGGGTATCTCAGTGTGGGCAGCTGCAAAGGCTTGGTTTCCCCAGGCCTACCAGTGCAGCCTCCTCTTTGTTCACTATTTAAATTGTATCTAATTTGTAGTTCGCTATTTATTAGCAAGCCTGGGTGCTTTTGTAAATGTTTGCTAACTTTGCCTCTTCTTAGGCAAATTCTCTGCTTACAAAATAAAATGACCTTGTTGGTTTGTATTTATTCCTGCTCTGTTTTCTTCCTAAGGTTTTCAAAGTCTTAAACATTTTCTTGGTGTTCATTTTGACAGCTAATTGATGTATTTGATGTAATTGTATGGCTATGACATAGCCGACAGGGGATTTCCCATTCTGCATTTCCTGTTTGTTGAGCTTATGCAGTGAGGAGGCCCTGTTTCGGGCCTGTGCTGTGACTGGGGCCATTGGTTCTGACTGGGAGTTCGGCCCCCATTTTTGCTTCAATTGCTCTCCGTCAGGTGTCTGAGCACACCTGTGTTCATGGGACCATTTCTCAAAGACTTCCTGGGAACAAAGAACCTCATGGTCAGCCCAATATCTCCTGAGAGTACTTAAAGTCTTGATTTCATGAAGTCAACCAAAAAGATGAGACTCCTGTAATTAATTTAAAATATAGCCTGTTGCAGTCCATACAGCACTTAAACACCGGAAGACTGTTTGCTTAGTAAAGTGCTGTGTACTCTCCCTGTGTTCATTAGCATGACTGAACACATTTCTATTGACTATGTATAATATGTTTACTTAAAATGAGGCCTGCTTACGCATGTGTAATGAATGAGTGGATCCGTCCTTGACTTAGCTGGCTGCAGATGGAGACGTGGAGCCAAGCTGTGGCAAAGGCTAGCAGAGTATCGTTTATCTCAGGGAAGGTCTGTAGTACATCTCCTTCAGGGCTTTAACTTGGGTAGCTAATGGTGTTAGGTGCAGGGTTGCTGTGGCACCCCCTTCCTCCAGGATGCCGCCGCTGCTTTGAAAATTTTTGCTCTGTGGGTTACAGACATTTCTACAGCTTTAAGATACATGGTTGAGGATGTAGCCCTTCGCTTTTATTTCTGGGAAAGAACTCACAGGATTTGGGCATTTCAGCCTGACCTTTAGTTTGCTTGTTTGTTTGCTTTTCGAGACAGGGTTTCTCTGTGTATCCCTGACTATCCTGGAACTCTCTTTGTAGATCAGACTGGACTCAAACTCAGAGGTCTGCCTGCCCCTTTCTACTGAGTGCTGGCATTAAAGGTGTGTGCCACCAGCCACAACTGCCTGACTCAACCTGGCTTGTTAAAAAGACAGTCACATTTCCCCAAAACATAACAAAGACCAAACAGTAGTGCTGATTCTACCAGGCCTGCAGAACCGCTGTTCCCCTGCCTACCTGCAACAGGGCCATGTCTAAATGGTCACAGATTGTGTAACTTGAGGGTTAATCCCAAGCCCAGATGTTAAATGCACACTGGGCTGGCTTGCCATCCCTCCTAGCTGTTCTTTATTGAGCACTTATCATGTGCCTAGAACTGGCCAAGAAATTATGTTTCCACATGGCATCTACCCACAAGCCTCCTGAGTGGGCTTCCACCAGGTCCCTTTTACAGATGACAGAACTGAGGCTCAGGGTTTAAGTGACTTCTGAGGTACCAGTTCAGCAATCTGGGATTCCAACCCAGATCCTACTGATGAAACCAGACATGAGACTGAGGCAGGAGGATTACAAGTTTGAGACTGATCTACTAGGGTACATAATGAGACCCTGTCACAAACAAAACCCACTACAGGCAACTGGGTGCTGGAGTGGAGAAAATAGTCTTCCCCAGAGAGGGCACCTCCAGCTGGTTACCTGATACCAAATGGTGGGCCCCGAAATCGTACACAGAAAACATACAGACTGTCAGGTTGTAGCTATATATTTAGGAATTTATGTAGCAACAATTAAAGAAAAATGTCAGGGGTCATGAATTTAAGAGAGAGAGGGGATGTGTATGGGAGGACTGGAGGGAGGAAAGGGAAAGGGGAAAATGATATAATTATATTTTAATTTTAAAAAATGCTTTAAAAATTAAAAAAAAACCCACAGATCCAACTGGAAGACTCATGGACTGTTGGGGAAAGTTCAGAACCGCAGATAAGCCACACTGCTGCCTCAGTGGGCAGCGCCGTCCACTGTTAGAGCCCCAGCCCACTGTGAGCAGGTAGACAAATGACAGAAAAGAGCCGCACTGGCATTCATTCCTGCTCAGAATCTGCCATAGATGACAAGTAGCTGGGAAGAGAAGTTATGTTTTAGATGGAACTTGAGCCTATCAGTGCAGAAGGAATGGCAGACTCCGAAGAATTGCTGTTTTGAAACCTAGAACCAAGGTGTGGCTCTTAGCTACAAGCATCCTGAAAACCACAGCCAGGGCCATGCACGGGAGTGTGGTGATCCAGGTTGTAGGCCGGCGCTGTGGAACACAGTGGTTCCAGAAAGGTTTGACTTAGACCAAAGCCAGCCAGCTCTAATGTGCTACTGGACGGAGGCAAAACAAGTGTTTTTTTGTTTTTTGTTTTTCCCTGCCTCTCTGTCACAGAGCACCAAGGAGCAGGGAGGGGTGGTAACAGAGTAAAAGGGATCCAAGGACCCAAGAGACCCAAGGGACCTGCCAGCCCACTGCAGAGCACGGTCTCTGATGTGGAGCAAGGCAGGGCAGGGCATTGTGCCATGATGAGGAAACTCATCAGACTGTGAGTTCAGGAGTTTCTTTGTTTTGGGTAGAAATAGCAGGGACATGACAGCCATGCCTTCCTGGGTGGGGCTGGGCAATATGACGTAGTGTTGGGGGTTTGTTCCATATATCCAGACAGAAAAATTAGAGGTGTGTGCTGAGCAGGAGCCCCTGCAGCTCGCACCCCTTGGGATGTACTTGAAGATTTCTGTAGTAGAAAGTGAAAAGAAGGGGAGCCTTGCTGTGGGGGGCATCCATGGGCTGCGGCTGTGGGACCATGGCAGCAGCTCTGGGTACTCCTTCTGGCCAGCGTGTCTGGGGTCAGGCCCAGCGCACAGGGCAGGGTGACTGGTATACTCTGTTGTCATCGCCTGTCCTTGGGAGCCTCAAGAAAGGCAGGGGTGGAGCTTAGCCCTTCTTCCAGGTGACAGGGGTGACCCATCCCTTCTGCCGCCCAAAGCGGAGAGGAGGCGGCATCTCTATCGGACTCACACCTTTCTGTTGTCCTTTCCTTAGAGGAGGTGGCCTTCAGGAAGAAGAGGCTATGCATTAAGTTTATTCCCCGGGATTCAACTGAAGCTGCCATTTGTGACATTCGCATCATGGGCCGGACCAAGCAGGCACCTCCCCAGTACACATTTATTGGGTAAGTCTCAACAATATTTCCACACAGATCTCCCTCCCTTGAGAGTGCCTGGGCCACTCCTGGGACCAAGACTGAGAAGTCTGTGTGGCTCACAAAGCTCAGCCATAATCCATGGCTCTCAGCGTTGGTGCTCCTCACTGACTCTGACCTCCGTCTACCTCAGCTAACAGTGTGGTTCCATCCTAGGGCCTCCTGTTTCCTGTACAGTCCCCTTTCCGGCCCCTCTGTATGAGCCGTCAGTGCTGCTGTGGGCCTCACCTCCTCACACTGCCTATCAGCGTGCGGCATTTTATGGCTAACATTTTCGTGCCACGGGACAGATCCTGTGTGTGGGAGAGAGTGGCAAAGGTCCTGCCCTCACGGAGAGGCCGTTCTGAAGAGAGAGATGAGCAGTGAGCAAGGAGATAGACTAGGTCATCTCAGACAGCGGGGGCTGCGCCAGTTACAACAGGAGGCAGGCTACTCAGCAGAGATCTCGGAGACAGGAGAACCAGCTGTGAGGGAAGGCAGGCAATGAGCAGAGTGGGAGTGAGTGTGGCACGTCCTGGGGACAGAGGCCCCCCTGTGGGCACACAGGTCCTGGTCACCTGCAGCCTCAGAATGAGCAGGGCCTGGCTCCAAAGCTGCTCTGTAAAACTCCCAAGTGCAGGCAAATCCCAACACTTCACTTTGGGCCCCCATGCGCCTGAGTGACAGGAAGTCCCACCCAGAGTGACTCAAACAAAAGGGAACATTTTTTGGCTGGCATTGCAGCCAGGCTTCAGCAGGCAGAAGTAGGAACTCAGAGGATGAGAACACCTCGTTTCCTGCCCTCTCAGTCCTCTGGTGGGATCCCATCTGACACCTGTTCCTCTGTGGAGACATGGCACTGCTGTCCTTTGGCCAGCTGCCCTTCAGGAGCAGGTCCAGAGATGAGCAAGCCCGCCTTCCTTGGTTCCCTTTACAAGTCTAGAATTCAGTGTCCTTGGGCTTGATTCATCTGCCCACCATCAGGTGCACCCCTACCTAGGCACTGTCATCTGGGAAAGGTCATTCCCTCATTGATCCGCCTGAGCTAGAAGGACTGCTTCAGCAGAGCTTAAGGAAGAACAGTGAAGTAGGAGAGCAGTCAAAAAGTGCGGGAGGTAAAAGGTCGGGTAGGCGGGGCTGGGGCGGGGCCGGATGAACTGAAGAAAATAGATGCTTATTGCACTCAAGCGGTTGAGACTAGGTTCTTGTAGCTGAGGTTGCTTCAGCCTCTTCCACTGTGGATTCATGTACTCTCAAGATGGGTTTGGGCTGAGCATTAGTGGTCGAGCCCATGCTTAGGGTATACAAAACTCAGCTCCATCCCCTGCACCAAAAATGAACAAATTAAAGAAAAACTCCCATGCCTGCAAATTCTGCTTTGTATCCTGAATTAAACTAACTGCAAGAAGGTTACAGGGTTTGGAAGCAGTTAGTAGAACAATCACACATCACCACAGACTCCCATTTACACACGCAGCACACACAGCCAACCACTGCACTGTTAAAGTGTACTGTACACATCACCCACACGCTCCATTTACACACGCAGCACACACAGCCAGCCACTGCACTGTTAAAGTGTACTGCATCTGTTGTTTCTATCTCTCATCACAACACTATTTTTTAATAATTTATTTAACTTTATTTTATGTGCATTGGTGTGAAGATATCAAATTCTCTGAAACTGGAGTTACAGACAGTTGTGAGCTGCCATGTGGGTGCTGGGAATTGAACCTAAGTCCTTTGAGAGAACAGCCAGTACTCTTAACCACTGAGCCCCCTCTCAATACTATTTTTAAAAGATGCCATTTTAACTGTTTTAAACAATTCTGAAGAATGGATTTTTAAAAATCAATATTTATCTTGATACACAAAACTAGAATCTTTCTTCCTACTATAATTTTTTAAATTGCCAATATAAAAAAGTACAATTTTTATTTCATCTTGAACGATAACATACTCTCCTGGAAGACATAGCGTGATTTTAAGAAGGGGAAGGGAAGTGAATTGAGGATTCAGTACCAAAGTCACTTAATCTGAGTGCCGCATGACAAGGGCCTGAACCTGTGCTCCGAGAGGCAGAAAGCTCAGACTGGGAAAGACACAGCCTCTCCTGATTCGGGCAGCCTGCAGCGGGGCAGCCTGCAGCAGGGCGGGGGTGGGTGGACTTGGTGGTACTGCAGCTGGGCTCGCCCTTGGGATAAGGCAAGGTCTGGTTTAGAATAGCCCCCAGGCTACACCCAAGACCCACAGAATAAATGTTTTTTATTTTTGGAAGAGATGCTGCCCCTTGGCTTTTAGTCCCACAGACACTGTTTGGGTGGCAGAAATCATTCTGTCTCATTGCCAAGGGTGAGCTTGCCCCTCATTCGCTTCACAGGTGTGCAGCGTGGGGCACGGCCACTGTTGCTGTCAACACCACAGAATGTGTGCATCTACTTTTGGTTGTACTGGTTTGTGGGCTGTGAGCCTCTGGGTTGAGGATTTGAAGCCATCTTCCCAACTGACCTTAAAGTGAGGCCACACACAATGATCCCCTGCAATGAGGGGCCAAATTCTGACATTTGGAAGTGTTGTGTGGATTTGAAGAAGAATCCTTCTCATGCTTAGAAATCAGGTCTGTGTCTGCCAGGCCCTTCCCCACTGCCTCACCCTAACCACATAGAGTGCTTGAGACCAGTGGAATGGGAAAACAAAGAGTGCAGACATGCTAGCAAGTAAGGCGGATGCTCAGGTGGGTGAACGTAACATGAGGGGGCCTGCTTGTTGGGGTATCTGTCCTGTCCCATACCCCACAACCGGCAAATCCCAAAGAAAATCACACACAGTCTACATTAGGTTATAAACTGATTGGCCCATTAGCTCAGTCTTCTTATTAACTAATTCTTACATCTTACGGTAACCCATAATTATTATCTGTGTTAGCCATGTGGCTTGATACCTTTTTCAGCTGTTAGCTCACATGTTGCTTCTTCGATGATCTGGGCAGGAATGGAGAAGTGGACTTCCTCCTTTTTAGCCTTCTCCTGTTCTCATCGCCCCGCCTCTACTTCCTGTCTGGTTGACCTGCCTATACTTCCTGCCTGGCCAATCAGCGTTTTATTAAAATACATGATTGACAGAATACAGACAATTCTCCCGCACCAGGTGAAGACGGCCACATCACAAAGGATTGTCTGACGGCTCAGCTGCAGTCATGCTAGGCTCTGGCTGTGGCACCCAAGGCATGAAGGGAGATGATGGGGCCTGGCTTACATGGTGAGAGTGGACTCCTTGGGGTTTGAGATCACTCCTAATGAGGTAGTAGTTGGCTCTGTGGCTCAGGTCAGTGCTCCAAGCTCAGCAGTACCTTGAAGGTTTTTCTTTTCTCCTGCAGGGAACTGAACAGCATGGGTATCTGGTACCGCATGGGCAGAGTGCCAAGAAACCACGACTCATCTCAGCCCACCACGCCTTCACAGTCATCAGCCGCTTCCACCCCAGCCCCAAACCTTCCCAGGTGAGGCTTTGTTGAGGGTCTCACACATGCACTTCTGTGGCCTTAGGTCCTGCCAAGCCATGCAGTTTTAGAAGACACCCGCTTAACATTTGCTGAAGTCTTGGGAAATGTATATGAAGATTTGCAGAAGAATGGACTTGGGCCTTAGGAACCCCCAGTCAGAAACCTGAATGTTCCACATGTGGAAAGGCCTCTCGATATTCTATATCGTGGGCACACTACAGGTTACCAACACAGCAGGAAGTGTGGCTCAAACTTGATTGGTCAAACCAGGTTTCGTGTCTTTCACCCTTATTCCCAGCTTTTAGGAAGAAGAGAGCAGGGAGGTAGACTGATTATGAGTTCAAGGCCGACCTGGTCTACATAGCAAGACCAGCCAAGGCTACATTTTGAGACCCTGTCTCAAAAACCAAATCAAATAACACAAAAACACAAAAATTGTCTTGCCATTCAAATGCACTTAGAGATACACTGGTTTGTGTGCCAGCCAGGGACCAGGGCCCTGGTTTCCAGAGGGCAGAATTCTCTCTCAGGTCTGCCCGCAACTCATCGGAAACCCAGCAGGACTAGCCAGCTGCCCATGACATTTGTTCTTTCCAGTCTTTAGAAAGTGGCAAGTTTTGGGGAGAGTATATTCATTGTCATAATAATTCATTCTGCCAGTATCATTTCAGGTCATCACCTGTGCTTGTGAGGTCAACTTAGATTAGTTTCTGGTGCTCATGGTCAGCTCAGGTTTGGGTTAACTGCAGAGGACAAAAGCCCTTGGGGCTCAGTTGCCTTGAATAAATAGAGCCAGTCCCTAAAGGTACATGTGGTGTAGAAGGGCCCAGAAATGGGCATTGCCTCAGGCAGTTGCTAATTCCTGTTGCATGGAATGAAACCGTTCTAATTTGTTTTCTATTACTGTGGGAAAAAGTAAAACAAAACACTGACCAAAAGCAACCTGGAGAAGACTGCTTACTTGGCTTATACATTCCTGCCGCAGTCCATCATTGAGGGAAGACAGGGCAGAAACTGATGAATCAAGAAAATGCCCACACAGACTTGCCTACAGGCCAATCTGATGGAGGCATTTTCTCAGTGGAGGTGCCTTCTTTCCTAATGATCCTAGCTTGTGTTGAGTTGACAAAAAAAAAAAAAAAAAAAAAAAACCGTACTGTACAGGGTCCCTACTGTCCCAGAAGAAACAAGGCTTTCCTGAGCTTGCCTGTCACAAGAGAACCAGGTTACCTACGCCACAGCAGGCAGCTCTGGGAGCTGGTGGGGTTGCAGGGTGGCGTAACCCAACACAGTGCTTCTGAGGCTTATATGTTTTATGACCTTGGTGCACAGTTTATGGTTTACAATGGCTGCAAGGAAATTGGATCAGTTCTGTTTTACTTGCCAAATAAAACAAATGTCAAAATAGTCAATATAAAATGTATTCTAATTTGGCTGAGTTAAGTCAGCCAGCCTTCAGGAGGATCTCCTCCTGTATGCAAATGCTGCTGTGTTTCTCTCAGCTCTTCTCTCTGCCTGGGTGTTGATTTACAGGCAGTGTGTGTGCCTGCCTGCGTGAGCCTCTTAAGTCATCTGGGTTTGGTGTTTTATCTTTCATGAATTGACTTGGGGATTTTATTCTTTCCCCATCCAGCATCTTTGGTTTTTTTTGTTTGTTTGTTTGTTTTGTTTTTTTGTTTTTTTTTTAAGAATTGCTAGTTACTTCAATTTTCTATTGAAGACAGGAAGGGTTGGGCATGCTATTTTGTTCCTCGGGATGCTGGTTCTCTCTAAGGAGTGACAGCTTTACGGTAACTGAAGACTCAGCTCCCCCGTAGGCTGCACCCCTGCCCCCACCCCTGTGACTTTCAGTCTGCCCTGTCCAGCTCCAGGCTCCAGAGTTAAGTCAGACTAGTACCCCACACTTCCTTTCCTGTTTCCTCTTCTCAAGCCTGTGGTCACACTCAGTGCTTCCCTTGTGTCTTGCACCCCTCTGGGCTGCCTGTGCCCGAGTCGCACTGTGTGAGCAGTCCCCCATGGTCACTGTCACGGCACATGCTTCTCTAACAGGGAGGACCCCGTGTTGCTACTCCTCCCGGTGACTCCCCATCCGTGAGCACTGCAGAGTTTTTCAATCACAAGAGCAATAAGTGCTTGTGGGAAATTGGTAAAATACAGAAAATAATGGAAAAACAAAACCTGTTTTCAGTGAGCAAATTCTCATAACCTTTCGGTACACTTCCTTTGAGCTCCTTCCCCTGTGTACTGTTATGTAGCTGACATCATCGCATATATAGCACGTTCATGATTTTCCCATGGAGCGGTAAATCGTAAATATCAGGTACTTCCCTGGTCTTTGTGTGGGGACACCTGATCCAGGCACCAAAGCATAGCTGCCAGGAGTGTGGTGGGGGGTGCCCTCTACTGGCCACCTAGAAGGTGGCAGGAAGCGTGCTGGGAGGGAGCCACAAGCC
Source organism: Myodes glareolus (assembly GCF_982192425.1). Lineage (NCBI taxonomy): Eukaryota > Metazoa > Chordata > Mammalia > Rodentia > Cricetidae > Myodes > Myodes glareolus. Next base: position 11,751,986 of record NC_142046.1, read on the forward strand.
AGAGGGAGATGGAGTGGGTCTCCTGAGCCTGTCTCCTGAGCTTTTGGATATCTCAAAAGCCAAGAACATGAGCTCTGCCAACACTGGGTTCAAAGCCTTCCCAGCAGCTTCTCGGAGATCTGTCATTTCCAGCTTTACCTCAGACAGAAGGGGCATTTGCTGACCTTTTCACAGGTGACGGCCGTCACCTTCCTCATCGGAGCCACGTGGCTTGCTTTCTCTTTTGAGCCTGAGCCTTCCCACTGCTGCAGGGCGTTCTTGATGAGACTCGATCTGGAGCCTCCTCCCTGCCTTCCTGAACGGAGCTCTCAGGGTAGCTAGGATGCTGGTTGCCGATGTCCAACTAATTGATCGTTGAGTGCAGTAGAAATTGTGTCAAAAGCAGCATAAAATGGCTCGGCAGAATTCACCCTCTGTACAGGAGCCCTGGCTTCACCCGCAGACTTCTACTTAGGTCTCTAGGGCAAGCCACTTTGTCCAGGACCTGGAGCCTTGCATCTCCCTCCAGGCAGTGAGCCTCCCATCTACTCCCCAACAGTGTCGTGCACATTATCCAGTAGGCGGGGCGAGCTGAGGGCTGAGGGTCTGTCCTGGCTTCCCACCACTTTTCTGGACCGGCCCTAGCTAAGTGAGCCAACCTTGTAGGGAGGGGTGCTTGCTGTTCTGCTCAGGGCTGCCACCTGGGGGCAATAGTGAACTCACCTTCAGACAAAGCACCCACCCCCTCACTCATGCGGAAGGTGAGTTCTGTGGCTGCCCTGACTGAGATTTGAGAAGCGCCAGGGATCCGTGGTGGAAACAGTGTTGCCTGGGTCTCGGTGGGCTACTGACCCCAGTTTGCCGAGCAGTTGAATCAGAAGCTTGATAAAGATGTCAGAGTCATGTTTATCAAGCCCACAGACGTCACAGCGCTAAGGAGAGCAGGTGTGCCCAAAGATAGGGTCGGTCCTGTATAACTCCACAGTCGCTGCACCCGTGGGAACAGGCAGTGGGTGCTAAGAAAGACCTCCCAAAGGTCACATGGTCCACAGCACAGGCCAGAAGACCTGACCCAGAGGTTGTGTGTGTGTGTGTGTGTGTGTGTGTGTGTGTGTGTGTGTGTAAGTAACTAATCTACTGATAGATTTGCATTTGAACAGATAATTGGGAAATGGTAGACACTGGAAAGGTGGGGCTTGATAGGAGGAAGTGAGTCACCGCCCCACACGCCCTGCCTCCCTCTCTGCTTTCTGGACACCTTGAGGTGAGAAGCTCAACTCAGTTACATGCTTCCTTGCACCCCAGAGTAACAGAGCTGGCTGGCTGTGAACACTTGGCACTGAGAGCCAAGCCTTTCCTCTCAACATTGTTATCCAGGGTGCACTGCCCACAGTAGCAGCAGGGAGGGGCCTCTCAGACCTGCAGTGCCCCTGGAGGAGCCACGCCTTAGTCCGGAAGTGCTCATCTCCCTCCTTCCCTGCCTACTTTAGTTCCCACTTGCTATGATGAATACACTCGGACAAGTGCAGCTCAGGGGGGAAGGATTTCTTTAGCTGTTTTTCCAGGCTGCTGTCATAGTGGGAAGCCAGAGCCCAGGAGCTCAGGGGAGTTGATCATGTGAGCACAGCCATAGCCAGGAACAGAGAGCTAGGGACGCCTCATGCTTGTGCTCAGCTGGCTTTTTTCACTGTCGTACAGTTCAGGGTCCCTTGCCTAGGGAATGCTGCTACCCACACTGGGCTGGGTGTTCAAATATCAGTAACATACTCAAGATAATTCCTCATACACACGCCCACAGGCCATTCTTCGCTGAGACTTCCTTTCTAGATTGTGTCAAGCTGGTAAAACCAACCGTAGTACTCCTCCCTTAGAAATCCAGGTTCAACAGACACCTAGCCCGGGGAGAGGGCCCGGGAGGGGTAGCCTTTGTTAGGGGCATGTTGGGATGGCTCAGAGTAGGTGTTGGCCACTGAGACCTGCTCCAGATTCCACAGGCACTGCCCTTCCACTCAAGTGCTGATGGCAGGGACAGAGGCCCCAGTGGGAGGAGAGCTGCCACTGCGGCCTATCCTTGGCAGTATGTCTCAACCCAGCGTTGGTGTGTCTAAGCAAACAGTTACAGTGTGACCCCTCCGGCATCCATCTGAAATAAGTGGCTAGGACCCCAGTGTGCTGGACATGCTAACACAGTTCATTTCAGTGTAGACCTTGAATGGGGGGTGCTGGAGATTGGAAGACATGCCCACAGAGGCTGAGCTCTGCCCTACACACAGGCCTGTAGTATGAGTCTTTGTTTGTACACCGTGGTCCTGAGGAGAAACCCTATCAGGCCTCCCTGTCCTTCTTGGACACCCTCCTACTGCCCCACCAAAAGCCACAGTGCACCCCCCATACACACCTTTTCCTGCAGTGGATCACAGCATTGTCCCCTCAAGGTGCAGCTGCTAGGAGCCATTCCCAGGTGTCAGTCAGCCGAGCTTGCCTCCCTGTGGCCTGGTGCTTGCTGCTTAGAGGTGTTTGAGGCTCTCCCGGTGATTTGTCAACTCCCAGAAAGTTGTTAGTCAGTTTCCAGAGTATGTTTCTCAGTGACAGACATAATTGTACTTAACTCTTTGCATGGGTATTTTCGTTCTGTGACAGATACTCTGGGAAATGGGGCATTTTGATGGCAGAAAATCTGTCACATGCATTTAGTCTTCCTCTCAGGGACACCAGGATTCAGTCACAACTTTTGCATGTCGGTGTCAGGTTTTGAGAGCATAGATCCTGCGGGCCTCAAACCTGGTTCCATCATTCGGGTCCGGGGCTGTCATCTGAAAGGTTAATGGCCCTTCCTGCAGGAGACAGGAAATCCTGCCACCTCATCACTGCTGTCATATCTATTGTCGCAGCCCATGAGCCTGCCCGATCCTGCCTCCCTGCTGGACCCAGGGCCCAGTTCTGCTGCCTCATGAAATGTTCTGGTCCACTAGCAAAGTCAGTCCTCTGGAGCTGAAGCCTCAGTTGCTGGATGGAATCTTCACGTCTGTCCCAGCAGCCTCAGGTCTTGTGACTGCCTCCTGTCAGTTTTCAATTACAGACTATCTTTGCACCGCAGATGTAACTGCCGCTTCCCCCTTTTGAGGCAGGACTAGAGTGAGAGGCCCACACGGCTCAGGCCAGGGAGGCAGGGCGGTGTCTTTTCTTCTCATGGTTGCACGTGCTTCTTGTTGTGCATGGTAGAAGATGGGTACTGCAGGCCTGAGCCCGTGAGAGTACCAGGAAGTCTCGGGGGCGGGGTGGGGGTGGGCAGAGGATATCTCTGCCCTGAGCGATGGAGTGAGATGCTGTGCTTCGTTTCCAGAAGGGCCATGGTACCCTGCCTCCTGGTCAGGTTAGTAGACAAGACTGAGAAATGGCTCCAAGGAATTGTTCCTCCCTGCTAGTGGACATGCTATGGCATGATCTGAGTTGTTCTTCCTCAGTGAGCCACAGGGACTCGGAGGTGGGTGGGCACTCCATGCTGGTCCTGTCAAGAGAGCTTGGGGTTCAACGCTACTAAAGTTAGGTTTTCCTTCTTTCACATGAAACCCACCCAGGTTTTGTCTAATGAGATGGTTTTTAAGGTACAGACCACGGTGTGGACTCTTTTCTTTTCCCCCAAGGTGCACAGACATTTGCTCTGGAGGTAGGGCTGAGGCTGTTGGGGAGCAGCCATGGCTCATTCTGGCAGCCACTAGGAAAGTGCCCCCCTGTGCTAGCTAGCTTCTTCCCTCCTTAAGAGTTAGGCTGGACACCCTCCTGGCCCATGTCGCCCCAGAAGAGACTGGTCACCCAGAAGCAGCGATGATGATGGTTTGATGACACTGTGAGTTGAAACCTTTCAGCCGTGCTATTTCTGTTGACACAGGGAGTGGTTGGGATGAAATGTGGCTTCATATTGGTTAAGACCTCTGAGGCCCAGGTGCTCAGCGTGTGGGAAATATTTTCTGAAAGTCTGTATTGACTGTATAATATGAGCTGGTGTAGAGCTGGGAGTCAGTGTGTCCTTCCACCTTCCCTTCCAGTCATCCAGATAGCAGAGACCCATACGGCAGTGCTGGGCCGCCCAGTCCTGCCTCAGGGACTTTATAAACAATGGACAAATGTCCTAATAATAGCCCCATGGTCCAGACACTACTGTCAGCCCCATTTTAAGTGGAGAAAATGGAGATCAAAGAAGTTAGGGTACTTTCCTAGTGTCCCATAGCTGGTGTGTCAGAGCCCAGATCTCAGCCCATAGGCTGCTCCCTTCAGCTTGCAAGCTCCCCATGTGCCCACAGCCTGTGATTACATGGTTCCTAGTTTTTGAGTGTATTGAGCTTTCATTGAGAACTGGGACTATTCCTGATTGAGAGACAGCCCTCTGATACCCAGCTGTTTTAGACAGGCAGCTAGAGTGGGAAGTGAGCAATAGGGACTTCCCAAGGATTATAAGGGTTAGACGTCACCTCCCCAGCCCCTCTGACTGAACATGATGTCAGTAGTCTGAACTTACATTAAAGGGGTCCAGTGCAGTGCCCTTGAGCTGTAGTTGCTGGCCAGAGACCGTACAGCCCGCACCCAGAGGTCCCGTGTCATCACTCCTCGCACGGCTCCACCACCTTGCTTCGGCAGGGTTTCGGGCAGTATGGTTGGTTCTGGATCCCTGAGAGTATTGTGAAAGCCTCCTCCCAGTAAGGTGCTAGTGACCAAAGCCTTTGGCCTCTTCTGAAGCCAAACCCAGCTTAGCACTGGTATCAGGGTAATTCTGAAGGAGAAATTTCATTAGGATTCAGTTTGGTATTGTTCAGTATGAATGATGACTTTAGGCTGTGCAATACACTTTTAGATATTAATTTTTAATATGGCGTCTTGGGAAGTCAAGGCTTCTGTTTAATGAAGAATTGACTATTAGTCAATATGGCTCCTACCTCTGAGCCAGGGCTGTCAGTCCCTCACACCAGGTTTTAACCAGGTGTCTGCCGCTTGCAAATGTGCTAGAGCTCTGTAGCCTGTATGACATAGTGCGGTATTATTTCTCACAGTGGCAGTTGTGTGGCTTCTGCATGGAGGCTGCCCTGGAAAGTGAGGTCATGGGCCACGTCCTCTCTGAGACCCGCTCTCCAGTGCAGTCAGCTCCCAGCTTTGGAGAAAGACCTTTTTCAGAATTAGGAAAACAGTTCTTCGTGTGTCAGGTCAGATTTGTCAGTTCACTTTGGGGTTGGTTTTGTGAACCAGGCCACTTAGAGGAGGATGTTTTACCTTTTATCAGAGTGGAAGCTGACATTCGGTGTGTGGGTGGCTCTGTGGAATATTTCACCTGTGTCTCTAGTGGAAATCTGAAACAGTACAAATGAGCATTTGCCAGCAGCTCCCTCCCCGCTAGACTGCTCTCTTTCAAGACAGGGTTTCAATTATTAATTTGGATATTTAATAAAATCCTTTGCCTTCAGTAACTTTCAGAAAATCTTCTGAGTTTATGTGAGTTGGATTTTTGCCCATGGGTTGGGTAAAATTCAATTCAAATATTCTTCATGAACAACATATGCTTTCTTTCTAGTTGAATGATATTAATAGTGATTATTAGAATACAACAGTTGTTATCATTTCAGCTACAAGTTTCTGAGCATCCTGTAGTGGGCATCATGTCTGTAGTTGTGCATGTGTGTGCATCTTTCCTTAGGTAAACAATCCAGTCCCTCTTTTTAGAGGGTAGACTGACCTGCAAAGAATGAGGCTTAGGAGAAGCCAGCACTGGAGCTCAGGGTCACAGGCACACCCTGCTTGCCTGCCAGGAGCCTCAGGCCTCCTGGTTTTTTAGCCCTTTGCCTCGGTGTTTTCTATAGCCAGCAGGTATGATCTGGCATCAGACCAAACACAGCTGTCCATCCCATGGCTCACATCCCACCTCCTCCTTCGCCAGAGCTTTATTTTGCTAACCAAGACATTTTCCACAGCTCTTAAGATAGAGTGGGCTGGAGGAGGAAACTGTTGCCTGGGGTTCTGGTCAGGGTCTGGGGCTTTGAGCGCCGCCTGGCCGTTCGCCTACTCTGGGCTCTCATGCATGCAGCTCATTATAGGCTTGGCCGCCTGCTCCTGAAATTCAGCAAGGCGGCCATGTCAGCTGGAAGGAGATGAAAAGTCGACTGTGCCCATGTGTTCCTGGTCTTTAGAAGTTGGGTCAGCGAGGTTTAGAGACTCTTTAAATATTTCAGTTTATAGGATTAGACTTGATCATCTGGGAAGGAAGGGTGCTGCCCCAGGCCCAGGCTTGGCATTTTCTTCATTTCTTTCATATGAGAGGTAGGTGTTTGACATTGCACGGTTCAAGTGTAATAAAACTTAAGTGTAATGAGTAAATGCAGTGAATTGGAGAGCTGCGGCCGCTCTGAGAGTTTGCTCCCCTTTTTTATTTTTTGGAAGTAATCATGACTTGGAAAGCAGCAGATTGGTACGAGGATTGTAAGCTGGCAACAGAAAACTCCTGGCTTTGAGGGAATTGGTAGTCTTTGGCCACTCTCTAAGGAACGATTTTCTGTGCCTGTTTGACTCTTTGCAGTGGGGTTGACAGTGCCCTGCAGTCCACTGGCCAGCTGGGAGCTCTACCATGCATGTTCATGGTGGTGAGCAAAGCCACGATGTTCTAATCCCAGGAGACTTAAGAAGTCTGGGATTTCAGTGGCTCCCAGGTCTCCCCCAATACAGCAAGCACCTCAAGTTTTCCTCTAAAGATGAACACGCCACTAGGGTGTGCACCTCCGCCAGGATGTGCCTTCTGTCAGCACATGAAGAGCTGGGGCAGTCTGGCCACCACCCCTGTACAAAAGCCCAGTGCCCCAAGTAGGGGACCCTGCCCCCTCCCAAGTCAGTGGGAGTGCTGTGTGCACACTGTCATTTTCTGTCATGTTTCGTGGAACGTGATCGCTCTTTGTACCTCTTAGATCCTAAATTTCAGAAGTAATTTGTCACTTTCAAAGAGCGTGTCATTAATAACCATTATTTAGAACTGTCGAGTCTTCAGTGTGAGTGTGCATGTACGTGCGTGTGTCTGTGTGTGTGTGTCTGTCTGTTTGTCTGAGTTAAACATCCAAAAACAATTGGTCTTGCTTGTAGCAAACAGTGTTTCCATGTTGGTAGATCCAGCCCTCCCCACCCCCAGCCCTACCCACAAGTGAGTTGTCCCCTGCCTGCCTTTAATCACATGAGGGTGGGTGGCGACAGAGACTGACCAAAGCCTGGCGTCCTGGAACTCATTAGTATTATTGGCAAAGACAGGATTATAAATTGAGAATTTTTTTAACTGATTGGAAAAAATTCCTATTTAACTATTTCATTTTATTGTCCTTACAAGAGAGAGGAGAAAGAGAAGAAAGATTTTCTCATCAAACATTTGAAACAGTAAATGAGGAACCCAGACTTCAACTCTCACTGGGTGTAGACCCTGCACAGTTGTTATAAATGCTTCAAAGATGGCACCTGGTCACCCTGGGGCCAGGGGCCAGGGGAGCATCCCCAAACCTGTAGATGGGTGGTGGTTAAGAGACAGCATTGCTATTCAGTGTATGCTAATGCACGTTGTTATTCTTAACATTAAAATTCCACTAAAGCACTAATAATTACTGTTAATACCGTCTAGTGGAAAGTTACAGTAAAGGAGCAGTAGTAGAAACAGTATTTAAGGGAGAGCTGCCGGCATGATAAGAATGCAAATAAGTGTTATTAGCCTAATGATTTTGCCGTCGCCATGGTTGTGCGGCAGCAGTGTTGTGAATATGTCATCCGGCACCCGTGAATTTGGAAAGTGTGTCAAAACACAACTTCAATTAGTTTGCTCTAATTATGGCTCTGGAGAGTTTGTGACTACATCACTCCTCATTAAAAGAGAGATTTTCTTATATGGATTAATGTAATATACAAAGGAAAGTTTCAGAGTTCCTGGCGCCATTTGCTCCTCTCAGGAGCTTGCTCCGAGCAGGCCTGATGGATGCAGAGGGCTCCTGTGTGACTGGACTCAGGAGATCTGATGGTGGGTGCCTCTGGTGAGACGGCTGCTGTGGTGTTGGACTGTATGGAGCGGCTCTTCCCCTGTCCTGCTGAAGTGCCACTGCAGAGGGAGCTAGGAGGCCTCCGAAAGCAGGGGATGGAGCCCGTTTGAATCAGTTAAGAGGTGTTTGCTACTGTGGCCCTCCTTTGCATGGAGCTCAGAAGAGCCTTTTAGCCTGAGTGGGGGCTGTGAGTAGAGGCGGCTTGGAGGAGAGACTCCTGACTCCAGGTTGTGTAATCACTGCGGTGGTAGATAATGAAATGCCTTCCCTCGTCTTCTCGTGGGGTCCGAACATCCAGTTCAGTTCATGAAGTGCTTGCCAGGCAGACGTGAAGACCTGAGCTCAGTACCCAGAACCTACATGAAAAGCCAGGAGTGGTGGGTGACGTGAGCATGCTATCCAGAGACACAGGTGAGCAGGCTTGTGTCTTCCCACAGTGTCAGAATTTACTGACTACCCTTCAACTCGCAAGGCTGAACAGTTCTAATGACAGCAGTTTGTCATAAACCTGCCTTCTGTGGGAACTTGGCCAAGGCAAATGCAAGCTCTCTCCTTCCTATCTTAATTACTAATGAATGTTAACCCCTGTCATACAATACACCATAAACCTGGATGTGGGTTATATGATGAATACACGTCAGAGAGGTCAGGAGGTTTCAGAAGTGGGCTGAGAGAGTCCGTATTGGTTAACTGATGGATCGGACCAGCGCTGGGGGAAGCTGCTGTCAGAACTGCTGAGTAACAAGTAACTTGACTTCTTAACCCTTTCTTTGGGCAAGTCTCAGCACTACTCCGAGCCTCTGTTTCTCCTTGCAGGTCTCGTGAGAATTCAGTGGGGAGTGTAGGTAGGCCTCGCAACTGGTGCTTCACCAACTCACAGCTTGTAGTGTCCTGCTCTTCCGGGCTTGCCGTGGAAGTGGGTCAGCACAGTCCTGCTTCACACCTTGGGATCTTACTTGGCTTCCTTCTGTCGCAGTCTTAACTCCCCAGTCTGGGAACCGGGGCGGGGCAGAGCAGGCATCCTCCTCCTACAGAGCCAGGGTACTCTTGGGCAGGGAGCAGCTGGGAAGGGGTTAAAGTAGTAATTGTGTAAGTCTTCCAGGCTTTCTCCCAGTTCTGCGATAATTTGATGAAGAACTTCACCCTAATTAAATATTCAAATTAGGAATAAGTGTCAATATGGCTTCCCATTGCCTGGAACGATGATTAATTGTATTCAAAACTCCAGTGGCCGCTGGAATCTGAGCCGAACCATTGTACCTGATTATTTCTGTGCTGCATTTGCCATGTTTTTGTTTTAAGATTTAAACCAGTAATTGATTTGCCATATGCTGTCGAGCTGCACACACTTAAAAGCTGCACAGTAGGAACTCGGGGAGCTATGATTTCCTTAGTCTTCCTATGACAGCTTTTGTTTTTGTTTTTTGGCTTATCCAATGCATTATGCTTTTGTGGGGGCCGGAGGGAATGGCCCCTGAGGGAAGCTCACTGTATAGTCAGGTTGGTAGTTGGAGTCGCATTGATCCAGGCAGATGGGCGGCTTGGATGGAAGTGAATGGATCTGCATTTGAGCTTTGCCGTTCCTAGGAAGGTAGCGGGCTGCAGTGGAAGGAGCATGGTTTCCATGAGAGCTCGGCCATTTTCTTTGACTTTCTATGACTTTGGGCAAGTTCCTTAACCTCTGTGAGCCACTTTGTCCCCGTTGTAGAATACTGTATACCCTACTGGGTTGTTGAGATGGTTGCGAGGTATGTAGAACAGTGGTAATTGTCATGGTCTCGGGTGCTTGCTGGGACAAAGCTCCTAGCATTCTCCTTCTCCAGAATCCTTTCTCCCTTATCTGAGTCGCACCTGTCTCCCACTTCTCCCTCTCAGACCCTGCATTGCCTGTATCTCGCCATGTGACATCTTTTGAGTTGTTATTTTGACACATGAATAGCTATTTTGTATCTTGAGCTTTTTCTCCCCTTCCTGGCTAAGGCCATGCAAGAGACTCTCAACAGATGTTTGCCGTTGCTCCTATCCCTCATCATTTTAAAACCAAAACCTGCAACCTTATACTCCTTTAGCCTTAGAATTTTAGAGCTTTTCGCTTTGCAGTAGCTTTGTGTATTTGTTTCAGTTTGTGGTCAGTAGATTCCTACTGGGAGAATATGCTTTGCTCTGGCTTCTTAAACCATCGTAGCAGCTAGTGCAGTGCTTCGCTTATAGCAGGAGCCCAGTTAAAGACGAATGGACAGGCATGGGGAGATGGCCCAGTGAGTAAGGGCACTTGCCACCACGTTTGTTAGAAGAGAATTGACTCTCATAGGTTGACCTCTGACCTCCACATGCACACCATACCACACACATAAATACAAAAATAACCAGTTGTGGCCCCTTGTTAGTGAGAGCAGTCTGGTGCACACTGATAACACCACCCTCTCCCTGGATGGGGCCCTGCTCACTAGGACGGTTAGGATTCAGTTTCTGTCTGGGCGTGGAGCGCTTTTGAGTTAAGCTTACAGCACTCACTTTCCTTCACTGGTGTGGAAACGTGCCCCATCAGACTATAGAAGTGACAGCAGTGACTTTTCCTGGACATGGCCTTCAGAAACGGCAAGAGAAGAAAAAGCACAACTGAGAACGTGGCGGGCCGGACACGTAGCTGTTGAAGTGCTGCCTTCCTGTTTCCCAGGAACTGAGTCCAAGAAGCTTTACTGGAACCCTTCAGAGCTCAATCTGATGTGGTGCTCAGAGGACCTGGAAGCAGGAGCCAGGCTAAGAGGTCTGCATGCTGGCCAGGTCCTTCCAGCTGAAAACGATCCATTTTAATTACCTTCAGGGTGTACCAGCCCCTGAGCATATGGTCCTTAAGAAGCAAGGGTCCCCAGACTGTCAGCGAGTGTGGGCACTGGCCAGGGACCTCTTTCTGACACTGTTGACCAGCTTGTAGTGCGGATGCTCCAAAAGGTGCTGATTAAAATGCCAGCAGGTGCAGTGAAGGTCCCATCCCTGTGACTCCCACACCCGGCTCACACCAGGTGTTTTATCAGAGCCTTTTTCTTCATTAAGTGGCATTCATTAAGCACGTCCTCACACCTGGTGCTGAAGCGGTGCCTCACAGCCGACTTCTTCCCAGTGGTGTTTTGCGTGAATAAAAGGGAATTTCATTTAGCCATTTGCCAGCCCCCACCACCACTTTAACTCAATTACTATTGCTTTTGCATGATTCTTACACTGTCTTCAACTCTCCTTTGTGCACTGCCCATGGTCGTGTCCCACAGTTCCACAGACGCATGATGTATGATGGTGAGACAGCCCTTTCACACTAGTGCTGTGCTCGGGGCTGGCCCCTGTGCCACCTCTTAGAGTCCTGCCACAGCTTCGAGAGGCTTCCCCTGGCTTTGCCCTTGTTTCATTAAAAACACTAGCAACGACAAGCAGGAGATGAGTGGCGTGGGTAGAGTCCACTCTCCCCTCGGGTTATTGTTGACACCACATGCGTGTACAAGAGCTGGACATCCTTCAGGCCTGTTGACACTGAACCTCTGCACAAAAGTTGGTTGTCCCTCAGGGCTGGTTGTGACATGCAGTTTGGAGCTTCCTAACAACTGTGTTACAGAACACATCCAGTTCATATGTCCCTTCTTGTTCTGCCCCGACAATGTTAGGAGGTCCTCAAAGCAGCCCCAGTTCGCTGTCTGAACCTGGGGCTGACCTGGTTCCTGGCAGCTGAGGTTCCACTCTACATAAGGTCCTCCCCAGCCATCTCCTAACCCCCTAACCACTGACCCCCTAACCACTGTCTTATGTCTATGTAACTTTCTATGGTGAGCTTACAACATTGTTATCAGGTGTGCTTAATCTGGGGTCTGGGAGGGAGCCCCACTCCCCGTGTGGGAGCCCCCTTCAGTAAGGGTTCTGAATATGCCCCAAGGTGGAAGCCCTGCTCCCCGTGTGGGAGCCCCCTTCAGTAAGGGTTCTGAATATGCCCCAAGGTGGAAGTCATATTTGTGCTTCTTTTCTCCAGGCCTAGCATTTGTTGTCATTTTAAAAAGATTTGTTTTTATTATTTTGTGATTATATGTATGAGTATTTGTGTGTGTAGTATGTACATGTAAGTGCAGGTGCCTATGAAATCCAGAAGAGGGTGTGGGCCCTTGAAACTGGAGTTATTGACGGTTATAAGCCATCTGATGTGGGTGTTTTGCAAGAACAAACTGTGCTTCTAACTGTTGAGCAAGCTGCCCAGCCCTCTGTTCATTTTTTAGCTTCATCATTTCAAAGTTCGTTTATTGAATTTTTATAGTTTTTGCTGGTTTGGATGTTATTTTCTTGTTTTGTTTTGTTTATGAGACTGGCCTAGGATTGATTATATAACCCAGGCTGGCCTGGAGCTCATAGTGATCCTTCTGCCTCAGCCACTTATATGCTAGGATTATAGGTATAAGCTACCACACATGGCTTTGTTTATGCTTTTTTAACGTCCCTGTTAAGGAAAGTCATTTTATTTTCCAAATAGCTCAATATTGTAGAAAGTTGTGACCTTGTACCCCACCCAAAATCTCAGGAACCCCTAGGTCCCTGGAGCACATACAGGAGTCTGCAGCTTCAAAAGGTGGCAGAACAAACGGCTATACGTGTATGTATGGGGGCACAACATGAAACCAGTAACCGTCTCCAACTGCAAGTTAGCCACTGCCTCCTAGTGCAGTCCTCAGCAGTTTGAAGAGACAGCGGGGTCTGCTGCTGCCCGGTTGCGCATTCTCCATTCCTTTTGATCACTGGGTCCACAAGGTTGATGATTGCTTTTAAAAAATTCACACAGACCTGGAATCAACACTAGAAAATATAGATTTAAATTAGCAAGGAAAAGGCAAACTCAAAGGAAATAAATTGTGCTGGCAACTACTGTCATATAATAAAATGTCATCTGTAACTAAAGGACTTTCGTTCAGGACTGTCTGAGGCTCAGTGGCCATGTTAATTGAATAAGGTGCCTCACATTGACTCAGGGCAAGAGTGAAATTTCCTTTAGCATCTCTTTAGCTGGAGTTGTTGTTGGCAGCAGCATGATGCTCATCTGTTTCAGAAACGCCAGCCCCTCTGCACTGATGTGATGGCTTCAGAAGCAGCACCCAGCCCCAGCCCTGCAGGTATGACCTGTCTTCCCAGGGCAGGTCCTGAGAGAGGAAAGCCGGGCAGAGGCTGCCCTGATGCCTTCCATCAGCCAGATGTTGGAAAAATTGTTATCTGAATCAAGTAACAGTTGTTGATCACAGATGATCCCTGAGAATCCCAAGGAGAGGGCAGCCTGCTTTCTAGGTTTCCTGGTCATTCAGGGGCATCTCCACAGCCACTGTGTCTGCCCATAGACGGGGCACCTTTGGAGCCCACTCCTGTAATCCTGCTGTTTCTGTTGCAAAGTGGGCACTAGCCACGGTCACCTCCTGGAATATCTTGGTGGCATTTGAAGCTGTGTAGCTCTTGGCCCAGCTGCAGAGGGCTGAGCAAACAGACTGGCCCCTGTGCAGTCCTGCCCCTGCCTTCTCTGCTGCGAAGCGCTGCTATGATTTCATCTCGATTTGGGAGTGCCTGGGACTGGCAGGTTCCAGTTTCAAATTAGAAACTAGATTGTCCCCTCTTTCATGGGTGCCAGATTGGTCCATCTAGCAATCTCCTGAGATTTGCACAAAGACCTTGAACTATTTCAGCACATACTTGTACCATAACTTCATCTGTCCCCCATTTGTTTGATATCATTGGCTTTATAAGCAATGCCTCAAAGAAAGTATTTACTGTTTGTGTAAAGTTATCCTTGAGTCAGAGGGAGCTGCATTTTCCAAACCATTAACCAGCCTAGACTGAGGCTGAGAAGGAAGCAAGTTGGAAAGCCTTGCTGGAAGATTCCCAAAATTATCCCTAATTACAAGTCAAGATCAAATTTGCTCCTTCAGGAAGTCTGAGATAATTTTACAGGATCTCCCCTGAAGTGTGCAAGTGTGACTGTACAGGGCTCTGTTCTCAGCACTGGGAGTACCGAGGGGAGAAAAGTGATGGAGATCAAATACTGTCCCACAGAGGGAGGACTGTGCAGTAAGCAAGGCAGGGACATCATTAGAAAAGAACTCATAGGAGGGGGCATCTCTCCAAGGGTGGCCAAGGCAGGTATCTATGAGGCAGCCTGGCCCAAGAAGCCAGCATCTGGGAAGCTGCAGAAGAGTATTCCTGGCAGACAGAAATAGCAAGTGCAAAGGCCTGAGCAGGTCTGAAAGCCAAAGGGATAGGACACAAAAAGCTGAAGCTGGGATTGGTGAATGGGAGTGTGGGAGGCCAGGCTGAGCTGGCAGGACCTCACAGCCAGCCAGATGCAGTGCAAAGCAGAGGAAAGTCCCAGTGAAGCCTCAGGAGTCAGGTCTTTAGGATGGTGGCAACTTAGGAAGGAAGGGTTTATTTGGGCTCACCACCTGAGGGTACAGCCTGTCGTAGTGGTGAAGGCGTGGGGCAGCTGAGGTGGGCTGGCCACTGTGTCCACAGTATCTGTGGTGGTGGTGAAGGCGTGGGGCGGCCGAGGCGGCTGGCCGCTGTGTCCACAGTGTCTGTGGTGGTGGTGAAGGCGTGGGGCGGCCGAGGCGGCTGGCCACTGTATCCACAGTGTCTGTGGTGGTGGTGAAGGCGTGGGGCGGCCGAGGCGGCTGGCCACTATGTCCATAGTGTCTGTGGTGGTGGTGAAGGCGTGGGGCGGCCGAGGCGGCTGGCCACTGTGTCCACAGTCAGAAAGCACAGATGAGCACTACCTCTCGGCTTGTCTTCTCCTTGTTCAGTCAGGGACCCCAACTTGTGGCGCAGTGCCGTGCATACTTGGGGTAGGCCTTCCCACCCTAAAGTAATCTGGAAACTTGCTTTCTGGCGTGCTGAGAGACTTGTTTCCATGGAGATTCTAAATCCTATCACGTTGATAAGGTTAAACCTTGCACTAAGTTAAAGGGTTCGCTCATACTATGTGTGAGCGACAGCTACTCTGCTTGCAGCCCGTGTCTGCCTGGAGATGACATCCTTCAGAGGCCACGCCCTCCAAGGTTCTGGCACTGGGATAGAATCCCACATCCCATAAACTCTGCTGTCCATCTATGTACAGTGTTCTGTAGCTCGTTGGGGTTGCTGTGCTACTGTGTGCCGGGAATCTTGAGTTTAACTTCAGAAACATGGCCAGGACACTGCCATGCTGCCTGAGTGACCTTTCTGTCCTGATGGTCCAAGTTCGAAGGCAGTGTAGCTTTAAATAATAGTTGTCGTTCCCTCCAGAAGATGTGAGGATCTTCTGTCTCTCATTCCCAAATTTCTTACTGGTTTTGCTGTGGCGGGGCCTGTTTCTCCTCAATAACTCATTATCTTTGGAGATAAACGTTGGATGTAAGGCTGGCACTCTGTGTCTGACTCCAGGAACCGGAACTGGAGCGCCAGACCTTGCTCCTCTCACCTGAGCACTGAGGATCTCTCCTCAACCCCGAGTCCCTGCTTCCGTCCTGAGAAGAGTGGGCACAAAATATGTAGAAACTTGTTTTCTGTTCAACGCTTGTCTGCTCAGCAGCTCCTTCCTCAATACTTAGGCCTGTCTCTGAGATCTCTTAATTCCACGTTCCCAGACCCCCATGTCACCCCATGTATATAAACAGAAACCTTCCTTTCTCCTCTTGTGAGCTCCTGGCTGCTGCGACTGCTGCGGCTGCTGCCTTTTTCCTTCACGCGCTTCACTCCATGGCAGAGAAGCATGGGACATACAAGTTCATTTGGGAAACACCATGCAGAGAAGTGCAATGTCTGAGCCAGCAGCAGTTGGTGCCACAGAAGGTCCTAGAGGATTAAGTTCAACACTTGATTGGATCGACGAGTATTCAATAATTTAATTACTCTGTGACAGAAAGTGTCCTAGAAAATGGTGCAAAGTTGAGGTCTGGCCCTGCCGTCGAGCACACCTCAGTCCCGAGAATGTTCCAGCAGGTGGGTGAGGCCTCACAGGGAGAGCAAGAATTCTGACGTTGTCGTTCTGCCAGCAATACCTGGGTATAGCCCAAGCTTAGGTGACGGAACAATCCCTAGGCAGCCCCTAGCATCCACCCCTCCAGGAAGTTAGTGGTGCTGTGTTCCTCACGCCTGCTGGGCCCTGTACTGCACCGCAGTAGTTCTCCTTGACAGTATTGGCTGAAGGCAACCATGAGCATGTTGAGAGGGGTACTTGCTCTTGACATAGGCTCGCTTCTACTCTCTGCACACAGGCTCATAACCAGCTTTGTGGACTTAGGGAAGGTGCTTTCCTGAGCACCTACTGGGTCCTCTGCCCCGGGTGGCACACAGTGGCTCAAACCAGGGCACCATGTACACTGCCAGAGGTTGCTAGTCTCTTCAGTTGACCAGATAGTAAAATCCACACCGACTGTGGTGGGTGTGGAAGCCACTGTCTGAGCCTGGGAGTTTTGGTCATGCTGATCCATTGTATGCCACACTGAGGCCTGGGCCACACTGGCAGTCTCTGTGGAATACCTTAAAGACTGCTGGTGCCTTGAGAGGGCCGAGGCTGAGGGAGAAGATGGAGGTCTCCAGAAGGACCTGCCCTGGCCACTGCACGCTGCTGCTCACCTATGGATGACATTGTGTGCTTTCTGAGTCTCCTCGTAACCTCCTTTCTCCCCTGTCTCTCTCAGGCACATCTCACTAACACTACCAGCTACCTTCCGAGGCAGAAACAACACCAGTACCGACTATGAGTACCAGCTCTCCAATCTGTACGCCATCTCAGGTATGCGGGCCACTGTGACAGGCCAGTGCAGAACTGTGCATGCGGCCACCTTCTCCATGCTCCACTTCTCACCTCCCCTCTGCACACCAGGCCTGCCCTTTCCCTGGCCTTCTCTTTCTTCTGTGCTGGAACTTAGAGAAAGGCCGAATGCACGTCTGGAAGCTAGTGATGGACAATGTGTGGGTTTCTCGGGCTAAGGGAAGGTTGAGGGGTACTCAGCATATCCCTTACCTGCCAGCCCAAGCAGGGCCCCCAGACACACAGCAGTGTTGAGCTGCCATGTTCCTGCCTGTCCTCGCTTCATGTTCTCACAGCTAGCAAGCATCCAGAGGGGCACAGCCTCTCCCCCTCACTCGCCCAGAGTCTGTGGTTTCTGAACTAGACCTGGAAATGGATAGTGTTACTGTGGCAGGAACTTCACCAGCCCCAGCTTTCCTGTCACCTTCACTGGAGGGGGGAAGTGGGGCGGCCTCACTGCAGAACCGAGATTCATGAGGTGCAAGGCCATACAGGTGACTTGCTAAGAGCCCAGGAAACCCACAGATGCCTCCCATCGCTGGGGCCCCAGACGGGTATTTGTCTGTCAGGTGAATGTGGTAAATCGTTGCCACTTACTAGCACACATCCTTAATGCTGAGTGACATTTTGAACACGGGAACATGACATTCATTCATGTCCCATAATGAATCGGTTATTTAAAAAGTAATCTCCCTCTCTCTTTCCTTCTCCCTCTCTTTTTTTTCTAAAAACTGCAACTTCGGGTTACTGAACAGATGAACTCCAACAGTGGCGTAATTCTTGTCAGCACTCGTTTTTGTCGTTATGATCACTCTTTGATAGGTTTGGAAGTGAAAGCAAAGGCAGGTTGTTTCATTTCTAGGCAACACTCCTGCTGGGAGGGGGAGCCCCAAGTCTAGGCTCTGGCTGCATTCCAGAAGCCAGGGTGGGAGGGTGAGTGTGTGTCTGAGAAAAGTGTCTCTGGGGAGCATCGCTTCTGCGCCATGGCTATTTCAGCAGCGTCATTGGGGAACTTAACAAGTGTGGAGAGATGGCCTGTTTGGTAGAAAAGCTGACTATTTCCCACATGCTTGGCGGCAGAGTGGTTCGTAACAGGACTGTGACACCCAGGTCCACTCCCTTAGACTGTGCAGGGACAGCGCCCTCATGCACTGACTCTTCTTCAGCAGCGTGCAGATCTTAGGGTTTGCACTGGGCGCACCCGCCATTCCTGTGTTCTCTGATGGCTTTCCCAGCTGTTGATGCTCCCTCAGCAAATGGCCCACAGGGCACATGCTCTGGTCTGGTAGGAATGTTACTCTGCCTCTGGACTGCTGCTTCCTCAATGCAGCTTTGATGAGGTGCTGACTGGGTTCATTTCAGCTGCTGGTTTAGCAATAGCAAGGAACAGCCTCGGGACACATGGGATGCTGCTCAGAAACTTCCTGTCCCATTAGGCAAATAACAATCAGTGGGATTTTATCTTCAGAGGTAGTTGAGGCTTTAGCCAAGGCCACAGACAGCTCAAGTCTCCCTAGCAGCTGTAGGCACCAAATCACTCTGCCAGAAGCAGGCTCTCACAGTGCCACTAGAAGTGCCCTGTAGGCCCTGGAGACTCTGTGAGTCCCGCAGGCTCACCATGGTAACTGGTCTGGGGAAGTCATCCACTCCCTTCCATCCTCCCATACTGACTACCTGTTTGACCACCCTGTCACCCCCAACATAAAACTATCCTGTACCCCCAACATAAACACTATCTGGTACCAAGTCGCACACAGCTCAGTTTGGCATAGAGTTTCCAGAGGTTAATCCAGAAACAGTCACGGTGACATGTGCCCCAGCCAGCCTAGCCTGGTGTGGACCTGGCTACAGTAGGGGTTCTGCAGATCATACCGTGAATCATCCCGCTTGCCTCCCAGCCATCAGCGCAGGTCACTTCACTCTTCCAGGGCTCAGCCTTGGATGCAGACTTCCGACATGCTCTCTATGGTCTTGGAGCTATTGATAACCATTTTTCTGATGTATGGCCCTGTCCTGAGATAAGGAGATATCAAAACAATGGAACTAGAAGCGTAAAAGCAGCCCTGTTGGATAGTGCGGGGAATTGACTCTCCAGTGTTTGTTCACTGATACCTAGTGGTGCAGATCCCTGTTCCCTGAGCCAGGAAAGTCTCCTTCGCTCAGATGCCTACATAGAGAGCCTTAGCTCAGAGCTTCTGTAGCAGCAGCGACAGGGACTATCCAGGCTGCTCCCAGGCAGGACGGGAGGTACTGAGCCAGCATCTGTTTTGTTGAGAAACACAGTGTGAGAACCCTTCTGTCTGTAGTCACATGATCTGCCAGCAGAATGTTTCCAGGGCCTCAGCCCACCGACTCCAGCCAGTTTGTTCCCTGCCTATGAGGCCTTCCTTCCCTTTCATAGACATCCAGTGGTTTCTGGTTCTCAGCACTCATCAGTTTAGTCTTGATCTGCTTAGTCCAGAAGATTGTTTCTTGCTGGTGAAAAAGACTGAGAAATGCGTTGTCTCAGTGCTAGAATTCTAAAATACCTATATCCCTTGTGCTGCCGTATTGAAGCTTCCCCCCTCCCCAAAAAAAGAAAGCTGTGAAGTGGTCCTTTGAGCCTCATCCTTCCTCTTGGGAACATCCTTCCTCTTGGGACTGTCTTCTAGAAAATTCTTAGAGTTGCAATCCAACTTATGAAAAGAAGAGAGAGCACCCACTAGGGTGAGGACTGTCCCTGTTAAGGTGCTCCTGTGAAGTGGGCAGAGAAGGTTGGGGGCATCTCTTCCATGTCCAGGGCAAGGGTGTCCTACAGACTGTCTGTCTGGCGGCCTGGCTTTTTAACTAGCCACAAATAAAGTACACAGAATGTTGCCAAAAAAGTAAGATAGCTGAATGTTCAGTGAGATCTCATTTTTGAAATATAAGTTGGAGAAAGATTCACACCAACATGCTTAAGTCATGCTCTTCTTACTGTGGGCAAGCAATTGCCTGTGTCTGTCTCCTGAAATCCTTTCCAGAGTGAGTTCCATAGACATATAACTATTGTCTGCATGGGCCTTCGAGATCTGAGCCCCTTGAAGGCTCCTCTTGGCCTCCGTACCCCAGGTGGATCTGACTGAATCTTTCCAAGCCAACCCTGTCGACTGTCCCTGACCAATAGTTTTCTTTTTGAGCATATCTTATTTTTTAAGTTACTTTTTAAAATTGTTATTCTTTTTATTTTATGTCAATGAGTGTTTTGTCTTCACGTATGTATATGCACTGTGTGCTGCCTAATGCTCACGGAGGCCAAAAGAGGGCACCAGGTCCACTGGAACTAGAGTTGCAGATGGTTACTAGTCCCAGTGTGGGTGCTAGGAATTGAACTCAGGTTCTCTGAAAGAGCAGCCAGGACTCACACCCACTGAGCCAGCTCTTCAGCTCAGCATCACCTATTAACTAAAAGTTCTGTTTTTGTAGTTGGTTCCTGTCAGCAGTAGCAAGAACAGAGGCACAGCTACACTCTGTCGCCTGACATGCCTGGGTTCTTTTAGGAACCCAGACTCAAGTAAAACAGGACACAGTTGGATTTGATACCAAAAGAAATTTCAAAATGAGCCAGCATGAAGCAGGGTGGTAGTTTATTAGACTAGAGAGGCGCCTCTGGGAAGCATTACACACACCAAGAGTGTGGGGTGGGCGTCTCAAAGACGGGGCCTCAACTCAGCAGCAGCTGTGTACAGTTTCAGTGGCTGTTGGGTTAACCTCAAAGGGTTCTTCAGAAACCACTCCCTCCCTTTTTGATAAATAAGATTATTTTTGGACTCTGTATGATCCATGGATAAAACTCAGACCCTCTGCAGTCATACAAAGGGTTTAGGGCATATACTTTCATTGGAAGGCGTTTCTGATGAGACTTTTAGAAAACTGTAGGTTGGGGGAAGTGTGTTGGGATTTTCAGTGCCCAGCTGGTGAAAGCTCTTAGGTAGATCCCCAAATACATACAATAAAATTAACATTGTGTAAGATCCAGAGGAAACCCCAGACTCAAATAACATGTAAAGCAAAGAATGTTTATTAATATTACAGCGTGCGTGCAGGGTCGTTCGCCTGTTGAAATGGCGACAACCCTGAGAGGAACGTGCAGGCTCCTTTTAAGCCCAGCTCCAGGGAGTTCCAGAGACAGTTAGGTTGCCTTGAATATGACTGGTTAAGCACGCAGCAGTTATACTAGTATATTTTTAATTGGCCGAGGTTTAGTTATATCATCTTTGGACATACTTACACAAGTGACTCAGAAGGGGCTGCTGGATTTGTCCTTGAGACACTGTGAGGCTGGCTCGGGCCTCCTCTCTGAATGCAAGGGCACTGTGAATAAATGGCCCTTTGTTGGGAGAGACACCTGTTTTGCCCTTCTCAGAGAACTGAAACCTAAACTCAGTTGTGAGAGTGGGAGAGGTTAACCCCTTCATTGGATGTGAGAAAATGACAGTGTGTGGGAAATAGAATGGGAGCGTCGATGCAGCTGTCTGGCTGTCTGGCAGTGGATTCTGGATTTCCCTTGAGTCTCTGGTGGGTAAGATGAAAAGCACAGTATCCTTTTCCTGAGCACAGAGAGTAACCCTTCCTCCTCGAGCACTGCCACTGGGGACAGCTCCAGGTGTGCGCCCCTGAGAGCAGCACAGAGTGACAGAGTGGCTGTGCACGTGCTCATCCTGTCCAGCCACCTTGTCTCTTCAGGTTCTGCTCTGTCTGGGAGATACCCCAGTGGGTGAGAATACCACAGACACATGTTCAGAGTAGCAGGTCCCTCAGGCAACTGTGTGCGTGAGTGAGAGAACTAGAAATATTTACACTGGGGTGAATTTTATAGCACACCCCAACTTTCTGTGCCCATAATGGTGTTTGATGAGAACAGTCCTTGCAACCCTGGGGAAAAGTGTCCCTTCTCAACTGAAATGACCCACACTACTGAGACCTTTGTGAGATGCATATTAGGGCACAGGATGCTGCTTCCCAGTCTTCTGCCCACAGCTGTGGAGTACTACGCCAGGCTTCCACCAGGAGAGGCACATCTGTGCCAGAGGGCTCCTGTGAGGAGGGACTTAGCCAAAGGGCCTCCATGTCACTGTCCTATCCCAGGGTGCTTCTTCAGTTCCATGGCAGATGTGCTTAACGAACATGCCCCCAAAGCAGCGGAAGCTGGGTTGCTTGGGCCTTTGCTGACTGCAGTTACAAGCTTTGCAAAATTGCCCATTTAAAATATTTTTTTGAAATTAAAATATAATTACATTGTTTCCCCCTTTCTTTTCCTCCTTCCAATTGCCTTTTAAACCCCAGAAAACTATTTTTTTCCAAGAAAAACTAACGTGGGAGTTTAAGGTAGTAAAATTAAGGCAAATATGAATGAAAGCTAGCAAGCTAGGAAACCCAAGCTTTCCCACACACAGACCCTGAGGAGGCGCCACAGGACAGAAACACCAGGACCAGTGCTGAGCAGAGGTGGGGACCCAGGCAGGTAGCCCCACGGACAGCATCGCTGACCTCACGCAGAAGTGAAAGCCACACCCAGATCTGCCCTGGCTCACTGCCGGAGCATGATGGCTTCAACTCCCCACTCCCCAACATTAGGTTACCTCCAGCCACCCAAGTCTTCTCTTTAATTACTAGAAAAACCATCTTCCTAGCCTCCATGGCTACTCTCTTAAAAACCGACTTTCTTTCAAAGTGCTTGATACCAAGGAGGGCTGAAGGTGCTTGGGTCAAAGTCCATCATCTTCTCCCAGTAGAAGTGGGGAACAATTTTATCTGAAATACAGATCTATGGATGAGCTGTGGAACTCTGTCGTGGGCTGCAAAGGCACGAAGCAATTAAAAATAATTAATGATTTCTGAGGATCAGCCTTTCTCCATGCAGTTTTAATCCAGTTCTCATTTAAATTGGAAGATGGACATTTAATTATCAGTATTATGAAACTCGTGATTTATACATTTCATCCAATGAGATAAAATTTCTGCCAGTAGCTCTTCATCTTGTGGTGAAAAGACTGTGTGTCTTGCAGGGAGGGTGCTTTATGGCAAAGAGTCTGTGTTTCTTAGAGGCTGCTTGTTTAAAACCTCACCAGCCACACAAGCAGAACACTTCATCCCAAACACCGGTCCTTTCTTTTTCTAGTGATTAGTCTCCTTCCCCCCAACCCTGTGTGTGGGGGAAGGAGGGTGAAAAATAAAACTGGGTGTGATTGCTCCTACCTGTAACCCTAACTCCTTGCAAGAAGCCACGTGTGAGGGTTGTGGTGAGCTCTGGGTTATCCTGAACTGTAGAGTGGGACTGTACTGCCCAAACAAAACATTGAAAGTAAGTCTCATGCCTCAGTGAAGCTTTGCAGGGTTGGAATGAGAGATCTGAGGCTCAGACAGCAGGGAAGCCCTGATCTACTGTGTGGCATGCTTCTGGCTGTGGTGCTCAGGGTTAAGGTCTTAGGTAACAGGATTTGCACCTGGTTCCCCTTGTGCATATGCTGTAGGTCTCCTTTTAGCTCGTGCATGGGTTGAGTTGGTCACTAATGGTTACCACCAAGGAAAGAACCTTGTGTCTCTGTGGGAGTGCATGAGGGATGCTGCCTCTGTTCCCAGTGTCCCTATGGCCTTTGTCTTTGGTGGACATGCTCTCCTGGCCTGAGTGAGTTCTGTTTCCCTTTATCCTCTACTGGGGTGCTCAGGAACACCTGGGATGAGTTAGAAAGGTGTTAGGTGAATGCCTGGGTATACAGCGAAGGCCCCAGCAGGGAGTAGCAACCCGACACAGCCACAGAGTGCAGTGTGTAGGGAAAGTTCCTGACTGCAGTGAAAAGTGTGACTGACAGCAGTGCTCAGGTCAAGAGGGAGGTGAGCGGTGGCAGAGGTAAGAGGAATTTTGTCACCACTTGTGCTGGCCATGGCTCACCTTGTCTACCCATCTGCCCCAGCCCTGACTGACAATGACATTGAGTCTAAAGAAAAATATAATAAGGAAAAGGAGAGCTGAACAGGAGCGGACGGGGAATTGATCCGCCAGCGTATTTGTACATCCTGATGTAAAGGGGTGGTTGACAGGTGGCCAGGCTCGCTCTGTACACAACCATGTGTGTGCTGTCAGGCGCACGCACACTGCCTCGTTTCGATTGATGAATTGCCTGCTTTCTTGATTAAACCTTCCGTCACTTAAGAAACAAAAAGCCTGTGTTTAGATGGCAGAGTGGGACATGTCAAAAAAATCTGTCTCCTTTACCTTTGTGCAGATGTGGGCACAGACTGTAACATGTATTATTAAAATGAATGTGGCATTTACTGTGCATTATTCCTTCCCTGGGAGAAAGGACTGTAAATTATATGCTAATAATAAGCTTTAACCCTTTCGAAATGCGGGAAGATTTAAGAGTGCAAATACTCACAGAGGCCTGGCTAATTGGATGTGTTTTTGTACATTCACCATGGTCGCCATGTCACAGGAGTTAATGAACACTCCGCACAGGCACATTCACAGGGCACTCGGAGCTCAAGCCTTCTGGAACTTTACGGCTGCTAGTGTGTCTACAGAACTCCACAGAGGGACTGAGCCTGACCCCCTGCCCATGGCTGCCCAGTGCCCCGTGACTGCAATGCTGAGTGTCGGTATGGGCCCTTCTCTTTTTCTGCATTCCCCACTTCGTGAGGCTCGTGGTCCAGCCCAAGCAGGAGTCTGGACATGCTGAGTGCCTTCCAGCTCTCCTGCTTGACCAAGCCTTTTCTAACCCTCACTTCCCACTGCCCAGGTGGGAAATGCTTTTTCCCAGCACAGCTTGGGTCCTTCATTCTTCTCAGGTCAAATCTGCGTGTCTCCCCAAGTCCCCAAGCCATTAGTGACTGCTTCCTCCAGACCCCACCTGACACATAGCACACAGCTGTGTCCGGCCAGCCCGGCCTCTCTCAGTCTTTGCCTTTGTCTCTGCTTTTGCACCAGGCACAACAGCAGTTCAAACGCCTCACCTTTCCGTGTCTTTCCAGAACTATCTTCAAAGACCTATTGTCAAGCTTCTCTCAAAGCCTTTAGGGTCTCCTCCAATCTGCTGCCATCCTCCTGGCTCACCCCACATGGCCTATGCTGAGCATCTTCAGCAGACAAGAGTCCTGTTCAAAAGCCTGGGGGTAGCCTTCTTCCCTTTGTAAGCCAGGACGATATAGGTAAACAAAGTCCACAAAAGGAGCAAGGCTGCTCACCCTCCCTTGGTTATCAGACTCCCAGGGCCATAGCAGGCCCTGTGCTCCTGTGATCAACAGGAGACCTGTTGACAGAAGCTGTCATGTCACTGACAGGACACATGTTCTGAATCTTGATACATGCTTCCCAGCTTTCAGAGAGGGAGAGAGAGCACTGCTGGGAGCAGCCTCCCAGGTTGTACACTGAATAACATACTTGAATAGCGTCCCCTGGAGTCTTGAATTATGCTAACTCAGGCAGGTGACACAATGCTATAGTTACTCTCAGACCTGGAAAATACAAGAATTGTCCAGCCCCATCCCCCAGTGCTGGGAGGATTCAGAGCTTGGTAAAAACAATTTGAAAGGCAGGAATCTGTGTAAGAATGTGGGTGCTCTCTGCGGGACACTTTCTCTGCAGGGCGTGATCTGTGGAAGAGCCCAAAGATTTGTGGGGAGTTATGGCTCGGGATATACTGGCCCGTGCCCAGCATGGTCTTCACTGTAGCTATAGCCTGGTTCTCCCTTACAGAATTCTGATGGATATGGTCTCTTCTGAATGTTAGAGAAAATATGTCCTCCCCGACCCCAGTCCAGAGAAACGGGCAGTAAAGGCTGTCCGCCACAGTTCAGCCAGCACCTCTGGAAGCCAGGATGCCGACACGCATCATCACTTAGAAGTGGCCTGTTTTCCGTGGCAGACAGCCCACAGGCCCTTCTGAGGAGGCGACAGGATGACGGCTCAGGAGCAGGAAGGAGGGAAGTGCCAGGCAGGCAGAGCCTGCCAGCGTCTATAAAATCTTCCTGTATGTGCCTTTGGTGTCTGCAGGAAAAATGCCTGATGGGAGCTGATGGCTGCCAAGGCCTCTGTGTGCACTCTGCAGGTGGGGGAGCACCGAGACACACTCGAGTTTCGTCACTGTGGAAAATAAAAAGATTATGAAGTGGCGGGTACTTTAGAGCGCTTAAGAAGGTGGCCGCCTCCCACTGCGCCCTCAGTCTGTGTTTGATTTGAAAGCCTGGTGGAGCATGGGCAGCAGTGCCTTAAATCTGCAGACAAGGTGAGGCAGACAAGGGCTTTGGGTGGACCTTGGCAGGAGCTTGCAGAGCAGCTTCAAGCCTCCAGGGATCTGAGGAACACCAGGACTGGATGGAAGCCCATCTCCCAGGTCAGTTTGGCAAAAACAGCTGCAGTTGTCTGAGACAGGTGTGGTCACCCCTGTCAGGGCCACAGGTACCATGGATACGTGCAGCTCAAGGTGGTGCAAGACTCTGCCTGCTGCTATGCACCCACAGGCCTTAGACATCACGGGCACTCTGCCCAGACACTGCCCTGACAGAAAGTCTGGGAACTCCTTCCTCCCGGCGTTTACCTTCTCTGTCTGGCAGAGGACACCATTTCAGACCTGGCCCCAGAAATACTAATAGCCAAGGACGTGCACTCAATCCTAGCTCTGGACGCTGATCTAGGACGGGCTGTGTGCGTTTGCCTTTGTTCTCCACCAGTGTCTCTCCATAATAAGCCATCAACTAAGGGGAGAGGGTGTGGCTAAGAGAACTTCTTTCATTTAAATGCATTTAGGGAGCTGAAGTTAGTTTTACTTTATTAAAATGGGCTGAGTTCATTGAAATAATGAATTTAATAATATCTACCCCTCCCCAGTACTTGGTATATGCAGGACTCCCCTGTGGGCATTTTTTGTGTGCATTTTGTCAGTAATTTAAAATATCCTTCCCAAGACAACCCTTTCTAGGTGGTAAAGGAAGTTTGGCGAGATGGACCTGCCTGGAGTTGCACCCAAGCCTGAGATCTGAATCCAGGTTTGGACATCAGGCCCTGAGGCCATGACTCTTGTTCAGTTCAAGTTGCTGTGTGTTTCTTTCCCTCTGTCAGACCGAAAACTGGAAGTATACAAGCCCAGAATGACTGATGTGCATGTCAGTTTGGGCCTCAGTGCTGTTTGAAGTCACAAGTAGTCCCATCCTCTGGGACCTCACTGGAGAGAGACCTTGAACATGTGGCTGATAAGGATCTCTAAGTCCCGAGGGGTTCAGGAATGATGGACTCTGGCTGGGCAGAGCCATGATTGGGGAGCTTGGGGCCTCTTGGTTGGAAGTGACCTTGGACATGGGGTGAGTGCTTCTCTGTTTTTGCTTCCTATCTGCGAAGGGGTCTGTGAGTGGGTTTTGGTGAGGGCTCAGACTCCACAGGCGTGTTGCTGCTACCACAGCACTCTGAGCCCCTGCCAGCCATCCTTAGGCCCTTTCCCAGACAGGTAAGAGCTATAGGAGGCACTTTCAACAACTCCTTCTCAGTGGGTGGAGCCATACTGACTACTGTGTAAGTCTTTGTCTAGAAATCTTGGAGTAGCAGTGTCCCCTTGTGGGTCTGTGAACCGTTAATTGATGGTGAGTGGTCCCAGGCCCACATGCCACATGCTGGGATTGAACCCTCAATTGAATTCCTCTCCCTATTGGGAGCTTTACTGTTCCCTGAGTTCCTACTTCTGTCCCCCAGTAGGTTCCCTGTCACCTGCCTCTCCTTCAATCTCTAGACCAGGCCTTCAGAGGGCCATCCTTCACTGACGCCAGAGTCAGGAAAAGTGCACAGCTGCGGTTGCTATGCTCCAGCCACCTCTGGGTCCCCAGCCTATGGCCCATGATTCACCAGCCCACTTCCCCTCCACCTCACATGCCCCTCTTTCTCCAACTGCCTGGCCTCGTAGGATTTGAGGCTCAGACTGGCATCTTAAGATTTACCAGGCAATGGCGCAGGCATCGGCAGACCAGCTGCACAGGTGTGGGTAATAAGCTCAGAAGCAACCTAGTGTCTCACACCAGGGTCCTTCCTTCTCTGGAGACAAATGCATCTAACTTCTGACAGCTGCACAGAGGAGACCCCAGCCCACTTAAGAACAGTGGAGCTGCTGCCAGAGCACCTGAGTCTACCCCAGCCCCCACGTCATCTCATCTTTCCTTCAGTGCTGCGCTGCATGCCCACTGTGTTCCTTTCTTCCTCTTGGTTATGGTCAATGATGATCCTAAGCCCCTTTGTTATTTATTTAAAGCAAGCAAACAAACAAATAAAGCACCTTCCATCCTCCAGCCTGGTACTGGGATGGAATTATTTATCACATGTCACAGAGAATGAGGCTCGTCACACTCAGATTTGTCTTAGCATTGTCTCAGAGATGGTGAATGATGCTGAACTAGCTCCAAGGTGAGATCCTTTGTCGGCGAGCGCTTTCTCACGCCCGGCATGCTTTATAGCATGAGCAATCTCTTGATCCACTGGCGAGGCAACATCCATAATCTTGAATGAGAGAGTAAAGCTTGCCTTGTTGGCCCTGCACATCGCTTCTGGTGACACCCGTAGGCATCATTAATTGCTCACTACCTAGAGGCAATAAACACTCTGGGCTTTTATGTTCATTCCCTTGTGTGTTTGTTTGAAATACATCCAATGCCAGCAGAACTCTGTCCTTAGAGAAGGTCCTTTGTCTTGAGAGTCAGCTGGTCCCCAACTCTTGCTGATATCACCTTTGAAGGCTCATGGCAGACATCTTAGGCTAGTGATCTTCTTGGTTGCTTTTGGTTCTTGCAAAATTTTGACCTTATGCTTGATTACCCAGGTCTAAAGAAGGAGCCCAACCTTTAGCTAGTATCTTGTTCAGTTGTCATTCAGGGCTGGAAAGATGGTTCAGTCAGGAGAGCATTTGTGTGAGGACCTGAGACCAATCTCCAGCAGCCATTAAATGCTAGAGAGAGGAGACAGAACTCTCTGGAGCGCACTGGCCAGCAGCCTAGCCAAGGGCTCCAGGCCAGCAAGAGACTCGGTCTCAGAAAAACTGAGGCAAACGGCCTTCTTGAGTAATGACACGCCCGAGGCTGACCTCTGTCCTCTGCACACATGCATACACACAGTAATTGTTTTCACAGCCAAATTCAGGGTTCATCTAGGAGAGCAAATCAAAGACATCTCATTTCCCAGCATGCCAAGCACCCAGCCCCAGACCAGACATACAGGAAGTACTCAGTATTTGTGATCTTACTCCAGAGAGGAACTGGTCTTACTGTTCCTGTCTTGATGCTGTCCTGTCCAGATGTGTGAACACAGACAGGTTATGTAACCATGTTTCCCTTTTCTCTTTTATAAGTTTGAATCACATTTTTCTCTTCTGGTTTTATCAGATTAGAAATAACATCCACAAAGGGCACTCCAGAAATGATAATTGTCATATGTGCCTTTAACCTGGCCCAGACTTCTGCTTTCACCTGGCCTGCTGTGCAGCCTCCCCAGGCTGCTAAGACAGCTGTGAGGTAGGGGGCCTTTTGGTGTGCTGCAGGGCAGAGCGCCTCCTGCCTCTCACTGATTGCCTGAGACTCCAGTTTACTGGGTAAAGATTATTTAAGATTTTAAGGTTTGCGGCCTTGGGTTCCTTCCTCTGGTCTTGCTCAGCTTATCTAAGATAGCTTCGGTAAGATAGATAATCATGTGTGCCCAACCTTTAAGTGAGGTTTCTTCAGATTCCTTCCTGCCCAGCTACACCCCTCCCTAGACCCTTTAGAAAAATAATATCAATAATTATAAAAGGCCCCTGTCCTTGCCACTGGAACCACTCTGGTCGTGTTACAGCCCTCTTAAGGGCTCAACACCAATACAAGCCATCCCTCCCTGTGTCGTTTTAGTTTGAGAGAAGATGCAACAGCTTCCTCTGCTGTCCAGGCAGAGGATCATGGTCACTGTTAAAGATAAGGCTGGGAGGCTGAGGTGGTTCATTTCTTCAGGCTACTTTAAAAAAAAAAAAAAGATATTGTACCTTTTATTTTGATTTAATGAGGACAGACATTTTAATCAGAGGTTAGTCATTTATTGTTGCAAACTATTGTTTTGATTCATCATTTTTGCAGATAATTAAATGGTTGAGTTGGCACAGTGTGTCTACTTTATTAAAACAAGTAATTTTGGGGGGGAAAGAGATGCTATTTTTTGGATCACTGCACAAGAATTGCTTTTATCTTCATCTCCGAACACAGTTTTCGGTTATTGGGCAGAAAGCGCTTGTGTTCTTTCTGGCCTGGAGGGGACTGGTCTTGCCAGATTGGATGTTGGCCACTCTGCCCTTTGAAACAAGAGGTTCAATGTAAATCCTATGCTCTTACCTTCTCAGAAGACTTTGGTTTTAATTGGATTGGGGGAAAGAGCCTGCACGTTATGAACTTTGCTGAACAGCAGTTCTTAATTGTAGCCCTGGCTGTGGGTGGAGTTTAAAAGTCAATTACTGCTGGTCCTATTACAGTTTACACACCTCGGATTTGAGAAAGTCTGTCACTTAGTACAAAAATGAAAAGGTTACGCGCACCAGTTGGTGTGCACCTCTGACTCTCCATTTGTAAACGCGTTCGCTACAAGTATTTGTGTGTTTGCAGCGTGTAGCTTTGGGCTCCGTCTACTGCTGGATTCCTCACCAGGACTAACCTTTAAGAGTGGCCCTGAGAGCCACTCACAGCAGTGCTGGTCACAGCCCTTCACCTGGCCATCCTGTCCACTCATAGGCACTGTGGTTGGCTGGTGCCCTGGGGTGGGGAGCTAGTCCGACACGGCTCTGTGCAGCCCGTGTTTCTAAGGACAAATTACTCACGACATTCGCTTTCTTCGATTTTCCCCATATCTGTGCCCTGAATCAGTTAATTCACTCATTAAAAGGATTTATTTTGGGTGTACCAATTAAAACTTTGGAGGCTAATTTTTTGCTGAGCAGTGCAGATCTCTGAAAGCACAGTTTAGAACAGCGTCTGCCCTTTTCCACAGAGAGCCCTGCGCTGAGAGAAGTACAGGCTGCTGTTCTTTGTCCTCGGCTCCCAGCTGCTGTGGGGTGCGGTGTCTCAACCCAGCCCACCCATTGTTTAAAGGTGCCTCCATGGCTGCAGAGTCCAGCCCAGCCCAGGAGCGCCTCTGTTTGTTTGCTTGCAAGAAGCCTATAGTTA
The DNA here is from genome assembly GCF_982192425.1 of Myodes glareolus. Taxonomy (NCBI): domain Eukaryota; kingdom Metazoa; phylum Chordata; class Mammalia; order Rodentia; family Cricetidae; genus Myodes; species Myodes glareolus. Next base: position 11,782,976 of record NC_142046.1, read on the forward strand.
ATTTTTTTAATAGGAAGCTGCTGTGTAGTTTGGATATTTAAACAGTTATTAACCGAATGACAATTAACAGATTGCATAGACAGATTTTCTTTTGAAAACCTCTGAAATTGAGTACAGTTTGCAAAACTATCACGGCATAGTAATGACAATGAATTTTGATTTCCCGGAACTGATATTAGACTCTTTATTAAACTATGTGCATCTGCTTTTAATTTACTCCAAATAATTGGAAAATGCAATGAAGCTTTCCAATTAAAGCATGGCTTTATGCTGTTTAATAATACCCCCATAATATTATAGCTTATGAAGTGACAGGTGAGTTGGTATATGAATAAAACATAAAGGCAGCAATAAGGGACAGAAAACCAGAGACAGTTGTGGGGATTTTAAATGCTGGATGTAATTTGCATATATTAATCTCTTCTTTTCAGCCTTATCAGGCGTTCTTCAGTATTTGAAGTTAGAATAGCGTTGACAGGCGGGAGTACGCTTAGTTTTTTCAAGGATTTATTACTTGTATAATTTCTGATCTTTAATAAGCAGATATGACTGATCCTCATACTTCTATAGAAATCGGTTAATTGTTCCAGATGGCGTGTACTGATTATGCAAAATTACTTTTCACACCGTTTTTTTTGTGATGGAGTTTAGAGTAAAATTAAATTTTTTATAGCCTTCTTATCATGCTGTTTTACAGTGGTTTTTCCACAGAAGTTGAATTTAATCTACTATATTACATTGACCAGCACAGTTATTCTAATGTAGCGTTTTGTGATTTGACAAAGAATAATAGAACACATTGCTCATTGTTCATCACTGTGTCCCTAATAAAAAGGAGCTCCTGTACACGGAGCGTGGCTGTTATTTATGAAGAATGTCCTCGTTTGTGCCATTAAAAACGCAAAATTGTGTTATGGAATAGTTCCTTTTTGGGAGAGGCTATCTGGAGAGAGTGGGTGGAAACAGGCTTGCTGCTTCCCAGTTCACATGCAGGGGAGGAGTCTTCTTTTAATGACTGCTGTATTTGAATTGTGTTACTTTCTTCTTTTGAGGGTGGGGGGAGCCTGCATAATCTCATTCTATTAAGAGAAATGTCACGGGTTGACTCATCTCGATTTGCATAATCCCAGAAGCCTTCCATAATTGAATAGCTTGCATAAAAGGTGATCACACTTTGGTGCAGGGCATCAGGAAGAAGAAAGAAGCATCAGGAACGATTTAGTTCTCACATCTTCCAAGGTGTCAGTTTCTTGCCAGGCGTCTGAGCTGGTATCAGGTCTGAGTCTGAGTCATCCTTGCTCCCAGTGATATTCATGACAGTCAGTCCTGGCCAGGTCCTGAAGCATCTCCATCTTCGGGTTTGCTGCCAGCAGGATCTGAGGCCCCTCACAGACTCAGCCAAGGAGGGTCTCCACCCTAAAGTCACTGCCTTGATTCAAGGGTCACATGGGTGGGTGAAGCTGGCTTTCTCTTGCATTAAAATTCCCCCTCTGGTTGGGACTGGGTTTGGGTGTGGCTCAGTGGCAGAGCACCTGCCTACCATTCCTGAGGTCCTGGGCTCCATCCCCAGAACTTTGAAAAAGAAGAAATCTCACTAAGCTGCTTAGTATTTTAAATACAGTACAGATAATCTGAAGTTTGACTTGTTTTCAAAAGAGACCCTGTGGCACCCTTTCGTAGTGACTCCCAGTCCCCTGCGTGGCCAGCACCCCAGCTCTGCAGTCCTGGAGAACATGCTCTGGTTTGAGCGGACCTGGAGAGGATTTAGCTGTTTAAGGAATCTAAACCCCTCATCCCCGGGGGAAACCAAACTCTTCTCTTTTAACATCCCTCTTCCAAGTAGCCACACCAAGTGGTCTTCGCACGGGACCCTGGCATGGTAACAGGACAGACACCTCTACCTCTGGTGAACCAGAGGCAAACAGAAGGTTGTGACCCCACAACAGAGTGTGCCCATCTGGATCTGCCGGGGTGAAGTGCTGGGCACGGGCAGAGAGCAGCATGCGGGGAAAAGCGCTGGTGCCTGGGTGCATCTGAGACACATGTCCAGTGTGCTGAGTATGTTTGGCGGAATCCTGTTTTCATTCTAGTCTGAAGGAAATTTAAAGTAAAATCTATGTGCCTACAACCCGTGAAACCACACAGGAGGAAATAGAATTCAGAACCCTGGGCAGTTGCGTTCTGCAGTCCTGAGATTCTGTTTCTGTCTTCCTTCCACGGTACTTCCAGAAACTTAGGATCTTTCACATACACTCTTTTGTAAACTACAAATGGATTTTTTAAATGAAAGTTATGCAAAAAGGGAATGCATAAATCAGACATGATTAAAAATATTTGTTCTAATGCAGTATAATTTGGTAGTAATGTGTTCATCGGGATAGCTTACGGCTACATTAAGTGGACAGGCTTTATATGGATTCTCTAATTTTAATCTTCAAAATGCTATCTAATGTCTCATTAAGACTTGCATATAATGTATCTTAAGTACAGTCATTAAATATAGTTTAGGGAGATTTATGTTCAGATACTGCTTAAAGATGTTTTAATAGGCCCATTTACTCTGATGATATTAATGAGCTCTTAATCCAGCTGAAGCTTCTCAAACTAGTGGTAAAGACTCCAGCCCAAGTTCAGAGACTTGAGATTGATACATGCTTTGGACAAGTGCCCACAGCTTAGCCCCACTGACTCTTGCCAAGGCCTGGCATTTTGGAAAAGGGCCTTCCCTTGCCTTGCCATGATTGCTGTCCACAGTGATGCCCAGGGTCAGTCTCCTTGTTCCCTCAAACCTTGTGCAGAAAACGCAGGTGCTAACTTTACCAAACCTTTCATCTCCAAGGTCATTTGAGAGGCCACCAGCGTCATAGGTAGAATGAGGAGTTAAAGGAGGCTGTCACCATCCTTGTGGGAGCATCTGCCAGGTGAGGCAGGCAGAGCCTGACATTCTTATGGAACTGCCACGCCTCGCTCCACAGTGAGCGTGCTGTAAAAGGTCAGGTGGGTGTGCTTCCATCTTCAGGAGTTCAGCATGACTAAAATATACACAGTGGAGTAATCTGCTAATTCAAAGGCCTGACGGGAGGTTACCCTGTATCCCCGAAGCAGAGCAGGCTGATTCCCAAACCCCACTTTTAATGTTTCTGTTTTGCCCCTTCTTTAGAGAATTATTGAAAAGCACATTTTGGGGGATTTCAATTATTTTTTTAAGTGAAAGGGAAGAAAAAGAATGAATGTGTGATTCAGAGACTTTTATAATTACTAAATTGGTTTGTTATAAAAAGATAATAGCAAATTTCTTCTTTCCGTAATTGGACATCTCTTCCCTGTAGGCTAATGCAGGCACAGCCCGTGCATGCACAATCCTACTTCTGAAAAGCCATAACTAGCTAATAACAGCCACAGTGTCATCAGAGAGTAATGGCGTGCTGATTAGCATAATTAATGACAAATGGTGGTGCGGAGTTGGTGGATTGGTTTAGCGGATGATGAATGCGGCGAGGCCTTGGCTGGGGCCTGCCAACGAGGCTCGCTGGCTGTCAGCCCTTCTGTTCTCGCCCAGGCAGCTCTCATTAGTCACGATGGGAGGTGCCAGTTTGTGTGCTGTTGCAGCTCCGAAAACTTAATAATCCAGGCAAACGTGGTTTCCTTTCTGCCTGTGTATTTACTCACAAAATTCTCTCCTCCCCTGTTCCCACTGTGGCCAGAACTAAGTCCCCACTGTGTCTCGGTCCTTCCTGCCTGAAGGAGGAACAAAGGGGGGAATACCAGCGAGGTCTCATGGCCGGCAACACTTCTGTTTACCAGTGTTTGTAGAGGGAACCTGTAAGCTCAACGTGCTGTCCTGACCGAAGACCAGCGCATTTATCTTCCACTTGATTAATCAGGCCTCATTTGCATTTGCAAATGAGGCTGATAAAAATGGGTTTACCTTTTAACCTTTAGAGGGAAAAGCATTTCTTGGCAAGATTTCTTGGGAGACCGCTCCTTAACCGATAAGAAGTAACTCCTTTATCAATAAAGATGAAAATCCTTCATTTGCATTAGTGAGTGAGACTAATTATTATATAGTTAATTAGCATCTGGAAATGAGGATTATCTTAATTACAAAGCACAATTTCCCTAATAGCTGCAAAACTGTAAGTTTGATCTGTGTGGAAATTGGTAACTATTATTATGTAATTAGTGCTAGCATTAATAGTACAGAATATTTAGAAATAATTTGCATATGCAAATGTCATTTACCTGAGCCAAACAAGTGGACCATTAATGATTAGAGCATGATGCATCCAGACTGAAAGTTCTAGGTCACCGAATGGAACCCATTGTGTCAAATGTCTAGATTAGAGGTGGGGTCAGCAAGGCAGTCCGGCGGATTTTGCTCTAACAAAAGTTAATGGCTGAGTGGTTTCCTAATGATGCCACCTGCTCAGGGAACTGGCCTTTTGACTTTGATTTCTCCGAGTCTGTCACTGTCCCTTGATTCTTAGAAATAATTTACACATTAGCAGTTCTGAATTTGGGATCTTTCCCAACTGGTATACATACACACACATATAAAATAAAACTTGTTTAAGTGTGTGTGTGTGCGCGCGCGCGAATGTGCGAGTATGCACATACCAGGAGCTCCCGTGGAGGGCAGAGAACAACTGGTGGGAATCAGTTCTCCCATGTCTGTTCTGGAGATTGAACTCAGGCCTTTAGGCTTGGAGGCAAGTCCCTTAACCACAGATTTATCCTGCCCACCCCAATACACTTTTTAAACAGTGATGCACGCACTCAGAGCGCAGCCAGCTGTAAACTGGTGACAGCGCTCTGTTCTAGAGTGTGATTCAGTCTGTCTGGAGTTTGTCTTCATGGCTCTAGAGGCTCCTCAGAGAGCTCCTCTCAGAGCTGATTCTTTTGTCTGTTCTCCCTGCCTCTCCCCTCCCTCCCCTCTCAGAGAGTGTTTCTCAAAGGTGTGTACTGTGGGGATGTGATTTTAGAGCAGATACAGTAACCTTTAAAACCATTTATTTCAGCCCTGCCGTGGTGGCACACACCTTTAATCCCAGCACTTGGGAGGCAGAGGCAGGCAGATCTCTGAGTTCGAGGCCAGCCTGGTCTACAAGAGCTAGTTCAGGACAGGCTCCAAAGCTACAGAGAAACCCTATCTCAAAAAAACAAAAAAAAATCTATTTCATCCATAATAGCATACATTGAGTGCCATCATTCAGAATATTAAAATGTGTGTATCCATCAGTCTTTGTTGAAATATACTGCAGTAACAAAAAGTACCCTAGCTTTACCGAACCCCACTTTATGTGTCCGTCAGATTACTCACTAGTTGGTTGTGAGTTGGCTGGGATCCTGTTCCATGTATCCTTTCATTCTGGGTCCAAACTGAGAGCGCAGTCCCTACTGTAGCCATTTTTACTCCTGCATCCCCTTGTGAGACATGGCAAGGGACTCAGCTCAGCTGGGGGCAGTGGGGCAGAAAGCTCCATCCTGCCATGACATTGACTGAGAACAGTCAGACTCTTCAGGGCCACCCATCAGCGGTAGGCATTCTGAATACAGAGAAAGGCGCTGAACTGGGGAAAACCATGAATCCGATTGTGAGATATGGCAGCAGCCCTGCCTGCTGTCAGCTTTGATCTGTAGCGTGTCAGGAGCATGGTCCAGCTCTCCATCCCTGTGGCAAATGCCTGAGAGAAACAGTTATAAAGTTAGAAGGAGCTCCTGGGTTCGGTAGCTGGCTCCATCACTGTGGTGTGGGATGAGACAGCAGGAGCTTTCCCATCATGGTGGCCAGGAAGTGGGGAGGAAGATGGGGAGGGCAGGGAGCAGAGAAAGGATTCCAAGGCACACCTCCAGTGAGTGATGAGACTTCTTCCAGACAGGTCCACCTAACAGCAGCACCACCTAGGGACACACCCTCAACACCTGAGACTGCTGTCCAAGCATCTGGGCAGGTGGCTACCGTTACAGGTCAACCAAATTTGAGTCCCTCAGGTTTGCTTTCCTTCCTAACTTTACAAGGTGGCCTTGTTTCTCCAGGGTTTGTTTTCCTACCTGCAAATGAAGCTTTGGACCAGATCACCTCCTGGAAGCTGCCCCTCGGCCTCACTTCTCAGAGCCCCTTTTGAGAGCAGACACTTCATAGGAGCTGGACCTCAGGTGTCCCATAACGGGCCCCCAGCACTGGTGGGGCTGAGGTCGTCACTGGACATGAGCTTGGCCAATGCTTCCGTGTAGGAGGCTAGTGCAATGGGGCCTGGAGGGAAACTCCGCTGTTGAGAGTGCACACCGCTCCAGCAGAGGCCCTCGGTCCACTCCCAGTACCGCATGGTCTAGTTTCCAGCTGCCTGCAACTTCAACAACAGCGAGACCCTCTGGCCTCCCTGGGTACCGGTGCCTACATACTCACACACAAATACATACACTTAAAAATAACAAAAAATGAGCATTTAAAAAAAAAGAAAACAAAAGAAGCGATACAAGGCTCTTTGCCAGACACATGGTTCATTGATGCATTTTTGTTCTTTTTTTTTTCTCTTTGTTAGATCAAAACCAGATGAAAACCACTTGCTTTTTGAATTATAAAAGTCCCATGCTCACACTAAAAACAAAAGTTGAAAAGAAAATACATGAAAGTGTGGGAAGAAAATAAATGCCACTCAGAATCTCTTTGCTCAGAAAAACAATGTTTTAGAGACTGTCCTTTCTTGACTTTTTATTGGGGGGTGGCATTTATATGCAAAGGTAATTGTCTGTTCTGGATACTTTTAAATTTTACTTTAGTACAATTTTACATACAGTACAATCTATTTTATGGGTACAGCTCAGTGGGTTTTGAAGAATGCCGAGTTATATGGCAACCTTCCTCAAGAAGCAAGATATAGACTATATCTCTCACCCCCAAAAGTCCTCTCATATTCACTCTGGCTGCTCCCCTCCCCCATGGACAATCCTGGTGACCTGTGTCTGCCTCTGCCGTATCCACCTCGTGTGCTGCCCAGCCTGACATCGTGGAGCCTCGTATGTTGTATGTGTGGACAGTTTGACCCTTGCTGTGGCTAAGTATCTATGATGACTTCATGCATTTCACTCCTTGTCCTGGGATCGTCTTCACCTGCCTCTGAGAGGGATCTGTGAGCAGCACTGGCTTGGCCTTCAAGCTTTACCAGGCACCCATATGCAGATTTTTTTTTCTTTGAGATTCATAAAGACTTGAAAAACCCCTGCATGTGAAACTTGCAACCCTTAGAACTATAAAAAGTTAAGAAAAAGTCAAATATGTCATGAATGCATAAAATACATGTAGCTAATCATCTGTTTGATTGCTGGCTACCATATTATAAGAAGTTACACATTCTCAAATCTCATGCACTCGGCTTTCACAGAGGGGCACAGCACCATTTGCGGGCAGGAGAAATGTAAACAGGCATAAAGGTCCCAAGTTAAATCACAGTCGCACTTGGAACCGCATAAAGATCCTGTGTTAAATCACAGTCTCACTCGGAACCGCATAAAGGTCCTGTGTTAAATCACAGTTGCACTCAGAACCGCATAAAGTTCCCGTGTTAAATCACAGTCGCACTCGGAATCACTGTGACTTCTAAGGTGCTGTGATGACTTCCCGAACCCTTCGCCTTTGTGGACAGCCAGAGCTCACACCTGAGTTTGTAAAGTCCATGGGGAGCTGGCACCTGTAGTTGGCTGTTCCTGGAGGTGAATATGTAGGTGAAATGGGTCCAACCATTGTAGTGTCTAGTGGTCAACTGCCCAGCACACTGGGTGAATAAGTTTACACTGCTGGCACATTCAGGAAAAGAGGTCCATTTTGGTCCTGCCTCCGGGCCTCACAACTGGCTGCTAATGTCTCCAAGGCTTGTCTGTCTGCAAGGGGGAGTGTGGCTTCCTGTTAGTGTGTGACTGCACTTTCCTGACTTGGGCAGAGGTCCCAGCTGCCGTCCTTGTGGTCTGGCGAGCAGGGAGTGCCTTGTGAACCGTAGCCATGATGGCTTTTCTGATGTGCATGCTTTGCCTTGGTTTAGGTTTTCTTTTCTGGTTTGTGTCTTTGTTACTATGTGTAGGAGAGCCTTCTCTATCTTTTGTAATCCTAATACTATTTTTTTCACATTTAAATCTAAAATTCACCTATGAATTTTTGTTGTATGACGGGGATAAGAATGCATTGCTCACCAGTGTCTCTATGACACTGTGTCTTTTTTAAGCAATGCATCTTAAAGGCAGTCCTAAATGGCCATCACGTACTGCACAGTTTGTTCTATGGTTCCTTCCTGACGTGTTGGCTTGGATACACTGCCTAATGGCAGCTACACCTTTATTTATTACAAATGTGTGCCTTTGTTTTAAAGATTTTTTTTTAAAAAAAAAGCTGTCTATGCATCTGTGTGTGGGTATGTGTAAATGACTGCAGTACCCATGGCAGTCAGAAGATGGTGCTAAATCTCCCCTGGAGCGGGACTCTGCATAAGTTGCAAAGTGCTCCTAACCAGTATGCATCTTGGATTTCCTGTCTTGCTGTTTTTCAAGATGGTCTTAGTAGTTCTAGCTCATTTTTTTTTTAAATCCAGTTGAAATTCAAAGTTACTTAAAGTTCTAAGGAAAATACTCTGTGGATTTGTTTGAAAACCATTGAATTTACAAATTAATTCTGCCAAGATGATCGCCTTTAAAGTGTGTGTTCCTTCCTTCCAGAAGACTGCATCTCCATGTGTCAAAGGTCCCTTTCTAGGTCTTGACTTTTTGCGTGTTGCTTTGCCTGTTAGTTTTTTTTTATTTTTAATGATTTATTTATCTTTTATTTTATGTGCATTGGTGTGAAGGTGTCAGGTCCCCTGGAACCAGATTTTCAGACAGTTGTGAACTGCCATGTGGGTGCTGAGAATTGAACCCGGGTCCTCTGGAAGAGCAGTCAGTACTCTTAACCGCTGAGCCATTTCTCCAGCCCCTGCCTGTTAGGTTTTAACTGGTGATTTCATACACCCAGACATACACTACAAACACACACACACACACACACCACATTCTACACATACATAGTACACACAGCTCATACTACACAGTACAGGCACACTATATACATGTGCATACATGCACTACACACCTGTTCATGTACACCTATAATACATACTTCACACATACCATTCATACTCCACAGTCCACACACATACATGCACAATGCACACATGCATACTACATACACATACATATCTGTGCATGCACTCATACACTACACACTCAATGCTTACATGTGCATGCACACATACACTGCACACTCAATGCATACATGTACATGTATATACAGTATTGAGTCTCAATACTTACTTTGTAACTGGCCACCTCTCTGCTTGTTGTTGGTCTGTTTCTGTTTCCTGGTAGGTTACAGCGTCCTCTGTAGACACAGATGGTTTTGTCTCTGACAACTTGACACTCTTTCTTGCTTCACACTCTTGGGCAGAGCTTCCAGAGCAGCAAATGGCAGTGGTAACAGCGTGCTCCCTCTCTGTGACTCTTGGCTTCAGGAGGTCATTTCTAGAACGTCCTGTGCAGGCCAGTGCAGAGCTGTGACAAGGGAGAGCTGGCCTTCCCTTGCTCAGGATTCTTCCCTTAAATTCAGGCACTAATTTGAATTTCATATTGAAGCAGTGTCGGGTTTTCTTCTCATTTCGCTCATGGGGCGCGTCGCTGTGTCCTGATGGCTCTGCACTGGGAGAGCTGCTGCTGTGTTCTGAAGAAGACCCTGCCTTAGCGCGGCACGCCGTTCTCCAAGAGCACACGACTCTGGGCTGCTGTTGTCTGCGCTGTGACCCTAGCATTTGTGGAAATGATTTGGGCTTGATGCTTATCAAAATACCATTTCTGATTGACTGAAGGGTCAGGACTGTTTCTTTCAAATATGGGCATATTTCTAAAATATTGTAATATCTATTCCTCGGGGGTTGGGAATGAGGAAAATTTCCCTCTAAGCATTAACTGGTCCTGGAAGCATGTGGGGCCCAGCTGGAGTATTTTGGGGGGAGGGACATTAATTTCAATTTCTTTCACAATTATTGTATTTTTAGGCTATTTTTTCCTTTTCTCATGTATGTTTTGTAGAATTCTTTTGGGAGGAATGGAGTGGAAAATGGAGTCTGACTGTATAGCCCAGGCTGTCCTCAGGTACTGAGAATGACAGGATTATAACACCATGACTGTATAGCCCAGGCTGTCCTCAGGTACTGAGAATGACAGGATTATAACACTATGCCTCTGTTTATTACTCTAAGGTCAACACTGGGCAGGGTGATCTAGGCTATGAAGTTTGTGCCTGTGGCGGACCCTCTGCAGCTTTCCTCTGTCCAGATAGAAGTATCCCTTGGGTCCGGGTGGCATTAGTGGCCTTGGGTTCTGTGACAGTCTTGGTTTGGGAGACTTTGTAAAGGACCAGGCTGTTGTGAGCCCTGATCCTCTCCCTCTACTCCAAGCCTTCCCTCTGGTTGTCCCTTGGTCCCGGGGACCCTTCCAGTCCTTGCCCTCATTCTGGAGGCCTCTAGCCTAGGTAGGCTCCCATTCTCCCTGGGTAGTCCAGTCCCCCAGGGAACTGGTATCCTCAGGCCATGCTCCAAATGTGCATCCCCTTGACTACCCAGGGCAGGAAGACCTCAGAAGGCTGCCACAGCTGCCCCTCCTTCCCAAGCCGCAGTAGGACAGAGTGATGCTACGTGTCTAACCCTGAGGGCTCTGCCTTTCGGTTGCTGCATTGCTAGACAGCTCTGCCCCTGAGGTTCTTGTGACTCACCAGCCGCTTCAGGCTCCCAGGACTTCAGTCTTGGAAGCCCCTCATTGCCTGATGATACACAGACTTCTATTCACACCACAATGACTGAGGCACCCCTGAACCTAGCACAGAGTCACGTGGGCCAGCCCCCATAGATGCGTGAGCTCCGGGATTGGGTATGCTCTGCACTGCTCCAGCCAAGCCATAGAGCAGTCTCGCCGGCCAGAGACCACAGCCCAGATATCTGCAGAGCACCCTAGTCCTTATCCCTTAGTGCTTCCTCTGGGTTCATCAGCAGGCATGGCCACCTGACTTCCTGTCATTAGCATGGCAGTAAGGCCACAGCACCTCCTTGCCGAGTCTCTAAAGGGTAGCCTGCAATCTGGGCTAATGGAGTCACCTGCTCCACCTCCTGCCACTGGCCTCTGTGTGTTTCTGAACCTGGATAGGGCTCGCCTAGGCCCAATAAGCACCCAGCATCTCTGTACTATTGGTCATGAATCTGGCTTTTGTCATCCTGGTTAGCCTTTCTGTAGAAAAGCAAGAGACTTGTTCTTGTTTACAGAATGAAGTTACTTTCATGGGTGGACTCCCTTATTCCTCCAAACCTGTTACCCCCATCCTGCAGACGAGGAGCATCATCAATCCCAATCTGCAGTGGGTAGGCTAAGGCTCATAGTTTGGCTAGTTTCCATGTGGTCAGAGCCTTCCATGCTAGCCCAGTTTCTATAACTACACAGACCCCATTGCCCGGCGTGGTGTGGTGACTCAGAGAGCACTTGCCCCTCCTTCAGGCCCAGAGTCAAAGAGGTCGGCTGAACAACCTTTGAATTTCAGTCATGTCCTCCAGATCCTCAGGTGAAGACCTTCCGTGCTGTCCAACTCCAGAGAAAACAGTCTCTGTCCTGTATGCCCCTGTTTGGGGTAGCAAGCCCTATGGTGAAACCCTTTCTCATTCCCCTGAGATGGGACTCTGCTGGGGTGGGGATTGGTACCAACTGTCCTTGATGGGAATCAGACCCTCTCCCAGTGCAGCTGTGTTTTCTTGTCTAGAGACACCTACTTATCCAAGGAGTGGAGAGCCAGGCTACAGCCATTCTTCCTGAAGGAGTGTGGACGGAGTAATGTGGCCAATGGCTGTCCCCCGGGACAAGGTCAGGTTGCCATCAAGAGAAAGATCCAGGAGCTATGGTGTGAACGTTTCACCCTGCTAGGGCAGGGAACTGGATACCAGCCTCCCCTACCTCCCAAATACAAGAGAACCGCAGGCCTAGAGCCAGGATACACATTCTCTGCAAAGCACTTGCTCTCTCCTAATTGGCCTAAAGGTGCTCAGAGCTCACAACCTACATCACAGGTAAATTCTGGACAGCCAGGCAGACTGTGAAGAGCCGGTTAGGGTGACCATGGGGCTGTGCCATACTGTTTGCCAGATCCTGTATAAATTCCATGTGGGTGGGGAATCGAGAACACCTCAGACACAGTGACCTCACTGTTCTGAACACCACACTGTTTTGGCCTCTCTACCAGGTATGAACCAGCAGTACAGTATGGTAAACCCACTAGCGTAGCCTAGGGCCCAGGGGAGACAAGGGTCAGAGTGGGAACCCCTAGGCAAGTCTGAAGGGACAGTGATAGAGCACCTGCCCTCTCCTACAGACAAGAGAAGGGGAAACGTCAGAATGATGAAATGCACACACCTGAGGCTACAGGCTGCACACGTATGTTTATATGCATGTGCATGTAGGCATATACATACATGCAGGCAGGCACATATGTGTGTAGGCACACATAATTTTCCCATTGACTAGTGGACCCAGTGTAGTTGCTATGTTTTGATAGAGACTTTATTAAACCAGAGACTCTGCTATCCACAGGTTACTGCTGTATTCTGGGACATAAAAAGCAAAGAAACACAGCACTGCTCTGGGGACCCTGTCCCTGCTTCAGCTTGAGCTAGGGCTGCCAGTGCTTGGCTCCAGGTGCACAGCTGGGTGACAGCAGCCCGCCTTGGCCTGCAAGCAGATCTCTGGTCCTAGTCAAAGCACTGTGCTCTTGGGTAGCAGAGCCTGCGTTGTAGGGCCTGGAGATTGGTGAGTTGTCCAGTACCCAGACATGGAAAGGGCAAGGCAGGTGCCCAGCTTCTGCTCTCAGTTAAGCCAAGTGTCCTTGCAGCTTAGAACGGCTGCCTTTGATCTCACCGACAGATGGGGTGGGGCGTCCTGAGAGTTTGGGGGAGTTAGGGCTGAAGTAATGCAGTCTCAGGAAGAGAGTTTAAGGCTAATTGCTAACTGCTGCAAGACATGAAAACCCTATGAAAGGCTTGGCAGCTTCAAGGCTTTCTTACCAGCCATCCTGCAACAAAACCCTTCACAGGGACAAGGGACCTGCTCAGAGCCTTAGAGTGCTGCCCTAGAACAGTGGGGGCTGAGCTCCACCCAAGACAAGCCACTGTCGGAAGCTTCTGGTCATCCCTTTCAGGTAGGATAAAGATGTCACCCACACCATCTGCGCTTGCTGCCAGCGTTAGGTGACGCACTGAAGTACTGCTGGCTGTGACGGTCACAGGGAGAGCTCCCTCCCTGCTGTCTCTGCCGTGTCACCCTTAGGTAGGTGCTGTCTCTCTGTGAGCACCTGGGCCTGCTGCAGTGTCTCCTCACAGACCTGGGCCAATCCTGCAGGAAGGATTGATGTGGCCAGAGAGGCTTCAGAGGGCGGCAGTGAGCCAGGGCCTGCACAGGCGCTTAGAGATGCCGTCATCACTGTCCTGCTTCTGTTCTCAAGTCTGCAGTTTGAGTTTGCTTTAGTTTGGGGGATTTTGTTTACTTGCTTTTGAGATAGGGTCTCGAACTCATTGTGTAGACCAGGCTGGCCTGGAACTCACTGTGTAGACCAGGCTGACCTGGAACTCACTGTGTAGACCAGGCTGCCCTCGAACTCACAGAGATGCTCTGCCTCTGCTTCCCAGGCCTGGCTAAAGTTTGGAGTTTCATTTTAACTTCTGAAATTAGAAATTTCACAGATGGTATCCTGTCTATGTTCTTGATGAGTCTGTTTCTGTAGTCCAGCCCCTGTCAGGGGCTCTGAGGAATGGGTGTTGACCACACATGTGACCTCTGCTCACTGCCAGGCTCATCTCAGAACTACTCCCTTCACATGCACACATACACAGTGCACATGCTACATGCCCATGCACCCCACCGTGTGATTGTCCCACACCAGCCAACTTTCCTTCCCGGTCCAGGAAGGACACTCTGGCCCTGATATACAGGGAAAGGAAGGGGTCCACAGAGCAATTGGGAACCTAGCAAGGACAGGGATGGGCGGCCCCTTACCCCACAGTGCTTCCTTGGTCTCTCCAGTAGCTTTAGCCCAGCTTTCCAGACTGAGAAGCAGCCTTTCTGGTTCCATTTTCACTCTTCAAACATCACGCTGGAAATAAAGCATTTTCCAGTGAGATTCCAAAGGCTTTCCACACATCTGAGGCCAAGTCTGCCTGGAGGCTGCCTCCAGCCCAGTGCTCAGAGGCTGTGCCAGGCACTTACCCTGTGGTGGGTCCTTGTCACCTCTTGCCTTCAGGTGGTCATTTTTGCTCAGCTAGAGATGAATGAGGCTGGAGCCTTTTTCCTGGGAATTCATTTCTGTCTTGGCACTCTTCACCTCCCTTCGGCCGTCCCAGTGAGGCCTTCTCAGAGTGGGTGCCGCAGTGGCCCAGAAAACAAAAGGAGGTTCCTAGTCTTCACCAAAGGCCATGTCAGTTAAGAGTGAGGACAGGGAACAGTTAAGAATGCTTGCTGATCTTGCAGAGGACTGGAGTTCAGTTACCAATACCCTTGTCAGGAGACTCAGAATCCCCCATCTCTCTCTTCAGCTGTGGGGAATCCAGTGCCCCCTTCTGGCCTCTTCAGGCACTTGCATACACACACCACATACACATAAGTTTTTACATATTTTTTAATTTTTTTAAATTTATTTTAAATTATTTTATATATAAAATTATATATACATAATTTATATACTATAATATATATAGTATTCTGGGCACCAGATCTCATTACAGATGGGTGTGAGCCATCATGTGGTTGCTGGGAATTGAACTCAGGACCTCTGGAACAGCAGTCAGTTCTCTTACCCTCTGAGCCATCTCTCCAGCCCCATAATTTTTTTAAAGAGTGAAGACAAAGCCATGCATAATGGACCACACCTATGAACCCAACACTTAAGAAGCTGAGGCAGGAGAATTGCCTCAAATTTAAAGCCAACCTGTACTACAGAGTTCAACCTTGTCTCAAAAAAGGGTAAGGACTCATCCTTGTGATGGGACGTGGGCCTTAACCCCATGTGATGTCCTGAGCCCCAAATACTGCTTGTAATTGAAGACAAAGTACAATAATAGGTGATCTCAAATAGCAAATGTTCATAGGATACTTCTTAAAATGTCCCCAGATCTCCACATTAAAAAAAAAAAAAAAAAAAGTCTTGGGGCTGGGGAGATACCTCAGCGGATAGCACTGGCTGCTTTTCTGGAAGACTTGGGTTCAGTTCCCAGCACCCACATGGCAGCTCACAACTGTCCATAACTCCAGTCCCAGGGGATGCCTCACACAGACATACATGCAGGAAAACACACCAATGCATATGAAATCAAAATAAATAAAAATTTAAAAAACAAAACAACTCTTTAGTACAGGTGTCTCTCACAAAACTCAGCAATGCAGAAACAAGACAGATGTTGGTGAACTTTGAAAATGAATGATTCAGTAAGTAAAAGATGACGTCATTTATCAAGTTATTTAAATAAATTTTCACTAAAATGAATTCCTTGAGAGGTGACATCATTGTTAATAATTTTAACTGTGAGATCTCTATATATAAAAATGAATTGAATTTTTTTAACAAGCTGACAGTATACTTGGCTGGAATTTTTACTAACTTAGCCCCCTCCTGCTTCCTGTCTGGGGTGTTCAAAATGTAGGCCTGGCCGGGTAGACAGGACTGCTGCTGAACCAAGCTGTAGCCATCTCGAACTTGGAAGCACGGCTGAGTGCCTCTGCCGCGACACGGGTCCAGCAGCTTCTCTCCAGCCACAGCAGTCACTTCTAAGGACAGAAACTGCTTCACCCGTGGCAGACTCTGCCCGTAGCCCTCAAGACTTTCACATTCTAAAGCCACTGTCTACTTGGAGCTCCTTGTACCTCCTTTTCCTGTGCCCTCTGAGAATGCTGTGCTCTCTGTGGCGTCCTCACCACAAGCTCCTGTCCCTCACAGAAGTTCATTAGTAGCATTAGCTGTCAGCCCTCTGACAGTATCAGATTGTGTGTGTGTGTGTGTGTGCGCGCGCACGTGCATGGGGGGGCATGTGTATACATATGTGGGTGTGCAAACAGTCATGTGTGAATGCAGGTGTGTGCATGCATGTGTGGAGTCAGAGGGCAACCTCAAGTATGGGACCTTACCTTCCACCTTATTTTGGGACAGGATCTCTTTGTTATTTTCCAGACACCGAGTACACCAGGATAGCTGGCTTTTGTGTGGGTTCTGGGATGAAGGATCGGAAGGGCTCAGTCACTGGTTGGTGAACACCCCACAAGAGCATCCTGCCTGCAGAAACCCAGGGCACCTTTGCCGGGTGACCAGTTAGTTTGCGTCTCCACCTTCTGGATTGCCATTGGCAGGATGTTCTACCGTGAATGTTACAATCTCAGATCCTAACAGTCACGTGTTAGACGTAAGGACAGAGCACCCTGTCCTTTGGTCTTTCCTACATTGTGTCATGTTCATACAGCTGAGACCTCAAACCACTGTGGAAGCATCTTGTCCCAGCATCTCTCTCCTAAGAGAAAAGGTGTGCGGGTGGAGCAGCACCGTCGCCTGGCCATTTGGGGTTTTACAGGCAGAATACTTAATGACCACCTGTATTTTCTTCACTTTAGACACAAATGAAACCAGTTTGGTGCTTGTCCAATACCCTTTATGGAATCAGACTGAGAGGTGCAGACCCAAGCTGGCCCCCACTCCACCAGGGCTCACAGGACAAGCAAAAACTGCTGCTTTCCGGGAGTGCCTGTCAGGAGACAGTTGGGGACAGTTCACAAGAAAGATGGAGCAGAAAGTGAATGGCTGTTGTCCCCTTCCAAGTCAGAGCCTTGACTTTGTGCTCTGGAGTCCCTGCCAAGTCTGAGCTGAGACAGTTTTTCTGCTGGCCCAATAAATGGTTATGTAGCCGTCAGGAGAGCCCCATTCTGCACCTGGCTCTCCTACTACCCACTGGGTGCACGGAGCAAGTCTGTAAGCTTCTCTGTGGCAACTGTCCTTATGGTAAAACTGGGACAGGGAGGGTCAGCCTCACAGGAGCCCAGGGAAATGGCGAGAACCAGCAGACTCCTGCAGCTGAATCCCTAGCGTCTCCAGAGGTGCCAAGTGTATGGTGTCTGGGAAATCCCCATCACCTCTGACTCTTCTTCAGTTCTGGTCCCTGCGGGGTTCCTCCTACTTGATTGACATCATGTTCTGCCTCCCCTGAGGCTTTAAGTGTTTTGGATCACAGTCCCATCTCCCACTGGGGTTTCTGTGTTTTCCCACAGGGTCTTGCCTGTCTCCCATCAGGCCTTACTTTCCTGTTAACAGGGCTGATCCTTCTTGGCTCCTGTGGGCTTTGGAAACCTCGCAGTGGGGAGTCGCCTCTATGGAACCTTCTAAGCTGGGAGGCTGTGCAGAGATGTGTTTTTTCACTTTGTTCTGACCAAAGAGCCTCTTTAAAAACATCAGGGCAGGTTTTCAAGTGGCTGTAAGTGATTTCCCACAGAAGCAGAGAGAGGAAACCAAAGGCTCCAGTCCCAGTTGGAAGCATCACGTTCCTCAGCTCCAGACTATGAAGAGCTCAGTTGGAATTGTGCAGAGAAGGAGGAAAAAAACAAAAACCCCGTCTGGATTCCAGGAGAGTCATTCATGAGGTGTCCGTACTTATTAGTGTTTTTCCCCACTGTGGAGAGTAATAAGCCGTAGAAACCCCTGGAACTAAAAACACAGTGTGCAAGTGTGAGCCTGGGTTCTTTCTGGAGTCTTCTCATACTGCAAGTTTCAGAGGAGCAGTCCCTGAGAGTTCTGGAACCCCAAGGTCATCTATTGGCTGTACTCAGGAGCCAGGATCTCTAAGGTCTCTAAGATCTCTTGGCTTGTATTTGTTAGGGATGTCCAGAGCCTGGCTGAACCTGGCTTTTCACTAAGGGCTGTGTGCCTGGCACAGAGACCACAGTGTCTTCAGGCACCAGCTGTGGCCCAGCCTGACCAATGCCTGTGTGTGCAGAGGGTAGGTTCAAGGACCTACCCCTGAGAACCCTGGCACAGGCACAGATGGAGGCTTCTAGTGAAGTCTAAGGTCCAGGACTGGGAATTGTATGTTTAAGGAGCATCCAAGGGGCTGCACCTTCTGACACACTTCAGAAGAAACCATGCATGGATTTGGGGCTCGCTATAAAGACTCCATCTTCGAAGGACCAAGACTGGCCAATTTCACCTGTCCCCAGCCCTGAGTGCTCTTGTCTGGGCTGCTGCCTCTGACAAAGGGATGTCACTTTTTCTGAGGGCTGAAGTCACTAGCTCCCTACCACCATGGAAAAGTGAAGCTGCTCTCCCAAGGTATCTGTGGCAGGCCCAGCGTATTCCAGACTGGCTGCTGCGTGGGCTGGCCTTGCTGAGAGGCTGTGCCTTCTGCAAATGGGGCACATGCCTTGGACTTTGGACTAAGTACTCCTTTTTTCTACCAGCTGTGACTCTGTTCTATTCACCCACAGATGAGTGAGTCTCCACTGGGATGCACCTACCATATGAGGCAGTTTTGCTACCTCCTTATTAGACATCTCTGGGAGGATTAAGGTATTCCAGAGGCCCACCCAGCCTCTGGCTCCACCTTACACACCCGCCTTGGCCTGTGCCCTCAGGTTCTGACAGCCCAGTCTCTGCCAGTGCCCATGTGTGTTGTTGTGTTCCCTCTGCCCAAACACTGTCCCAGCCAGTCTGCATTTGCCATCTAATGCCCAAGCCTCCACACATTACCTCTGTGCTCTTTACCGAGCACAGCAGAACCGTATCTTAATGCATGCCTCACAGGACTCTCGGCAAACAGCAGCTAGTGTACAGGAAGCACAGAGACAGTCAGCTCCATCTCTGCTGCCATCCTCTTGGGAGTCTAAGCTCTGGCAACTAGTGTGATGGATAGGAGGAAGGACATCCAAGCAAGTGGTGAAGCTATTCCTGGCTAAGCGAAAGCAGAAATAGGAAACTTATAAAACAGACCTGGTGTCCCCCTTCATCTAGAAGGCTAGGAAGGCACCTGACTCCCCATTCCCTTGCCGTGATCCCAGCATGCAGCCTGCAGCTTGGTAATTCCACCAGCTAGTGCTGGCTCTGCAGAGATCGCCAGCCATGTCTGCTGGCTTTGGGTGGCACTAAGGGAAGGCATTGTAAAGGCTCCCAAGTTTGCAATTAAAACAAGTAAGAAGGGTTTTCAGGATATGAGAGAGAAGGAGCTGAGCTGAGCAGGCATCTCTCTTAAACAGACGCTGTGCGGGAGCTGTATAGATGGGGTTTTACCAGCAGCCCAGCATGGGCATCTGAAAACTTGAAAGCAACCAAGAACATCTTTTCTCCTAACCCAGCATTTTTAAGCTCCTAATATTATTTCATATTTAAAGGTGACAGCAATATCTTTAACGTTCTTCTATTGGATTAATAACGTTTAATGTTCAAAGCAATAAAGTGGAATGCTTTTATATCACTCATGGAAAACCCAAGTTTAAGAAAAAAGACCACACACACAAATGTCGATAGCCATAAACTCCAAAACCGGGTGCCTGGGCTTGTGAACAGCCAGGTGGATAAGTGGGTGCCGTGGCTGCGTCGTGAGCAGGGGAGGCCCACTCGTGGCAGTGAGCACGCAGAGCCCTCGCCCCTCTCCCGCCATTCGTCTCCACCCAGCAGCAGAATATGACAATGCTAGCATTTTTCATCCCCCTGACGTTACCCATTAATAAAGCAATGATCCAAAAGGGGCTTTGCTGAGTCGGTTCTTTATGCGCCCATCACTCACAACGAGATAATTTCACACAGGATCGTTTTAAAATTAAATGACGATAAAAATGCTCTGCTGTTCTGTGTTCACCAGTTCATGGAAGTCCATCAAGTCATTAATGTGTCATGACAAACTGCTCGATGGATACAAGAGTAATTAATTATTTGAATAAATAACAAGTTGAACTTGGGGCTTTGAACCACAGTGACACCAAGCAGCCCGTTAAGGGTGTCCTGGAAGCCTCTTCAGAAGAGTTAAAATGTGCGCTGGGGGTTGGGAGTGATGAAGCCGTGTGGTAAGCGGAGGGTGAGATTCTGCGGGGAGAAAGGCACAGCGACATTCCCTTGCCCACCTGCGGTGCAGTGTCAAAAGTTCCTTGGCAGCGGCCGTTTCAAGATACCACTTGATCAGCGATGACTTCAGAGAACAATTAGACAGATTTTCATAATCACCATTAATCTCTGCATATTTTGCAAGATAATTACAGCAATTATTATTTAGATTTCTCTTTTATATGCCCATTGTAGAAAGGAACAAGTGCTTATTATCCTGGAGAGTTCAAAGAACCTTGGGTGAAAATTCTTTGTCATCTCTGTGCTCATTATTTCAACTCGTGTAGCCTGGGAAAGTTCATCAGTTGTGGAAATTAGAGTCATTCCATGGCGCTGTTGTTAAACCTCGAGGCTGAGGTCGGGCCACTGCCTGGAGTGGCTGGTGGGATTGTTTGCCCGGGATGGGGGTGGTGTCTGAGGAGATGATCGTGATGCCTTGGAATTGCTGTCAGATGACAGGGAATATGTGTGACAGGTACAGTCAGAAACAGAAGGTGGCCTCACACTTATTTTCTCTGGAAGATCTACAAAGTGAACTGGCTGCCAATATTTAGAGGGGGTGGGGGGATGTATGCGTGCAGGTACATGTGTATGTGGTATATGTGTGCATGTACGTGTGTGTGTGTGGTATATGTGTACATGTATGTACGTGTGTGGTGTATGTGTGCATGTACATGTATGTGTGTGGCGTATGTGTACATGTATATGTGTGTGTGTGGTACGTGTATGTGCGTGGTTCCCATATGCCCTCTAACGGTTAATGTTAAACTTGGGTAGCTCCAGGCTTTGTACCTGACAGAGACTTGACAGACGCAGCACACCCCATGACATTTGCAGATCACAGTGGATGCTGCTTTAGTTGTTGGTTCAGTCCCAAGCTACCCTTTCATCCCCTGTCACCAAAACCTAGAGCGCTTACCTGCTCAGACGCTGTGTGGGAAGTGCCGTGGTGCACTGTACTATCAGGACACAGGCTTCTGTGTGGATGAGTGCCCCTTCTCTGGCATGAGGTCCCGGCCATGGTAATGTTCAGGTCTTCATCCTTCCACACCCTCGTCCTGCGGGTGGTCAGCAGGGGACAGAAAGAACAGGACTTGACTCCACTGTCAGAGAGGAAGATGATCTTGGTGGTAGAATTGTCACCTTAGGGGTCTGGGTTTGGCTTGGCAGGGTAGTTTTTTGATCTGTTTTGTTTTGTTTTATGGAGGGATGTTGTGTTTTGATCTGTGATCTGTGAGTAGTCTCTTCAATTTTAAATAAAATTTGGGACACTATACCTTTCTAGTGTGTGCTGTTCACAGTCTTGTTGTTATTGCTGAAATACTTGAGAAGATAGGAATCAGTCATGTAAGCAAAGTAAAGGGCATTCGCTTGGATTGGGGAGATGGCTCTATCAGTAAAGTGCTTATCCTACAAGAATGAGGACCCGAGTTCAAGCCCAGAAACCATGTAAGTGTAAGAGCCAAACGTGGTGGTGTGAGCATGTAACCCTAGAGTTGGGGAGATGGAGACGGGGGGTGCGTGGGGTGTGCCCAGCCAACCAATGAAAGACACTGTCAAAAACCAGGCAGCTAGCACTTGAGGGCTGACATTTGGCCTCTTCACACACAGGCGTACATCACAGATGCACAGATAAAGGGATACGAGTGTCCCTTGGTCATAGACCTGATTTCTGTACTGTGGCTTCCTTTGCATGCCCCACCCCGCAGTCCTCCCGCAACTCAAAGGACTGCAGTCAGGATGCGGTGTGTAGAGTGGGGACTGTTGAGTCTGGTGTGTGCAAGGCAGGAGGTGGCCCAGACAGGCGTTGTTCTGTTGGTTTCAGGGGTGCACAAACAGGTGAGAGAGCACACAGCACTTAGGAAACTCAACAGTAAGGAATGCTGAGCAGGTTGGGGTGCCTGGGTACTAGGGGGTGGGGGAACCCAGAGTATACAAGTCGGATAGATCCATATGCCAAGGTTCTGTGAGCTTTAGGAAAGAGCTGAAGTCTTCAGGTAAAGGAATAGAACAGTGAGGCCTGCACTTGAGATTCTGGTGGCCATGAAGGATGTCTCCCGGAGAGAGCCCATGGTATGCTGCCATGGCCCTCCTAACCCTTCTCAGACATTTTCAGCTCTTAGCTCTCCGTGAGTCTTTTGATGTCATCTGGGAAAATGCTCCTAACCCTTCTATCATCCAAGCGGTAGACTATAAGGCCACTCAGCAGCACCGTGGTCCAGTGGACTGAGGCCGCTCAGCAGCACTGTGATCCTAGCAAGTCCTATACCCCCGAGGATAGGCAGGATGCTCCCCCAAATGCCCAGGGCTGTGTTGATATAGATGAGTATGTCTTTTACCACAGGTCCCTCTCTGCCCTTTAATTGCAGAAGATAAGAGAAGGGCACCAAGTCTGAGACCTTCCGTTTCCGTCACTTGCCGTCCAGTTTTGAGAAGCCTATGAGTGGGAGCTGAGAGACTGGCACCCATATGTGTTTGCTCTTCATGGCATCACTTGCTGTCACAAACTGCGGCATTCTGGGTGGCGCTCACACCTTCTCAAGCCCTGCTGCACTACAGTTACACAGGAACTGTGAAAATGCTGGTGCCAGAGACACCCTCTCATCTGATCCCAGGCTGGGGGAGCTCATGTAAAACTCACTACATGAGCAGCTAGGGGCCAGTTAGTGATCCAGTCAGCCAGTCAGCTCTGCCACTCACACACTGGGACACGAGCCCCACCGCAGTGGTCAGGCCACTGTTCGCTGTTGCCTACTCAACAGCAGGTGCCTGCCATGTGCCAGGCACTGTCTAGGAGCTTGTGAGACAGCTGTCATGGAGCCACATTGGTGGAGCTGGGGTAAGAGGGGCATTGAGACGGTTCCTCCAAGCAGCCAGTCCAGAAGCCTCCCTGAGCTTCACCCTTCTGTAGAGATGAGAGTCACAGCCAGCACTTCAGATGTTCACATCACACGTTCTCCTGAATCCTTGCATCTCACCCGGAATAAACAGACCCATGTACAGAGGCCTGGTGAGCGATATAAGGATACCAAAGCATCTGAAAATCTATGTGAATTTTGTCCTCAGAGATGCAGCCCCTGTCAATTTCTTTGCCTCATTACCTCCCCTAATACTTAGGACTTGAGATAGCCAACAGTTATAGTCACTCAGGGTTCTGTGGGCCAACAGGTGGTTAAGACTAGATGGTCATGAATGGAGCCGTCCACACATATGGCAGGGGACAACTCCATTGGTGTGGAAAGAGCAGAACCAGGACCATTGGCCTTCACTCCACACAGGCAGCCCAGCTGGGACACAGCAGTGGGCCACACTCCCAGGTGTACAAACTGGTATCACATAGCCATTGTGACACCATTAGCCAAAGCAAGTCACACTGTGAAGCCCTGATGGAGGAGAGGGAAAGCAGATCACACTTTATGGTGGCGTCCATGTCAAAAGTGCTCTGCAGAGGGACGTGTGCTGGATTCGGTCCATGTGGCATTTTTACAGCCTGTCAACCCGATCCACTCTCAGATGCCTCTGTCCTAGCCACAGGGCTTCCTCTGGCTGATGCGGGGTCACTAGGGAAAAAGAAAGGATCCCAGTATTAACTTTCTTTGCATCTACTTTAGGGTACTTTCTGTGATGCCTCAGAGATATGTACTTTATAATTAAGAAATGTAGTGTTTGAGATAGTTACTATTAAAAATTGGATATCAGCCCTGGGGTAGACATAATAGCCTTGTGTGTGTGTTGCTGACTTGACAGGAAATCAGGTTTGATTGACGCAACATCATCTTTCCTCAGTTGACGAGTAGAATCGGAAAAGAGTCCTGTCTTGCACTTCAGTGCCTTGTGCCTGGAGGTCTTAGGCTGGACTCTGCCCCCAGACTGAACTTGTGTTCAGCTTCCGTTGGCATAGGTGTATGTTGTACATACCCACAGGGACAGCACCAGAGTAGTTCTGTCTTCTTCCTTAGGGTGGACACTGGGGCATCCATGGGCTGTCACAACTCAGCACTGGGGTTAGTTGGCCTCCGTCGCAACTGAGGCTGTGCCTAGGCTCTCATGATGCCAAGCCTCAGCTGCTCTCCATGGCCTTTTCATGCCTTCGGAACACCATGCCAGTAGCACCTGGAACACTTACAAGACTCTTACTCTTGCTTCCTTGTACCAAACTCTGCTGCTGGCAGAGGTGCAGCCTTGGCCCCCTCTAGACCATAAGGTCTGTGTGCTGAGAAACCACTCCCCAGAAGATTTTGTCTCAGTGATGCTGGTATTTTCTTAATCACAGCTTATTCTTCAGCCCAAGATGACCAGTATTAATTGTCCAGCAGAGCAAAGGCTCTACTTTAATGGTTCTAGTGTCTTGCTAATCACAGCTGATTCTTCAGCTCCAACTGACCAGAACTGCATAGGCTTGTTCCAGGATAGCACAGGATAGAGTCTTGACTTCCCTCAGAAACTGCACAAGCTGGGTCTCTACCATCTGTGCTGCTCTCAGCATTGTGTTCTAAGTTCCCACAACAGTTCAGTAAGCTCTGAACAATCAATGCCTTTTCCAGCCCAAAGTTCAAGTGACTCCTCAGTCCTCCCAAGCATGGCCATGTCTGTCATAAGACCCCACAAACCTGGTACCAATATGTCTCTCTTAGGGTTTCTATTGTAATAATAAAACCCCATGGCCAAAACAACTTGGGGAATCTTATCTTTCTATATTACAGTCCATGGTCAAAAGTCAGGCAGTAACCCAGAGGCAGGAACTGAAGTGGAGGTCATGGAGAGCTGCTGCTTACTGGTTTGCTACCCACGGCTTGCTCAGCCTGCTTCCTTATACAATCCAAGTCGATGTACCCAGAGGTAGCACTGTCCACAGTGATCTGGTCCTCCCTCGTCATTAATTAAGAAAGTACTCCATAGGGATAAAAAATGTGATCAAAATATATTATGTGGAAATTATTTTTTAATTAAAAAAGACTTCATAGACTTCCTAGACTTGCCTACAGGCCATGTGATAGAAGCATTGTTCTAATGGAGGTTCTTTTTCCCATGTGACTCTAACTTGTGTCAAGTTGACAAGAAGAAAACTAGCTATGTTTATGACAGACGCTATATGTAGTCCCATACTAGCTCAGAAATGAGTGTAATAAAAGGGTTCTTTATTTAGGGGTGAACTCATAGAGTTCCTCTGCATGAGCAGGGAACAGGAACAAAATTCAGCAGCTGAGACAGAGAGAGAAAGAGACAGAGAGAGAGAGAGAGGGGGGGGGGGGGAGGGTGCCCAAGCTTTATGCCTATATTTATAGTACAAGAGACCACACCCAAGTGGGCTGGTATCTTAAAGGCTATTGACTGAAGGAGTTCCCACAGCACCTCCCCCTTTTGTCTAAATAAGAAAGTTCTAAGCCTAATACAAAACTATATACAATAAAAACAAATATCAAGTATAAAAATTAGAATTACAACCAGCATAAACAATATCAAGCAAGATACATATGGTAAATATTTTAATAGTTATTCTGTCCTAAGAAGTCTGAGTCTTGTATTAGAAGCATTTTAAAATGGTAAGCAGTGTAGTCAGTGGGGCCCTGAATACTGACTCTGCCTCTCTCGGCCTTTTAATGTGGTGGAGGTAATTCACGGCCAGCTCTGGGACTGCAGGTAGGGAGCTGTACTCACCACCTCAATTCTGGTAAGCAGTTGGCCTGTACTGCTACCAAGTAACTTGCAGCACGCTGCCCATAAACCCCACTCAAGTTCTCGGCCTCCTGAAAGAGCCAGAGTTCCTGCTTCCAGCATGAATTAGGAAGCCACCATTTCTTATGCTGAATCAGGAAGACCTCTCTTAAAGGAGCTGTGGTACCCCTGTTAACTGCCAGCAAACAGAACCCATCTGAAAAAAAAAAATGTGGCTACCAAGAAGCTGTGCTAAAGTCTGCTTTTTTGTGTGTCTAGAATTTCCTTTGAAGCTCTCTCAGGTTTTATGTGGATGTAGTTAGCCCAAGGTTGGGTATCAACTTATAGGTGAGACTGCTTGTTCGTTTCCCAGTTGCCCAGACCCCAAATCATCATGCAGAAATTATATTAATTGCAACACTGCTTGACCTATTAGCTTGGGCTTTTTATTAACTAACTCTTACATCTTAAATTAGCCCATTTCTATTATTCTGTGCACACCATTAGGCTCATGGTTTACTGTTAAGGTTCTGTCCAGCATCTGTCTCGTTCAGCAGCTACATGGCATCTCTCTGACTCCACTTGCTTTTCTCCTCTATCTCTGCTTGAATTTCTGCCCTACTCTATTCTGCCATGCCATAGGTAAAAGCAGTTTTATTCTTTACCCAATAAAAACAACACATATATAAAAGGACTTCCCACACCACAGCATGATCCCCCAAGGTGGTTCTTCTGATCTGGTCACCCTAGCTAGACTGGGTGGCTGGGAACGGCCCCATCTTCAAAGGTGCCATCCTGAAGTTAGCTCTCCCTAGTCTTTCCAGTCCACAGGCCTTTGTATGACTCACCTAGAAGCCATTTGGGATGACAGCCCAGGCACCAGCCATGGTCTCTGCACCGTACTCTTGTGCAATTGTTAAAAGCCCAAGTTAGAGCATCACCTGATGTGTAAAATTCCATGGCTGAGTGAAAAAGTACAGAACAGTTAAACTGTGATACTGGCTTTGTTAAAGCACATGCACACAAGCATGCACACACACAAAATGTATTTCTTTACACATGCAGATATGCATAGATGCACAGAACACAGCTAGGGGCCCAAGTGATGTGGGATGTCCTTATGTATATGTGTTGTTTTTATTGGTTGATAAACCTGTTTTGGCCGATGGCTTAGCAGAGTAAAGCCAGGCAGGAAATCTGAAGACAGAGATATAGAGAGAGTAGGCAGAGTCAGGGAGACACCATGTAACTGCCAAAGGAGAAAAATGCCAGAACCTTACCAGTAAACCGCAATCTAGTGGCAATCCACAGATTAATAGAAATAGGTCAGTTTAAGATGTAAGAGTTAGTTAATAAGAAACCTGAGCCATTGTCCAAACAGTGTTGTAACTAACATAGTTTCTGGGTGATTGTTTGAGTCTTGGCAGCCAGAAAGCAAACTGCAGTCTCTGCTTACACCAAAGGCCCACATAGACCCCTGGCCTGGGGTTCTGGGTGTCTTAACTTAGCTGGCCTTTGGGGATGGATTCCTTGGAAAACAGATTCGTATATTGAGACATTCAAATAATACAATTTAGTCTGGTGGTGGTTACATACACCTTTAATTCCAGCACTCAGGAGGCAGAGGCGGGCAGGTCTCTTGAGTTTGAGGCCAGCCTGGTATATAGAGTGAGTTCCAGGACAGCCAGGGCAACACAGAGAAACCCTGTCTCGAAGAAAAGAAAAAAAAATACAATTCAGAATTGTTCGTGTTGGTGTTAAGGTGAAAAGAGACCCTGTGGGAAGGTGCATCTCCCTTCCAGGGTGTTTACCCACATGAAGGTGACTGTGTGATGCTCAGCCAGCAGGCCACCAAGCTTGCTTCCAGTAATGGTGAAGTGGCTGTATGGGAATGGCCCTCATTCTGTGCCACACTTGTCTCCCCGAGGATGCAGTGAGTCCTCAGGAACAGGCCTTCCTCCAGCCCAGATCCTGCCTGACGTTCTGCACAGCCACACCCACAGTGCTTCCTCTTCTGCTCCTCAACAGGCTTCGGAGTTTCCGCCTTGGAATGGCAGGTGTGAGCACAGACTCACAAGCCTCCTGACCACAGAGGCCTCCTGTTAATCCCATGGATGTGATCCTGAGACAACTGTCTTCACCTTAAGCCAAGTGCACATGGTCTTGGAGCAAAGCCATTCCAGAGTTATCAAGTTAAAAGACTTTCCTCAGAGGACCACAGATGTCCTAGCTGGATTTCTGGTCTCTCCTGGGTGGAGGACGTGTCCTCCTGCCCTTCCTGTTCTAGAGCTCTCCAGGGACCTCCCTCACCTAACAAGGTGTTTGCACCAGAGGAGGGGCTAAGGCCTCACTCCTCTCCTGGTACTAGGGGTGTGGAGAGAAGTCACCCATCAGTTGAAGTGGCAGTGTTGGACATTTTGTGTACAGATGGGGTCTGGATATGATTGTGAGATCTGGGTTGTCTGTGCCCAGCAGACCCTGGGGAGTGGCCGTTAGTGCGAGACACCTGTAGTTTATTAGTCTCCAACTTCTTCACTTCAGTTTTCTGATTTTTTTCTACCTGTGGTGCTGGGGGTGGAACCCAGGGCCTTGCACATGCTTTAAACAAGGCCTCCATCACTGAGCTGTGCTCCCAGCCCTTGAAGACTCCTTTCTGGGGTACATCAAATAACTGGACTTATTATGGGGTTGGGGTCCTTGGTTCTTGTTTTTTTGAATGAAAGAATTCAGTCAAGATGCAGATTTTTCAGCAGAAGTTCATTTAGCAGAGCAAAGCCAGCAAAGAGAAATGGCGCGGGCTACCCCCAAGGTGGGTGCAGCCTAGTGCATTCTGTAATGTGGATTTTAAAGTTTTAGGAATATTTATGAGGTGACATATTGATGGGGTAAGGTGACCATTTTTTCCTCCCAACTCATGATGGACCATATTTTCCTTTCATGGTATTTCTTCCCATGGGACTAGGCTTCAGATCAAAACCACAATGCACACAGTATTTTAATAGTGCCAGGTCTTGTGAGGCTGCAGACCGTTCATTAGTCTGTATGGAGGGTGTAGCATGAGCCTAGCAGCAGCTGCAAGGACATTTAACCACAATGGCGTTCTGGCCGCTGGGAGACCTGGCTAAGATGCAGCCTTGGCTTTCTTCAGTCACCTCACGTCTCCCTCCTTACCTATGTGGTACCAGACCGTACCGGGACCTCCTTTCTGGATCAAGCTTCACTTGTAGCTGCCGAGAGAACATGCCAGGGAGGGCACTGTTGGGTACCCCGTGCATCATACCATGGTGCAGTACAAACATTGCATCTCTGCCTCTGGGACTCATGGGTAAGATGGTTTAATATGGATGCATGGAGTTCGTGAAGGGCCTTTTCCTCTGTGCAGCAATAATGTCATCATCCCTAGCCAACCGAGAAGCTTCTTTGTACATGGGCTTTGTGTTTTTATCTCATTGCAACAGGAATGGCCCAGATATTGTCATTTTCTTTTACAGTTGAAAGAAAGGCTCAGATAGTGACTTGTCCTCTGGCCGATGCTCTGGGAATCATACATCAAGTGACCGTAGGACTGCTGTGCTCAGCTCCTTCATGTTTGCTGTCTCGTCCCCACCCCAGTATTGCCGATGAGGGGCATTTACCCTGGCAGATGAAACTCTGACTCAGACTTAAGTGACTTACCCAGAACCCCATGGCTAACAAGATGGCACCGTTGCATGTTTGATTGACACCGGTGCCCACACTTCTTCTTCCTCTTGAGCGTGGGACTCCGGAATCTCTGGCTGTGACTGATAAATTGCTCCTCTTGGCTTATGAATAACATGGCAAAACAAATTACTTTGGGGACCTAGAAGGAAGTTGTTGGCCTTGTGTAAACTATATTGGAATGTCACCGAGCAGACAGCTCCGGAGGCGTCTACAAATATCTTCCAAAGATATCTCCAAAGTGAGTCACCCAGAAAGCAGGACGCCCCCGTGTTTTGGTTTGCAAATGAGTTTTGAGAAATGGCCCTGAGGTCTTGAGCTGTTGGCACTTTTCCCATCCCAATTGCAAAGGACTTTGGGAATGCCGCAGGAAAAGGAGAGGAAGGAACAGGGTACCAACTGCTTACTGCTCAGAGCTCCAACAGGTCAGGAGAGTAAAGGCCTCCCACCGTTCCAACTGCATTTAATATCATTTCAAAAACTACTACCTGCCAGTAAGCCTCAAGGACACCCAGGCACCGTTACCTGGGCTCCCTAACCCTGTGTGGTGACTGTAGATATAACAGAGGGGCTGAAAGTGGGGCCCTGTTTTGAAGTCTGCATTTTCACTACCCTATTTTATGACTCTTTATCAAGCATGTTGAGTTGAATCTAAGTGTCCTTGTCCCTGCTGCTTGTGGAGATGTCAGGAGGGATGGGGTTGACTGCTCTGGGAAATGGTGGAGGGCCCAGGGTCTGGAACCCTCAGGAGCTGGTCAGTGGGTGGTTTGTGTTGAGTCTGAAGAAGCCTGAGGCATGTGTCAAGATGGGGATCAAAAGCTAGCTCTAGGGATTCCTTTGTAAAATGAAAGGAGGAGGTGGGAACTGTGGTGGGGGCCGTTTGCCAGGCAGACTTTCTTACAGGTTCATAGCGTAATCTGTGGGAGCAGAAATTCAATCTGATGCCCAACCAGATGCAGCATGCAAATTGGACAGCTTCCCTGAGAACAGCGAGGCAGGGTCTGGGTCAGCTGAAGAGGAGAAAACACAGCTCTAGACTCTGGGCCACCAGCTTGGCTGCCTCCTTCCAGCGGGGGTGGGGCACGCAGCAGATTACAGCTTTATTTGTTTAAACCTCGGCATCTGTAAGCATTCACAGTCCTCTTGACTTGTGCTGCCTGGTTGTAAAAAGAACAGTTGAACGAGCTCATTGTTTGGGGCTCCTTTCTTTAATGTATTTTACAAACACGCGCAGTGACAGGCCTGACATGCAGATTTCTATGTACTCGTGCTTCAGTCTGGGATTACAGCATTAATAACACAGTTCCGTGCTTCGTGCCATTTTTAAGCATGATCGTTATGATAAAGGGCATATACTTAATTACAGGCCTGCTTAATTACAGCTCTGTTGAAGCTCGTTTGTTTAGGAGAATGCTAATTGCGCTACGGAGCCGCGGTACATCCTCACTTTCATCTGCTCCTTGTTGCTCCGATCCATGGAGCAGCATTTGTTAAAACTGCCACAGGGTTTTTTAAGTAAAAAGAAGAAAGCAGTGGCCTGACACTAAAGGGACACCGCTTCCAGTCAGATATCGGAGCCACAGTCCAGGACACTCTGCCCACATCAGACCCCTGACTACTCGTGTCAGATGCGTCTGTTGGCAAGGAGCGTGAGGCCCATTTTACAAGACAGGCTCAAAGGTGTGGTGTCCCTGTATGGACATAGCCATCTTTCCACCACAGGCCATGCCGGGAGCCTGTCCCAGCCCTGGAACTCCTGGGCGCATGACTTACGGAAGAGGCTGCAAGTGGGAAGGCTGAAGGTTCACCCCCTTGTACGAGGAAAGTAACAAGGGTCCTTCCTTGACTTTGCGGAAGAGACCTTGGGAGGACCACAGGCCTTTTACCTTTGCTCTCGCGTTACCTCCCAGGCTTGGAGGAGCCTTTGTAATGTCACCCTGGGAACCCAGCTGGACAGAGGACCAGGACCTGCTCTGGTGTCATCCCTGATTCTGTGACATGACCATGCACACAGGTCAGGGGATCAGGAAGAAGCCCTGCCCTAGTCCTTGCTGGTTGGCAGGGCACGGAGACCCTGTGAACCATGTCCCCCAGCGATGTGTGGCCCTGAGTGAGTCAGTGAGACGCTGGCAGCTAGGATGTGCTTCCACTCTTGAACAGTCAGGGTGAGAACACACCAGCCCTGGCTGGGGAAGGAGAGAGGAAGGAGGGGGACAGGGCTCCCTGGGAGAGGGGGACAGAGATGATTTATGGCCAGTCTTGGGGATCACATGAAAAATGCGTGCCATCATTCTAAGGATTATGTTTGCCAAACCTCTGAGTATTTTCAAATATGGAAGGCTGTCCAGGTAAGGCTCCTAGGAATGGATGCTGTTGAATCAGAAGGGGCTTCCCAGGATCCTAGTGCTAAACTCTGCAGCGCACAGACCCTACCCAACTCCCACAAGTATCTGTGCAGTGTGTCTTCCAAGAGGAAAGTGAGGCCCCCAACTGTAATTGGTCCAGCCAGCCCTTCTCCCTGTGGCTGTGGCTTCCTAGCAGACAGGGGCTTGTGCCCTCCTCAAGCCTTCTCTTATCCATCCCCACTCTGCCTGCTCCCATGTGTCAAATGCAGTGTGGGTTGCTAGGCAGAGTCCCACCTCCCTGGGGTAGCGGGCCAGAGTCTGCCTCTCCATTTCCGTATGGAGTTAGCTAAGAGTCCCACAATGTCCTCACTCTCTTCAAGGCTCTCAGGACAATCATGTGAGAATATCATGCAAGCTCAGAGCAGACCAAGTGGTGCCTGGATCCTGTGGCCATGCTGTGGCACTATGAACTTGAGAAGGGCACCTTCCACGTTCAGTGAGCAACTCACATTGATGTGTCCTACCAACACGGAGCCATTTGTTACTGTTGTTACTGTGCATGTCTTCCCTTTGTCCTGCATAATTACACCTAAACTAT
Source organism: Myodes glareolus (assembly GCF_982192425.1). Taxonomy (NCBI): domain Eukaryota; kingdom Metazoa; phylum Chordata; class Mammalia; order Rodentia; family Cricetidae; genus Myodes; species Myodes glareolus. The sequence goes on from NC_142046.1 coordinate 11,815,440, forward strand.
AAGGTGTTAGATTGAGCCTGGTAAAATCCATGCTCTGATGTAGCCCAAATGTCAGCATTCTGCACCCTTCATCAGATTCCACTATTAGCCATTAACAAGCATTCCTACTAGGTCCCTATCAGCCATATTTCACTTAAAAAACATCCCGTGTTTCTTCTTAGCTAGCTAGTGATGTCCTGTCCTGACCCCCTTCAGAGCAGGTGGTTAACCTGCCTCTCAGTACCTAGGCTGTGTCATGTAGAAGGGGGATGTGAGTGCCATTCGTGGAAGCCAGATGACAATTTCGTGGTGCCGATTCCCTCCTTCTACCTTTGTGTGATCCCAGGGCTCAAACTCAGTCTCGTGCATCAAGCACCTTCACCCACTGAGCCGTCTCAACAGCCATACTGTGTATAAATGTGCACGCCTGCATGCCTGTCTGCACCACATCCAGTGCTCATGGAGGCCAGAAGAGGGTGTAAGATCCCTCTGGAGCTGGAGTCACAGATGGCTGTGAGCTGCCATGTGGATGCTGGGAATAGAACCCAGTGTCCTCTGCAAGATTCTAAGTACTGAGCCATCTCTCCAGTGCCTTGCCACCACATACACTAGATTCTTTAAATGCAATTTTGTCCGTTAAGTATGACCTGGAGGTCATGTCTGCTTAGGTGTGTCCTGTGTGCTGCGAGCCCTATCTGGGCGGTTCATCTTGAGCTCTGCCCTACTGGTTCTACCAGATGGGCTAAGATCTGTTCTCTATGAGAAGAGTGTCTGACTGCCCAGCCTCCTGTTGTGAGTCCCCTTTACCAAATGTCACCTCAGTCTCTTTACCAAATGGCTCCTTGCAGTCAGGACTGAGTACAAGGGGCTTCCATCTCTGTTGCCAGTATAGGCAGGGGTGTATCTGCCACCACCATCCTGGTGGCCACATCATCGTGCAGCCTCATACTTCTCACAGTGTGAAACGTTCTTCTTCCCGCTGCTGTCTAATAGACTCCAGGTGAGGACGTCACTGTAGAAGTGGGTGAGGAACCTTATTAGCCCCTGCACGGTGGCGGGAGCAGTGCTGTGCACATGCAATGCACCCTTTTCTGTGAGAAGTAAAATACGATAGTTACCTGTGTCCAAGCATCGTAAGCCAGGGCTTCCAGGTTCCTGCCTCCAGCCTGTGTGACCTTGGTGTCGGCTCCACCTCTGAGCCTCTGTTTTGTCATCTCAAAAGCATCAGAAGTGATCTGAGGGCCCTGAAACCAGCAAGCATTCGAGGGCAGAGCACACAAGAGCGTGTGTGGGGTGAACAGGAACTTAAAGCTCACATTGGGTGGTGAGTGGCAGGAGCCATTGTGGCCTTTCAGGGTGTTGATGGGACTTGCCTCCACCCCTGAGAAGCTTGTGGCTTTCCAAGGATCCTCCCTTCGCAGCACTGTCTGCTGTGACATGCTCACAGGTGGTAGTGGGGCATTTGCAGTGGGTGTGTGAACCACTTGGGACTTTGTCCCTCCTTGCTCTGCTAGTCACATGCACCATGCCAGCATTCAGCCCTTCTCTCCCGGGTTGTAGGGCCCATCTGCAGTGGGAGATGGCCCCTGCAGAAGGGGGCTCCCAGTACAGGCCAGCCCTGCTCTTCATTCCCTCCCTCCCTGCAGTATTACGGCCACAGCTGACTGCTCACTGTGTGGCACATCCTGCAGACCAGACGCCGGAACGGATTCCGTTCCTTCCCTCCTGCGTTTTCCTTTCCTCTCCTGCCCCAGCCCTGGAAGGTGGTCCCAGCGTTTGAATGCCAAGGAAGTCTTCATTTTAGGAAATGGGCAGAGGGGAGGCCCAGTGTCCATGCTGAATCCGTGATCTACCACAAACCACCCTCTCACTGCAGGCTGCAGGTTCCTACGCTAAAGGCCAGATGTGTAGGCTGAACTTTGCCTCAGCTCTGTCCTGATTCTGCAGGGCACCGTCTCAGTCAGCAGCCCAGCTCTCTGTGCATGGGTCACACTGTGAGGGCCCTGCATCACACGCTCCTCTGTGGCAAGACTGCCACCAGTTTAGGGGTGGAGACCTAGACACAAGTCGATTGCAGAGGCTATGGTACAGAAAGGAACTGAGTTTCCAGGTCCCTGAATTCCTCATTCACAGGCTGCTCATTCCACACCCTTCCCACATGTCCAGCTGGAATTAAACACTCAGGGCAAGTCTTGACTCAGCCCTGAAGCCGTGACAAGGAATCAGTAACCATGTGTTCTCTCTTCCCCACATACACTGCACCCACTCTGCTCTGCCAGGCCCTGAGCAAGTTCCTGGCCTGCTTCACTGTAGACACATAGCACACCTCACAGCCATTAGCCAAGCTTCTTTTTCATGTGACTTCACAGCAAGTCCAGCCCAGGGCTCAAGCACAATCCTGACCACCAAACTACTTGTCTTTCCACGGAAACTCTGATGAATACCCAACACCACCAAAGAGAGACGGGTCAGCCTACAGAATGTACAGTGGACATGCTACTGCCAGCTTCCTCCCAGAATGCATCTCTGTCCCCTCGCAGCCATACATCACTTTCTTCCTGCTGTCAAGCCCCAACTACTTATGACATAGGCCAGAGCCCTGGGTGAGGAGAGAGCTTCCATACCGGCCCTGTGCTACTTCTCTCTGCATCGGCTACACTCAGGGGGCCTCTCAAGGCATCTGCATCCCTGGGCATGGAGGGTAGTGTCCCACTCTGCAGCTTCACTCACTAGAGCTGGGCAGCATCTGCCTCCAGCCAGGGAGTGATTGGTCCTCCCTGTACTGACATCTTAGGTTCCTGGACAGCAGTGGTGTCTTCAATGCGTTCCTCTCCTTTCCTCTCTTGCAGCAATGGATGGTGTGCCATTTATGATTTCAGAGAAGTTTTCCTGCATTCCAGAAAGTGTAAGTTTTATGCATGCTCGCCTCCCCTCCCCTACCTTAACCTGAAGTCCCTCGATGTCTAGTCACAAGCTGCTCTTAGCACCCTGGGACCCTGGGCCTGGGGAAGCGTCTCTGCCTGTGTGCTGAACCCTAAAACCAGAAGGCACAACTTGTGAGAGCTGGGGTACGTTCTGCTCGTCTTGGGCCCTTCAGCCGGGGCCTGCACCTAGCAGATGCCTGAGAAGTGGAAGAAAAGAGCAGCTAGAGTCCAGGATTCTAGAGACACTAAGCAGAGTGTGTACGGCCACGCTTTTGCATTTGAGCCTTGTCTCACAGGTCGCAGGGTTTCCCAAGTTTGGCTTCCTCGTCTAGCTGTTTGTTTGAGACTGGCTGTCGCTGTGCGGTCCCGACTGTCTCAGAACTAGCTCTATACACCAGCTGGCCTTGCACTTACAGAGAGCCACCTGCTTCTGCCTCCTGAGTGCTAAGATTAAAACATGCACTACCACAACCAGCCTTAACGTGTTTTTTGTTTGTTTGTTTTTGTTTTTGATTTTGTTTTTGTTTTGTTTTGTTTTGTTTTTGAGACATATAGCACTGGCTAGCCTGAAACTCGCTTCATCGATCAGGCTGTCGTCAAACTCAGACCCACCCGCCTCTTCCTTCCTAGTGCTGCTCCTCCACACATGGCCTTGGTTTTTCACTTCACGGTGATGGAGCTGGCCTAGTTCCCCACTGTCATTGCTGCGTTCTGTGTGTCCTGCATGCTCTGCCATGGTGCCGAGAGTCAAGTGCCTCTGGCTCTGGTCTCTGTTTAGGTTGAGCCCTGAGCCCTCTTGAGTGGGAGAGGAACTAGGCAAGCCAACCAAGAGCAGAGGCCAGTATCTAGACCAGGAGAGGCCACAGCCAGGACCCTGTACCGGGCTCCGTTCCCTCCTGGAGACACCCCTCCGATAGTGCCTGATCCTCAGGACAGCCTCTGCCCTCACTCAGCTGTACAAGCCTGGGCCACGCTGGGTCAGTAAACTTGTTTCTGGCTTTTATTCTTCCTGTAGAAGATTGCTTTGAGGCATCACTAAGCACCAAGGCCCTAGTTTGGCCCAGCAAAAGACCCCTCAAGTGTTTTTCTTGGACCCAGTTTAAAACCACCCGCCTGGCGATCCGACCTGCTCTGTCGTTTCCATTTTTATGAAATATAATAGGCCTCCTCTGAGCCCTCTGGTAAGCAGCTTAATCGTGAAAAATGCTCCTGACGTGACATGGGGAGCCTGAGGAACTTCCGCAGACTCCACTTGGCTGCGTTGCCATGGAGACACTGGCACCTCTCCCGCATGCTCCCTGGGAGAGGCAGCTCTGCCCTGCTCACCAGCTCCAGTCGGGAAAGTTTAGTGGACTAGTTAGGGCCTAATGATGCAACAGCTGGACCTCTGCTGGCTCCTGGGCCAGGCGGGCAGGCGGCCCCGTCCTCACAACATGAAGGCTGGCATCCTCAGCAGAGCCAAACTGTTTTGTGGCTACTGGAAGAGCAACCCCAGGAGCTCGGGGTCTAATTTGGTGGCCCTATCCCAAGTTTGCCCTCACAATGTGCTACTGCCAATTCAGCAAGTGCTCAGGGCCACAGATGCAGGCCAAGCCCGGTGTTAAGCCCTTCCAAGTACTTCTCTGTTTAATCCCCCTGCAGCCGGACCAGAAGGGCCCACCCATGCCACTTTTAACAGGCTTTTAAATGTGGCCTTCAAAGTAAGTAGTGGGGGTGGCATCCAGATGCCTCAGCAGGTAAAAGGGCTTGCGGCAAAAGTCCAATCACTGGAGTTCAATCCCAAGAACCCACATTAAAAAAGCCAGATACGGTGACGTGCATGTGTAATCCTAGCACCCCTAAGAGATGGCAGTCATGAGCCAGCTGGCCTGGAGTACAGAGGACAGCAGAAACAAGAGACCCTACCGCAGCAAGGTGGAAAGAGAACCCACTCCTCAGAGTTGTCCTCTGACCTCCACATGTGTGTGTCCACACTCACACTCTAAAAATCTGCTGAATAAACAAATAGAGAAGATTAATTCTTCCTGCACCACAAGGCAGCCAGTTGGGATCCAGAGCCTTAGACTCAGGAGCCAACCACTGGCTCTCACCATGCTTGACATCCAGGTAGCCCAGTGCAGGTGCTAACCCCCAGCCCACTGCAGGACTCTGAGTCTAAACTGACAAGTCCTGGCTTCTGTGTGGATCTCAGGTTCTACCTGCGGGCGAGGCTGCAAGAGGTACCTGTATTCTGCACTAGCAACTGCCCTCACGGGAGAAGCTCACAGTCCAGCCGCTCACCTGCACTGACTTTCCTAGTCTGTGTTTTTGCCGAGAAATGTTCCACTGTCCACGGAATTGCAGAGCCCTGTTAAAGTGCGGCCTCTCACTTTCACCACCCCGATCAGCAAAGCATTAGCTGACGGTACCCATTTCCTTCTTCCGTCTCTATCAAAGACCTGGTCCTTCCCTAGATACTGCAGACCCTTGGAACTCCCACCGCTCTGTAGAGACACCAGGCAGTGTGGCCTCTGGTAACTGCTTCAGACACTTCCAGCCTCGAATCCCATCACAAAAGCTCACTTTCTCCTTTGGTGTCAGGAAAAAAGATAAGCTAATTGACCATAGGCACACCTTCTGGGAGGCCATGGCTCCTACCCCCACCCCCAGTGCTGTGGATATGTGACCAAGTTGTCTTGTGGTTCGGAAGGCTCGGCTCACCACTGGACCTGTAAGGGCTGAGTGTCACAATGTCTACTCCTGTGGTGGGTCTGAAAATCTAGGGTGGCTTGACCATCACAGTTGTCATAAGAGCGATGGGCTTTCTCCAGCCATCAAAAGGGTGACTTCGTCTGTATTTTCAGATGCAGCCATTTGATCTCTTGGGAATCACCATCAAGTCCCTGGCAGAAATTGAAAAGGAGGTAAGTATGCTGGGCTTGCGACACTGCTGACTCTAGCGTCCCTGTTCCTCCATCAGGGCTGGGTTCCAGAAAAGGTGGGTGCAAGAGCCCTCCTGAGGAAAAAGTCAGTCATTTTGAGCGCACCCATCACTTGCCATAGACCATGACCAGTGTCTTGTCCTGTCTCTCGTCATTTTTCACCAGGACCATCTCAGATTGGACCAACTCTTGATCCAGAGGAATGTCCTAGGCCCCTCATACTTAGCCAGGTCCCCCCTTCCCGGCTGCTTTGATGGCACCTGAGCATCATAAGAAAAACACCAGGAACAGGGTCCAAAGGAAAGTTCCAAGGAGACAGACCCAAAACTGTAGGGTTCCACAAAAGGCCAGGCCTGCTGGGGTTGCCCGTTAGGTGGCCAGCATCAGTGTGCACATCCGCTATGCCGCGGTCACGTGCTGCCACCAGAGCTCCTCAGAGAGGAGCATTTGTCTCACAGATGGAAGTGCCTGAACCATTTCAATATCCTTGGTTCCTTGGGGTTTTCTTGTATGTACCCAGCCAGCAGAAGCAGGCTGCATTATTGAAAGATGGCTGGAATCAAGGAAAATTGAATCAATGCAGTACAACAAATTCCTAAACCCGTCAAAGCAAAAACAAGACAAAAAACTCCCCCTTTGTCTTTGATTCTCAGTAAATCATAAAAACATGATTGTCACCTATAGTTTTGTTTGCTTGCTGGCTGGCAACAGGAGGAATGGCTGGCCACAATGCTAGAAATCTAGGTGTAGATAGAATTTCACATCCGCTGTGAACAGCCTTTGCCGGAGCTCCAGCATAAGGCAGACCTCCCCATGGGATGGAGTCTGTGGTACCCAGGGGAGGCTTTGAGAGCTGCACTGGAGAACAAGATAGACCAAGGTCACATAGACAGATTTGGAGCATCCTGGCTGCCTGACTGGCAGGGCTTCTTTCCGCCTGTGCAGGGGTAACAGGAGAACCAGCCTCAGAGTATCAGCCAGTGCTGTGTGCACAGGTGGAAAACTCGGGTGCAGACAGGTACCCAGTGCTGGGGTTGGGTGCTACAGAAAGGGGCATCCAAACTTCCTCCCCTCCTGACCACCCTGCCCTTGCCAGTGGGCCTTGCCAGTAGCGTCTTTTTCCTAAGCACTCACATGGGCACAGTCCTTGTATTTGGGGCTATCTTGTTGTCACCCTGAGTGACCAAGTGACCTCCTTCCTCCTTTGTATGAGGCAAGATTGAAGCCTAGTTTTGTCCTGTGGCTGGAAGTCCCTTGAAGGGGCCTGTCTGAGCTGGTGGGGACAGTAGGGGCTTGTCTGGGTCCTAAGACCCAGTTGTCAGGCTAGGGCATGTGATATCCACACCAAATGTCTGGGTTCTCCCTCTTCTAAGGGCTGGACACCTGGGCAGACATGTTCTTATGATGTATGTCCTTCACCTCAGTACTGAGTTGGGGTGTGGCTTCCCTCAAGACACAGCACTGGATAGTGAGGACAGCTCTGGAAGGAGCTTGTGGGCCTGATCCCATCTCTTCTCATCAACTTCTCTGAGTCTGTTTCCTCTTCTGTCAGGTGGGGCAGTAAAGGAAATACCAGCCGTGCTTAATGGGGCTCTGCTGAAACTGTTGGGTTTGGGGGACTCTGCTGAGACTGTGGGGTTTTGGGGGCTCTGCTGAGACTGTTGGGCTTGGGGGCTCTGCTGAAACTGCAGAGTTTGGGAGCTCTGCTGAGACTGTGGGGTTTGGGGGGCTCTGCTGAGGCTGTGGGGTTTGGGGGACTCTGCTGAGACTGTGGGGTGGGAGGGTCTGTTGAGACTGGGGTTTGGGGGCTCTGCTGAGACTGGGGTTTGGGGGCTTTGCTGAGGCTGTTGGGTTTGGAACCTGCAGAGCTGGTAGCATCGCCATCACCACTGCCCATCACTACGTCCTCCCTTTCCATGGGGCAGGGGCAGGAGGCAGTCTGCCTGTCCTGGTTAGCAGCTGAGGGATACCATCTTGTTTTGTTTCTCACTGTGAGTCTCGGTAAGAAGACAGGCTTGTAGTTGTGGCTGAATATGTTAAAGTTGCCTTAGGGAAGTTGCAGAAAGGTGGGAGAACAGCAAGTGGACGTGGGGTGTGGAAGCGTAGTGAGGGTCACCACGAGTGGGAGTGGGGTGTGGAAGCGTAGTGAGGGTCACCACGAGTGGGAGTGGGGTGTGGAAGCATAGTGACGGTCACCACGAGTGGGAGTGGGGTGTGGAAGCATAGTGAGGGTCACCACGAGTGGAGTGGCACAGCGTCTGTCACTGAGGACTTGCCATCCGCGTGTTTAGGGCGTCGCCACCCACATTCTGAAGGACAGAGCGTCCTCTGCAACACTCGGTGGGTTTCCTGGGAGAGGCTTGGTGTTGCCTCTTCTAACCCTGATTGCAGTGTGGCTTCTGTCACACAGACCTCCATCGTGGCCTCATCCAGTGTTGGGAGTCCCTTAGAACAGGCGTGGTGTCCCCAGGAGCTGGCATTGTGTTGTCTGGGTCAGGACCCTTGGTTCCCCGCTGGCCCGGCTGCCCCCGGTGCAGGAGCCCAGGGTCTGTAGGTGTGTTCACTGGCTGCCAGTTCTGTGTTATACCTTGTTGAACCCCACCTCTACGTAAACAAAACATAGGGTGCTGAAGGCAGGCGATCACCTTTAAAGTTTTTGTCATTTATTTATTTCATGGCAGCGATGCACAGTGTGGGGTCAGAAGACAGCTTGCTTAACTGTGCTCTCCTCCGTCACGTGAGCTCCACAGGTAGAACTCGTGTTATCGGGCTTGGCAGCCTCTTTCCCCAGTGAGCCATCTCGCTGGCCCGGATGAGCATCTTTGACTTTGGAGCACAGGCTAAAGACCTGAACATCTAGGATCTTGCCCCTAGCTCCCCGCCACACACACAGTAGAGCAAAGTGTCTGAGAAGCTCTGCCTCCGTGTCTAGCCACCCTGCAAGAGAAACCTGGACTGAGCCCCTGGCAGTGACTAGGCGGTCAGCAGTGGCTCCAGTGAAGACAAGAGGACCAAGTGTGGCTTAATAAGTATATCCCTGTCCCCTCTCCTGGGGGGGGGCACAGCTTGAAGAAATAGTGTCCATTCCTGAAGGCAGCTGGTCAGTCTGTCCAGCCAACATCGGGCTGAGAATCTTAGTCACTGTGAAGAGACACCATGACCAAGGAAGCTTACAGAAGAGTGCATGAGATTCGGTGCTTGCTTTCAGTTTCTGAGGGCAGCTTTCAGTTTCTGGCGGGCAGGGAACACAGTGGCAGGCAGGCAGGCAGGCAGGCAGGCAGCACAGTGGCAGGCAGGCAGGCAGGCAGGGAGGCAGGCAGGCAGGCACAGCACTAGTGCAGAAGCTGAGAACTCACATCTGATTCACAAGGTCATGGCAGAATGAGCAAAACTAGGCCTGGCACGGGCTTTTGAACCCCAGTGACACATCTCCTCCAACAAGGCCACACCTCCAAATCCTTCCCTAACTGTCCCACCAAATATTCAAATAGATGAGTCTGTGGTGGCCATTGTCACTCAAACCACTTCCTGAGCAAACCCTCCTGCCACCCTGCCCAGCACTGTCTGCCACTCACCTTCTTAAGCAGCCCTAGAGCTGCCGGACCCGCCAGCCTCAGAACAATGAGGAGTGAAGCAAGAGAACCTCGGGTAAATGCCAGCACAAAAACCCGTACCTGCTGCCAGCCAAGGGGACCTGCCCTGGTCCTGCCACAGCCTGGACTGACAGTGAGTGGTGCACAGCTGGAAAGAGACAGGCACCTGGTGGTGTCTAGGCGGAGCACGAGCTCAAGAGAGTACAGGCTCATCCTGGAACACCGGGAACACAGCAGCATGCCTGACTAGCCGCATGGCGAGACCGTCAGCACTCAGAGTCCAGGTGTCCGCAGGGTCCCTGTGGATGTGCTGATGGTGGAGGTGACATGGTATGATGCACAGGACACTAGGGAATCTCTGTGTCTGGTCAGGTGTTGTGCGTTGATGGTGAAAGTGACAGGATATTTTTACAGGTCGGACACAGGTGAGCAGCGTGCGTGTCTGTGGTGGAATGTCATGTGTTGGCAGAGGAGATATGGTATCGTGGGCAGAATGTAGGTCCAAGTCTACCTGTGTTAGATGCCAAATCTACCCATAGTTGGGTTTTGTTTTGTTTTGTTTTGTTTTTGGTTATTTGTTTGTTTGAGACGGTGGAGGGGGCAGTCTCAGTATGTAACTCTTGCTGGTCTTGAACTCACAGAGATCTGCTTGCTTCTGCCTCCAGAGCTGATAGGATAGTGCACCTCCATGCTCAGACCTCAGACAGATCCCTTTGCCACTGCAGCCTCACAGTGGAGTGTCACTGCCGGGCACCTCACAGCTGGCAGAGACCTTCCGGCGCCTCCACTGTCAAGTTCCCAGAGCCTCCTGGCACACACAGCCCTTAAATTTCAGGAAGACACCCAAGAAAGGTGGTATTTAAAAGTCAGAGTCGAAATCCATGCCATCAAGCAGCATTGCAGCAGGGGGAGGAGTCTCGAAAAGACAAAAACCTCACCATTCAGGCGTACACGGAGATGTGGGTGGTGGAGAATGAATGAAGCCGTGATTAATACAGTAACTCATCCTGGAAGGCCAGCACTCTCGCAGCTCTCAGAGACTTGGCACGCACTCCTGTCTACCGCTCCTCACAGAGGCCTCGGCAGGGTTCCTGTCAATTAGGTCAAGGCAAAAGAGTGAATTTTGCTGTCTCCTTTTCCCATGGGAGGTGACCAAGGAGTCACAACAAGGTTTTCTGGCCTGTCCCAGCATGTCTTCCGTCTTGTTTTTTTGCCTCTGTGGGAGGATGGTGTGCGGCTACTGTCCCCACAAAGCCACTGTCCGCCCCCCCCCCAGGAAAAGCTGCTCTGTTAGGAGCGAGGAAATGCAATTCCACAGTGGTCCATGATGGAGCGTCTTCCCTCTGAGTGAGTAGATGGGCATATAAATATTCCCCGTCTCCGTGGCTCTTTATTTCCCTTGTAAGCAGTTGCCCCATTTCTCCATCTGATGGATTTCCTGTCGCAGTCAGGGTGGGCGTGCCCACACTCTCTCCAGCCACCTCCTCTGAAACCATTCCCGCCCTGGCGCCCTGCATCCTCTGTTTGCCTCCACCCCAACCGGATCAACCTCACTCCCCTCTCCATCGCAGGTCTCCCGGGCCAAGAGACAGCGCCTTGAGAGCACATCCTGCACAAACCTTTTAAATCAGAAGTAATGGATCTCCGTATGAAAGTGCATAGGCAACTGGGAAGCCGGTCTCTCCAAGCTCCGCGTGAGCCTGCTCACCCAAAACCCTTGGTGGGGCACATGGGACCGAGCTAGGGATTCTCTCATTAGCTTACCTCTCATGCTGGTGGAACAGCCAGCCTCCATTGTCAGAGGACCTGAAAGCTCAAAGAGGGGGAGTCTCCTTAGCAGAGGGACCATCTGATATTAATCACCCCCTTAAAATTGACAAGGGAGGCAGTTCATTTAACCACTTAATTGCTACAGGTTTTTATGGGCTGCTGTTTGCAGACATATTTAATGAAGAAGTTATAAATCTAAGAGAGCTTAAAATTTTAATTTTATCCCTAAATATTATCCTTGTTCTCGGGTTTGTAGTCGGGCCTCAGGAGTGTAGTCACGTGAGATACTCTTTAAATGAACATATTTGCTAACTGGCGTGATTTCAGTTTCTAAAACATTGGTTCCAGCAATTAGGCCTTTTTTTCCAGTTCCCAAATGACTAGAGGAATTCGTCTTGATTATAATTGCTCTTAGCCACGCATATCTAATTTGTGTCTTTTTAAGTGTTAATTAGTAAACAGTTTGAGCTGACATCTTTATGTGTTTGCGTGTTGAAAAATGGGGCTTATTGCTTATTTAGCTTGGGGCTGATTCCACTAGCATTTACGTCACGACTCAAAGGTGAAATTAATGGAAACACATTTGGCAGCATGAGGTTTAAAGAATTTTTAAGTTCAACTTCTGGATGTCCACTTTTCTGGGGCCTCTTCGAATGAACGAGGTTAGGGTGGGCTGGAGAGCTACATCTGCCGGAGGAAAACCAGGCAGGGTTTTGCACCCATAATGAAATGGCAGAGTCCCAATTTTATCGCCACAAAGTGTTCATATCCAGTGTATTTGTTCCTTTTCTGCGGTTGGAAAGCTTTCCTCGTGCTTATGAGTGTGAACTGATTTGAAGGGCTGAGCTGCAGCGGCAGAAATTTGTGGTCCCTTTCCACCATCTAGTGGTCAGGTCTTGAATTGCAACAAATCTCATGGCCACCTCTCTGCTAGGTGAGATGCAAGGTTCTCAACCCAGCATCCTTTCATCCTTTGTTTTCAACCAGAAAGATGGAGTATTTGGGAAAATAAATCTGCCCACTTCATGCATTAAGTGTAATTAGCCAGTGGACTCCTATTTCCTCCTGTATAGTCTTCAAAGACCCAAATTTTTACAGAGCTCACAGTGACTTGAGACCATTCCAGCTCAAAACAAAGAAACCCCAAAAGATGGTACGCTGGTGAGGTGGGGGTGTGCCACTCAGCTGACTGCACCAGTTTATAGTGTGCCCCACACCGAGCTGTCAGCATGCATGTGATAATTGCCAGTTGTGACGAAAATTTTTTTTAAAAAATTAAAGAACCTAATGGGTGGACTAAGTGCTTCTCTGAAGGCACAAAATGTCTTCCGAAATATGGGAGGAGTTTGGTTCACCCTGACACATTCTGCTGACCACAACTCTAAAACCACAATTCAGGCCACAGACCAGCATTAACCTTGCTGGTATGATATCATTTGGAGCAGCTTGTCAGTTGGAATAGATTGTGTGCACACATGTGCATGTGTGTGTATGCATGCAGAAACCAGGGGTCAACATGGGTATATTCCTTGATCATCTACCCCAGCTTTAAGGCAGCATCTTGCACTAAACCTGTACTCATTGATTCAGTTAAGTTAGCTTGGCCAGAGAGCCCCAGGTATCTGTCTGTCTCCATCCTTCACCAGGGGTTATACTGGCTTTTACATGGATGCTTGTGGTCTGAACTCAGTCCCTCGTGTTTGCGTAACTGGCACTTTCCCAGCGGAGCCGTCTCTTCTGGCCCAGGCATCAACCTTTTCAATATTTTGTGTTTTCCCTGTAGACAACTATTGTACATGCAGAAAAATGTACTTAGAAAAAGATGGAGTAAAGAGTGAATAATTCCTGCTGCCCACCCTGGACACACGCACGCACACGCGCGTACACACACACACACACACATTAGACTAACTCACCTGCAATCACAGTTCTGTAACCTACTCCTACTCCCACTCATTCTAAATGCATCCCCCTGTGCTCACAGTTAAGTGGGGCTCTCCATCAGAGCAGCTTCTTCCGCGGCAGATGGAGATGATTACAGAAGCCACAGCTTGGGCCAGAATGCAGTTTGCAGCTCATTCCTTCGAGTGGCCACATTCTCTGCCTTTTTAAAAAACACTTTTTTGAGAATTTTATACATGAATACTGTATTTGTATCACTTCATTCTTCCCTCCAGCTTCTCTTGTCTTTCTCCCACTTCCTTTCAACTTCATGACCTCTTCAGTTATTGTTCTCTCACACACACACACACACACACACACACACACACACACACAACCCGCTGCATCCATTTAGTGTTGCTAGTACATTTTGTGTTTAGGGCTGACCACGTGAGATCAGATAACCTAGCAGAGGGACTCATCTCTCAAGAAGGCTGGTTCTCCCTCTCAGCAGCCATTTATTGTCTAGCTCTTCCTCTAGTGTTGGGGCCATGTGACATTTTTCCCTGTCCATGTTGGGGCATCAGCTAATTGTGTCACTATTTAGGTCTTATTTGAACAACCTCCCTAGAGACTGTCTTGTGGCTGGCATCCTGGCTCTCTGGCCCTTGTACTGTCTCCTCCATCCCTCCCGCCACCACCGTCTGCAGTGTTCCTTGAGCCTAGGGGTAGAGCTTGTGTGTATTTATCACTGAGAATGTGCACCTCACAGTCAGATGGTCTTTGCATTTGTGCAGTTGTGGTTTCTACAATGATCTTGGCTTCTGCAAAAGAAGCTTCTCGGATGGAGTGAAAGCTGCACTTCCCTGTGCTTCTGAGGGGAGTATTTGGAATGCTGTTGGGAATTACACTGGTTTAAGAAAGCAGCAGTAGTAGGATCTCTAGGCTCCATGGTCACCAGCTGCAGGCAGTTGCCTGGGTTTGCATTATCAGGCATGAATTTTTCGTGCTGACTAAACCTTATGTCCAAGTAGGAGGCTGTGGTTACCTCCAAAATGCAGGTGCCACTATTGCCCTCCGGTTCATCATGCTGGTCCTCGTGGCTCATCACCTTACAGCTGAGTAGGACTTTTAGTTGTTCTTCTCCCTTGGTAGCCTCGCAGCACCTTTTTCTGCTTGAGGCTGCTCCTGAGGAGGCTTCCAGGTCGGCTCTGGTCCCCTCTGACCAACAGCCTAGAGGCTCCTCTTGCGTGGCACTGGGGGGTTGTTGTCTGTGACTTTGTGGGGTACACCCTCACCCCCATGCCGTACCCTTCAGTGATTATGCTCTGCTATACTTAGCCGGTCGCATGCTGCCTGATGTCGGAGTCATCCCTGTGGCTATCAGTGTATGTAACTTGATTCTCTGTGTGTAGTTTCCCTGGGCGGGGCCTTCTTTAGAAGGGGAAATGCTAGTTCTTTGCTTTCTAGATGGAGGTGAATCCACTTAAGCCACCAAAGGAGCACAAGGCTGGCTTTCACCACATCCCAACCCCAGCCCAGCAACACTGTGCTTTTAGTATCTGGCACTGTCACCTACCGCAGAGCTGCAGGCCTCCATGTACCACGTGGGTCTGTGGTCATTGGCTGTCCACCATTTGCATTTCTCTTGGGAATCTCTCCTGTTGGTGCTCTTGGCATGGTGGGTTCCCTCCAGCTTACTTAATGTTTATTCCCCTCTTCAGGGAGCATGTGTGTGTGGGGGTACACTGGGGGGCATGTGTGTGTGTGGGTACACTGGGGAGCATGTGTGTGTGGGTACACTGGGAAGCATGTGTGTTTGGGTATGCTGGGGAGCATGTGTGTGTGGGTACACTGGGGAGCATGTGTGTGCGGTACACTGGGGAGCATGTGTGTGTGGGTACACTGGGAAGCATGTGTGTTTGGGTATGCTGGGGAGCATGTGTGTGTGTGGGTACACTGGGGAGCATGTGTGTGCAGTACACTGGGGAGCATGTGTGTGTGGGTACACTGGGAAGCATGTGTGTTTGGGTATGCTGGGGAGCATGTGTGTGTGGGTACACTGGGGAGCATGTGTGTGCAGTACACTGGGGAGCATGTGTGTGTGAGTACACTGGGAAGCATGTGTGTTTGGGTATGCTGAGGAGCGTGTGTGTGTGGGTACACTGGGGAGCATGTGTGTGCGGTACACTGGGGAGCATGTGTGTGTGGTACACTGGGAAGCATGTGTATGTGGTCCACTCGCCCATGCAGGCTTGTGTGCAGAGTCCAGAGCTTAGTATCAGGTCTTTCCCTAAAGTTCTGAGACAAGGTCTCTCCCTGAACCTGGGGCTGTTTCTCTCTAACTTGGCTGACTTGTGAGCCCCAGGGACCCTCTTGTTGCTCTCTCCCAGCTTGGGGATTACAGGATGAAGCTGTTAAACCTGACTGTGAGTTCTGGAGCTCCAAAGACAGGTTCTCATACTCACACAGCAAGCACTTCACCCTCTAAGCCAGCAGTTCTCACCCTTCCTAATGCTGCGACTCCTTAATACATGTGTGGTAACCCCTAACCATAAAATTCTTTTCATTGATACTTTATAACTTTAATTTTGCTACTGTTATGAATCATAATGTAAATATCTGATATCACTACCTGTGACCCACAGGTTGAGAATTGCTACTCTAGGCCATCTTCCCAACCCTTATTAATTCTTGGAAAATTTCATACAATGTATTTTAAATATGTTCACCCCCCAACTCCTCCCATTTCTACCCCACCCCAACCCTTCTCACTCAACTTTGAGATTTCTCTAATTTTCTTTTCCACTGAGTACTGTCTGTGCTGCCCAGCTAATCTTGGATGGGAGTGGGGTCTGCCCTGGTATGTGGTGATCCTGTGAGGGGTCACATTGTTAAAACTCTCCCTCTCCCAGCAGCTGTCAAATGTCAGTAGGGTTCTCAGCTAGAGGTGGAATTTCATATCCACCCCCCCATACAGGGCTCTGTGTGGCCTCAGCATGTGCTGTTCTTAACATACTGTCACAGCTACTGTGTGTTCGTATGTGCATCTGTCCTGTGGTGTGGGAAACACTGTTCTTGATTGCTATTATCAAACATCAAGCATCTTTGGCCCAATCTATCTGTCTGTCCGTCTGTCTATCATTAGTTTCTTTTGAGACAATGTTTCTCTGTAGCCCTTGCAGTCCTGGAGTTCATTCTGTAGACCATGCTGGTCTTGAACTCAAAGATCCACCTGCTTCTGCCTCCCGAGTGCTGGGATTAAAGGTGTGCACCACCGCCTGGCTTATTTATTTTAATTGCACACCAGTGGCACAGATATGGGTATGTGCACATTAGTGCTCCTAGGAGAGCTGGAGGCATCAGATCCCCCTGCCCTGGAGCTGGAGTTACAGGCACTGTGAACTTCCCAACTTAAGTGCTGGGAACAGAACTCAGGTTCTCTGTGAGAGGAGAGCAGAATGCACTTTCCCTGCTGGGCATCTCTCCAGCCCCTACTGCTGGTTCTTATAAATCTTTCAGTCCCCTCTTCCTGAAGACCCAGAGCCTTGGAGGAAGGATGTGAGACAAATGTCCCTTTTAGAGCCAGGCTCCACAGTCTCTTACTCTCTGCATGTTGACTGCATGGCAGTCATTGCCATCTGCTACAAAGAGAAACCTCCC
Source organism: Myodes glareolus (assembly GCF_982192425.1). Classification (NCBI taxonomy): domain Eukaryota; kingdom Metazoa; phylum Chordata; class Mammalia; order Rodentia; family Cricetidae; genus Myodes; species Myodes glareolus. Next base: position 11,832,171 of record NC_142046.1, read on the forward strand.
TGATATGGGTGTTGGACCCCTTCCCCCTCAGTTGGGCTCCTCCCCTCGCAGTTGGGCTCCTCCCCCCTCAGTTGGGTTCCTCCCCCCTCAGTTGGGCTCCCCCCCCTCAGTCAGACTCTCCCCCCCCCACTTTTTCTCTTTTTTTTTTTTTTGAGACAGCATTTTTCTGTGTAGCCTTGTATGTGGCTGTCCTAGAACTTGCTCTGTAAACCAGGGAGGCCTTGAACTCACAGAGATCTGCCTGCCTCTGCCTCCTGAGAGCTAGGATTAAAGGTGTGCGTCACCACCACCTGCCCCCCCCTCTCTTTTTGGTTTTTTGAGACAGGGTTTCTCTGTAGCTTTTGAGCCTGTCCTGGAACTAGCTCTTGTAGACCAGGTTGGCCCCTCTCATTTTTAAGAGCCCTCTTTGCTTTAAAGATGGCTACCTTAGGCCTGGGGAGATGCTTTGGGTTTTGTTTTTGCATCATTCTTACAATAAAAACCACAATATATAACATGAGGGGGTCTTCTTGTTGGGGTTTCTGTCCCATCTAGTACCCCACAGCTGGCAAGCCCCAAAGAAAATCACACAGAGGACTCCATAAGATTATAAACTGATTGGCCCATTAGCCCAGTCTTCATATTAGCTCTTGTAGCTTACATCAACTTATCTATGTTAGCCATATGGCTTGGTACCTTTCACAGTGGGGCAGGTCACATGTTGCTTCTTCCATGATCTGGGCAGAACTGCAGAGGGAGCTTCCTGCTTCCCAGAATACTCCTGTTCTCATCGTCCCGCCTCTACTTCCTGTCTGGTTGACCTACCTATACTTCCTGCCTGGCCAATCAGCGTTTATTTAAAACATGATTGACAGAATACAGACAATTCTCCTGCACCAACAATATTTTCTTTTTTATATTTTAAAATACTAAAAATCAACTATTTATTCTGTTTGGCATGTCTTATAAAGAATCTCTAGAGCTGGCTTATTCCTAATGTTTTAGGCAGTCTCCAGGTCGTTTTCTTCTGCACTTTAATTCTAACCTTCCTGTGTGCACCATAAGGCTCTTCCTGTGGCCGCTGTTCTGACCCTTGCTTTGTGATTGCTCTCACCGAAGGGTTAGTTTGGGGCCCTCTGTGATCCTGTTGATTTTCCTAATTAGAGGTGCAATCATTCCATCTGACCCACAGCCTTTCTAGGAGGGACAGTGAGTAAACGGCCTTATCCTGAGAAAGGGTCTACTGGTCTCCATGTACACCCCAGGATGAGCTTGGCTCGGGAATCACCTGCCTTGGCCTCACAAGAACCGGAATTACAGACTTATGCCACCACTCCAGCCCCCTTTGTTTGTTTGGGTACATTTGGTTTATTGTGGGTGCATGCATATGGAAGTCAGAGGGCTTGTGGGACTGTTTCTTCTGTACCACCATGTAGGTTCCAGAGGTGGAGCTCGGGTCTTGACAGCAGCCACCACCTTTACCTGCTGAGCTGTCTCACTGACCCCATCCTGGTTTTGTTGGAACTGCACTGAACTCATGGTTGACATTTGACATGGCATGTCCACCTGGGGACCAGTGTGCTGGCTTACCCAGGTCTTTGCATATTGGCCAATGGGAAACCAAAGTGTTTTCTTTGAAGAGTTCTCATGTGTTTCTTTTTGTTGTTCTTTTGAGATGGGGTCTCAAGCAACCAAGGCTGACCTTGAATTCTGTGTGTAGCTGAGCATGACCTTCAACTTGTGGTCCTCCTGTCTTTACTTCCCAGTGCTGAGATTACAAGCATGCACCACCATGCCAGGTTTTTACAGTGCTGGAGATGAAGCCCCAGCCTTTATGTGTGCTGGGCCAGCGCTGTGCCAACTGAGCCACATCCCCGGCCCCCTCCTGTTTCCTTTTAAGACATGCCTGGGTGTTGTGTGTCTTTGTGGCTCCTGTCATCAGGATCCTTGCTTGTTCCTTCTCATCAGTCACATGGATAGAGAACGTTCCCAGCCTCAGCAGTAACTCCAGAGCCCACTGCTGCTGACTTGAAACAGCAGTAATGCTGCTCTCCTTGTCACCCTGGCCACAGACAAGCAGCCAGACACTGTCCCGGTCTCTTACGTAGCAGCCATCCCCCTTCCTGGTGGACTTGTCTCCTCAGCAGGAGCTTCTCGGTCCCTGAGCCGCTTTAGTGGCAGTTTCTACTCTCAGCATCCACATGTTCTCCTGGGTTTTCATCCTTTCTTCTGCTAAAGAGTTGGCCATGTGTCTCTCTCCTATAGGTTGTCATCGGGACGGGTGGCAGCTTCTCAGCAGCAGCTTTTGGTCATCTATGGAGATGGCTGTTTTCCTTTCTGCATATTAACGTGGTAGACTGTGTTAACAGAGCCCCGGGCCCCGCCTCCTCGCTGTCTTTGGGTTTTGTGTTTTGCTTCACGTGTATCTGCGTATGTGGATGCCGTATATAGAGTTACACTCACGGGCCAGAAGAAGGAATCAGATCCCACACAGCTGTGAGCTCCCCAGAGTGGGTGCTGGAACCAAACTCAGCTCCCCTGGAAGAGAAGTAAGTAATGGCTGAGCCTCTGTTCAGTGGTTCTCAGTCTTCCCAGTGGTGTGATCTTTTAATACAGCTCCTCACGCTGTGGTAACCCCAGCCATAAGATTATTTCACTGCTCTTTGTGACTGTGACTTGCTACTGTTATGAGTTGTAAATATTTTTAGCTATAGAATTTTGTCAAAGGGGCTGTGTCCCCCAAGTTGGGAACTACTGCTCAATCTTCTGGTTTTCTCGAAGGCAGCATTCCTGAGAGTGGCTGCCATAGAGGCCTGAGGCACCCAGCATGCAGACAGAGAGCCGCTGAATTATGGTTGCAGCAGAGATGGCTTCAGAGCAGCATTATCTGTCAGGGTGACTATCGTCAGCCGTACAACCTGTACAAAACCAGAGCAGCATATCTGTCAGGGTGACTATCGTCAGCCGTACAACCTGTACAAAACCAGAGTCAGGTGAATGCTTGGTTTTGCCAGTCATTTAGGGAGGGTTTATGGGACTTTTATCTAAAATGTTAAAATAAAGCAATCCCCAGACTGAGCTAGGAGAAGCTGCCAGGCACCGGTGACAAGAAGTGAGCATTACAGTCAAACTGGAGTGGACGGGGCCCCAGGACATGCGCACAGTCTGCCTCCCCGCTGTGACCTAGAGAAGAGGGGCATTACAAACAGCTATTTTTGCAGATGTCCAAGTGAATTCTGAAATGCCATCTCAATGCTGGGCAGCCTAGAGCTGTCTATAGCACAGCTGTGGTTTCCATTCAGTGCCAAAGGCCTTTATACATACTGGAGCGCGCGCACACACACACACACTGCCCTGGGAGACCACAGCAAGGTAAGGCTGTGTTTTGTGTCTGTAGAGAAAGCTTGCTCCCATTTTCTCAACTGTGTGACTTCTCTGCCCGTCTTTCACTCTCAGATTTTAATAGTCATGAGCACGGACTTTTCACCCCCTCATGACGTGTCCCTGCTGACAGTGCTATTGCTGTGGCGGCCTCCATCCTCTGCCTAGCTGGGAAGTGTATGCCTCTCCAGGAGAAACATGAAGGCTGGTGGTCGCTCTGTGAGAGTCAGGTGGTGTGTGTCCATGTGGAGAGGGGTACAGGACCGGTGTGCCGGCTGTCATGTCACCAGTCACCCTGCCCCACAAGGAGCACCCTCCCCCAGTTTGCTTGGGACCCTCTTGCCGGACCTTGCTTTCGCCCTGTCTGCCCGTGTCTAAGGAGCCATTACCCAAGCAGAGAACAGATGGCTGTCGGAAAAGTTGACAAGATCATGAATCACAGAGGTCCTTCCTACTTCATCCCTCAGCCTTGCCCTTCAGTTGCCTGAAGGACTGGATGTATCTCGGAGTTCCCAGCCCTGGCTGTTAAGTGGGGTCCTTCTCAGAGGGCAGATGCAAAGTCTCAGCTCATCCCAGGAAAGCAGCAGGCACGCCCCACAGCAGGCCAGGCCCCCCACACACAGCAGGTCCTCCCCAGTCCTTCCCCAGGGTTGAACCCAAGAGCCAAGACACAGTTTGGAGAGAATAGAGCCCCTGAGTAGTAGAGGACCTTCCAGAATAGAGAGGGTTCTCTGGAGGCTGAGTTGTGGGGAGGAAGGGCTGCAGCCTAAGAACTCTCTTACAAATGGAAGACAGGTTTGAGCCCAGTCTACGGCAGTGCCTGAAAGGTGGGGGATGGTGGTGTGGCCCAAGGGAGGCCTGGAGAGCAGGCATGTGGGCTACTGTGTCTAGCCTTTCAGCTTTTCTGAACCATACAGTCATTCACAAAGCTCATCCTCAAGAACAGTATGATTGAGTTCCAAAAATTTTACAAAAACTTGAGCTAGGTATGCAGGTGCATGCCATTAATCGCAGTACTTTAGAGAATTCCAGGCCAGCCAGAACTACACAAAGAAACCCTGACTTTGAAAACAAAAACAAACTTAAAAACTATCTCATGATGTTTTAAGTAAATTGCTTATTTTGTTTTAGGCTGCATTCAGAGCTATCCTGGACTGCCTGGTCTAGCCTCGTCTGCTCCTTCTGCCCTGGTGCTAGGTCATCTGCGACAGCCCAGGCCCCCCTCCACTGTTCTCCATCCCTGAAGCACCCCTATGCTTGAGTCCTAGTCTTTAGTTCCCTACATTAGGGGCCTTACCTGGACCCCCCCAAACTTGCCCTTGTCCATACCCTTGCAGAACCTTCTGTGACCTGTTGCAGTATAACCTGCCTTTGTTCTGGCCCCACATCCCAACTGCAGCCCATCAAGGGGTGGGCACGGACACCTGGCCAGCTCAGTATTCGCTCCCAGTGCCCCTCTGGACCTGGGTCAGTACCACTCTGGCTCACTCTGGGGTCTCAGGAAGTCAAACCCAACCCTAGGTGAGTGTGGTGCTGGATAGAGACCTTCCTACTTTCCTTGTCTAGAGCCCTCTGGTGGATAGGACTGGTACTGGCTCAGGGGAGGAGGGCCAAGAGGGCCAGGGGCGGTATGGCTTGTGCTCACCAACCCTCCCTGGGTAGGTAGCACTTCTGTTTCAGGCCGTGCCTCCCTTACCAACCATTAAAACAGGCCAGGGACTTTGATAAATGCCACTGCTGTCCCCATCTCTGCCTCTTGGGCACAGGCACTGCTGGGTGTGTTTGCACAGATCACCCCAGTGTTCCCACTGCTCCCCTGTGAGTGACAGGAGACATCTAGTCAGCCCTTTTCCTTGAGGCTGCAATGGTCAGCCTTGGTGATGCTGTGCCTCCTACTAGCCGAACACTGGTCTCATGGTGAGGCAGGGCTTGTGGAAACTGTGACCCAAGTCTGCATGAGAGGCCTCGGACTATCTGTTAAAGGTGCTGGGGGCCTGGGGAAAGTCCCCTACAGAGCCCCTGACAGTGACATCTCTTTTCTAGGCCAGGCCAGTGGAACAGTTGCCATGACAGGCTGCGCCCACCAGAGGGTGCACTGCCCTGCACAGCTCAGCTGAGCTGGACTCTGCACACCAAATGCTTTTTAATTGAAAAATTTTTTTAATTCAAAAAGGATTTGCTGTTTGTACTCAAGTGCAGGTTTTCCTTATGCAGGAGACTAATGTCTTGAGTAAACAGATCCGGGCTCAAATCCGCCTTCAAAGGTACTGTCTGTTTGCCCAAGGGAGTAAAAGGGCTTCCAGAAGCCGCCCTAGTCTCTTGGGCAAACATTTTGGGGACGAGGAATCCCAGGCGGAGGACATCGTCTGTGGGAAGGTTATCCGCAGCCTAAGGGGGATTATGTCGGGGGACATATGTTGAAATTTCATTTGGGGAATTAGGGAAAACGAGTGGGGGTAGTGACTCTTCCAGTCAGGATAACCTTAGGAAAACCTCCAGGGAGAGGGCAGGGGACCAAGGGATCTGTGTGTTGTGTCGGCCCCCAGGCTCTCCATGTGCCTGGGCAGGACAGGGCAAGTGTGTACTGGCAATGCCCCCACCCTACACTCCAAGCCAGGGTGCAAGAGAAACGGGAATCCAGATGGTGAACTGGAAGGCAGGTTCTTGCCCCCTCCAGAGATCTCCTTTTATTCCCAGCCACCACAGGCCTGGACCACATGACCTCACCTACTGAGTCCCCACTACCTGGTCAGCCAGTTGCTCCCCCACCCACTGCCCAGAAAACTGTAGCTCCATCCACATGCAAGTGCCCAGCCCCATTCTCAGACCAGGCGCTGAGGACCAGACAGACAGTATCAAATGAAGGACGCTCTTGCCGATGGCTTCCTGCTGCCCTGGGAGCTGAGCACAGCAGAGACAGTTCAGGGTGCCAAAGCGGGTACCCTACCCTCCTTGTCCCTGGGCCCAACTCAAACACCATGTTTTAGCCTCTTGCCTCTCCCACTCCTACTATCCCCACGTCACTCCCAGATCGTGTTAGTCACAAGGTTGGTCGGGCTGGCTCTCAGAACTGACCCAACATTCCAGCCTCCTAGAACGTCACTTGAAAATACACATTTCAGATCCGCTCAAACCCCACCACCAGTCAAGCCCGGGACTGACGGGCTCCCAGGTGAGGCTCTGTGGTTCACACCAGGGTGTTGCCCCAAGGGCTGCCGGTCCCCACCCTAAGGGTGCAGGCCTGCCTTCTTGTTTTCTGGATGTATGCTCTTGTCACTGTGGCCCCAGCTGTCTCTCAACCCCGTCCCTCCATACCCCACCCCCACACATACAGACTGCCTCTTCCCCTGGACACTCCTAGGGACCCTCTCCCAGCCACCACCAGTGAACCCAAATTCCTGTTCACTCCCCAACCTGCACTTCCTCTGGTATCCTGCTGCCCCCGGCCTTTGTACAGTTGGGAGTGGCACCTGGGCCCTCCACCCTCAAGCCTGTACCATTAAGCCCCTCTGCACCTCTGCCTACCATGTCTTACTCACCCCTGTGAAAGGCCCAGGTCCCAAGAAGTGCCCCTGCTTGAGTCCTGGGCTGTGTGGAAAGTTCCTGGACCCCTCTGCCACCACCCTTGAGCCATAGGCACAAAGGATTTCATAGGGCCTATGCCTTTGCAGTCCTGACCCCCACCCCCAAAATGTTCCGTCTCCCACCCACCACCACTCCCCCAATCCCCAGCAGAATAAGACCTGTAGGTGCTGACAAAGCCAACAGGCTCTAACATGTTGCTGTTCAATGACATGCACACATATGAGCAGCCACCAGGTGGCAGTGTTGTGCCGACCATTGCCTAAAGCCTGCCAGGATGGGTTAGCCTGATGGGATGGTATGCCTTCGAGGGTCATTAGAGGGTAGGAAAGTTGGGAAGGGGAATGCTGTGGGCTGCTCTAATGTGCTCTTCATAGCCACCAGATATTTGGTGGAAACTGCTTGCTACCAGGGATGGGCATACCCCACCCCCCAGCAGCTGCCAGCAACAAAGGTGCTGTCCTGGGCAATGCACAGTATGCCTGGTGGCGAGGAGTCCCAGGACCTGGGGGCCGAGGAAGGCCTCTGGTCAGTCATGGAGTCCACTCACAGGTCTGTCCCCACAGCCTGCAGTGGCCCCTCCTTGAGGTATGAGCAGGGAGGTACTTGCCTTTCAGCCTTTCAGCACAAGGTGCTCATGGGAGCTTGCCAGTGGCACCAGATGTGCACACTGCCAGTGCCAAAGTCTCACCCCGCAGAGGCAGAGACTGTGAAGGCTCCTACCCACGGCCCCTCCTGAGCCTGGCACACACATGCACACGCATGCACACACACTCATGCATGGTGACATATCCCCCTCTGGCCTGACTGTGCCTCTCGTTCCTTCCTCCTGCAGTATGAGTACAGCTTCCGCACAGAGCAGAGCGCAGCAGCACGGCTCCCGCCCAGCCCGACCCGGTGCCAGCAGATTCCCCAGTCCTGAGGAGCCCACAGCCTCCTGGGGGAGAAGACGTCTCCTACCCGGTGCCCAGACTACTGATGGGGTGGCTGGGGTGAGAGTTACTGCCTCCCCCACCTGCCCATTCTGCTTGCCCTCCCCACTGACCAAGAGACTCTGGGCAGCTGCATGGTCATATATGGTCATCAGCTTGCCTGACGAGACTCCCCTGCCTCCCTTGGGAACGTTGTTCATAATTGTGACTAATGTATGTGCTGTTAGTGACCAGAGGCTCCTAGCACACCTGTGTGATAACCACTAACCCCACAAAGAAAGGAAAATTCTTCCCTACCTGGAGTCACCCTTGAGGGCCCAGGCGCATGCTCCAGCGGCCCAGTGATGCCCACTGACTCCTTTCAACTGACCATCACCCACTACAAGAATCCCACAGAGCCACTGTCTCCCTCCTGGAAGGCTCCAGGGTTGACTGCTTCACACAGGATCATGTGAGATGCACCCATCATCTCTGAGCCAGGCTATGTGGTCAGCAGGCTCAAGTAGGCCCTGTACTTCATGATGGCATTGAGAAAATAGGACCCTGCTTCACTCCAGACACCTGTGGACTCTTTCCCCAATGCACACACTGGATTCCAGAGAGCACAGATGGGACCCCGCTGTCTGTGGAGGTGACTGGGTGCCTACCTGGATGGATACTTGGCTGCTAGGGTGCTGTGCCTGGCCACAAGCTCCAACCCTCACAAAGGGCTCATCTGTAGAGCATTCACCTGCCAGCAACAGCTCCATATGCCTCTGCCTGGTGCCCTGACCTGGTGGTGACTGACACAGAGCATGCTCTGAGAGGCATGGTACCCAGCCCTGCAAGGACACAGTACAAGGGCACCTCCTCCTCTCAGCCAGCCCACTCACAGTCTAGAAGGCATCTCCTTCCAGGGATCTGCTATTTTGAAAAGACCGTCTGTTCCAGACATCTGAATTTGGGCTAGAGCAATTCACAGGTGTCCATCTGAGGTGCCAAGTTCAACTCTACATTCGTTGCCATGAAACAGTGGTCACTGCTGCCCCAGCTCTCAACTCTCACCATGATGCGCTGCTTTGCCATAATTGGCTATTGGGGTTTGTCTGGCATTGGTCCCCACAGTGTCTGTGGATATGAAGGTATGCACAGTGGCCAGTAGCCATAGGCAACTCCACACTTAGCTCTCCAGTTACAGCTCCAGAGACAGTCGCAGGCAGCTGAGTGGCCAAGGTGCAAGAGGATCAGGAGCAAGAACCAGCCAACAAGATGGCGTGAGCCAGGGCAGGGCCGAAAATACCTCACCAGCCTCCATCAGCCCCTCAGCTCCAGCTCCTCAGGGCCTGTGGCCCTCCCTCCCTCCTCAGCCTTCTCCACTTGATGGTACTTCATTTCCATGTGTGTACCCATCATCCCCCTGCCTCTGGGCCCCTCAGCCTCCAGGCAGCACAGGCCATGAAGGGGTGGTTAACTCATCTGCCTGTGCCCCAGAGGCACATGGAGTCAGACCTAGTGCCACACTGGTGCTCAACAGAGCTGATGAACTGTCCCCCAGCTGACTACACAAGCTGGGGACCCTGAGGACCTGTGTCTACTGCTGCTGGTGTAACACCAAATGTCTTGTGTGGCCTGAGGGCCAACAGAAATGGGGCAGCCACTCATGGTCTGAGTTACCTTGGAAGGCTGCAGGACAAAGCCCGAGGGTCTGCTGGCCACTTCTTTAAGCTTGTGCACATTGTCTTACCACCTCTTCCCTTCCGCAGCTGTGACATGGTCCCCATCAGGTGATGTCAGGTGACCCTCCCCACTTTCCGTAATGGAGAATGTGGCTTCCTGCCACACTGACAGCCTGGAAGGTCAAAGGTGAAGACAGTAGACCCTTTGTCAGGGATCAGAAAGGCCGAGTGAAGAGGTCCCTGCAGAAAGGGCAGGGCTCTGCAGCCCACTCATGCACGGGACTCAGCCACTGGGAAGAGGGCCAGCACATGGTCGAGCTTGCGCAATCTCGGGACACTGCAGACTTAGTGTCAGAATAGCCTTTCTGTGAATGTTGTAGCGTCCATGGCTTCTAGCTTCTGAAGTCTTGAGAACAACTTGGTGTCTGTGGTAGGTTTTAGGTTGCACCAAGCCCTGGTTTCTTGTCTTTGGCAGTGGTAGTAGTGGGGTATGCGTGCCTGTGTCCACCTTGTGTGGACCTGGCACATCCCAGACCTGGGAGGTGGGGCTGTGGCTCCCAGCAGAGCTGAGCGGCCTTTTGTGTGTGGTGTGGAACACTTGGCTGCAGCACCCCTGGCCACTGCGAGATGAGCACACAGACTTGCTGGGAGACGCGAAGAACGGCAGCCGCTCCCTTGGGTCTCCTCCTCCCCCACCAGCATGTCCACAACTGCTGCTGTTCCTGCCAAGCACACATCTCTCTCAAAAAGGCTAACCAGAGCACAGCACCTCACCCCCATCACCCCACACTGAAAAGTTGGCTCCTCCTAAGGGCCTTGGAAAAATGGCACACGGGTGTAAGCGGGGCAGGGTGACTCCAGGCTCACTTACAAATTTATCATAAAGAATACATGCCAGCCCTACTCACCTCTAGAAAATGATAGGTCAGAGCCGTGAGTGTTCTTCCTGGGTGGCCACCTGCAGCTGTGGTCAATCTGCAGGAAGGAGCCGAAGCCCATGTCAGAAGGACACACATATGGGGCCCGGGATACTGAGCACACCCCTCCCTGCCCTGGGCACTGCCTTGGCAATCTTAAGCACATTTCCTGCCATTCCCCCAAACAAGCCCAGCATTGGGTGCTCTTTACCCCGTCACTTGAAAAGCCTGAGGCAGAAGGCCTTGGGGACAACCACCTGGCCTTGGTGCCCATCCCTGTGATGGACTTGTGATTGCTAGGAAGTCACCTCACCATGGTACTGGGTTCTGGGCATGGGTCAGGCTGGGAGCCTGCCCTGTGCCTCCTGTGACCGTGAGCATCTCTCCTGCTGCATTCATTGGAAAGGCCAGGCCGTGAAGTGCTGGGCTCACGAAGTTCGTTTGCATCCTCCTGACCCCGGAGCCTGATGAAGAACCTGGGCCCTCATTCCTGCGCCCGGCTCCCTCTCAGGGGATGCAGCACATCAGGGCGGCCCAGCAGAGCAGCTGCAGCATCAGCACAAGTCCAGGCTCTGTTGCCCTTCAAATACACGTTAGCTGCTGGGCCACTGTGTGGCGCTGGGACAAGGACCTAGGCATAGCTGCCTTCCTGTGTATTTATTCAAGGTGACTGCTTGGCAAAGGGAGGTTTCACTGTGTGATTGTATTCTTAATATAATTTGTTAAATAAATGTTTGTTTTAACCTCTTTTCCCCAGTTTGCTGTTATTTTTAAAGCCAGCAGAGGTCAGTGTCCCTCAGGGGAGGCCTCTGCCCAGCTGCACGCTATCCCTCCTGATTTCTAGGCTCCCGAGGGCCAGGTGGTCACTCCCTTCGCTTTTCAGATTTCTAAAAAGAGCTGAAGGTGACTTGAGGGTTTCAGGACCGCAGACATCCTTGACCGTGGGAAGCTTCTGAGAGAAATCTGTTACTGTGGACACAAGGCCCCAGAAGACTGCAGAGGGCTCTTTGATCTGCCACTGCATCTTCTCTCTGGGCCTCAGGGCTGGTCTGGCTATCAGAGTGTTGGAATACATCTTCCTTGATTTGGGCCTGTCCTAACTGCTCACCTGCGCAGGATGCCACCTGCAGAGACAGCTGAGGGTCGCACACACATTTGAGGTTCCTTGTGAGGTCATTAGCAGTGCTCTGCCGCCCCATCTCCTGGCTGTGACTTCTGCTTCTCTAGGATCTGCCCCACAGCCTGACTCCTGGGCTCTCCAAGACTTAGGGGTACCTCTATACCTGTACGCTCCACTCCCCAAACCCAGCCTCCTGTCTTGAGTCCATCCCCCACATCTTTGAGGGGAACCAGGTCTGAGTTCTGGTTCTGACTCTGTGGCTTCCTTCATCTGGTCCCAACAGCACTCATCTGGCAGAGGCAGGTTTCCCTCCCTCGGGAGCTCCCTCGGGAAGATGGTGGAGCGAGGGCAAGCGTGTCGAGCACGTGGCAGAGGCTGAGTGACATGGAGGCTCGGGTCTGGACAGTTAGCCGGTTAGCTGCAGAGCACAAAGCCCTTCCTGTGCCCTATATCTGAAATGCCTGGGAAGTAAATACAAATAGGAGTCCTCTGCACTACTTGGGAAAGACAGAATGAGCCCCGGTGCCCAGGGCCTGTATGCCCATGTTTACCCATGCCCTCCAACCTAGATCAAAGTTGGTGAGGTGCCCAAGCCAAGAGCTTACTGTGGGAGCCCAAGCCACCACTGATGGGCCTCATCAGTCACCACCAAGGTACCTGGAAGCCCCCCCCCACAATAGTGTACATGACACCCACAAGCAGATAAGCATGGTTATAATTTGGATTTCAAATGTCTTCCAAAGGCCAAGTGATAAAGTCATAGTTGCTGATTAACAGGCTTCTCAGAAGGGCTTAGGTCATCAGGCTTTGACAGTAGCAGTGGCTGCCTGTGTGCTTATAATCTGGTGGGCCATTAGAGGCAGTCGGAAGGGAGTGACACCCAATTGACGGGACTCCACCCGTGGGGCCCCTTGGTATGTGTCCTGTCCCCCTCTTCCCCATCTCCTCCCTGCTTCCTGGCTCCTCAGTCCCTTCAGCCCAAAGCAACAGAGCCGAAGACCATAACCTGAAACCTCTGAGGGTCGACAGACCGCTGTGCATTAAAGCAGAGCTTCTCCAATGTGTTAGCGTAGCAACCGAAAACTGCCATGGCCTCCCTTACAGTCTCAGCTCAGAAACGGCTGAAGCCCCAATCTCATCCCAAATCCAGAGTCCCAGGGCCCGGAAGGTCAGCTGGGGGGCAATCCTTATCTAAAGCCAATTTGCTCCTTCTCTGGCCTCAGCACTGGCGGCCTAACCCCTCCCTGGAGTGCAGCCACCCCAGCAGGACCCTCCACTCTCACTATACCCTAAGAAGGAAGCCAGCGTCCTCCAGAGTCCCAGATCCAACTTGCTTCTGCTGATAGCCATGCTAAGTGACCTGCAACTCCCCACCTGTCTGAGATGCCTCCTTGTCTTTGCCTAGTCTGTTCCTTCTACCAAGAATGCATTCTACCATGAATGCACTTCATCCTTGCCCCATCTACAGCAAAGGTATTGATTCTCCGTCCCCAGCCACCTGAGCCTACCATAAGTACCCACATATCACTGAACTGCAACCACTGGATGCTCTCATTCAGCGGTGTGTCCCACGAGGAGGGGGCCATGCCCAGTTGATCACTTCCTCCCCTGCTACCGGAGTGGACGGGGCCAATAGTACCGGTAAAGAGATGTGAGAAGTCAGGAAGAGATGGACTCCAGCAGTGCCATGTGTCCCAAAGAAACCAGAGATGGACCTTGACAGGTTTGCCCTGGCATAGGCTTGGCTCCAGGCTTGCCAGGCTTGGCAGGCTTTGGTGGTGGTAGTGGTGACTGGCCTTGGCTGCAGACACTCCTGGAAGCAGGTTCTAGGGAAAAAGACAACAGAAGGCTAATGTACCACAGAACCTAACCTAAGCCTCCTAGGGACTCGGTGTCTGGCTCTGTTATTTCCTGCTTAGCTCTGGGTGGAAACTCTTAGTCTTGCAGAGTGTGGGAAAACATAGAGCTGTGGAAGAAGGGCATCAACCAGCAACCTTCCCAGGCTGGACCTGATGCTCCCACTTCCCCGCTCCCACACGTCAGGCTCAGGAGCTGTGGCCAGACAGCAGCCCTTGGGAATGGTAGGACTGGGCCAGAGACCTAGAGGGTTCTGAAGTTCTGGACCTCCTGACTGAGAATCTGCACAAGTTAAACGGCCTAAGACGTGTGCCCATCTCCCACTCTCCTTGTCCATAGGCGGGGTCATGAGACATTCAACCCTAGCCACCTTTGGGAGTCTTGAGAGCCCCTCAAACTCCTGCACCAGACCCACCCCAGGAGATCAAAAAGAACCTCTGCAGAGGGGGGCAGAGTCCCAGGAGTCCTCCCAGAGTGCCCCCCTCCAGGTAAGCTCATCTGCAGTTCAGATGAATGTCTAAAGCCAGGCTTGCAGCCCTTCCCCAGCGTTGTGGTTTGGATCTTCCAAGCCCTCGGAAGCCTTGGTTGACAGCCTATGTAGGACCTTCAGGAAGTCAGAGGAAGCAAGGTCATCAGGGATGTGCCCCTGAGGAAACTGAGCCTCCCATTCTCCCCTACTCCCCCACCCCCCACCCCCCTGCCATCTCTTCCGATTTTTTGGTTCTTGTGAGGCGAACAGATTTCCTCTGCCCCAGACGTCTCCTCTCATAACAAGATCCAAGCAAGAGGACCAAGGCAGGAGATTCAAGAGTTTGAAACCAACCTGAGCTATAGTAATTTCTAGACTGCTTGGGGTATTTGGTGAGACCTTGTCTCAAAAAAATGAACAGGAGGAGGCACCTGCGTAAGTATCTCACAGTCACCTGTAGCTCCAGCTCCAAGGGAGCTAATGCCGTAGCTCCAGCTCCAAGGGAGCTAAGCCTCTTCAGGTTCCTGTATGGGCACACCCATGTGCACACATACCTCCACGCAGACACATGCACACACGCACACGCGTGCGTACACACACACACAGACACACACTCATGTATACACATACACACACAAAAAAAAATCTTTAAAGCACTGGAGCTGAGGATGTAAGTCAGTGAGAGTGCTTGCCTAGTATGGGTGAGGCCATGGGTCCAACCTCCAGTACAACAGTAATAGTAATAATAATAATAATAAAACTCCAGTACCACAAGTAATATTAAAAATAATAAAGGAAAAATAAACATGAGGCTGGAGAGATGACTTAGAGGTTAAGAGCACCTAATCTCTTGCAGAAAACCTGAGTTTGGTCCTCAATAGCCATGTCAGCTCACAACTACGTGTAACTCCATTTCCAGGGGATTTGACACATGCTTCTGGTCATTAAGGGCGTCTGCCCAGATGTACACATATTCTTTCTTTCTCTCTCTCTCTCTCTCTCTCTCTCTCTCTCTCTCTCTCTCTCTCTCTCTCACACACACACACACACACACACACACACACAAGAAATTCAAATAAATATAAGAAAAATAAACACTTGTTAAAGATCTCTTTCCACACCCTCAAAGTACAGACCAAGGTCCCGAAAGCTGAGCTCACTCTTTCTGCTGCCGTGTAGGTCCCGAGTGTCATCCAAATGCCCACATCCTTCAGGCTTGCTCACTGGGTCACATTCTTGGGAGGCGGCAGTCTGTTCCGAGATGAGGCGTAGGAGGAGGTCTTCGGGTCACTGCCAAGTGCTCCCATTCTTGAGGTGAGAGGCTCTGCCCTCCCTCGTGTTTCTGTAGAGGTGTCTAGCGCAAACTCAAAGCAGCACACCCCTGAAAACATGAGCCAAGAACTGTTTCTCGTGTGGTTGAGAGCTCAGGCGGCTGTGGCAGTGGCTGCTGGAGAAACAGCTCTCCTGACACAGCCGGACTTGAGAACACTGGGGAAGGAGGAGGCGGCTCGGTTTATCTCAGATTGATTCTAAACCAAACAAGGAACGACACAGAAATCAGAGGCCTGTTTGGATCTGGAGTCTGAGTACAAAATTTTCCATGAAATATTGTATACAGCTGAATTCTCCTGCATACTCAAAACTAACTATGGCAAGTAGAGATCATCTCAAGAATGTAAGAGGAGCTGAAGAGGTGCTGCAGCAGTTCAGAACAGTTGTTACTTTTACAGAAGACCCAGGTCTATTCTCAGCACCCACACTGTCATTCGCAAGCACCCATGAGTCTATTTCTATGGGATCTGATGTCTTCTTGTGACCCCTCAAGGTTACCAGGTACATATGTGGTACACACACATACTTGCAAGCAATATAATCGTACACATAAAATGAATTTTAAATACCATTTCCAATGGAAGTTGGATAGCTGCTCAGCAGTCAGGAGCACTGGCTGCTCCTGTAGAAGACCTAGGTTCAGTTCCCAGCATCCATATGGTGGCTCACGACCATCCGTAACTCCAGTTCCAGAGAATCCAGTGCTTTCTGACCTCTGCAGGTACCAGGCACAAATATGCGTACACATGCATGCAGACAAAACACTCAAATACATAAAAATAAATGTTTTAAATTCAAGAATGTTCAGTACTGGGAAGGAGGCCTGGGCAATTTACTTAATGAGCTAAGGATATACAGCCACAGTCCTCTCACCCACTGCAGAAATTGCATTTAATAAATGCCTTAACTTAGGAGCCTCTGTGGGTACCAACCTTACCCTAGGGATAAGGGCAAGTCAGGGTGAGGCCAGCTACCACCATTCCCTCGCTGTGCACTGGAGATGTAAACCAATGCTGTAAGACAAGACAAAGGAGAGGCAGGCACAGATGGGAAAGGGGGAGGCAAAGCTGCCACTCTTGGCCTGGTATATAATCATCTGCATAGAAAAATCAAAGGAACCAACAAATGGTTAGAGTAAAGAAAGAGGTGGCAAGGGTGTCAGATATAAAATGATGATCAGAAATGAACTGTGCTCCTCTCTGTATAAATGGTGACCAACCAAAAAATAAATAAAAAGTCTTTCAAATAAGCATACATATGTGGAAGAATTAACAAGGTGAAAGTTGTCTGTGCAGACTTCTGAACATATGAAAGCAAAGGACATTGAAATCAGCAGAAAGGTCCTATTTATTATGATGATGATGATGATGATGATGATGATGATGATGATGATGTATATGGATGGGTGTTTTGCTTGCATGTATGTTTGTGCACTACTTGCATGCCTGGTACCCATGGAGGCCAGAAGAGGGCATTGGATCCCCTAGAACTAAAGTTATAGGTGGTTCTGAGCTGTCATGTGGGTGCTGGGAATTGGACCCAGATCCTTTGGAAAAGCAGTTAGTGCTCTTAACTGCAAAACCATCTCTCAATCCCTGAAAATATTCTGTTACCTTAACATTATAAAGCCATCTAAAACCATTTTATACATCATAAAAGCAAGAATTATGAATTAGTCTTAGCTTAGAGCCCAATGACCAGGGCCATGTTCAGCATAAAATAGGTCCTTGATAATTATTTGTTTATTGAATTAATATGAAAATGCTGCCTTTTCCAACTAATATGTTCAAGGTAGCAGAAAATTATACAACTTTAAAAATCATAAAATTTCTAAAAGGAAAAAATTCATGCAAGAATCCTGCTAGCATTTGACAGTTATTCTAAAATGCTTAAGTGCTTAATGAAGAATAAAAGTCTACATTAAGCTTTTCCAAAAATGTTTTTATGTTTATTTGCATGTATGTGGAAACACATTAGTACAAGGGTGTGCATGTAGGGGTCAAAGGACAGCTTCCAGCAGTGGGTTCTGTGTTTCCTCCATGTGGGGCCTGGGGACCAATCAGAAGCAAGCCATCAGCTTGACAGCACACATCTTCACCCACCCAGTCAGCTCACTCACCCAAGGGTAAACTCTTTTGGTGTGTAGATATGTGTCACCCAGGTATGTGCACTTTTTCTGAGCTGTACCCCCAGCCATAAACATTTCAAAAAGGGATTCATTCTTCCAGGCACAGCTAATGACAGCGCTGTGTTGAGGACAAGGGATGCTCATGGATGGAGAGTGCTCGCTACTCTTTCAGAGGACCTGGGTTTAGTTTCCAGCACCCACTGCAGGCAGCTTCGGGGTCTCGATGCCGTTGGCCTCCGTGAGCCTTGCGCAGATGCAGACTCACACCTAACTGACAATAATGAAACCCACTCTTAGAGCTACAGACTATCACCGCACTCCTGGGGGACAGTAGTAAGAAGCAAAGGCTCCACGAGGACTCTGGAAATTGTGCTTCTTCCATAGTTGAAACTGTCCTAAAATGTGCTTCAGGGTTTAAAGCAGTGTGACCTTGAAGTAGAGGCTCCGTGAGTGAGAGTGGAGGGGCAGGGACGTCCCCGTGGCCCTATTTCCTTAACTAAGTCCTAAGCCTTTCAGGCTCAGCCAGTGTGAAGCTGCAGCTCGCTGTGGTTGAGATGTGTGTTTCTCTGTTGACAAATGGAACTGAACTCATGTCCATATGTTTATAGGTCATTAGTCTTTCCCTCTTTTGTGGGGGAGGGGGTGCGGAACTTGTCCCTCTCTTCTTTACTCTGCTTCTTTAGGGCACAGGGTCCCTCTGTGTTGCCCATGTTGGCCTAAAACTTCTCAGCTCAAGTGATCCTCCTGCCTCAGCCACCCAAGTAGCTGAGGCCCAAAGTAAATGCCGCCACACCTGGCTTGTATCATTTACACATCCAGAGGGACTTCCCTTTGTTGTATTTGTGTGCTGACACCAGTCCCATCCTGTGACTCACTTTCCTCCCTGGAAGTTCTTCCTGTGAGCATATACTAATAAATCTGAGTCATCGATCCATCTTTTCCTTTGTGCTTAGAGTCTTCTATGCCAGGCATCTGTGATCCCCATGCTCCAGATTTAAAATGAATGTTATCCTGACAATTTGTTTCTTCTGAGACAGGTGGGAGATGGGTGGGGAAGCTCCCTGGAGGATGGAGGTGTGCCCTGAGCTTGGGGGCTGTCCCAAGATGGCAGCAGTCCCGGGGTGAGCAAATGTCAGGGGTGAGGAGATGCTGAGCGATGTCAGTGTTCTAGTGGGTGTTATCAGCATAGCCTTGCTGCCAGGGACTCCTAGACTTAGCAAATGAGGCAACTGAGGCCCAGGTGATGCCCGGAAGGTTCCGTCAAACAAAGAATAGTATCCCACACACCCCTAGCTCCAGTGCCTGAACATAGCCCAGAAGGTGTCATCTGAAGGGAAATGTTTTGTTGTAGAGGCTCTGGGGACAGGATGGCTTCTGAAGTCAGGCAGTTCAGGCCTACCACCTCCCCCTCATATGATCCAGGAGTTCCGGGTAAGCAGCCATCACCCACTCTAGGACTTTCTGATGGAGGATGTGAGGTCAGATCCCACCGTCTTCTTGGACAGTGAGCACAGTGCTGGAATGGGGGTGCCCAGAAAAAGACACCAACCACTGAGGTGGTCCCTAAAGACCCCTCCACTGTGGGCAGGAAGGGGTCTGAGGGTATACGGTCTGTGACTCCCCCCCCACACCTGTAAAACACACAGGCACCTTCCTCTTGTTTACCACCCCGTCTGCCAGACAGTCCCAGATCCTGTCTGAAATCTACTTTCAAGCTAAACCAAAATCCAAAAGACTTACCATAAGCTGCAAGATCTCAACACAGGGCTCCACTGCCTAACGGGGGCTTCATGGTGGGTCTCTGCAGTGCCAGGTCCCCAGAGAACAGGCACTTCACAGCTACCTGGTCCCATGAGTGGCTATGGGGTGTGTCTCTGGCCCTTTTCTATAAAGTGAGGGCCGATCTAGCACCTTTCCTGCAGGATGCGGGGTAGCCTGAATGGGGACCCACTGTGCCCCTGGCCCTAGCCTGGCCCTGGACAGCTGGCTTGTGCCTTGTGCCACACTGGACTGCTGGACTAAGCACATGTGGCCTGGTTCCAGTCCTCACTGGGCCCCATGGGATGGTTCTGACCTCACACATGCTGCCATGGATCTAGGGCCCTGAGACCCTCTCATGGGAAAGCAGAGCTACACGGGACCCTTGAACAGATGGAAGACAAATCTACTGTCTGCATGCTGCTGACGTGTGTCTGGAAAGGTGCCAACCCACAGTGGGGTCCCTGTCCTCACTGCTTGGGAGTCCCACTATTGCCAGCAGGGCGGGGCTTGGATAAGTCACAGTCTTGAACCTCAACTTCTGCATCGGTAGCACAGCAAGTTAACAGTCCCTACTTTAAGATGTTTAAAAGGTTAAGGAAATGTGTCACTGTTTCCCAGTTTCCGGGGCTTAGGCGAGCCACCTGCACATCCCTGAGCCTCGATTTGCCCTGCTGAAAAGTGGGCTCAACCAAAGCCTTTCCAGGGTTTTATCTTCCAGGCTATGGATAAACCTGTAACATACCACTGTAGCCATCTATGCCCTCAATAAAAGGGCTGTGAGAAAACCTCAGACAGAGAGGCCTGGCCACAGCCAAGAGCCTGCACCCCAAGAGACTATGCCTAGAATCCCAAAGTCTTATAAGGACCTAGATTCCCTGAGTCTGGGAGCTGAAAAGCCAGTGCTTCTAGGTGATTTGATGTGTGGCCCATGCATCTATGTATAGGGCACAGGGTAGTGCCCTCCCATGGCTGGTCTTCAGGACCCTCTCTGCTTCAGAGGCCAGGAAAAAACACTCAGCCTTTGACACCATCCAGAAAATGAAAATGTCCCAGACATCTAATCCTTCCCTCCGGCAACTTAAACGGCTCTGAAACACAGCCAAGCCGTGGGACATGGTATGAGCGTGAGAGCCAGCGTGGAGGCCTCCTGCACAGTGAGCCGTGGGGACCCGTGCCTCAAAGCCATGGGCTTGGCTGGGCCCAGCCTCGCCAGGTACATACAAGTAACCTCTGGACCCGGTGGTCTGTACCACAGCATGCCTCCTGGAGCTCAGCCTGAGGAGCACCCCAGGAACCTGACTGCCTTCCCACCCCCACCCCCTCCCACCCCCAGAAAAATATTTGGAATGGTCTTTTGACTGAAGTGAGATTAATCCTCCATTCCCTGACAGTGTCTCTGGGCATGTGTTTTTATAACCTCCGTTTCAAACGAGAACCATTTGTCGTTGGGAGGTTAAGGAGACCCTGCCCGGACTGCTGGGCCAGGCATCACCAGCACCCGATTGAATGTCACAGGCAGTGCAAGGGGGTAGGGCCGGGGTGAGAGCAGCTTGTCCCTTGCTGGTCCTCACCCAGCCTTGACATAAAAATTGGTCTTCTAGTCCTGACTTCCCCAGTACCACACTATGCTCTTGAGTTGGTCACTTGGCCTCTCTGAACCTCACTTTTGTTGTCTAACAAACGGGGGAGGTGGTGGCCCACGCATCCTGGAGGATGAGACCAGGCCTGTTCTGTGAGATTCTCGATCCTCAGTGGTTAATACAGCCATTAAACACAGTCTTAGCTCCTAGGGGAAGGGCAAGATGCCCTGGCTGGAGCCTTCCAGGGGCTGCAAACCCTCCTCAGTGTGCTGGAGTACCCTCACCCTTCCAGGCTCCCCGTGAGCGGTGGCCCTGCAAGAAAGCAAGCGTGGGCTTTAATGTACAGAGGGCCAAGTTTATAGGTGGAAGGCACAGTCTCTTTCATTAATTCTGATCCCTCGGTCGGTCGGTGGCCTCCTCTCTCAGCACAGCCCCCACCCCAGGTCCTGTTTGAAGTTTGAAAAAAAAAGAAAGAAAAGAAAAGAAAAAAGAAAGGGGAAAAAAAGCCCTCCCACCACCCCTGCTTGCTGAGGCTAGCTGCAGACCCTAAGGGCTCAGCTGGGAGGGATTTATTGGAGAATTTCAATCATGGGGTCTTGGCTCAAACTTGTTGCTTCCTCAAAAATTCTGCCCAGAAGTTTGATGCTGTGTGACTGGGGCATGGGGGGCACTCTGATGAGCTCGCAACAGAATTCCACCTGGGCCTGTGGGAGTGCCACCGCCCACACTGGGAAGAAGAGAACACAAGACAAGATGGCCAAAGAAAGCAGGAGGCTCTGGAACGCCATCGAGGTACTGGGACTGGGTGGCCTAAAGGATGCTTAGAAGCAGGGTTTCTGGGCTGTGCTGGGCACAGCTCAGTGGAGGAGCACTTGCTCCAGGAAACCCTGGAGAGGAGAGGAGGGGAGAGGTGGGGAGGGGAGAAGAGGGAAGGGGAGGAGAGAGGAGAGGACAGGAGAGGACAGGAGAGGCGAGGCAAGGGCTTCTGTCTTGGCCCTCTTCCACAGCAGAGACAGGCCTGGGCAGGTGCCTGAGCTCTGTATGGCAGCTCCTTGTTGGTCCCTGACTGGGGAAAGTGAGGGAAAGGTCTGCATAATGGGACAGCAGAACCTGGTGACATGCTGCTCTTCCTAAGCTGCGGCTTGGCTCCCCCAAAGGCATTCCCTTCTCAGACTATGTGAGCCCACACCCTTCCATGGGAGCTCAGCCAAGATAGGGCAGACAAGGAGCCCCTGCGTGCTCACTTTCTCCCGCTCTGGGCAGGACTGACTCTTTCCATTTCTCCACAAGGCCTTTGCAGTGACGGATAGGCTGTGGTCCCAAGTGCTGCAGCCCAGGGGACAGCAAACATCTTTTGGTTTTTCACGTCAGCCTCCCACTTCTTGCTTAATAAGTGTGGAAGGAGACACAAACCGAAATTCCCCGGGTTTCCCATGACTAACGAGATGACCACATCAGGCAACAGTGCTTGGGGATAAAGGTCCCCAGAGTGAGGTGTCCGATTCCCTCCCAAGACGCTCCACTAACTGCACTTTGAAGCTGGAGCCGAGGCCTCGGGCTCGGGTGGGCCAGTGGGGCTGAGCTCCGGGCCTTCCCGCCCCATGACATGCACAGATTGCCCCAGATAAAGGACCCTCGGCGGCTTCACCCAACTTCTGCTGAATCGTGCTTTTCAGAAAGTCTTCACGTGTTTTCACTTCTCTGGCCTCTTTGTTGAAAGATGTAAAAATTTCAAACCCCCACAAAGTAAGCTTCTCAAAACCCTTGCTTTTCAAAATCCCTCACATTTTCAAAAAAAAAAAAATCCCTTGAATTCCATCTCCCCTCCACCACCACCACCACCCCACGATTTTCCCTCTGCCACCACCCCACGAATTTCCCTCTTTTGCAGATTGTGAATTGGCATGGTTTTCATTAATTTCAGAACAGCCCAGGTAACGCCGCTGACTCGGGCTGTGTTTTACAGGCCGGAAGGAGCTTTGTTACTTGGTAGATAGATTAGATAAGTGGCTGTCTTGTCAGAATAAGCAGGTTTTCTTTATTACGGCACAATCCTAATGAACTCATCTGCTTCTAATATTTATAAAGAGAGGAGAGGCCATTAATTCTACTGCTTGTGAATAAAACCATCTGGGATTTCTCTCCATGTGATGGGTTTTGGTTTTAATATACATTTTTCACAAATAAGCGCAGAGATTTTTTTTCAGTGTGAATGTCACAATTCGGGATCTCATAAAGAAAGAATGCAAAGAGGAGTGGGGGGGTGGAATATTTTGTTAGCTAAGTAATTTCTCACCTTGCAGAGCGAAGGGGACATCAGAGCCAACTTTAGCACATTAGGTGACGGGCTCGCCGGCTGGACGCTAATGCAATCCATGGTATGTTACAAGGCTAACCGCGTCCGTTTTGAAGTTTGTTTTCCTTTGGGAATTACACAGTTCGTTTAACCTAATCTGTCCTGACACTTGAATTATAATATTATGGGCTTCTTCAGGGAAGTAAAACAGTAGTTGCTTGCCTAAACGCAGAGCAGAAGTTAATAAAGTGGGCAAAATGTCAAGGAAAAGGGCTAATCGAATCATGGTGTCATTCTCTAGAGAAAATACAGTCAAGTTGTATTTTTTTTTTAGTTTTTTAGTTTGTTTTGTTTTGTTTTTTCCTTTCTCCAATGGAAATCTTGGATGCCTAATGACATATTTCTGTCCAGGAAGAATTTTGAACTCTGAAGGCACACTTGATTAAAACCCTAAACTGTGAGCCATTGCCCAATGGAACCACCCAAGACTTTGACTTCTGGGTGTCAGAGCTTAATTAAAATATTCACCCAGCTGCTCTCCCCTTGCCAAGAGGGCCCAGAGGAATTGAACCAATAAGCTTAATTCTGTTAGGTCATCTGCCTGTGTATACAGAGACATGGAAGAACATTTACCAGTTCAGAAAAAAAATGTCAGCCCCACTCCACAAACCCAGCATGGACCACACAGTGAAACGGTCCCCCAGATGGACACCTCGGCTTTGGACTTGGAACACGCGCAGCTGTTTTTCAGGTCTCTTCCAGAAAGACCAAAGTGACACACCAGTCAGTATACGGATTAACATGTGCACGTTGATTTACGCGTCGTTTGTAGAACATGCAGCGCTTCGTGACGTCCCTGGACTACGCGTGTGTCGTGAGGATGTGAATGCGTTTGTTGCGGTGTGACTCCTTTTGATGGATGAGGAAACTGAAATCAAGAGGTGAAGACCCCGAACCCCAGGATTGTCCACCCACAGAGCGTGCTCAGCCCTTAGTACCTCGAAAGAAGAGCTTGGGGACATTTGGATCTTTGTTTCAAATGTTGACCTGTTTGCTACCACGTGCACACAGCTCAAAAGCTATCACGTGCACACACAGAGTCCACTCCGTTGTCACCCTGCCCTCAGCCTCCTCTTCCAGCCTCCAGGTAAGCCGTGGGTGCTTTCTCCTGCCCCTCCATATCTAGAAGGTGGAGATCAGCAAACAGGCGTGTGCCTTTTGGAGCACACTTGGTACACAACTCTGTAGCTTGCCTTCTTATTTAACAACACATCTTGGGGTGGCATCTCCATCTCTCTGCTAAGACTGTGAGCCATTTCACTCGATAGATGTGTTAGAAATAGGCTCATATGTGACCAACATTCAGCCGCTGTCTACTAGCAAAAACGGTAATTTACCATTAACGACCCGATCCCCTCTTCCTAGGTCCATCTTCAGTGATGGACGCGGAAGCAGCTCCATCCTTTGATGCCCTTCTCAGAAGTTCTGATGTGAGTACTTCCTCCACCACCTGCAGAATAAACTAGAAACACTGCTAACTCTTGTGTAGGTCAAGGCTGTGTCCTTGGCCATGGTCTGAAACCTTGCATCCTAGCTACAGCTTTCCTGTCTCAGCCTCAAAACTGTCACCATAGCTGTAGCTCGGGGTCCCCCAGATTACTGTGCAAACAAATGCCTTTCTGTCAGTGCTCGCTAGTCCCCAGTTGACCATACTTGTCACCCAGGAAATGAGACATCCTTGTGAGCATTACAAATGGAACAGAAATCTATCGGGGAACAGCCATGAGCCCTGTTTGCAGTTAAGGGGACCTGAGGATGGTGTTGCATTGCTTCAACAATGCCAGCAGACTCAGGGACATGGTTTCAGAAACTGTCTAGTACAGAGGTGTGTGTGTGTGTGTGTGTGGAATCCAGCCATGTACTCGTGCAGCATGGGCAGGAACCACACAGCTCTCTGAAGGCTGCCGAACCTGCCTGCCACTGCCTGCCCTCGGCTTCCTGCAAGCCACCTGTTCACAGAGGCAGCCGAATTTGCCAGCTGCCTTTGGTGGTGCTGGCATGGCTGACCAGCCAGTGGTGTCCACAGCCACAGACCTGGCTATTTAAAGTTTGCTGTGTTCCCCAGCAATCAGGCAGCTGCAGGACCAGTTACCTGGGCAGAGCTGGCAGCAAGTGCATGAGGCTGTATGGAATACACCTTTTCTTATTGTGAATCTAACAACAGAGTAACCCGAGTCCACCCCTGCAAAGACTTAAGAAAGACAAGGTAGCTGAGCGTGGATGGGGGACAGAACCAGAACACTTAGAAAGCACCGGTCTTGCCAAGCAGCCGAACTACTGGTTCGATAATTATCTGCAGATACAACTGGGGCCGAATGGCAGCAGAAGCCGGCATGAATGGGAGACTGGACCGACAGGGATTTCAAGGATTTGATATTTTCACTTATTGTTACATGTGTGTAATAAATCAGACTTTTAAATAACTATTGGTAGAGTCTTACTCCCTCTCTTTTTTAAAAAAAAAAATCTTTTCAAATTTTCTTTCACGTGCATGGTTATCTCTTAAAGTCAAATGTGTTACTAGGCGTGTTCACTTGGTAATGAGAACATGTCGCCGTGTTCTTTCTCTGCCTGCTGCAGTGTCAACCTCACCACCTAGAAAGGCCTTATCCTCTATTTTAAAAAATTAGAAAAATAAAGGCATGGTAGATTTATTGTTTATGATACATTGTGTTTGAACAAGTGTAAACATATTTATTTAGTCCTCTGGCCTTTTAAGTACCAAATTCATTTTAGGAATTTTAAATACCATGATGGATTTATTGTTCAATTTTTCCAAAATTGTATACACCAAAGCCTTAAACAATCAGACATCGAGGTCCCTCAAGAAGAACCCCAGCTATGGGACAGGCTAAACCCCCGAAAGTCCCTCCCCCAGCATTGGCTCATGGGTGCCCTTGGACCCTGGGCCACAAGTCACTAACTGAGGCTATAGCTTGAAACTAATCTTGGCCAAGGCTCCCTGGCAAGAGGTCGGCAGGCGAGGCTTTCACAGTATGGTCCCCAGCAAGATCTGAGTGGGCTCCAGGAGGGATGTGTCATGTTAAAGGAGGGCGAGGGAAGGAAGGCAAAGAGAGAGAGGGAAGGCAGAGAGAGAGAGAAAGAGAGAGAGAGAGAGAGAGAGAGAGAGAGAGAGAGAGAGAGAGAGAGAGAAGGCAGAGAGAGAGGGAGGGCAGAGAGGGGAAAGGCAGAGAGAGAGAGAGAGAGAGAGAAGGCAGAGAGGGAGGAAGGCGGGGGGGGGGGGAGGCAGCGGGGGGGGAAGACAGAGAGGGGGGAGGCAGAGGGAGAGAGAGAGAGAGAGAGAGAGAGAGAGAAGGCAGAGAGGGGGGAAGGCGGGGGGGGGAAGGCAGAGGGGGGAAGGCAGAGAGGGGGGAGGCACAGAGAGAGAGAGAGAGAGAGAGAGAGAGGGCACAGAGAGAAGGCAAAATTACATTTTCACAGTTAAGTATATTCATTTTTTCATTTAGTTAATTTCCAGCCGCTCACGTTTATTGCACATTAATTATGCATACAGCTTTTGTGCAACTTAAAAAGTGAAGAACGTACTTCTTTATCCTTTACAGAAGCTCAGCTGTGGAGCTTGGGCTGTGGTGGGGGCAGGGGCTGGGGGAACTTCAGGACAGAAGTGACAGGAGCCAGGCGGGGGCTGGGACACCAGGCTCTCTCTATCCGATGTCGCCCCCCCCCACCCCCCTCACCGCCTTGTCTTTCTTGAAAGCATTTTCTGCAGCAGAGTGGCGGCTCAGGGGCACAGGGGTCCTGCACAGTTGGCTAGATGTGATTCTGGACTGTGTGGGGCAAAAGGACCCAAAAGAACTCCTGGCCGTCCTCCTTAGTTCCTCTTGCACACAGAAGAAAAGTGGTGCCTGAGGTTGGTGCGGGGAAAGGACACATTACATGCAGAAGTGGAGGAGGCGGGAAAGTGGAGGCGGCAGCCCCAGACAGGAGTATTGCGACAGAGATGCTTTCCTAGTCCCACCGAGCTCAGCCCAGAACGGGCTGGCAGGAAGCCCCTCTGGCAGGTCCCACGGACCTCAGCACACTGAAAGCCAGACTGAGCCCGACCCTCGTTGGGGAGTCGCAAAGGGAAAGATGCCAGTGGACAGTGGTCACCCAAACAAGGAGCAGGTGGTGAGAGCATATGTCACCGAGGCATCAGCCTGTGGCTAGTGATATGTGACTTCCTCTGGCTCTAGTAACCACCAGTTGAAGTTCCATGGCCAGGAACCCCAGAAGGGCAGCACACAGACCCCTGACGAAAGAGGGGCTGGGCCTCAGCAGCCCACTTCCTTTTTAGTTTTTAAATCAAAGCTGTTTCCCCCCATGGTTATTTAACACATTGCTCCCCTTCTAGAATTCTTCTAAAACCCCCAACACACACACACACACACACGGCCCTGCAGCCACTCTGTGATGAACTTTTAAATAAGACTGTCATCATAAAGAAATCCGCTGCTCACAATAATAAACAACATGTTTAACATTTATGGCCCTGCATTCTGACAAACTGGAACGTGCAAACACGCCAGAATTCAGGTTTCATCAAGGTTCTTGCCTTTGACAAAATGCCTGTGATGCTGCTGGCTGGAGGGACGAGCTTCCAAAGGCAAAAGTGATGGGTCTCAGGCCTGGTACCCACAGACCCCTCAAAGCTTGCCTCTGATTCCAGGGCAGTGTCGCAGTGATTGATAGTGTTCCGGCCTTCCTGGAGAACAATAGGGGAGCCATCCTGTCACCTGTGGGGGTGGGGGCGGGAGATGGTACCATGGGCCTTCTGAACTCGGAAGCCTGGAAGAGCAGTGGCCACAACACCGAAGCCTCACCTGTTTTGTTTTGGTTTGGTTTTTTTTTTTTTTTTTTGTGCTTCAATGCATGTAACAA
This sequence comes from Myodes glareolus, assembly GCF_982192425.1. Lineage (NCBI taxonomy): Eukaryota > Metazoa > Chordata > Mammalia > Rodentia > Cricetidae > Myodes > Myodes glareolus. The sequence continues at coordinate 11,860,101 of NC_142046.1, forward strand.
AATTTCCCTCCAAGTCTTTAACTGCAATTCATAACACCGGATGCACACCCAGGGCCGCGCAGCCTTTGCCGGCATCCAACTTCAGAGCTCATCTTAAGAAAGCAAACCCTCCCTCCTCCCAGGGCTGGCTTCAGCTGCCACACCTCCATTCGTGACTGATATCTTTCACTTAGCATAAAGTTTCCTAGGCCCACCTATGCCACAACCTCAGTCAAAATTTCTTTTTTGCTTTTTTTTTTCCTTTCTAAAAGCAAAAACCAAGGTCTCATATATCCCAGGCTAGCTTCAAACTGCCTGTGTAGCACAGGATGAACTTCAACTTCTTCTCCTCCTGGTTCTAACTCCCAGGTGCTGAGATTGCAGGCGTGCACCCCTACATACAACTTTCTAATCCCTCCCTTTTAAAGGACAAAATATTTCCCATTGACTCGGGTCCTGTAGCACACAGGAATACAGGTCTGTGTTCTTCTATGAAGATCCACTCAGACACGAACCCCAAATAGTCACATAAATAGATACACACTACGATACAACACTCTCAAACTCCATTTTCTTACACATGGGAACAAATGAGGATACGTATAGGCCGTTCCTGTATGTGCAATAATAGAACTGTAAGAAGCACAGTCACACACCAATGAAGACATACCTGTAGGTCTCCATATGCTGACACCTTGCCGGGGGTGCCCATGGAGGGCCAGGTGAACAACCCTGCCACATTGGCCCAGGTAGGAAGGGGCTGTGGGAGATTCTGCAGACTCTTGGCTATCATAGCTGGAAGGCTCCAAGGACCTATCTCCACACTGAGAAATGAGAGAGGGGGCATTTGGATACTTGAACCCTGGCCTTGTTCTATGTGTCCCGTCTTCAGGTTCTCACCTCAGGGGTCAAAGAAGGGGTCATTGCTCCATTGTCTAAACTCAGCTTTCGCGGTCCCAGGAGAGCTAGGACCCCAGTCAGCCTAAGTCTCACAGGAAATCAAACCCAGTTCCAGGCCCTGCAAGGCTCCGCTCTCCCACCAGCCCCTCTCCTCTCACAGGGCAGAGGTAAAACAACAATCCGGAGGCCGGGCTCTGTAGGGGAGAATTTCCCTTTCTCTTCACAGTTGAGGAGCACAGCTGAGCGTCTGAAGCGTGCCAGCCAGCCTCGGCTCTTGGGAGCCTCTCCAGCTCGGACTTCTATAACCCAAGCATCTGTTTATCTTCCCCCTGCTACCCAGTAGGGGACCGAAACCAAAGGGACGCTTCCACGGAATAGTACTCTGTAAAGCCTAGGGTATCAAACTGCGATACTGTACTGATGTCTCAGCAACCCAAGGTCCCTTCCTCTCTGATTGCTGTTCATTTTCTTCAAATGTTTGCGGTTAAGAGAATACCCTTACCCACAGAAAAGTACACTGAAGCCTTTAAGGATGGCGTCTGCAGCTTACTTCTAAACAATGTAGATATGTGTATACACAGCAGGGGCAGCCAAGGCTTTACGTGTATGGCGGGCAGGGAGAGCATGCATTACTGGGACTCTTTCTCTATGAATATGTAGGTATACATCTGCCCCTCCTTGCAGAACAGCCAAAGACAAATGAAACTGTTATTCTACCAAAGGCCTACCGGGTACCAGTGGGAGTCTTGAGCTTGGTCACAGAGCATGCATGCCACTCCCACCAAAAGTCTTACTCCAGCACAGGTGGTAACTTCCCCAGGGCTGCAAAGATCCCCGTCCCCTTCAGATAACCCTTCACACATGCACGCTCTAACGGCCCTGCAAGCATATGTGCAGTGAGAACTGAATTACACACGTAGCTGTGGTGTGCAGAAGGGAGCTGCTGAGATAAGCATGCCATGGCCCTTCCCACACATCCTGCTGCGCGGGGCATCAGCAGTAAAGAGGCCCAATCTTTTAGGTCATTTTAGGTGGTCACTGCAGTTCTGATGAAGATGGTGCCTAGCAGGCTTGGAGGATGACTCCCTACAACATATGAGTACGCGTGATACAGTCGCCCCTTATCCACCAAAGATACACATGAAGACCCTCCCTCATCTCATGCCTGAGATCCCGATTCATGTATGTATCATGTGTGAGTACTCATGGTACAGTCACCCCCTTGTCCACCAAAGATGCACACGAAGGCCCTTATCTCATGCCTGGGATCACGATTCATGTATGTATTATGTACAGATGTTTATACACACATATATTATGCATGCCCCTATGATGAGCTTATTTTATAAGCTATGTGCAATAATAAAATCTTATAATAAAATAACATGACAATATAATATAATAATAATAATAATAATAATATAATGGTTCAGCAGGTAAAGGTGACCTATGCTCCATCTCTGGAAGCCACATGATGGAAGGGAGGAGCCAATCTCTGTGAGCGATCCTCTGACCTCCACACATGTGTGCATGCACAGACACTTACACTAAATAAACAAATGAATTTAGTCCTTAAAAATAAATAAAAGTTACATGAACATGGTCTTTCTTTCAGGTGAGTTGTAACAAGTATTTATGTTTTGGAACTTAGGTTTTTTACGAGAGACTAACAGCAGAGAGCAGGATGGCTGGCGAGGGAAGCGAGGTCCGTCATGCTCTTTAAGCTTCCCTTTTCCATATTTGGATACTTTCGTATTAAAAATCTAGTGGACTCTTTTTAAAGATGAAGTTAGGAGGAAGGCATGTTGGGGAGCAATATGAACGAAATGAGAAAGGCAGGAATGGGGGTGAAGGAAGAACCATATTGCATTGTGTACATATAGGAAGTCCTCAGAAATAAAGAAAAAATGTAAGGGGGGTTTCTTCCCTCTCACCGGGCCCCTCCCCTTTTCACATCTCTCTCTGTAGTCTCTACCCATAGAGAAACCTAGTGGTGCTCATAGGTGTGCCCAGGTTTCCTGCTCCTCACGGAGATATCCCGAGGTCGGCCTGTGAGCTGCTGTGGGCCCACCAAGATGGAAGCATGAAACACCCAGTGTGAGATCTTCACAACCTTCGGCCCCGGGATCAGTAGGGGCAGCTACCAGACACCAAGCCAGAAGGCCCTTGGCTCCCTCTGCACGGTGTGACCCCACTCTAGTGTACCCCAAGCTGCTGCTCAGAGGAGACCCTGATGCAGGAACTACACCTACCCCATCCCCTGACGCCCACCGGCTCTGGACAAGAGCGATGCTCCAGAGAGCAGTTACAGCTCTCATCCAGCGTCCTGCTTCTCACAAGTAACAAGAAAGTCAAGGTTATTCCTCACAGAGCAGTGGTCGTAGAGAGAAGGGGTGAGTGGCCAGCAGGGGCAGGGGACCAGACACCCTGCCACCTGCCTTCTTGGGCAGCAGCAATGCTATACAGGCAGGCTCTGCATTGCCCATGAAAAGGATGTGGAACCCCGCTGGAAAGGGCTATAGGACCGGCTGCTGTCCAGGGCGGTCAGCAGAGGAGATACAGCCTCCTGTGCTGCAGTCAGGGCTGCTATGACCAGTGCTGGGCAATTCACAGCTCTCTTGGAATCAAGGCCAGACTGGATATACCAGCCACAATCTGTTGGATGTCTGCTGATCAGGAAGGAGGGTATCCTCAAAGGAGGAGCCGCCCACCCAGAGGGAGTTGGTTTTAATCACCAGAGATCAAAGCCAAGGCCCACTGGGCTGCCATTCCTCCAGGGGACAGCTGCAGCATGCAGCAGGCCCTTCCTTCCCTTGCCTTCTGCCTGTCCATGTGTGGCTGGCTCAGCAGTCACCTCTTCCAGAGCCTCACGGGCCAGTGAGGGCTCAGAGGGGTCTGGATGCTGTATTCTATCATAAGGTAGGGAGAGGCGAGGACAGGCACAGACATGGTCTTGATGTTAATAAGAAACAAATACAGGCAAGAGCAATGCACAGTCACAAAACTGGGGGTGTTCAGGGGTCTGAAAACCACTTGGGGCTCTAACTGAGGGGCCATCACCTCCTTCCTCTACCCAATAGTCCATCTAATTCCCTAAATCTGTTTCTCCTCTACCAAAGGGCATGATTGCTTGGCAGCCGAAATCGATGGTCCTTGTCAGGTCGCTGACTTCAAGCCTGATACATAGAGACCCACAGACGGTAGTTGGTGCATCAGTACTGTGGTGGCTCAGGCCTGTGATTGCACCCCAGCCGGCCCGAGGGCTGCTGTGATTTCTTAAGCTGCCTACACCAGTGTCGGCAGCCCCTGCTTGATCGACAAAGACATTGGAATATGCAGTTACCCCAAGTCCCCTTTTCACCCACCGCTAATGACCATGTTCTCCTTATCCCCCAACACTGGGGTGTCCTGGGAGGTAGGATGGCCTCTGCCAACTGAGGCCAGAAGCCAGACGCTTTTTCCCCACTCTGCTGGCCATGAAAGAACAAAATCACCACAAGGTTCAAAAGGGAAAGGAGTGGGACCCGGTAACTCGTCCCAGACGGTCTGTCCACTTTATCAAAGCCGGTTTCAGGGAGTGAAGTTCCCACCGCGAGAGGCCACAGCCTCATTAGGGCATTCGGAAAGGATGAAAAAGCCAAGCTGCTGTGCACATCCCGGGGACAATTAGGCCTTGTCTCTCCTTCAAAGGTGAAGAGCCCACTGTCTCTGCTTGCATGAGGCAGGAGCTTGTGATCACATCTATCTATATGAGGCTCTCTCTCCTCTCTTTTGTGCTTTGTATTTTTTGGGACAGGCTCTCCCACGGTCGTCCAGGCTGGCTTGGAACTCACTATGTAGACCAGACTAGCCTCAAACTCAAGATGGTCTTCCAGAGTGCTAGGACCACAGGTGGGGGCAGCTACAGCTCTTTGATGTTTATGTTTCTTGATGATTCTTTTCCCAGCTTCTCCCTCATCAGCCAGTCCTTTAACCCGACCCCAATCTCCCGCAAGCCCGTAAGCCTTCTGCCCACAAGGAGAACCTTCTGGAGGTGCTGCCTCCTCTCCTAGCAGGTCCCTTCTGGCGGGAGACTCCAGGACACTTCAGCACCCAGCCTGGAGAGAAGACCAGCAGTGCGCAATCTCCCTCCCCAGCGCGGACTTTCTGTCCTGAACTCAGATTCCCCGGCACATCTGAGCACATGATACAAACTAGTTGCTCTGGGCTCGGGTTTCCAGAAGCCTCCCACAGATGCCAGCAGCACGGACTGAGTAGGCTCCCCTGGCCCACCCCTGAGGAATGTCCGGGAGTTAGAAGCAAGGACAGTAACCGTCCTCCACATTCCTGGATGCTGCCAAGCCCTGATGTGAAAGGCATCCCGCTCCCCACAGACAATGGGCTCATTTCAAGAATGCCACCCAAATGGAGCCAAGTGCCACAAGCCCGCAACCCAGGCCTGCCTACATCCCTGCCCTGGCGTGGTGGAAGCTTCCCGGAACACCACACGGGAGGCGCACATTCTTACGGCGGGCCATTATTTGCGGGACCCGCCTGTTGCTTTAAGTCCCACACAACTTGTTTTTGCCCTAACACCAGAGGAAGCAGGCGCAATATTTTTGAAATTAGAAACAGCCCCCGAGTCTTTGTCCCCTCGCTGATGGTGCTTCGTATTAATCCATTAAGGCAATCAAAACAGCTTAGATAAAAGTCTGAAGCCTGCAATATACATGTCAGTGAACAAGCAGTAAAGCTTCCTGCAAAGGTGATTTCAAAGCCATATTGCCCACGCTTGGCAAATTGCATATTTAATTATTGTGTCAGTTCTCCTCCAGCTCTAATCTTGGGGGAAAATGCCTCGGGCCATGCGAAACCAGTTAGGATAATTAAGGGACTGTGGGATTAGGTGTCGCTGATTTCTCAGAAAGATGCCATCCTCGAGCCTGGTATGGGATGTGTGCCTGCCTCAAAAGCCTGGCTTCAAGGTGATGTCTGCCTCTCTATGGTGAGATCAAAGGTCTTCTACCTCTTTCAAGATGTTTGTAGAATTTGTTTCCCAATTATCCCACATTTGCGCACTGGGACATCCTAGTTAACTCTTTGGTGACACTGTAGGTACTGGGCTGTACACACCCTCAAGCGGTCTTCCCGGCTCCCGGCCCTACCAAGGTTGCCATCAGAGATCTGAGCTCGGAGCAGTGAGCAAGGATGAGAAAGGGGGTCCAGGCCTGCCACAGGACCTGAGTGAGTCAAGTCTGTGCTCGGCAGCACACGCTTTGCCTCCATCCACTGCTGCATGGGTGGAGGAGTGAGTGCTGTCGGTGTGAGCCGCAGCTAGGGTTTTACAAAACTTAATATCTTAAGATTCGAGTTTGGCTGCTCTTGGAGACCATGCTAAAGAGGAAATACCCGGCTATACCAGCTTCCCACACTGCAATATTTCTCCTAGGACCAAAAGGGGTTTTTTGTTTGTTTGTTTGTTTGTTGTTTTAAGCCATCAAATCTTTAGAAAGAATTTGTGAGAAAGTAGCCCAGACCTGGGCTGGAAATGTCAGTCACGGCATCTACATGTATGGCTGGTGGTGCATCAAAGTGAAGCTCCAACATTAAAATATTCTTAAGAACCTGGTAGGAAGCCTTTTGCTGCTGCTGCTGTGTGCTGTGCCCACTTCCAGCTGAATAGCCCAACTGCTATTTGTCCATCTTATAAAATGGTTAGCTTTCTTCCTGTTTGCTTAGTTCAAATAATCTGTCTTCAACATCTTTGTCTTTGCTTAAAAGAAAGAGAGAGGTCCAAAGAGAGAAAGGAAAAGCCTTCTTGAGCAAACAGAACAGCCTTTTTTGGAAATAATCTTTTAAAAAAAATCCTCAACAATTTAAAAAAGGAAATCACATTGCTGCGAGGAACTATGTGTGCCCAGGGCCATTCGGCAGACTGTTCAACTAATACTTTTGAATTTTTCTTTCTTTCCATTTTTTAACACTGAAAAATCCACCTATGTCCCAGCAAGCAGTAAATCAAGGCACTAAGAGCCTGGACGTTTAGTGGGGAAATGCACTTTTATGCCCTGGGCTCTGTTTTTTGTTTTGTTTTGTTTTTTGCTGTTGTTTATTTTTTAAATTGCAATGTTACCGAAATCACAGACACACACGTGTACACATGCGCGCGCACGCACGCGCACACACACACACACACACACACACACACACACACACCACTGCACTGAGGTCCACCAAGAACAAATTCAAAAGCACCTTGTTTCCTTACTCATTCCCTGGAGAGGGAGTGCCCCAAATATATATATAGCATTTTTCTGCTCTTTGCAACAGGAAAGGGGCAGTTTCAATCTTCTGATGCCATTGTAGGCTGAGAGCAGGCACCTCTATCTGGCTGCAGTTTCTGTCACCACAGAAGAGGCCAGAAAGGTATCCCTTGTGAGGGGATGGAACCATCCACCAGGGAAGAAACCCTGTATAGGGCTGACAAATTTAGCAAGTAAAAATTAGGATATCCCACATCATATGCATTTCAAATAGGAATGATTTTTTTCCCTGCATCTAAGTATGCCCCAAAGAGCCCAGAAGAAAAGTTCTACACAGACTAGCCCCGAAAGCCACTCCCCACGTGTCTGTGGGCCGCTGTCATGGAGGGGTGGCCCTCTGTTTCTTCCTGTGGCCTGACCCCTGGGTTCTAAATGGGCTGATTAAGGCTGAGTGAGAACAGCTCTATTTTTATCTATTTTTTATAATATTTTTTATATATTTTTATCTATCTGTCTGTTTGTCTGTCTATCTATCTATCTATCTACCTATCTATCTATCATCTAGAGACAGAATTGGGGCCAGCCAGGAAACAGCGCTCTGTTCAGGCAGATGATCCGTGGCGGCCAATGATCTGATTAGACAGGGACTCCTTTGCCCTGGTGTCCTTTCTTGACAGTCAGAGTAGGTAAGGATGGAGGGAGGGAGCCGGCCAGGGCAGGTTTCTGTATCTGGTTCAGCCGATCTTCCAGGGCTTCCGTGTCAAGGGACAAAGGCTCTAAGGAGGCAGTGCTGGCTTGGGTTGCCCACTAAACAACCCTGTATCCTACCAGCAAACCCTGGAACCTATAAGCTTCTTAAGGTACCTATGGATTCCCGGGTGAAGAACCAGGCCTTGGAGGCTGTCCTATCACTGACGGCCTGGATGGCCTCTGGGGGGAGGTGTGGCGGGGCACGTGGGCACTGGGACCTTCCAGAGGAGCTACATGCCAAAGGCTTTGACTTAGTGGTCCTGTGAGTAGCAGGTTCAGCACCTCGAAACTTGAGGTCTCTCAAACATCTCTCTTACTACACTGAACCTAGGAAAGAGATTGCAGAGGGCACTGTGGGAAGAGCGAGATCTTGGGCAGCCAGGGGGCCATCTTGGTCTCCATGGCAGGGACATGGGGACAGTCTGATTTATATCACATTGCTAGAAAAAGAGGGTGTAGGCTCTCCAGGGTCATCTAAGTGTCCTCCCCTTGTCATCTGTAGAGGGCACATTGACCAGGGTTAGGGTTCTGGGCCTAAGCCTTTCTCAGTGCCCAGGACTCAGCCAGGAGCTGGCATTCACCTCTTATACCCTCAGCTCCATCCGTTCACTCACCCAGTTCCTTCTCCTATCCTCCCTAACTCCATCCTGCTGTAGGACAACCCCTTTCGTCCTGCTTGGCCTCCAGGGAGAAAGAGAACAGCTGGCCAGCATCTGGTGCGCTCCATTAGCTAGGGCCCCTGCCCCCTGGGCCTTCCGCTCCCTGGGCAGAATAATCCTGTTTCCTCTAACCTTTGGGCTGGGCCCCAGGCTCCCAGGCTTTCATCATGGCCAGTGTGCCTCTGAAGCCACTCCAGGGGTGCCTGGCCCTCCTATGTCTTGGCTGCGCCAGGCCAGGCTGGCCGGCAGGAGTGGGGCAGGGGTGAGTGACCTTTCTCCCCTGCTGACCAGGGAGGGGGGGAGAGGGCAACCATGCCTCAGGAAAGGGGGCAGATGGAGGGCCAGGCTCCCCCACGGCCAAGGTGAGCGTCTCTGTGACCTGCTGAGATTGTTGGCCAGAGGAGCCCAGAGGTGGCTCAGGTGGAGCCCTTAGCCTGTGCTCCAGGCCACCCTTCCCTCCTCACCTTCAAAGAGGTGTGCTGGGCGGAGTGGGGACTGACCCTAGTGACCACATTCCATGCCGATATTTCCATCCCAAAGCCAACAGTGAGTACACCTGCCAGGCTTGACTGGATTCTGTGCCTGCTGGAACTTTCCAGAGTCCCTGACTGCAAACAAAGCCTAGAAGAACCTTATTAAGCACCTCTTTCTTAACGAGTCTCTAGTCACAGTAAGGGGCTAAATCCATGGATCTCTCCGCTGTCCTCGGCTGTGTGGTTTCCCAGGTACAGGCCCCAAGCCTCCCCTGGCAAGCCCTGTGGATGCAGCCACCATCCAGATCTCACATGGCCTCTGAGCCCCACCCCTACGGAGGTGCCCAGCAAACACCAAGGAACTCAATCCAGAAACAGCACACGCTGCCTTTGACTAAGAGCGGCCAAAGCATCCTGAGTCCCTGTGCTTAGAGCTACCTTGTCCTAGAAAAGGCTGCGCAGGTCATCTAGTGACCTGGACAGCTCACGACCTGGACAGTCAGCCCTCTGTCTCTCTCTGTGAAGCCCCGGGACTCTGGGACTGGTCCCCAGCTCACATCTGCTGGCAGAGGAGAGCCCACAGTGCATCCGCAACAGCCCTGCTACCCCAACCAGAACCCCAGCACGGACCTCACAATCTGTTCAGAGATGGGAAAGTGGGATGAACGCAAGAGCAAAGAGGCACTGACTGAATGCGAACTTCTACTTAGTCCTTTAGTGATCGGGTTTTTCCTACTGACGGAGCTACAAAGTAGGTTTCTAGTAATACTGGTAACATTCGAGAAATTGCCCTTAAGATACGCAAGCCACACTTTGCAGGAACCCCACTTGAGAGAGAAGTGTGCTCTCTCCCCTCCATAGTGATCACTAAGAAAATGGGAAGCTAAGTGTGTCCTTAATCACAGTTCCTTAGCTCCCACAATAAGAGGGACTGGCCACAAACAGGCAAACGGGGTCAGGGAAAGAAGATGACAAAGAAAAGGGCGTCCATGGCATTGTGTGTGGGGAATCCCTGCTAAAGTGCGCAGATTTCAGGGGCAGAATTTTCCGATAACAGCAGAGCCCTGGCCCCTCCCAAGGCTCTGTAAGTGGACCAAGGAGGTTAGAAGCAGCAGAACTTACCTGTCTGATGTCTCCAGGGGCAGGTTGGGGGCAGATTGGATTCGTGGGAGAGGACCAGACTTGGGCTGGGCCTCAGGAGGGAGAGGCAGGCAGTGCGGGCCTTGGCAGACAGGTGCACAGCCCCATTGGTCTGCCATGGTTACCTGCAGATTACTGGCGGTTTATTAGAGGCTCCCGCAATACCGCAGGAGCACCTGCAGGCAATAAAAACCCTCACATGTGTGAGGCCTCGAGGAAATTAGCGGCTCCTCCCTGGAGACGCATATTTTGCGAAGATGTTTATTACAGATGAAGTGCTCCCGGGGTGGGGCATTAACAAGTTGTGGGGTGATAAAGGGGGTTTTATCCCTTTCTCAGTGACAGAAGTAGGAAGACAGCGTTAGCGGAATCTATAAAAGGCTCACTCCTAATGAATTTTCTTAACTCTTTTATTAATAGGGTTGACTGCGTGGAGGGAGGAGAGATGGGCTAGACTCTCAGACAAGGGAGATTGGGAGGGAACCAGAGGTGTAGGGGTGGACACCAGGTGGGTAACATGCACAAATCTGAGTGCAAATCCCAAGCCTGACGGCTGACAACTGGAGGGTGCTACCCCGGGAAACTCATTTGAGGGTCCTCTGGCGCTGGTGACTGGAACCACAGGCAGGGTCCAAGCCTTTCTTAACCCCGTGCTCCCCACTCTGGCCTGCAGGTCATTACTGAGATGAAAGCCCCGGCCATGCCTCGAGACGGGGCTGAGGAATCTAATTGAATTATATGAACGCAGTTAAACGGCCGCTTCAGAGAGGCAGGGCTGCCTTCCAAGCCAGGCTGCTCGGGGAAACTAATGGGCTATTTGAACAACAGCGGCCGAGGGCCGAGCACAGGTGGGCCGTGTTAATGACTTTATTTAGACCTGCTTTTTCCCCCCTTTGAGGCGCACAAGCCTTCCATTAATGCATTCATTAGAGTTTATGGCTGGGCTCTGGTCCTTTCCTAATGACAATGTCCAGACCCGCCTCCCGAGCTAATTGAGGCCAGCTGCCCAGCTTGCCCCACCCCAGTCTTCGGACCCAGTGTCACCAGGATTAGTGGCCTGGGCTAGAGTAAGGGCTGAGGGGGAGGGACTCCCGCTGCAGAGGAGGAGGGGTCAAGGGCACCTCTGATTGCGGCCGCCATCCTGCTCCCTCCTGGCCTTGCTCCTCACTGCCGTCACAGGGAGCCTCCAAAAGGCCAATCGGGCTGCATAGCCCCTTGCTGAGCAGCCTGCCATGGCTCCCTTTCACCCAGGAGTGCCAGCTCACACTAAGGGCTCGTCTCCCTACAGCTGGGCCCAGGTTAATGCAGCCTCGCCCAGGAAACCTGGATTTTCTCCTCAGTCAGAATCCTAGGAAGGCCTAAGACTGTGGCTCAGGTGGTGGAGCGCTTGCCTAGCATGCACAAGGGCCTCGGATCAGTCACCAGGACTGTCTAACCAGATATGGTAGTGCATGCCTGCATTTCCCATAAAGAGGAGGAAAAACCAGAGAGATCAAACCTCAAGGTCATCCTTGGCTATATACTGAGCTTGAGGCTAGCCTGGGGTACATGAAATCTTGACTTTAAAAAGAGTCCTATGACTATATGTGTGTGTGTGTGTGTGTGTGTGTTGTGTGTGTGTGTGTGTATGCTGCCGTCCACCTCCCTTCTCTGGAGCACGAATATCCTATGACTATATGTGTGTATGTGTGTATATATGTTTGTGTATATATATACATACATATGTGTGTGTGTATATATATACATACATGTGTGTGTGTGTGTGTGTGTGTGTGTGTGTGTATTGTCATTCATCTCCTTTCTCTGGAGCATGAATGTGAATGTTTTCTTTTAAGACAGGGTCCCTCTGTGTAGCCCTGGAACTCACTATGTAGACCAGGCTAGCCTCTCACCAAGATTCACCTGCCTCTGCCTCTTAAGTGCTGGGATTAAAGGCAGATATCTTAGGGGCATGATCCACGTTTGCTATTATTAAAATAGTGAGGGCCGGCAAGATGGTTTAATTGGTAAGGAGAGCCTTTGTGGAGTAAGGCAGTTGGTGAGGCATGCGTGAAGACATGAGTCCCATCCCCAAGAATTATGGTGGAAGGAGAGGACTGACTGCTGAAAGCTGCATGCACACACACTAGCATGCATGCGCATGTATGCATGTACATGCACATACCAAATAAATAAATTATAAAAATAGACAACAATATCAACAGTGGTCTGGTCCCTACTTATCAAACATTTCCTGTTTGCTGATTGTTCTGGAAATAGCTCAGTCTCCTACAACACCCTGGGAGGTACATTTTCTTATCTCCATTTCACAGATGAGAAAACTGAGGCTCAGAGACAGGACCTTGCTTGTTGAAAGATACCCAACTGTACCATCTACTGTCTGGGTGACTTGCTTTGTCTCCCCAATAGCAGCATCTCCAGCTGGGGATGTTCTACGTGGTGGAAGCGGTTCATGCCAATTTGTGAGGTCTTGTTAGATGGCTAGGAAATAGTGTGAACTGAGAGTATGCTTAGATGTTTTAATTATACAAACTTGGCAGTGGGAGAAGGCTGGGTCTGTAAGTACCCACCCTGCTAGTCTGAGGACTGGAACTCAGTCCTCAGAAGTCGTGTGTAATAAGGCAAGTGTGATGATGTACTCTTGTAATTGTGGAGACAGGAGATTCTCTCGCTGGCCAGCCAAATTAGTGAGTTGTGGACCAGTGAGAGACCCTGACTCAGAAACCAAAAAGATAGAGGCTGGAGAGATGTCTGAGCAGTCAAAAGCTCTTCCTGTTTCTAGGGGGCCTGGATTCCGTTCCCAGTACCCCAGGGCAGCTCACAACCATCTGTAACTCCAGTCCCAGCGGATATAATGCCCTCTTGTGGCTTCCTTAGGCACTGTACACACATGTTGCTTATGCATACATGCAAATGAAATACTAACACACATAAAATAAAAATAAATAAATTTTAAGAAGGTGAATAGTGCCTGAGACACCCTCAGAGGTTGTCCTTTGACTTCCACACCTATGACCGTAAGTGTGCACACTCACCCATATACACACATACACAAATGATCTAAACTTGCAATTAAGTAAGTGATATTCAGACCTCCCAGCTTGTTGCTTTGCTGCCTCCTAACCCTTGCAGTGTTGCCTCTGGTTACGGTGTGAGCGCTGGGGTGACATGTAGTGGGGAACTCTGTCCTTAGGTAATGGACTCATCGAGAGTTTAATTGACTTTGACTTGGGGAGTTTGGTCCACCATCTCTGGGCCCCATTGCTTTAGGCCTGTGACAGGTGTGCAAAGTGTGCAAGACGTGCCTCTGCAGAAGCTCAGCAAGGCTGCCTCTTGCACAGCAAAGAAAGCAAAGATGAGACAGAGGGACTGGAGAGACGGCTCGGCCTTGAGGACTCTGGGTGCTCTTGCAGGTCCAGAGTTCAGTTCCCAGCATGCCAGGTGGGTCACAACTGCCTGTAACTCCAGCTCAGGAGATCCAAAGCCCTCCTCTGGCCACCACAGTCACCTGCATGCTCACGCACATGGATGCACACCACGTGCATACATGCACGCATACACACACAATAAGTGAAATATTTTAAAAGAAAAGGAGCCAGGTGTGCTGTCATACACCTTAGTCCCAGCACTTGGCAGGCAGAGACAGGAGGATCTCTGTGAGTTTAAGACCAGTCGGGAGGCCAGGCGGTGGTGGCACACGCCTTTAATCCCAGCACTCGAGGCAGAGACAAGTGAATCTCTGTAAGTTCAAGGCCAGTCTGGTCTATAGAATTAGTTCCAGGACAGGCTCCAAAAGCTACAGAGGGGAGAGAGAGAGAGAGAGAGAGAGAGAGAGAGAGAGAGAGAGAGAGAGAGAGAGAGAAAGAGAGAGAGAGGTCAGAAATCAGACATAGAGGTACCCTAAAATAAATAAAGAACCTTTTAAAAAAGAAAGAAAGAAGAAAAGACCAATGTCCCACAATCTCTTTGACTACACAGTGATCTCAAGAGCTGAAGCCCCTTTGGTCTGAGGACTCAGAGACATAACCATCCCTGTGCTTTGGAATTTTCCTGCTACTGGTGGATGAGAGAATGGAACACGATGCCTCCTTCTGCATTGCTTAGGGGCCTCTGAATCTGATCATAGACTCCATGTCAGCATCCAGTACAAAAGTTATCTCGCCAGTTTTAAAGGCAGTTCTTCCCACCAAGAGTTTTCAAAACCACGGGATGAAATTCTTGTAAAAGCACTGCTCAAATTCACACATTTACTGAAATCAAGATGGTTGTTCAGTTTCTATAAAATGATAAGATGAGAAATTGCTATTGTCATTATGATAATTACGATAATTGTTCAGTGTGTGTGTGTGTCTGTCTGTTTGTATCTGTGCCACAGTGCAAAGGTAAAGGCTAGATAATAGCTTAAGAGGGTAGTTTCAGCCCCAGCCAGCCACCTCTGTGGGAACAACAACCTTTGGGATTGCAGAGTGACCTCTGGGGAGCATCAAGCAACTTCTGGGGTGCCTGGAACCATGGCCCTGGCTCCACCACGAGGAACAACCATGTGAGCCTTGGGTCCACTGGCACCTGACAGAGTGATCACCAGAGACACGGCCCCAGTTACACCAATCAGAGGAAAAGATGGGCAGACAAGGAAAGAACACACACACTAACACCACAAAGAGCAACACGGCACCATCGAAAAATAACGGCTCTACAACAGCAAGACTTGAACACCCCAATACAGATCGAGCAGGAGAAAATGACCTTAAAAAATAACTTTAGGAGAGTGTTTGAGGCCTTTAAAGAGGAAATGAAAAATTCCCTCAAAGAAATGGAGGAAAAGAGCTCCAGCTAGACTCCACCCTTCACGGACCCCTTCCCTGTTCAGTCAGGTCCTGCTTGCAGCTGGACATCAGCTCCCCTCCTCAGGAGTGTCTACACCATGGAAACCGCACTCCACCCATCAAGGCCGTTCTGTTTGGAAAGCAATGGTGAGATCTAGAGATGCAGCAATAGGAAAATCAGAGCTCTGTGCACAACGTCTGTCAGGCACTGGGCACTTGATTTAAAAAAAAAAAAAAAGGAATTTTGTTATTGTGCTAGTAAAGGAGCTTGCTGCCAAATGAGCAACCTGAGTGCCACCTCCAGGACCCTCATGACAGGAGAAAACTGATTCTTAAAAGCTGTCCCCTAACTGCCATATGGATGTTGCAATATGCACACACAAATAAATAGATGGATAGGTAGGTAGGTAGATAGATAGATAGATAGATGTGATAAAATATCGTTTCTTTCATCATTTTTAGGTGTATGGGTGTTTTACCTACCTGAATATCTGTGTGCTGTAGGGGTGTCTGACCCACAGGGCCAGAAGAGGGCACCAGATCTTCTGGGACTAGAGTTACAGACAGCAGTGAGCTGCCATGTGGGTGCTGGGAACTGAACCCCGGTCCTCTGGAAGAGAAGGCAGTGTTTTAACCACTGACCCATCTCTCCAACCCCATTAGTTATGGGTTGCTCTGGTGGAGATGATCACAACTCAGTTCCTATGCTCCTACCCCAAGACTACTTTCTGGTACCAGGCCTTACCCAGCTTCCCGGATTTCTCCTAGGTTCCCAGGGCCTGGCATGTCCCAGGGAGAACCACCCCCTCAAAGTCACCTGTAATCAGAGTTCCTCTGTATCCCAGCAGTTGCTTCCAAATAACCACAAAGAGGCTGCATATTAATTATAAATGTGAGGCCGATCGCGTAGGCTTGTCTTTAGCTGCCTTCTAGCTTAAATTAACCCATTTCTATTCGCGCTGCCACATGGCTCATGGCTTGTTACCTCATTTTGTACATGTCCTCCTCTGCGTCGGGCTGGTGACTCGTCTGATTCCACCTTTCTTCTCCCCAGCATTCGCTCTGCCCTGGAAATCCTGCCTAGCCATCAGCCATTCAGCCTTTAATTAACATTGAGAATAATACATATTCATAGTGTACGAAGAGAATGTTCCACAGCAGGCGCCCAGGCTAGGGAGTGCAGCTTCTCCATCCCCATGGCCAGGGCTGGACCTCAGTCTTCCTCCTTGTCCCTGCAGTCCCAGCTTCAGCCTTTCTGCACCTGAGTCCTTGCCATTAGCACCCTCCCTCTACCTCTGGTCCACCCTCCTTTAGATGGCAATGTGCCCATCCCCATGCAGAGTTCCGACCTTTTGCTGGTCATTCTCAACTCTAAAGAAGGGCTTTGGCACCCCTGTTCCATCCCTGGCTCTGCCCAGTACAGCAGCCCCCATCTGCCCCCACCAGCCTAGCTCCTGCCTCCCTCATGTCCTTCTGTGAGTGGGCAGCTTCTCTCGCTGCCCAGAATTGCACGTGGCTTGAGTCTTTCCAGGCGTTGCGGAGATCACTGGCACAGAGGCTACTACTAAGTTAGGCAATGACCATGACGTTGTGACCTCTAGATCTGTAGGCACCAGACTAGGGTCTAGGAATTTGAGAAGCCAGGTGTGGCGGGGGTGGAGGAGGGCAGAGGAGGATAGGAAGAGCTGTGGGCTGGCTCTGCAGGAACTTTGTCATCTGTGGACAGTGAATAGCAACTGAATTCAGCCAGAGTTCAGCTCCAAAGTGATGACCCTAAAATGGTCCCAGGCCCTGATGGCCGTCTGAGTTGTAAAAAGAGCAGAGAATATATTTTCCCAAGGAACTGGGAAGATGGAGGCATTTCACTTGTGCTTTTAGATCAGTACAAATCGGGGCCTGGGGAGACAGTTCACTGGGTAGGAACAGCCGTGGTGCAGGCACAGGACCTGAGTTAGACTCCCCAGTCCTCGTGTAAACAGCGGGGCATGGCCTGCACATCTCTAACCCTGGCACTGTGGCAGATGGAGACAGGGTGATCTTTCGGGCTTCTGCTGCCTAGCTCCAGGTTCAATGACAGACCTTGTCTCAAGGAACTAAGGTGATGAATGAGAGAGTAAGGCACCTAATACTTGCCTCTGGCCACACACACACACACACACACTGAATCCCAAAGCCCAACATAAACCCTACAAATAAATTTTATTGGTAAATGCTGATGAAAACACACAAAACCTGATGTTATCAGAGAGAGTCAAGAATACTATATGTGCAATCCACGATAGGCCAGCAAAATGGCTCTCAGTGTGTGCAGGCAGGTGCCACCAAGTGTATCCCTGGGACCTGTGAACTAGAAGGGGAGAATGGATTTCTGCCAAATTGTCCTCTGACCTACCCAGGTGCCATGGCTCATCCATTCACATACGTGTACACACACACACACACATGCGCACACACACACACACACATATGCAGAATTTAGGGTGGGTCTATCCACTTCAGACAAGTCAATCAAGAAAAATCCCTCACAGGTATACCTAGCAACTTGGGTTTTAGTTAATTCCATATATAGTCAAGTTGACAACCAAGAATAGCCATCCCAGCACAGACACACATACACATAAATCAAAATCAATTTTTTTAAAAAAATGAAGCTGTTTGTGCTGGCACAGGTGTAATTCTGGCTACTCGAGAAGCTGAGGCAGGAGAATCATAGGTTGAAGGCCAACTCAAGCAATTTCGTGAGACTGCCTCAGTACAAAAGGAAAGGGAGGACTGGAGGCATAGGTCAGTGATGGCACCCTGGGTTCCATCCCCAGTACTTAAAAAAAAATAGGAAAAATGGAAAGGAGGACAGAGGGGCAGATAGCATTAGATCTCTGCTTTGATGGGAAGATAAACTCCAGATTGATTAAAGATTTAAGGCTTCAGAAGGAAATTGTTTTAATTACAGGAGAAAATATTGATAGATACTTACATACTCTTTTTTTCTTTTTCATTTTTATTGTTTTTATTGAGCTATACATTTCCCCTTCCTCCTCTCCCCTCCCTCCCCTCTCCCCTTCTGCCCTCTCCCTTCCTCTCCTCTCCCTTCCTCCTCTCTCCCTTCTTCTCTTCCTTCCTCCCCTCTCCCCTTCTACCCCCTCCTGTGATACCCATGCTCCCAATTTACCAGGAGATTTTGTCTTTTCCTCCTTCCTATGTAGATCCATGTGTGTCTTTCTTAGGATCCTCTTTGTTGTCTAGGTTCTCCGAGTGTGAATTAGGATGGTTTTTCTTTGCTTTATGTCTAAAGTCACTTATGAGTGAGTACATATAATATTTGTCTTTCTGGTTTGTGTTGCCTCTTTCAATGTGTTTTTTTTTTTCTAGATCCATCCATTGCCTGCAAATTTCAAGATGTCATTGTTTTTTGCCTCTGAGTAGTACTCCATTGTGTAAATGTACCACGTTTTCTTTAAATAAATGGGACCTCCTGAAACTGAGAAGCTTCTGTAAAGCAAAGGACATGATCAACAAGACAAAATGGCAGCCTACAGAATGGGAAAAGGTTTTCACCAACCCCACATTGGACAGAGGACTGGTTTCCAAAATATACAAAGAACTTAAGAAACTTGACATCAAAAGAACAAATAATCCAATAAAAATTGGGGTGTAGACCTAAACAGAGAACTTGCAACAGGTGAATCTCAAATGACTGAAAGACACCTAAGTGTCGGGGGACCAGCCTCAACAAAAAACCTCTTGCCAGGGTAGAGGCATGGGAATTTAGAAATATAGTGCCCCCGACAAATGGCATCCAACGTTGGGTGGTCAGCTGACAAAACCTAAGAAAATGCTCAACATCCTTAGACATCAGAGAAATGCAAATCAAAACAACTCTGGGATTCCATCTTACACCTGTCAGAATGACCAAGATCAAAATCACTGATGACAACTTATGCTGGAGAGGTTGTGGGGTAAGGGGAACACTTCTGCATTGCTGGTGGGAATGCAAAGTGGTACAGGTACTTTGGAAATCAGTGTGGTGGTTTCTCAGAAAATTAGGAAACAATCTCCCTCAGGACCCAGCAATACCACTTTTGGGTATATATCCAAAGGATGTTCAATCGTGCCACAAGGACATATGTGTGTTGTCTATGTGTGTGCATATGAGCACATGTGTGTGAGCACCTGCATCTCCGTGTGTTGTCTGTGTGTGCGCGCATATGAGCACATGTGTGTGAACACCGGCATCTCTGTGTGTGTTGCCTGTGTGTATGCATATGAGCACATGTGTGTAAGCACCTACATCTCTGCTTGTGTTTTGTGTGTGCATATGAGCTCATGTGAGTGAGCACCTGCATCTCTGTGTGTGTTGTCTGTGTGTGTGCATATGAGTACGTGTGTGTGAGCACCAGTATCTCTGTGTGTGTTGTCTGTGCCGGCTGACCCAACACGTCTTCTCACCCTCACACACAAAGTTGAATACTCATGAATATTCATTGCATAGATAATGCATATTCTTAGAGGGTAAACACTCATGTGGTAATATGCTAGTGGGTGATGGGGTTTCATGTTTTTGTTTTCTTATATTTATTTTATTACCCTTCTTCCTTTAAGATTTCTCTAGAGCAGTGATCAACTTGTGGGTTGGGACCCCCCTGGGGTCCACTGGCTTCTTCACAGAGGTCACATAAGACCATCAGAAAACACATATATTTATATTATGATTCATAACAGTAGCAAAATTACAGTTATGAAGTAACAACAAAAATGATTTTATGGTTGGGGGTCACTACAACATGAGTATTGTTGGGTCGCAGCATTAGGAAGGTCGAGAGCCCCTGCCCTAGTAGGTGTTTTGTGTATTTCATTTCCCTAAAAACGCACAGATAATGGTCTGACGAATGGGCCAGGAAACTGACTCCAGGTGATACCTTGGAGCTGAATGCCTCTTGGTCAAGGGCAGATGTCCCATGGTGCAGCCTGCAGGATGCAGTCTCCCACTGGCTCTCCTTACCCAGCATCCTTCCCCACTATTGTGCTTTCATCCTGTGCAGGTGTCACGGTCCCCAGAAGCACATTAGAAACCCTCATTGTGGGTCCCCTGCCAGGCTCTCTGGAGATTAGCCTAGGGAACTGTGGCCTGGAACGCAAGGCCTGCCCCCACCCCCACCTCCACCCCACCAAACATCTCTCAGTCCCTGGAACTGACCCCACCCTGCCACCTTCACACACAGTTCTGGTCTGAGATGTTCCCCCCATAACTCCTGTCTGAGCCCCCTCTATCAAGTGAGTCTGGAGACAGCTGACCTGCACGTAGTCCTAGGGTCTCCACACCAGCTCCTATCTGCCTTGGCCTCCCCTCCCATCACCCCTTCTGTCTCAACTCCCCTGTTGGTGACTGTATGTGCTTCCTAGAGACAGGATGTTCTAGATCAGTGGTTCTCATCCTTCCTAATGCTATGACCCTTTAATACAGATCTTCATGTTGTGGTAACCCCCAACAAAAAATTATTGCATTGCGACTTCATAATGTAATTTTGCTACTGTTATGAATCATAATGTAAATAGTTTTGGAGATAGAGGTTTGTCAAAAGAGGTCGTGATCTACAGGTTCGGAGCATCTGTTCTATGTGAATGCTTTAAAATGGTGATTTCCCATGGCAGTAGGCGCACACAACCTCCCCCAACCCTGGGCAGCCTCCAGCACACTCCTCACTGCCTCAGGCTCCCAGCAGGTGACAGCCAAGCCCTGATGACCTGATGCTGGGAAGGAGTAACAGAGGGTCCCGCGGGACCCGCTGGCTATGCTGGACATGTCTGCTTGCATGTCCTCCACCCACAAACATATGGCATCACCCTCCACCCTCTCTCCCTTTATCATTACCTAGACTTTCCCTCTGAATGGAGGGACTCAGGGACGGATACTGGGTACGAGGTAAATCATGTCACTGCTCTGACTCTGGAGCCTCAAGGCTCCTCTGTCTGTCCCTCTGATGGCACCGGGCCTGGCCTGGACAGGGACACAGTCCAGGGAAGTGTCGAAGGCTCCCTTCACAGGTGTGCGAATGCATTGGCCCCGTTTCCCTGGGGGAGACTTGCCATCTGATTCACTGCGTGCTCATCCCAGCTGCACACAAGGACAAATGATTTAAGTGTCAGCTCAGATGATGCAGAGGGCCTGGGGTCTTTTGGGAGGAGGATGCTTTTGATTCTGCTTTGGATGCAGTCGTCTGCCCAAGGCCCTTACTGAGGACTGGCTTGTGAGCTGTGTAGCCTCAAGAAAAGTCCCGAGCTCTCTGGACTCCGGTCTCTTCTGTTAGGTAGGCATGATAGTCAGGCTTGTCACCGAGTTGTCAAATGGATTCAATGACGCTTCTTCATTTTTATCCCCGTCCTGGCTCAGAGTGCGGGAGTGCCCGGCTCTGCCCCACTTACCCCGTCCTCTTCTCCCTCCCACACCTCCAGGCATCATGTCTTCCTCATAGAACCAGTGGTAGGTGCTGTCTCTGAAACCCACCATGTTCCAGAACAGTGTGGGATGGAGCTGTCCCTGGCACTGGACCCTGGAGACAGGAAGGACTCTCAGAGCACTGTGTGGATGCCAAGGAGGAACTAACACAGGGGGTGCAGTCTCTGAGACAGAATTCTGCTGCCTATCCTCAGTGCCAGGGCTTCACCTCTGGGAGGCGAGGTGGGTAACACGGACCATGGCGATGGGCAGAGATGGCATCACTAGCAGCAGGTATCAATAGGAGGCAGATGCTGGTGTAGGGTACCAGCCTGGCTTCAGACACAGCTCGGCCTCCATGCCCTTTGTTTTTTCACAAGGACTAAGCATGGGCCACCAGCTGTCACCCACAGGCTCTGCTTGCTGCATTCCCTGCCAGCCTGGAAGCGGGTCCCATGGAAAGCCTAGTGACCCCACTCTTGAGATGAGAAAGCACAGAGACGTCTCTGATCGTAGAACTCAGGGGCCACGATGATCGGAATCAAATCCTGGCAGTCTGACTTTAGAACCGGTGCCCAGCCAGCAGGATCCCTGCCTGCCAGCAGGCATGGCAAGTGTGCCCCTGGTGACATCTTCTAGACACAGTCTGAGTCTCTGTAGTCACCCCAAGGGTCAGTAGAGACACACACGGTGATGGAGATGTGGAGGCCTTTGGCCTGGAAGCAAGTCACTTCTTGAGAGAATGAACACGGAACTGACTCAGGAGTCCTGAGACAGTGGGAGGCCCAGCCTCATTCATTCCATCATCAGCTATCCCTGAGCCCCACTCCCTGCCGGGCTCTGTCTCCAAAGAGGACACTCACCTGCAAATCAGAGTTGGGTCTGGGACTCCTGAGCCTGGAACTAAGGACAGAGGCCAGCAGGCAGAAGGTGGGGAGAGGCAGTGCTATCAGAGACGGTGCCTGACCTCGTTCTCCTCCAGCGCACATAGACCTGGAGCCGGGCGGGTGAGCTATTATTCCAGGACACAGAGACATGGGGTCTTCAGTTGCCTATAGCCCCATCAGGAGGAGGCAAGAGCCCAGAGTCGCAGGGACAGAGTGTGAATGCCAGGCAGAGGATTCAGCCATAAACAAAGGGATCCCCAGTGGGGCATTGTAGGAGCGTGGGCACAAAGGGCTCCAAGATCACAGTAGAGGTGGGGGCCACAGCTGCTACCCTGGCCTTGTACAGCGATGGGCAGGCTGATAACGGGCGGCGGCAGTCGAGGGGGCTCGCAATCTCCTCCCCGGAAAGTTCTTTATCGGCAGGATGCGCCGTTGCCAGGGAGCCTGCTTGCAGGCCCCGCTTCAGCCGTTGCGGGGAGGATTATCAGAAAGATTTGAGTCTTTTTAATTAAATCCAAGCCGAATGCAATTCTGAACCCGCTCCGAGAAGCCCATTCGGTATCCTGTCGTCGCCCCGATAGCTTTGTCCCGAAGGCCCTGCTATCGGACCACTATCTGGCCATGAGGCTGTTGCCTATACACCGCCCGCACCCCCCCCACCCCGCCTCCGCCTTTGCCAGATAGCAGTAGGCACCTGGGGGTAAATGTGCAGGCGGTGGTTTCCCCGACAGCAGAGTGTGGACTTGATGGCCTCCTGGGAAACTCTGCCCAGAGATGGGCGCAAAGCCCTTCTCCCCCAAGACCCTACTTTCAGCCTTCAGAGTCACCGGTCAGGAGGCCACACCTTTTAGCTCTCTCAAGGCACCAGATAAGGGGGGCTGTACCATTGTCCCTCTCTGCAGATGAGAAGACACCCACATGACCACTAAGTAGCAGAGTCAAGACTCGAACCTGAATCTTTCTGTCAAGCCTCTACACTAATTCCTGCAGACGCTACTCTGAGTGCCTGCCTGGGCTCCCCAGCTGTCCTGGCTGCCCCAGGCTCTGCCCAGCTGTCTCACTAGGGGTCACAAAAGCCACTGCACTCTAAGTAGATGCTGGGTGTGAGTCCTTCCCTTGGTGTCTCTTTGGGGCCTTACTCAGTCGGGAGCAGTTATATCTAGATGGCATGATTAAAGACCCCAGAGGTGTGGCCTTTTCACTAAGGCCATGAGAGCCTCACTGAGGTCCTCTGAGGAAGGAGCAGGCACAGGGACCTCTCTCCTCTCCCAAAGGAGACAGCACATGGCCCTCTCCGAGCCAGGGTTAGGACTCATGGTCCCAGATTGGTTTCACTTTGCAGAAGACAAAATTAACTCAATAAATAACATGGGCACTGAGGGCATGCTCTTCTCAAGAAAGCCAGCGGCTCCTGCACCCAAGCCTGTGTGCTGACTTTATAAAGCTAAGTTTTAATTGCAGGTCCATGCCCTGGTCGCAGCCAGCCTGCAGCAGGGACATGTGTTAATTAAATCTGGTCACACAGCTCCTGAGCACAGAGTTAGCTGCTAGGAAACCACTGGTCTCGTTGGGCGCCTGTGCCCTGAGCCCTTCCTCCAGCATCCTGCCCTGGCCCTGGCCATACTTCTCACCAAGTCAAGACTCCAAGCAAGGCACCCTCATTTCCAGACCTACTGTGTGCCAGGCTTCTGCCACCCAGCACCTTTGCTGAATCAGAAGCACTCTCCTACTCCGGAAGCCAGAGGCAGCCTAGGCAGGATGGTGGCTGGCCATTTGTGTGGCATGTGACCCTAGAACAGGATTCAGATGCCAGCCTATCTGAAAAATAAGTGCTCCACTATGTGTGAAGGAAGGACTCTGCCATCCCTGCCTTCTAGATGGGGAAACTGAGGCTCAGAAATGACTTGCCAAGGACTATACAATTTGACTGTGGCAAACTGGGATTTGAAAGGATCATCACCTCAGTTTCTCTACCTGGAGAATAAAGACAATGTGCCTCACTTGGGGATGTAGAGGCATCAAATAAGACACCCACGGTGTGGTACGAGTTTCAGTAACCGACACCACTTTTCCAGGGACAGGGTCTCCTGTAGCCCCGGTGGTTACATGACCTTGAACTTCTGACCAGCCTCCATCTCCTTTTCAAGAGCTGGGATCATAGGATGTGTCACTACTGTTTGGTGACTGTACTTCTCCAGCACTGCCATTGAAGTACCTGGGCCTTGTTATCCCCGTGCTCTACGTGGGGCCACTGAGGTACTGTCCCCACAGTTTCTGTGTGTTCCTCTTTGACACCCCCACACCTAGATACCCCAGAAGCTCCCATTCCTCTCCACTGTACACCCCAAAATCTCTCGTTCTCTCCTTAAGATACCATTTTTGGCCAGGCGATGGTGACACACCTTTAATCCCAGCACTTGAGAGGCTGAGGCAGGTGAATCTCTGTGAGTTTGAGGCCAGCCTGGTCTACAGAGTGAGTTCTTTTTTTCCCTACCTTTTTAAAATTGATTTTTATTGAGCTCTACATTTTTCTCTGCTCCTCTCCCTGCCTTTCCCTTTCCCCTTTCAATCCTCCCGCAAGGTCCCCATGCTCCTAATTTACTCAGGAGATCTTGTCTTTTACTACTTTATTCTCGTGTAGATTAGATCTATGTAAGTCTCTCTTAACATCCTCATTGTTGTCTAAGTTCTCTGGGATTGTGGTTTGTAGGCTGATTTTCTTTGCTTTATGTTTAAAAACTACCTATGAGTGAGTACATGTGATAATTGTCTCTCTATGTCTGGGTTACCTCACTCAAAATAATGATTTTTAGTTCCATCCATTTTCCTGAAAAATTCAAGCTGTCATTATTTTTTTCTGCTGGGTAGTACTCCATTGTGCAAATGTACCACATTTTCCTTATCCATTCTTCAGTTGAGGGGCATTTAGGTTGTTTCCAGGTTCTGGCTATGACAAACAATGCTGCTATGAACATAGTTGAGCGCATGTGTTTGTGGCACGGTTAAGCATCCTTTGGATATATACCCAAAAGTGATAGTACAGAGTCTTGAGGAAGGTTGTTTCCTAATTTTCTGAGAAATCACCACACTGACATCCAAACGGGTTGTACCAGCTTGCATTCCCACCAGCAATGCAGAAGTGTTCACTTTTCCCCACAACCTCCCCAGCATAAGTTGTCATCAGTGTTTTTGATCTTGGCCATTCTTACAGGTGTAAGATGGAATCTCAGAGTTGTTTTGATTTGCATTTCTCTGATGACTAAGGATGTTGAACATTTCTTTAAGTGTCTTTCAGTCATTTTAGATTCCTATGTTGGGAGTTCTCTGTTTAGGTCTGTACTCCATTTTTTTTTATTAGATTATGTGTTCTTTTTGTGACCAATTTCTTGAGTTCTTTGTATATTTTGGAGATCAGACCTCTGTCTGATGTGGGGTTAGTGAAGATCTTTTCCCATTCTGTAGGCTGTCGTTTTGTTTTGTTGACCGTGCCCTTTGCTTTACAGAAGCTTTTCAGTTTCAGGAGGTCCCATTTATTAATTGTTTCTCTCAGTGTCTGTGCTACTGGGGTTATATTTAGGAAGTGGTCTCCAGTGCTAATATGTTCAAGTGTATTTCCCACTTCTATAATGTTCAGTGTGGCTGACTTTATGTTGAGGTCTTTGATCCATCTGGACTTGAGTTTTGTGCATGGTGATAGATATGGGTCTATTTTCATTTTTCTACATGATGATATCCAGTTATGCCAGCACCACTTGTTAAATATGCTTTCTTTTTTCATTTGGTATTTTTTGCTTCTTTATCAAAGATCAGGTATTCAAAGATGTGTGGATTGATCTCCGGGTCTTTAATTCAGTTCCATTGGTCCTCCTGTCTGTTCTTATGCCAATACCAGGCTGTTTTCAGTACTGTAGCTCTGTAGTAGAGTTTGCAGTCAGGGATTGTGATGTCTCCAGAAGTTCTTTTATTGAACAGGACTGTTTTGGGAGGTAGGTGGATCTCTGTGAGTTCGAGGCCAGCCTGGTCTACAGAGTGAGTTCTACAGGACAGCCAGGCTACACAGGCTATCTCTAAAAAACAAATAAACAAACAAAAAGATATCATGTTTGACATGCACATATATACACAAACACATTGATTAATTCTAATTAATTTTTTAGAACATGAAGTAACATGTATTTGAGTATTATTTTCTCTTAAAAATGTGTGTGCACATGAGTGTGTGTGTGTGTGTGTGTGTGTGTGTGTGTCTGTGTGGGAGGGGGCTGAGGAGTTGCACACAGGAGTGCAGTTTCAGAGGCCAGAAGAGGACACTGAATCTCCAGGACTTAGGGGGACTGTGAGCTGCAAGGGTGCTGAGAACCAGAAAGCAAATCCTCTGCAAAAGCAGGAAGGGCTCTTAACCACTGAACCACCTCCCTAGCCCGCACTACTATCTTTTCTGGGGTTCATTTCTCTTGTTTAATTTCCCTGTGTTTCCACTGGTTCATCCATTTGAATGATGATACATTCATTCAGTTGATACATTTATTCAGTTGATACATTCATTCAGTTGATACATTCATTCAGTTGATACATTCATTCAATTGAGTGAACCCCTCCTTTCACACAGAGCTGGGGAAACTGACGTGGGTAAAGTCCCCTGAACTCCCGAACTCTATACACATACTTGGGAGGCTGAAGTAGGAGGCTTGCTTGAGCCCAGGGGTTTAATGCCGGATGCCTGGATAACATAATAAGAATCTGTATTCAAATAAATCTAACACTTAAAGGAGGGCTGGGGAGGTATCTCGGTGGGTAGAGTGCTTGCTAGGGTGCACAAAGCTCTGACTTTGATCCCCAACATCATATAAACCCGGGTGGTGCTGCACCCCTGTAATCCCATCAGCAGAGGCTGCAGGCAGGAGGATCACAACTACAGGCTGTCCTCAGCTGTACATCAAGTTTATCAACATATCAGTGTATCTGAGAACCTGTCTCAAAGGGAGAAAGGGAACACTTGAGAAATCGACAGTTTTCAAATGGTAAAATGTAAAAATTTTCTCTTTATTATCCATTTACCAGATGTCATCACTTCCTAGCTGGTAAGCAGCTCCCTCCCCCACCCCACCTCCACGCCCACTCCTGGGTTCTTTATCTGAGAGTAATACGGCCAGCTTGTGTCCTCTGTGTTGAGCCCATGGGGGTGCAAGACTCCTCCTACCATAATTAAGACGCTCAGGGCTGTCTTTATTCTCAGTCTAACCTTGGCTCCCTTGCTCCCTGGCCACACAAGTGAGCACTTTAAGCCCTGGCTTCATCTGGGGTTCCTTATTTTGGGGGTGACCCTGACCATCTTTGGCTCCAAGCTGAACCAGGAAGCCCCCCTCCTCCATAAAGCAGGAGCCAAAAATGGGATTCTAAGGAAAGAGTCCCCTCCAGGTCTCAAGCCCCAGAGGTCCCCATCCTTCATGGCCTCAGCACCTAAGGTCCATCTGTGGGCTCTCCGGCCAGGGTTTTAGGAGTCCTTGCTTTATGGTTCCCTAATCCTCACTGGGCAGAGAGGAAGTGCGGGTCAGCCTGGCCCCTTGGTGAGCAGCTGGAGGGTCTGCCAGGGAGAGGTTCACAGCCTGTCAGAAGCACCTCTGCCTTCAAGGCTGCGCGGTCCTGCATGCGGAGATAAATCAGCAGGGATGAAAGGCGCAGGCAAGGAGCCATCTGAGGAAGAGAGAGGGGCTGAGGCCTCTTCCGGGACTCCAGCAGAGTTGGCCTTCTTGGTTCACACCAAGCGCGACCTCCAGGCCATCTCTCAGGCTTGGTTCCACATACTGTCTAAACCCATGCCTTCAGCCCTTCGCACTGTGCAGAACTTGGGACAGCCCCAACATGGGTTCCTCAGCGCAAATGAGCCTCCTGTTCCTAACCTGCATCGAGCCTGGAGCTCAGAAGAGCTCACTGCCCTGCTGGCTCTGCTGGTACCATCTTACAGCTCTTTTTTAAAAATTTTGTTTTGGCTTTTTTTTTTGTTTGTTTTGTTTTGTTTTTAACACAAGCGCTCACTCTGTCGCCCAGGCTGGCCTGGAGCTGACTATATAGCCCAGGTTGGCCTCAACCTTTCACAAACCTTCCTGCCTCAGCTTTTTGAATACTAAGGTGGCAGCAGGCCTGGCTCAATTCTCAGTAGCTTTCGCAGAGAACCCCGCACCTCGCTGACTCTGGGCATCACGATGGCCCCGCACCCTCTCAGGGTGCTATATGCACACCTCTAACAAGCGCCCACTTCCTCTCCGGACCACCTCTGAGGGTCCAAAGCATGCCTCAGACCCTCAAAACCTCTCATAAGGAGGCCAAACACAGGGCAGATCTCCGTGCCATCTCAACCCAGCAGTGTCTCTGAGCCTACTCAAGGACAGTGGCCAATTCAGACAGGCTTTGGGGGGCTTAAGAGGAAAGATAGACAGACAGACACACAGAGAGACATACACAGACACACCACACACACACAGACACACCACACACACACACACACACACACACACACACACACACACAGTGGCCCTCTGATCAACCTGGAGAGTCAAACCTGGGTCTTCACCTGAGCTCCACCCGGCAGGTGCCTTGTTCTCTGCTGCCATCTTCTGGCTGGAACGGAGCACTGCATCACAGCTGGAGTTGAGACAACAGCAAATACTTTTTTTTCCTGATAATTGGAAAATGATGGATTCACGGCACGAGGACTTTCTAAAATCCTGGTCCTAGCATTGAGGACTCCCCAGTGAATGCAGAAAACAAACATCTCTCTCTCTTAAAGCTGTTGTTCATGTGGGGAAACGTGAGTGAGAAACAGGAAAGCTAAACTGATCATCGCCAATGGTAAGTACAATGAAGAATTCCGTGAGGCGGGCTGGAGAGGTGGTTCTGCGGTTAAGGGCGCTGACTGCTCTTGCAGAGGACCTGGGTTCAGTCCTCAGAACCCACATGGAGGCTCACACTTGTCTGCAGCTACGGTGCCAGAGGGCCGTCTTTTGTTGTCCTTTGTGGGCACTAGGCAGGCACGTGCAAAATGTCAATATTTACAAAATATAAATGAATGAATGAATGAGTAAGTGAGTAGCAAATAAATACAGCAAGCGGGGACCAGAGGGCAGGGAACTGAGCCAGAGGGGAAAAGACAAAGCGGTCTGGAAGCAGGACCAGGGGTACCAGCTGAAAAGCTCCCTGGGGGAGGGACAAATATGTGGTCCCCTTAGCCTACCTTACAAACCCCACCCTAACTCCTCGTGACAACGTTGGGGAACTTCCTTCCTTTACCTGAACCTCAATTTCCTCATCTGGAAAATGGGGACGGTAAGAGCTGCTTCTCAAACTAGTGCAGTTATGAGGATGTGCTGGGTCCTAGATGGGGAGGGTCTCTGACCCATCATCCCAAGCTGGGGATGGCTCACTAATGCTTGCTCTAGAAACTGGTAAGCACTGCCGAGGGGTCATCCACTGAACCCCTAGAGTTGGCACCCTGCTAGGCTTGCTCCCCACTTTCCTATGCTCAGGGAAACTGAGACCCCAGAAGTAAGTAAGTCCTTACTTATCCAAGGACACACTCCAGCAGTGGCAGAGCTGGGCAGCAGAGGGCAATGGGTCCAACCTCCCCCAGGCCCACAGCATGCCTGTCTACTTTCTCACCCCACGTCACCTCCATCCACCCTCCAGGCTTCACCATGTGGTGGCGAGAATAGCGTCAAGGACTTCCCTGGTGGTGAGCAGACCCAGGGTTCCCATCATAGGCCAGCGTGTCTACTGAGCCCTGCTCCCTGGTGCTGAGTCTTGCTCCCTCATACTGAGCCCAACTCTCTTGATGAACCCTACTTTTATGGTGAGCTCAGCTCTCTCATACCGATCCTTCCTCATGCTGAGCCTGGCTCCCACATACTGAATCCGGCTCTGATGCTGATCCCTCATGCTGAGCCTGGCTTTTATGCCGAATCCACTCACTCATACCGAATCTGACTTTCTGCTCATCCCAGGTTGCCTGGACCTTTGCCCATGTGAAGGTTAATCTCAGTTGTCCTCCATTGTCGACTTGATGAAATCCAGAATCACCTGGCAGCCGGAGGAAGTCACCCTGACGAGAGTAACTGCTGTAGGAAGCTATGCCCATTGTGGGTGGCATCCTGGTCTGTATAAAAAGGTGGCATTCAATGCTCTGTTCCTTGGCTGTGGGCACAATGTGGCTAGCTGTCCCAAGACCCTGCCACTGTGACGGCGGCTGACCTGTCGGACCCGTAACCTCACACTGTGAGCCAAAATAAACCCTTTCTCCCTTAAGTTGCTTTTGGCAGGGGTTGTATCGTAACAACAGGGGGAGGAGCTAACAGTACCCACAGCCCCACAGCAGTGGGGGATTCCCTTAGCTCCAGGCGAGCCTGGAAGAAGACATTCTCTCCATTCTCCAGGAAAGAAGCAGAGGCTCAGAAGAGACGCACATGCCCAGGCCCCCTCACCATGGAAGGCAGGTGTGTGGGCTGCAGAACTGGCCCAGCTAAGGTACCTGACTGGTCCGTCTGGACAGTGGGAGTCATAAAAGGTTCAAGACATAGTTGGCTTACGTCTAGGTCTCACTGTCCACCCAGCAAGCCTGTGCAGTGCACCATTGAGCTAGTGACTGTGTTGCCACTCAAAGGACAACAATCAAGCAAACGGAAACCTACCCAGCCCCCGGGGATCCTCCCTCATTCAACTGTGTCTTTCAGGTGCAGATGAAGAGATAAATTCAACCGGGGTTAAAGGCCCTGAACACTCAGATCCCATGGATTTGCTCTATGTGTGAGGGGGTCGGGAGCTCTGGATTCCCCTCAGCACCTCTGGTTGATTTTTGTGACCTGAGGATCCATGGCTGGGGAAGCGGGGGCCGCGGTTTTCCCAGATGACCCTTCCTACTCTGCCTGAGACAAGTCAGCTTATAAAGAAGAGGCTTGTTGGTAGTAAGAAGGCTGCTTATTGATTCCTGGTCACTCAGCCCCAAAATAAACACACAGAAACTATATTATTTAAATCACTGCTTGGCCCATTAGCTCTAGCTTCTTATTGGCTAACTCTTACATATTAATTTAACCCATTTCTAGTAATCTGTATATCGCCACAAGGCTGTGGCTTACCGGATAAAGTTCTGGCATCTGTCTCTGGTGGGGCTCCATGGCTTCTCTCTGACTCTGCCTCCTTTCTCCCAGCATTCAGCTTAGTTTTCCCCACCTAGCTCTGTTCCCCTACAGCTCTGCAGGTCCCTCTGTAGGCCCAAAGCAGTTTCTTTATTTATCAGTGGTAATCACAGCAAACAGAGGAAAATCCCACATCACTTGTTCCCACAATCCCATCTGTGGGCACAGCCCCAGTGGCAGGGAGGCCTTCTGCTGGTCTCAACCCCCGAAAGGTCCTACTGCCTCCCATAGCAGCACCCTGGGGAGCAAGCTTTTTAACATGGGGGCCTCAGGAGACAGTCCACAGCAGCCATGAAGTTGAAACCTTGGACTTTGGGGCAGACAGGACTGTAACAAAGGCCAGCCTGGAGCTTCCGCTGTCAGCCCTTACTGGTCAGCGAGGCACACATGACACACTGACTTCTCACTGTGACTCAGTGAGTCAGGCCCCTTTCCCCCATTTTCCATAGCTATCTGAGCGAAGGCTGAAAGAGAGGGACCAAGCCTTGTCCAGGCTTCCCACCAGTGGGAAGTCCCTGAGACAGATCACACCCAAGACTCTACAGCCCTCAAGTGACAGGCTGGTCTCCCCACCCAGGCCTGTCTGCATGCTGCTGCCATGATCTGCATGGCTCACCTGGACAGTAGACAGACTTCACACCTGGGGAGGGACTGAATGTGCAGCCCCCACAGCAGGGGAGTGGCAAGTGTGTAAACACAGGGACCTGAGCTTGATTCACATAACACAAATGACATGGGTATGTATGGTGGCGGGTACTTGTACTCTCAGGGCTGCGGAGGCACAAATAACCAGTTTCCCAGGGCTCACTGGCTGATATCCTTGCCTAATGGAAGACTCCGGGCCAATGAGAGACCCTGTCTCGAAAATAAGATGCATGGTGTTACCAAGTAGCAACACCCAAGGCTGTCCTCTGGCCACCACGAGCACACACAAACACGGGCGTGTGTGCACACATGCATGCATGCATGCACAGATGCATACACGCACATGCACAAGCACAACCAGACACATATACACTAACAGAATAAAAAAATAATTATACTAAATATGTAATAAATTGGGTAGAACCTCTTTACTGTTAAGGGCTTCCAGGTGGACACAGAGTCAGTACCACTGAGGGGCACCCAACTGCTAAATGGAAGAGATGGTTTGAAGTCAGCTCAATTTGAATGGGAGTTTGATTCCCCAGTAGGGAAAACTGTGGGGGCAGCTGGACCCCTGGGGAGGGTAAAGACAGGGCCCAGGACTCTGGGCTTCCTAGCTGAACTATTCTCAGTCTCGAAGCTGACCCACTCCTAGTTTATCTTGACCCCTGGGAAGATGAGCCCATTCCCATCTGACCTGTGAGGTAAGAGGTGAGGGCCCAGAGGAGCTGACCTGTGGAGATGCAGGATCGGGGCGGTCTTCCACTCCTTGCTTAAGAAGCCACACTGCCGAGTCCTGAACTAAGAAGACTGTCAAGGACCTGCCAAGAGCTCCACACAGAGATGGGGCGCCTGCCCACAGAGCCTGGTTCTCTCTGTAGGGTCTCAGTTTCCCCACTTGAGTAGAACCAGGTTGGTTGATCCTCTGCTGCCGGGGCTTGCAACCTAACTAGAGACCTGTTATGTTAATCCCACGCAGCTAGGAGCCTGGTATGACCCGGCAAAGTCAAGGGATAGAAGCCAGGATGACAGGGAGACAGCTTTTCTTGGGAGAGTCAGGAAGGCTGCCTGGAGGAAGGACAAGGGGAATCCAGCCCTCCGGGACGTAGGGGCTGGCACAGGGCATCCCTTCGGCTGCAGTCTAAAAAGCTAGGAGGGAAGACCGGGGCAGCAGGTTGGGGGTATGGGATGCAGAGCATGCAGGCAGGGCCCTAAACTGTTCCACCCTGAACTCTCTCTGGAGGAACAGGGAAAGACAGGAGCCAGGCTGGCAGTGAGCAACAGACAGCGGGGGAGGAGCTTCAGATGAGCGACAGGTGGGGTGAGGAGCCGGGAGACAGATGAGGTCTGGACAGGCAGGAAGCAGAGAACATGGTGGGAGATAAGATTTCAAAGGCCCAAGCAGTGCCTGAGCCGCAAGGAGCAGCCTGCTGCTGGGGCTGGGGGCAGAGAGACCCCAGGAGGGACCAGGGACAGCTCCAGGTCAGGCTTCCCCAGGGCCTTTCCTGTTCGCTCCCCAACATTGTCTCATTCTATCTCCGGGCCTGTCCTGCGGTCACTAGCCACTGCCCAGCCTTGGCCTTTAGTCGCATTCCACCATGTCCCTGACTGTCCAGTGCACATGCCTGTTACTAAGCCCTGTGTCTCCTCATCCATGCCCCTGCCTCACCGAGTGGTCTTGCCTGACTCTGAGAGGTGTCCCTATGCAGGAGAAAGCAAGTCAGAAGCCCACCTGGCTGGATTGGCTACAGGTAGACCCATTATAGCCTGACCCCTTGCACTTCAACAGGAAGGAATTGAAGGGCACCGGAGGGAGGACCTTGTTTCCTCCCGTCCTCTGTTGTCTGTCACCATGAGCCACCATACTACGATGCAGCAAGGGACCCTCCTCAGAGGTTAATACGACCAGCCTTGGACTTTCAGCCTCTCAGGCTGGAACTACATAACCCCTTTTCTTTATGAAGTTGCCAGGATCAGGTTCTTTGCTGCAGCAATAGCCTGGAACAGGGCCGGACCATAAGCCCCACTTGGCTTTCGTTACTGTGGTTTCTCCAACCTAAACCACGGAATCCATACTGTGAAGAGCTGTTCTAATGTGCCTCCAGTCTTACTCCCCTCACCTCCCTTGGGAAGTGGAGGTCCTGTTCTCCTCTGATATCAGGATCTAACATCCCAGTAAATGCTGCAACTCCCTTCTTTGGCTGCTGATTCAAAGGCAAGAGGAGTCCAACGTGGCTAGGTGGGCATTGTGACTTTCAGTTCAATGGTACCCTTGCTGGACCCACTAGGGGCATCATCCTTCTGCTGGGATGAAGACGTCAAGGCCTGCAGGTATAAAGACTCCAGAACAGGACTGACAAATGACTCAGTGGGCAAAGGTGCTTGTGGGATCTGATCCCCAGATCCCAAATAATGGAAGGATAGAGAGGACTCTGGCAGGCTGTCTTCTGATCTCCACACACATGCTGTGCCATACATACATACATACATACATACATACACACACACACGTACATACTTCAATAAATAAATGAATAAATAAATAGTTTTAAAATCTAACCAGGGATGTGGGATTCCCCTCTGGACGCTGTGAGTGTTTTATTATCATTGGTTAATAAAGAAACTGTTTCAGGCAATGACTTAGCAGAGGAAAGCCAGGTAGGAACTCTGAACAGAGATAAATAAAGAGAGAAGATGGAGTCAAAGACACCCCATGTAGTTGCCGAAGGAGAAGGACACACTGGACCCTTACCAGTAGGCAATAGCCTTGTGATGATACACATATTAATAGAAATGGGTTAATTCAAGATGTAAGAGAAATATGTCTAAGTCATTGACCAAATAGTGTTGTAATTAATACAGTTTCTGTGTGATTATTTGGGTCTGGGCAGCCAGAAAATGAAAGAGCCATCTCCAATTACAAAATGGGGCCAACAGGGGCCAACTACATCCACATAAAACCTGAGAGAGCTTGGAAAGGAATTCTAGATACAAAAGAACAGAGTTAAGCACAGCATCATGGTAGCAGCATTTTCTTGGGTGGACTCTGTTTGCTAGAGGCAAGCAGAGGCACGATTCCTTTAAGAGAAGGCTTCTTGACTCAGAATTAGCAACAAAACTGGACAGCTTCCTGGTTTGTGCTGGCAGCACAAGCTCTGACCCTTCTGAGAGGTTGCACGCTTAAATGGGGTTTGTGAGCAGTGTGCTACTAGTGGCCTTATGGTGACATAGAACTGCTGGTCTCTGGACCTGGGGTGGTGGGTGTGACTAGCAGAGGCAGTGAATATACTTCACCCATGTTGGATGGGGTGGAGTCAACAGGCAGGGCCACAGAGTTGATCCTAGCCACTCCTGATTAGCATTTTTTTTTTAAAAAAAAAGAGTATTTCTGGTCAGAAAATGATTACAGATATGCAATAAAGACAGATTCAGACAAAAATAAACCTCTAAACAGGTCACAGAGTATCTGAAAAATATATGTAGACTTGGAAGAGAGAGGAAAAAGAGTATAGGCAAGAATACAGACAGTCATAGATTAAAGGAGTTAAGATAATAAAATAATATAAAAAGTCATAAAGTTAAAAAGAATAAGCCATGTAAAGATGGAAAATAGAGAGAGAGTCTGGATTATGTATATTGTTGTATTTTCTTTTAATTTTTTTAACTGCAGAGAGACAAAATTCTGGGGGCTGCTAAGTTAAACCAACATAAATGTATTGAATCTAAGGATAAGATATGTTGCTTTGGAAGAGAGGTTCTGCTTTTTTTTCCACAGAAGAGGAGAACCTGTGGATTCCTTTCAGGCTAATGTGGTTTGATGGACCAAGACCCTCCCAAAAGGTCTCCATGAACCCTGAAAATACTTCACCCAACAAACAGCAGGAAGCATTTTGAAGAGAACAACACCCAAATTCCCTAAATGACTGTTTATGAATGCTCATTTTCATTTAGAAGGGGTTGGTTATAAATGTTTAATGGTCATAGTCAATTTCTGGAAAAAAAATAAAGGGATATGATAAAGAAATGAATACACTAGTATGGATTTTGGTTTATTGTTACAAATTTAAGGTCAGTTTTGTTATATGTGTATTTCTACTCTTATTTAAGGTATTGTTTATGCAGCTTGTTTAAAAATATAATGCACAATTTAAAATTTCAGATTAATAGATAGTCATTTATAATAGCCAAATTTATTGTCATGTTAGTTAGGTTTTCTATATATACAGAGATATATTTCAGTTAGATAATTTTCAACATTTTAAAGACCTATAGAATATGGTATTTAAAATGTTTTAAGAACTTAGACTTTTCTCAACAGCGAGACATGTCTGCTCCTGACAGCACCAATTACTTCAAGAAGAAGATGGGCATCAAAGAGTCTTCTTACGGAGTTTGCTAGCCATTGGACAAGAAACTGCTCTTTCCTGGACTGCTTGATGGTATGCTGTATGATCTGGACACGTAGGACCCACAGAAATGACTGCTGAATTTGCCTACAGAAGGTGAGGTAGTCCTTCATGGTCCTGCTTCATGAAAGAAACTGCCAGACATTCTGCAGGACACAGAAGAAAGCAACTGATGAGCTTTGCCAATATAGGTAAAAGAGTGTTTCAAATTTCCTGCTCTATGGAAAAGTCTGCTGGATACTATGGGTCTGAAGAGGGATGCCCCAACTGTCCAGGCAGCGAGATGTCTCTGTCAATTCTAGAGTTTTAAAAGTTGTGTATGATGCACTTCCTATTTATTAGGTAATATTATATTTTTCTGGGGTCTTTGATGGAGTTAAGTCTAGATAGTTATAATTATAGTTTTTATTAGTTATGATTAAAGATAAATTAGATATGAAACTTTCCAGATATAAATAGACTAAATATTGTAACTGTAATTCTTGCTTGATACCTGTTTTTTTTTATAAGTAATTTACTATGTTAAAGTTAAAGCCTTCCTTTTTATTTAGACAGAAAAGGGGAGATGATGTGGGATTCCCCTCTGTATGCTATGAGTGTTTTATTACCATTGGTTAATGAAATAACTGTTTCAGGCAATGACTTAGCAGAGTAAAGCCAGGTGGGAAATCTGAACAGATATATATATAGAGAGAGAGTAGATGGAGTCAAAGACATACAATGTGGCTGCCGAAAGAGAAGGACATGCCAGAACCTTACCAATAGGCAATAGCCTTGTGGTGGTGCACATATTAATAGAAATGGGTTAATTCAAGATGTGAGAGCTAGCTAGAAATATGCCTAAGTCAATGGCCAAATAGTGTTGTAAATAATACAGTTTCTGTGTGATTATTTGGTTCTGGGCATCCACGAAATGAAAGAGCAGTCTCTGACTACAAATCAGTTTAAAAAAAAAGGGGGGGGGGTGGAGAGATGACTCAGCAGTTAAGAGCACTAACTGTTCTTCCAGAGGACTTGGGTTCAATTTCCAGCACCCATATGGTGGTTAACAACTGTCTGTAACTCTAAGATCTGACACCCTCACACAGACATACATTCAGACAAAACACCAATGCACATAAAATAAAAAATTTTAAAATCTCATCAGACCAAAGAGCAAATTTCAGGAACTTCAGAACCAACTCAGACAATTTATCCTTAAGATCTTGTTCCCCTAAGACTACTCTTAGATCAATTCTGCTTCCTGATCCCATTATCATATATGTGAGTCCATCCCTACAGGGTATGGAACTAAACCCATGCACACTTGTGTGCATCCACACAGGTGCACAGCTAAAGCAGAGGGTTTGAAAGGACCCTGAGGGTTGGGGTCATTCTGTTTTCCTCACAGTTTTATACAATGTTATCATTGGAGGGAAGATGGTAACAGTGACATCTCTCTATATTGTTTATTGCTACTGTTACCTAAAATTAAAAGGCTTAGCATAAAAAACCAAAACCAAAACAAAACAAAAGTTGCCTCAACTGTTAATAACAGCAGAATTCTGGGCAATGGCTTGCTGGGCTCATTGTCCACTCAGATTCTCCTACGTTGTCACAATACAAGCATGTCATTGACGGCTGGTGAGCTGGCTCAGTTGGGAGGGCACTTACCAGTTCGCACGAGACTCTGGGCTTCATTTACAGCAGTGCATAAGGCAGGCATGGTGGTGTACTTCCAGAACTCGGAAGGCAGAGGCAGTATTAAGCTACACAGAGTTTGAAGCCAGCATGAACTATATGAGACCATGTCTTAGAAGGAAAAAGAGAGAGTTGAGGTGGGAGGAGAAACACATAATTAAAATACATGACAAAAATTATACCTTTGGCCCCAGAGCTGTACTGTATTGTCCAACCAAACAGTCACAAGTCACATTAGTGACACAAAATTCAAGGCGCCCTGACAGGCGCTGCTGGTGAAAGGTGGCCAGGCCTCAAATACACAGTCTAGACGAAAGGATGTAAAATAGACATTTTATATCAACTGTGTATGGAGATGATTTCTAGATACATTGAGTTAAAAAATATAGTTTTGTTTATTTGTTTTTTTGAGACAGGATTTCTCTGTAGCTTTGGAGCCTGTTCTGGAACTAGCTTTTGTAGACCAGGCTGGTCTCGAACTCACAGAGATCTGCCTGCCTCTGCCTCCCGAGTTATTAAAATTAATGTCACCTGTTTCTTTTTAAATTAAGTTTGTGTGTGTGTGTGTGTGTGTGTGTGTGTGTGTGTGTGTTGTCTGCATGTATGTCTGTGACCGTGTGTGGGCATGGTGCCCAAGGAGGCCAGAAGAGGGTGTTGGATCTCCTAGAACTGGAGAAGCAGGCAGTCATGAGCCGCCATGTGGGTAACTGAACCTGGATCCTCTGGAAGAGTGACAGAGATCTTAACCACCAAGACAACTTTCCAGCTTCTCACCTTTTCTTTTTTTTTAACACAGCTTTAGAATTTTGTTTTAGAATTTACTGGGGTTTTTTTTTATGTATATGGGTGTTTGGCTTGCATTTGTCTGTGCGCCATGTTGTGCCCATGGAGGCCAGAAGAGGGTGTAAGATCCTTCTGGAACTGGAGTTGCAGATGGTTGTGAGCTGCCGTGTGGTGGTCGGGAACTCCTGAGCAGCAGCGAGCTGTCTTAACCACCAAGTCTTCTCTGCAGCTCATAGAAAGCTTTAAATGACTTTCCATCTCTGTTCCCATTGGCTGACATTGCTTGCTAATACCTGCCCATGATTAGCATTAAACCATTAGGGATCCGAATGGATGCACCAGGGTCTTTATCTGATTCCCCAAGGACCTTCCCAACTACTCTTTAAAACACAGTTGTGTGTGGGCTTTGGGGACCAGCTAGACTCACCTCATGATAGAAGCCACAGAGCACATTCTCCCCAGAAGTCTTCATGTGCCTCAGAAGAGTCACAGGACTCAGACTCATTCGCTCTGGGCATAGGTCCCAGTCCACAGGTGGCCTCCTGGGATGCTGGATAGGACACTTTAACACTTCTCAGAAGCTGGTGAATCTTCAGTCCAGTTCAGCCCCTCTCAGAGGTGTTGCCTGATTCTGTCAGCTCCAGAGAGTTCCAGCAGGGGTCGTAGGACCTGTGCCTATGCCCAGTGGAAATCCACTGTGAGTAGCCACATGTACACACTGTGAGTATCCTACATGTTCTGTGTGCTGGTTACTTACATGTCAACCTGACACAAGCTAGAATTATCCGAAAGGAGGGAGCCTGATTGAGACGATGCCTCCATAAGGTCTGACTGTAGGACATTTTCTTAATTAGTGATTGATGGAGGAGGGCCAAGCCCATTGTTGGTGAGGCCACCCCTGGGTTGGTGGTCCTGGGTTCTGTAAGAAAGCAGGATGAGGTCAGAGCCCAGCGGATGAAGGACATCACATGCCTGCCTAGGGACATGGGGAGGAGAAACCACAGGCCTGCCAGGTGCCATTAGGACCCTGTGGATGAAGGACACTCACTGGGCAGCTAGGTACTGGTATGGTGAGTTAATATGTGGTGGGTATGGGAGAGCAGGAGGGGGCAGAATGGTGCACACCTTGTGGTGAGAGGCAGATCTGAAGAGGCGAAAGCAGCAAAGAATGGGTTGATGTGGGAGGCCTGCATGCCACTGAGGGTCATGGTGACATCCAGGCCTGAGCTGCTGCCAAAGGCCATGCCTGGGTCTGTGACCCTGCCTCAGCCGTGGTCTGTGTTGATGTCTGTGGCTCCCGTCATCACCAAAGGCCTTGAGGATACTCAGGGTCTGGGCAGCCACATGTGCCATGTTAGTGCCCGAGGGCCATGCCACCACAGGGGCCACCCCTATCTGAGTGGCCTGTGTACCACCGGGGGCCACGGAGGCATCTGGACCCAAGCTACTGTCTAGGACCATGTCTGTGTCCATGGCCTTACTGCAGCCATGGTTCATGTTGATATTCACAGTGTGTACGGCCACTGAGGGCTATACAAATGCCCCGGGTCTGGGCTGCCACCTTGGGCCATGTTGATATCCGAGAGCCACCATGAAGCTAGGGTGAGGCCCATCTGAGTGGCCTCTGCTGTCACTCAGAGCCATGGTGACATCTGGGCTGGGGTGCTGCCAAAGGATCATGTCTGGGTCCTTGGTCCCTCTGCTGGTAGGGTCTATGTTGATGTCCATAGCCCATGTCGCCACCAAAGGCCACAAGGATGCCCAGGTTTTGGGCTGCCACCTCTGGCCATGTTGAAGTCTGAGGAATGTGCTACTGCTGGGGCCAGATGAATCTGAATGACCTGTGCTGCCCCCTGGGGACAGGTTGTCCTCTGGGCCTCAGCTGTGGCTGGGGTGGGGGAAGATGTCTGGGTCTGGGGCCTACAGCAGCCAGGGTCTGTGTTGATGTCTATGGTTCCTGTTATCATCTAAGGCCATGCCTGGGGTCTGGGTCACCACCAGGGGCCATGTTGTAGTCCAAGGACCTCACTACTGCTAGACCCCTTCTGACCTGAAAGGGTCATCTGCGGCCATGGTGACAACTGGGCCCAAAGTGCTGCTGTTGGCCATCCTGATGCAGCTGGGGTCTGTGTTGATGTCCACTGTTTTGTTACCACAGGGGCCCATGCAAACTATGTGTTGAACCGTGTGTTGAAATAGAAAGGGCCCTGATGAACTGGTCCCTCCCCTCGCTGTCCCGGGGAGAGCCACCCCTCTCACCAGAGAGCTGACCCCACTTCCCAAGGCCCCACCCCTCGTAGGAGAGCTGGCCCTTGTACTTGGGAAAGCTGTCCCCACTCCTCACCACAGGTATGGGAGAGTTGTCTCCAACCTTCATCTGAGGGGACTGGTTCCAGCAGCCCAGACTGACCAGCCACCACCCAGACACATCCAGAGCTTTGAGCTGGCACTCCACCCCCTCGTCTACCCCTCCCCCACACCTCCTCCTCCCCCTCATCTACCCCTCCCCTGCATCTACCCCTTCTGTGATCTGCTGGAGCATCCATAGGGTTCCAAGTCCTGTGGAACCATAGCCACAAGCAGGATCTCCTTGACTCTGGGCAACAGCAGGATACCTGAGAGCAGATTTGGTGAGGCTCCGGCACTGACGGTATGCCAGAGCCAGACGCCATGAGCCAGAGCAATAACAACACCACACAATGAACATTTGCAAGAAAAGTTGTTTAGACACAAGAGTACACGGCATGGCACACAGGGCACTGAGACCAATGGAGGGGTGATGGGGAGGCGGGGAGATGGAGGAGCCAAGTGGGCTTTGTTTGTTTGTTTGTTTTTAATTAATATTCTTATTTTTTAATTTTTTGTGATTCCTTTTTAAGTTCTCCTTTGGGGCAGGGGAATGCTACAAGGGTGAGGGGCAGATATGCAGGGATAGGAAGATGAGTAGAATTGGGGTGCATGGTGTGAAATTACCAAAGAATCAATAAAAAGTTATGTTTAAAAGAAAAAGGAAAGCAGGCTGAGAAAGTCATATGAACAAGCCAGTAAGCAGCATTTCTCCATGGCCTCTTCATCAGCTCCTGCCCCAGGTTCCAGTCCTGCCTGAGTTCCTGTCCTGACTTCCTTCAGGGATGAACAGTGACATGGAGGCTTAAGCTGAGTGAACCCTTTCCTCCCTCCAGTTGCTTTGGCCCTGGCGTTTCCTCAGAGCAATAGAAACTCTGACTAGGACACTCTGGAAAAGCAGCCTCCAGGCAGTGGGAACCAACACCGTGGGGCACGTGTCTCCTCCAGGAGGGCTTCAACATAGCAGCCCTGTCCTGTGGGACTCACAGGACAAGTGACCAGCCCCAGATGCCAGTCCAGCTCAGTGACACACCCTCATCCTGGCTGTCCCACCTCAGTCCGCTCCTCTCAGAGTCTCAAGATAAGAAACTACCTTCAGTTAGGACCCAGCTTTCTAGGAAGTCCAGGCTAAGATAGCCCTGTGCACTGTTTTCTGTGGCCCTGACACCCCTGCAGTCCCAGGCTCCCCCATCTCAGCACCTGGCTCAGCACCACCACCACCCCCACCACATGCATCTTTTACGCTTCAGAATATAGTCAGGTTTTTCTTTGGGCCATCTACTCACAAATAGAGACACGAAAGCTTGGCCTTAGCTTAGGCTTGTTTTAAACTAGCTCTTGGAACTTAACCCATTTCTATTAATCTGTTCTGTCACATACCACTATCCTGCTTCCTCCTCACATCTCCCCCTCTCCCATACCTACTACACTGGAACCAGGCAGGTAAATGCTCAGGGCTCGGTAAATAGCTCCCCCATCAAAGTGTGGGCCTAGCGATAAAAATGCAAGGCTAGCCAAGGCTACGTAGTGAGCTCCTGTCTGAGACAGACAGTCAGAAAGAGGGAGGGAGAAAGAGGAGAAGGGGGAGGAGGAATGGAAAGGAGAGGAAGAGGGAGGGGAAGAAGGAAGAAGGAAAGAGAGGGGAGGGAGGAGGAAAGGGAGGGATGAGAGGGAAAGGGAGAAGCAGTGAAGACTGGATAGTTATTAGGTGTCTAATAAATAGTATTATTCTTAATAAAGAACTTTGGTGTAGGGTCTGACCCAGCTGGCCTGCTCCTCCCAGAATAGTAGACCGAGAACCCCAAACTCTATTTATCCGCAGAGGTCAGCTCTACTGAGAACAAGCTATCTAGTCAGTACTGGGCCTTTATTTGGGAAAGAAGACACCAACTTTTGCCAAGCTAGTCTGTCACCTCTTGATCCCCCTCCAACCCACTTTGCCCTTCGAGGTGATATAGATGGGCATTCTGGCAGTTTTGGGGATGGACCTTTCTCCACTCTCAGGCTTGACTTGCCCTTGTCCCCGACCAGAAGAATCCACAGCCACATAGAACAGGTGAGCGAGCCCATGACAAAGCTTTCTTTTGCAGAGTGAAAACACAGGTGCTGAACAGCCGTGCCCTGCCCCCCTCACCCACCTGCACACACTGGAGACACCTGGGATGGAAATCACATAGAGGGGGCTGGAGAGATGGCTCAGAGGTTAAGAGCATTGCCTGCTCTTCCAAAGGTTCTGAGTTCAATTCCCAGCAACCACATGGTGGCTCACAGCCATCTGTAATGGGGTCTGGTGCCCTCTTCTGGCCTGCAGGCATACACACAGACAGAATATTGTATACATAATAAATAAATAAATAAATAAATAAATAAATAAATAAATAAAAAAGAAATCACATAGAGGCCACTTTTGGACGCTGACCCAAATGTTGTTATCACCACCATCACTTGTTCCCCCTCCAGCTCTAACCTTCATCATAAGCCCAAGGAGGCACACGCTGGTCCTCCCGCGCAGACCACAGAGGAGCAGGCCTGGAGCAGTGTCTGGAGCTGCTGCAGCCATGTGCCACCCCTAACACACATCTGACAACACCTGGTGGCATTTTCTGTTGGCCCAGCTGGAAAGGAGATACCACCTCCGGTTTGCTCTCTCTGCTTTCCGCTTGTGGACAGAGATGTGACTTCTCAGCTTCCTGCCACCACGCCCGCCGCTTGTGGCCACCCTGTGACGGACCCTCATCCCTCTGGCACCAGAAGCCCAAATCCACTCTTCTCTCAGTTGCCTTGGCCGCGGTGTTCCATCAAGCAACAGAAAAGTGACTAGTGCCAGCCCCAAGCGTTCATTCCTTCCTACAAGACAAACACAACAGCCATGTCAGTAAACAACTGAAGGGGACGCTGAAGTCGCAGAGGAGAAGCAGGGACCAGCTGGGAACCGGGAAGGGTTCTGCCTAAGGAGAGAGCAGTGGACCGGCCATCATGCTGGGCACCTGCAGTTCTCTCTGCCTGTACTGGTCTGAGTAAGAGTGGTCCCCACAGGCTCACAGATCTGAGTGCCTGGTCACCAGGGAATGGCACTATTTAAAAGGATTAGAAGGCGTGGCCTCGTTAAGTCTCTCTCTTCCTGCTGTTTGCAGATCCAGATGTAGAACTCTCAGCTACTTCTCCAGCACCACGTCTGCCTGCATGCTAGAATGATCCCTGCAGAGATAGTGAACTAGACCTCTGGAACTGTAAGTAAGACCCAATTAAATGCTCTCTTTTAAAAGAGCTGCCATGGTCATGGTGTCTCTTCAGAGCAATAGAAAACTGATGAAGATGGTGGGAAGGAGGCTGTCTGTCCCGAGTCCACAGAGCTAAGCTCACCTCTGGTCCCAAGTCCACGGAGCTAGGCTCACCTCTGCTGGCCATGTTGTTACTGCACTAAGGAACA
This sequence comes from Myodes glareolus, assembly GCF_982192425.1. NCBI lineage: Eukaryota > Metazoa > Chordata > Mammalia > Rodentia > Cricetidae > Myodes > Myodes glareolus. The sequence goes on from NC_142046.1 coordinate 11,904,868, forward strand.
ACATCTTGAAGATGGAGCCACTGCTGTCCCGTGCCCTGCTCCAAGGACAAGTGAGGACATCGTTGCTCTGACCCTGAGGCTCAACTACTGCTGAACCACCCTGCCCTGTGGCCTGCCATTCCCGAGTCCAGCTATGCAAGCACCCTACACTAATGGCCAAACTGAAATGCAGCCTCCATGGGTACCACACACTGAGGTTACACCCTGCCTCCTAGGAAGAGGAATCCCATATTAGTCAGGGTTCTCTAAAAGAGCCAATGCAATAAATATATATTACAATATATTATTAATATTTTATTATTAACATATTTTGATATACACACACACATATATTACAAAAGAGAATTTATTACACTACCTTATACACATGGGTTAGGAAGTTCAACAATGGCCGTCTACAAGGATGGGTACCTCAGCAACCTTGATCTGAGGCTGAACCTGGAGGGTTCCTGCTGAGCTATAGTCTTTAACACACCTTGAAAGCTTGATGAAGCTGGGTTCCAGTGGGGGTGAAGGATGGCAGTGGCAGCAAAGGAACAGTAGAGTAGATGTTCTTACCAGCAAGAAGCAAAGGTAGGCAAGCAAACTGCCTCTCCCTCAGATCCCCTGATATCTAGGCCTAGTACAAAGGTGCCACCCACTCCTGGTGAGGGTCTTCTCTCCGAGATTAATCCTTCCTGGAAACACTCTAACTGGCACACCAGAGACTTGTCTTGTAAATGACTCCAGACTGAATCAGGCTGACAATCAAGATTAGCCACGACAGTGCCTTGACGAGTCATTTGCTCCCGTTCCTTCCGGGCCTGCTCGTCTGTGACTAAGCTGAATCTTCACACTGCTTCCAGGCAAGGTGGAGCCTTGATCACCCAGAGCAGCCTCTGTCCCTGTGTCTCAGATGAAGTGATGTCCTTCCTTCTGGAACAACATTTGGCAGAGCCATGACCCAGAGTAACTGTGCTTCCCTGGGACCCACCATCACCTCCCAGAGGCTCTGCCTTGACTGATGGATCAGTGTATCCCAGGGCTGAGCTGACATAGCTCCCAAACCCAGTGTTGACTGAGCTGGGATGCTCTGTCCTATGGGCCAGGCCACATCTCCATGCAATGTTCCAGCTCCCCTAGCACTGGGTGAGGGCCCCTGCAGTCTGAGCTGCTGGAAAGGGGGGCCATCACTGTACATACAGCCCAGGCCTCAGGCGACAGCTGTGGTCTGTCACTCCAAAGTCGTTGCCTCTGCTCTTGCTTTTGTAGACTCTGAGATGCTGCCATCTCCCACTGTCACCCCTGCATGATGCCTGGACCCTTCTTTCACATTCAAACTGGAGCTGCACCCTGCTTTCCAGGGCCAGCCATAGTGTGAAGTCTGGAAGAGGCTACCACCTTAAATTTATATCAAAAGACCAAGATCCATAGCAATGCAAAGCTCTGCAGCAACAGCTGGGTCTCATGGAGGCACTGCCTCAACCGAGGCTCCTTCCTCTGATGACCCTAGCTTGTGTCAAGGCGACACACAAAACCAGTCAGTACACAGTAACTTCTAAATTTTTTTTATTATTTTTTTATATGTATGAGTATTTTGCCTATGTGTATGTATGCACACCACATACATACCTGGTACCCAGGGATCCCCTGCAACTGGAGTTACAGATGGTTGTGAGTCACCTTTACTGGGAATTGAACGTGGGTCCTCGGCAAGAGCAAAAAGTGCTCTTAACCTCTGAGGCAGCCCTCTATCCCGGGGACTCTTTAGGAACTGACCCAAAAAGAAAACCTACAAATTGTCACAAAAGACGTTCAAAGTAACAATTCTAAGGGAACTCTGAAAAACAGGCGAAAACACAAAGTTCGACCAAATCAGAGGAATTAATTCAGGATTAGAATAGGAAGCAAACAAATGCATACCATACAAAAGACCCAAATGAAGCTGGGCTGAACAGTGAATCTGCTGCTCAGTGCATGGAAAAAGCAAGCAGAAGGCTCAGACGTTCATGGCCAGCCTCATCTATATAGTGAGTTTGAGGGTAACCTGAGCTGTGTGAGACCCTTCCTCTCCCTCTCCCCCAAAAGAAGCAAACACAAATCTTAGAGCTAAAGAATTTAGTGATCAACCTAAAAATGCCATCGAGTACTCTAACAGCAGACTAGAACAAGCAAAAGAGAGCCTCTGAATCGGAAGGCAGGTCTTTTAAAATGACCTCGTCAAAAAATAGACAGAGAGACAGACAGACATATAGATAAATAGATAGATGATGGGTAGATAGATGATAGATAGATAGATAGATAGATAGATAGATAGATAGACAGGCAGAAACAGCCAACAGGACAGGCAGGTGTCACTAAGTGACCAAGCTTTCACATTGTAAATTCCAAGAGACAAGCTGAAGGTCGAATGAGAAAGCTTCTTTAGTAAAACAATGACTGAAAACTTCCCAAGCCAAGGAGAGATGTGGGCATTGTGAGTTGTGAAACTCAAAAGGCCCCAAAAAGATTGAACCCAACCCAAAGCCCTCACGAGAGACCATAACTCATCGTGGGGTGCAAATCTGTAATCCTAGCACTTGGGAGGTTGGAGTGGGAGGATCATGAAGGACAATGAGTTCCAGGCCAGCCTGGGCTACATAGTTTGCTTTTTTTTAAAAAAAAAAAAAAAAGGAAAAAAGGAGGAAGATGGTAAGATGGCTTAGAAGGCAAAACTGCCTGCCACCAAGGCTGACAACCTGAGTTCATCTAACAGGAGAGACCCGACTCTTGAAAGTCATCCTATGACTTCCACACATTCTAATAATTTTCTCCTCAGAGGGAGGTACTAGACAATGTTTGTCCCTCTAAGGTCTCAGAGACAAACTAAAGTTTGACTCTACTAAAACCCCGAACCTGAGTAGTCAATGAATTTATTGGGGGCTTACTTACAGAGGATGGGTGACAAGCTGTTTATAGGAATATGGGGGAAACCAAATCAGCTTCCCTGGAAAGACTCCACCCAGCATGGATGATGGCTTCCCCACAGATATACAAACAGAGCCCAACCCCTAGTCTCCCCTAACCTATATGTTCTTCTTCCTCCCTGAGAGCCCAAGGTCATGTGCAATTGGCAGGATTGTATACAAGTGGATGAGATGCTGGAGTGACTGGATCCTCAGGTGAGGGCCCCGTGACCTTCCCACCCCTCCTTCTAGGAGTGAATGTCAACAGTCAACAAGCCCAGTTGGGGCACAGCTGGTCTCATGGAGATGGTGGGCTCTCTACTCCATGGACAGCGTTGTAACAAACGTGTGTGGTATAACACACATACATACATACTAAAAGGGCTGACAAGATGGCTCAGTGAGTGAAGAGAGCTTGCTGCACAATCAAAAGGACCAGAGTTCAGATCCCAGCACTCACACAAGAAGCTAGGCTTCCCTAAAAAGCCTGTAGCCCAAGTTCCAAGAAGATAAGTTGTTTTTTGTTGGTTATTTTTGTGGCAGCAAAGAAAACAGTAACTAATATAATTGTTTCACAAGCCCATGGGTATTCTCTCTCTCTTTCCTCATGGTACACAATGGACATGGTGTAACATTTGGGAATTATTAATGTAAAACACATGAACGTGCCAGGAGATATTGATGCACACCTTTAATCCCAGTGCTTGGGAGGCAAAGGCAGGCAGATCTCTGTGAGTTCAAGGCCAGTGTGGTCTACCAAGAAAGTTCCAGGACAGCCAGGAATGTTAGAACAAAACAAACAAACAAACAAACAAAAAACCCACATGAACATGTAAGATTTACTGGTGTCTTAGTTAGAGTTTTCATCATTGTTGTGATGAAACACAATGACCAAAAGTAATTTGGGGAGGAAAGTGTTTGTTTGGGAGCTGGAGAGATGGCTCAGAGGTTAAGAGCATTGCCTGCTCTTCCAAAGGTCCTGAGTTCAATTCCCAGCAATCACATGGTAGCTCACAACCATCTGTAATGGGGTCTGGTCCCTCTTCTGGCCTGCAGGCATACACACAGACAGAATATTGCAAACATAATAAACAAATAAATATATAAAAAAAGAAAGGGTTTGTTTGACTTACATTTCCCCATCACTGTTCATCACTGAAGGAAGACAGGACAGAAACTCAAACAGAGCAGGAACCTGGAGGCAGGAGCTGATGCACAAGCCATGGAGGGGAACTACTTACTGGCTTGCTCCCCATGTTTTTTTCAGTCTGCTTTCTTATAGAACCCAGGACCACCAGCCCAGGGGTGGCCTCACCCACAGTGGGCTGGGTCCTCCCCCATCAATCACTAATTAAGAAAGGCTTGCCTACAGCCAGATCTTTTTTTCTTGTTTCTTTTCTTTATATATATATTTATTTATTTTTATTGATTTTATTGAGCTGTACATTTTTCTCTGCTCCCCTCCCTACTTATCCCTCCACTTCAACCTTCTCTCATGGTCCCCATTCTCCTGATTTACTCAGGAAATCTTGTCTTTTTCTACTTCCCATGCAGATTAGATATATGTATGTCTCTCTTAGGGTTCTCATTGTTGTCTAGGTTCTCTGCAGTTGTGATTTGTAGGCTGGTTTTCTTTACTGTATGTTTAAAAACCACTTATGAGGGAGTATATATGATAATTGTCTTTCTGGGTCTGGGTTACCTCACTCAATATGATGTTTTCTAGCTCCATCTATTTGCCTGCAAAATTCAAGACATTTTTATTTTTTTCTGCTGTGTAGTACTCCATTGTGTAAATGTACCACATTTTCCTTATCCGTTCTTCAGTTGAGGGGCATTTAGGTTGTTTCCAGGTTCTGGCTATGACAAACAATGCTGCTATGAACACAGTTGAGCACATGTCCTTGTGGCATGATTGAGCATCCTTTGGATCTATACCCAAAAGTGGTATTGCTGGGTCTTGAAGATTATTTCCTAATTTTCTGAGAAATCATCATACAGATATTCCAAGGGAGTACAGCCAGATCTTACAGAAGCATTTTGTCAAATGAAGTCCCCTCCTCTCAGATGACTCTAGCCTGGGTCAAGCTGACATCAAACTACCCAGCACAACAGGAAAAGGTAAATATAGAATTAAACTTAGAATATTCCAACACTGCTAGGGTACTAGGTAAATCAGATATCCTTAGTATGAAAGTCAAAGTCAAAACAGTTTAAAAAAAAAAAACTAGACTGGAGAAATGGCTCAGAAATTAGCAGCACTTGCTGCTCCTGCAGAGGTTTCTAGCTCAGTTCCCACACCAAGGTCAGACAACTGACAGCCAACTCCAGCTCCAGGGAATCTGACGCCCTCTTCTGGCCACTGAGGGCACTTGCACTCATGTGCACATACCCACACACAGAAACATATACACACAATTTTTTAAAAATTTAAAATTTTTTAAAATAAATTTTAAATAAGTTTTTTTAAAAAAATAAACAAATCTTTTTAAAACAAATAAAATAAGCTGTTAAATACCTTAATATAAAAAAGATGTAAACCATGGTACCAAAATTAGAAACTGTTGGGGAATACAAAAGTGCTAAGTTTGGGTATGAAATAAAGGTATAAAATGCTCTACTCTACCTATCTGATGTTCTGTCTAAGCTTCCCTGAGGTCAGAACAGTACAGTGTAGTAAGGAGGCTGCTTATTCGTCCCAGTCGCCCAGAACCAAAATAATCACACAGATACTATATTATTTAAAACACTGCTTGGCCCATTAGCTCTAACTTCTTGTTGGCTAACTCTTACATCTTAATTTAACCCTTTTTTTAGTAATCTGTGTATTGCCACATGGTTGTGGCTTACCGGCAAGATTTCAAATGGCATCTGTCTCTGGCGGGGTTACATGGCTTGTCTCTGACTCCGCCTCCTTGCTCCCAGCATTCAGTTTAGCTGTTCCCCTATAGCTCTGCTATAGGCCCAAAGCAGTTCCTTTGTTAACCAACAATATTCACAGCATACAGAGGGGAATCCCACATCAGTACAGCACAAACCATAAAGAGAAAGTTAGCAATAAAGAACACTAAGCCTGGTGTGTCTCACACCTGCAATCTCAGCACTTGGGAGGCAGAAACAGGATTCCCTTGAGTCTGATTTAGGGACTAACTGGGTTATATGGTCTGTGATGCAGAAGAAGACCCTGTGTTCACAAAGCGGGAGGATGGAGAGAGAGAGGAGGTGGACCTACAGAGTAAGCAGCAAACAGCTAACAAAATGGTGGCGGGGTGGGGGGAGTAAGCCTTACCTATCAACAATACCTTAGCTAGAAAGGGATTAATGAATTAAGGGAGACCAGGAAGGGGGCAGCTCTGTCAACAAAGAGCCTGCTGTGCAACCATGATGACCTGAGTTCAGATCCCCAGCCCTCCTGTTCTGTATCCTTAGCACTGTGTGAGGGGGTACCCGGCGGGGACACATGGTGGGAACCGGTGTCTGAAGCTCAGTTCTCACCCACAGACCACAGAGAACTGTCTGTTACCAGGCAAATTAATTCCAGAATCCACCTGTAGTACAGGCATGCATCATCATAGCATGTCCCAAAAACCCACCTCCAGCGTGTGCACAGCACAGGGACCAGAAACATTCCACTCCCCAAACTAAGAAGTCACTGTGGACTCCACAGTACCTGGAGCAGGCAGAACATGGCAAGCTTGCACTTGCTTGCACTCCCAGAGAAGCCTGGGGTGGGAGGCATTGAGACCCACCAGTAGCACTGCTCCAGTCAAGAATGAGGCGACACCAGGCTGAACCTGCCACCCAAGCTGGGTCCCTGCAGCCCCGGGTTGGTGTCCACAGCACAGTCCTTGGAGGAAGTCTGTAGCTCTGGCCCATGCAAAAGCAGAGAAGGGAAATCCATTCGGGGCCAAGAGCTGTCTGAACTTTGTCCTTTTCTCAAGCAAAAGAAAATATTATTTCACCCTCTAAAGAGAACCACACATAATAACAGGCGAAATGTCAAGACCAATGTTGATATAAACCCCCAAGGAAAACAAACATCTCCGTACCTTCTCTGTGGCCTCCCCACCTCACCCTGCTCAGCTAGTTTAAACAGACCTTGCAGAGGGCAGAGGGAAGGCAGGGAATCCTTCCTGGCCTGGGGCTGCCTGCTGTTTGGCTCTCTAAGAACCCATAGATGAACCTGGGAAGGACACGCAGACAGGCCCTGTGTTGAAGATCTTGGACTGACTTCAGATCCAAGCTCACTGTGCGAACTTAGGCAGACAGCCTGACCTCTCTGAACCTCTTCTCTCTTGGTAAATTATAGGAGGAGGTAGCATGGACAATGTAGGTACCAGGCAGTGAGTACAGGCAATCAGCACTCTGCCCAGTCAGGGCTCCACAGTGGGGAGGAGTGGGGGCTGGGTCCTGCTGTGGCTATGTGACCGACTGAATACCCGTAAGCACCCAGTACTCGCCCAACTGCTTCATGGAATCCAAGCAGTCCTGAAACAACGATATGGTGAAGCCAAGGAGGCTCCAGGAGGTGGAGGGTCCTGTCTGAGGTCACACAGCCTAGAATAAGGAAGGGATGGGATTTTAAACCTGACCTCCAGGAAGCTGGAACATTCTGGGATGGAGGGTGGTGGAGTATGCATCTCAAGAGTCCTCATGTTTGACTCAGTGTGTCCACTGAATAGTTTCTAACTCTCGGATCCCCAGGCTCCAGGTTAGCCCAGAGTTCAGTATGTAGCTGAGGGTGGCTTGAACTCCCAGAACCGAACTGAAGGCACAGCAAGGGTTTAACGAAGATCCAGAATCACATTCTTGCAAAGCTCTGCTTCTAGAAAGTTCTCAGTAAGCGCAGGGAAGGGGAGAGAAAGACATGACTTCATTTTGGTTGCCCCACATGACTGTCCCATAAATACAGACACACGGAAGAAGGAACATACAGGATTTCCAGGGGATGGAAGGGAACCGACTTTGGCATCAGAGAAGTGGCTCATCTGGATTCAGAGCAAGGCTCGTGTAAATCCATGCACATGGGGCAACGGTGCTTAGTCCAGGCAGTTTTGATTCTCAGTGTCAGCAGATCCTCAGGAGAGGATAAGTAACTGACCTGAGTCCTGGGGGGAGGATGTGGGGCTGAACCACTGGCCAGGAACAAGCCCTGAGAAACATCTCTGTGTACTGGAGAACAGGGTTTGGAGTTGCTAGTGATGAAGCTACTGAGGGACAGGCGAAGGAGACCGGAGGGCTGGTGACGCAGCTCAAGTTCTGGAGCACTGGCCTAGCATCAGGAAACCCTGGGGTCCATCCGCGGCACCAGGGTGTGGTGGAGCACAGCTTTAACCCCAGCATTGAGGAGATCAGAAGTTCAAGCTTGGAATACATGAGAATCTGTCGATGGTTATAGGTGAGTTTGGTGGTGCATGCCTTTAATCCCAGCACTTGGGAGACAGAGGCAGGTGGATATCTTAAGAGATTGAGGCCAGCCTGGTCTACAGAGCGAGCTCCAGGCCAGCCGGGGCTACACAGTGAGACTCTGTCTAAACATCAAACGCGTAATAAAACAAAATGAAGGAGACTGTGATGAGTGCGGTGGCCCCGGGAATGCTGGGCAGAGAAGACACCAAGAAAGGTAGGAAGAACAGGCCCGGTGCCAAGTTGGCAGAGGAGTGGGTACAGAGTGAGGAGGAACCGCACAGGATGATCCTCTGCACGGCTCACTGGGGCTGGCAGCAGTACCCCTTCCCACCTGGCATGATAGCAACACACCAGAAAAGGCTAAGGAGGAGTTCCATGGGGCCTCTGGGGTGCTGAGTCAGAGGAGAAGCTAGGCTAGGAGGTAGGCTTGGCTGTGGTCCCTGGAGTGGGCAGTGGGTCAGCCCTGGGCTGTCTTAGAACAGGTGGGGGGATTCAGACAGCTAGTCACACAGAAGGTGAATTGACAAGGATGGAAAGCAAAGACATAAACAGGTCAGCGCAGCAGACATGTGTGGCCCCATTGACTGCAGCCAGCGCTCATCAGGAGACAGATGGAAGCTGAAGAGATAAACGGCATAGCACTCGACCACCTGGCTCTGAACAGTGTGGCGAGAAATGCAAACAGCACTGGAGATGGTGGTTTGGAGGGGCCAGAAGGACTGGGATTTCAAAACAGAGGCTTGAGCTACTGTGAGTTACAAACGCAACATACAGGAGCTGACAGTTGTCTAGAGGAAGATAAGACATAGTGATGACCTATAAGGGTCACCCAAAGACGGACTGAGGCCTCTGGTAGGCCAGCAGGCACATGGGAGGGGGGCCATGGACTTTGGATTCTGACCAGAACTAGCTTTGTGAAACCCCATGCTCCCGTCGTATGGAGCTGCAGAGGACCTCCTGGTCCCCCGCACAACATGAGGGTGGCAACTGTCCCTGCCCCATGGGAACAAATGCCTGAAAAGACACTTGACACAGGACCTGGCAAGCAGGGGACCTCGACAGATAGTCACGGATAAGAATAATAAATAACACGGAGCAAGTTGAAGGGGCTTGAGGCCCGGAAGTGGCAAGGTCAGGGCTGTGTTTTAGAAAGTCTGGGCTGGAGGAGGAGGTAGCCTTGGGGAGAATCGAAAGGTCGGGCCCTTCTGGAGGTATTTCTCTGAAGTCTGTGGGAAGTTTGTAGTGTCAGGTTAAGGATCTGATTGGTTCCATGTTTGGTTTAGATCCGGCTGCTTCCTTGAGTCCTCTGGCTTTGGATATTCAGTCTAAGCAGGAGGATGGTGAGGGCTGCTGTCCATTCAAGCTGGGTGAGAGGGTCCAGCCAGCTTCAAGGTGGATTTCGGCACTGACATCAACTGATGGGAAAAGGGAATCAGAAAAGCAATAAGTTACATACAGCATGGATTTGGGGGAAGGGCCAGGGTGACGGGGTCAGACTCAGGTCTCCTGTCCCAGGGCTGTAGGACTCTTAGCCCATTCTTTGGGGGACAGTGAACATGAGGCTTCTTGCCACACTCAGCCCTTCTTCCATACAGCATGGTTCCAGGCTTCTACTCAGGAAGACACCCTGGGCCCATGGCTCACCCAAAGGTCTAGGACCAGATGAGACAGGAAAACGGCCACAACAATAAGATCCGCACTGTGCTCTTACCACACACCAAGCTCTTCCTCAAATGTCCCGACCCTTGGATGAGGCGGAGAGAGAAACTGAAGGTCAGGGAGCCATTGCTTGGCCGAGATCTCATGTTGGCTTAGAACTGCTTTCTGGACAAGGCTTCGTTCAGACACAATAGAAAGAGCCTGAGTGTGGTGACCCCCCCCCCCACCTCCAGCTCTCTGCTCGCCTGCTGTGTGACCACAGGTGAGAGGTTTGCCCTCTCTGAACCCTCGGTCAGAGGAGTCTGATCCTCATGTGTGTGTTGGGAATCCCACTGACTCACGTCTGTCTTTATCTTCGCACGTAGTAGGTACTCCATGGAGGCCGGAGCCCTCTTCCCAGGGTTTCCCTGTCTGGCGTGATAATCTCCATGGAATCCACGCTGTGAAAATAAACATGAACTCAAGTGGCCCCAGTCTCCGCGGCAGCCAAAGGGAAGCTCGGTCCCCAGCCCATGTCTGTTCGAGACAAGAACAAACGTTTCCCTGTGAGCTTGACTCCCCCCCCCCCCATTCGCTTCTGCGGCCAGCTGGGATGGGGGTGGGGTGGGGGGCAGGCCCAAAACAGTGAGCTCAGCTGTCAGTCAAACCCAAGCCTGCCTCCCGGCCTCCCTTCCCACCCTCCCTCCCTCCCTGCCTCTCTCCCTCCAGTCCCATCTCAGCACCCAGACAGGTAAACAGCCTGCAGGGAACAGCTGGCTCTAGTGCAGGGTTTGGGAAGGCTCCCATCGTGGCTACCGGTGGGACCGTCACAGGTGTTACACTTGTCTCTTCCCTCACCCACTTCACCCACTGGCTTCGAGCTCTCCAAGCTGATGGAAAATGGGACATCCCCGAAGGACACACCAAAACTCACACGACTCGGTGCCTAAGAGGGATAAATTCAAATTTTGAGTCTATCATAACTAAGAACTCTTGGGAGTGTGTGGGCTCCCCTGAGCCCTGTCCTGCCTCCCTCATGGCATGGACCGCGGGATAGGGCAGTGACACCCCAAGTAAACACAGTGTCTCTAGCCAGTTGCTCTTTGGGTTCATTAGAATGACGGGGTGGGGAGCGAGGCAGGGAGAGGTGAGCCAACACTCTTGCCGCAGCCTGGGAGCCAGGGAGGTGGTGGGAGTAGGGATTGTGGGAAGGGTGGTGACCCCAAGAATCTTCCCCAGGAGTAACCATGAGCCACACCAAGCCAGGGATGGAGGGCAGAGGGGCTGCTGAGTGACAGTGGGCAAAGGTCTGCTGAGGAGGAAGAGAAAGAGCCCAGCCCTCCCTACGGTGCTAATAATCCTGGGAGGGGCCCCCACAACCAAACCTAGTGTGCAGAGTGAAGGAAGCCCACAGGCCGAGCAGGAACAGGACCCGGTAGAGCAGCAGCCGGACCCCAGCCTGCATCTCTTTTCCCACCCCAGGGGCCTTGGTGGTGAACTGTGTCCCAAAAATGCAATGGCAGAATGAGACGGAGGAGTGTCCAAGGGCAAATGTGACTGAGAGCCCAGCACCCCTTTCAAAGGATTCCGCTCACGCTGTTCAGGTGGAAGGAACTGGGAATGCAACTGGTTTTCTTATTTCGCCCTTACCTTTTACAATCTTACTAAAGTTAGTAGTTAGTTTGCTTGCTTGGTTGGATTGAGACAGTGTCTTGTTTAGCCCGTGCTGGCTTAGCAGAAGATGACCTTGAACTTCTGATTCCCCCCCCCCCTGCAGCATTTCCCAAGCACTGAGCTCACCAGTGGCCATGCTAGGCCTGGCTCCTCACCTCTTGTAAGTTTCCTTGTGGGTTGCATTGGATTTTCCAATCAGCTGGACCAGTCATCTACAACTAAATGCAACTGTACCTTTAAAAACATGTATTCACTTATTTGCATGTGTGTGTGAGCAGACATGCCTTGGCATGTGTACAGAGGCCAGAAGATAACTTGCAGGGCTCAGGTCTTTTTCCACTATGTAGGTCCCAAGCATCGAACTCAGATCATCAGACTTGGCAGCAAGTACCTTTAAACACTGAGCTATTTGCCGGATCTGTACTTTCTTTTTTCTTTCAAAACAAAACAGCCACCAAGACTCACCTGGGGTGGGAGACAGTCCCCACAGAACCTCAGAGCCAGTGTTGTAGCCTATTGACCACACTGGCCCCCTGCAAATAAATAAATAAAACATAAAAAAATAATAACAACAACAAAAAAAAACTACCGTGAATTGAATACTGAAAAGTCTGCTTTTTGGCTTCCCGTGTCTCCATGCTCGGGGAGAGAGGCTGGCTCCATGATTCTTGTTCCCACATTCGTGTATCTCATTGTATATGTGGAGTCAGGGGACAACTTATGGGAGTCTTTTCTCTCCTTCCATGTGGATCCCAGGGCTTGAACACCGACTCTCTGGCTTAGCAGCAATCTTTTAACCCACTGATCCATCCTACCAATACTTTTTCCATTTTTTAGTCATGTGTGTGTGTTTAGTGGATGTGTATGCCTGTTCATATGTACACGTGTGCATACAAGTCCATGTGCATGTGTGTGCATATTTGGAAGGCAGAGGTCAACACTGGGTATAGTCCTGCATATCTCTCTATTTTATTTTTTGAGACCAAATTTCTCAATGAACTTGAAGTGTTCACACTGGGGAAGTGGAGGCGGGAAAATCAGAAGCTAGAATCACCCTGGGCGACACACAACTCTTCTTTTTAACAGTGCAGATCAGCCAATGGCTACCTGATACAGAATGCTATTTGTACAATTTGTACAAGTGTGTCTAAATATCCAGCAAGAGACTTGCCTCATGGCTACTTTGAAGGACTGCACATATCTTCAAAGCATGCTTGATTTTTGCTTTTTAAGGTTATTTATTTGGGGGACACACACATGCATATTTCTGCATATGTGTAGAGGTCAGAGGGTGGCTTACAAGAGTCACTTCTTTCCTTCTGCCATGTGAGTTCCCGAAATTGAACTCAGGTCCCTGACCACGACAGCGAGCTCCTTTAGCTGCTAAGCCATCTCAGTAGCCCAACTTGTTTGATTTGTGGCACTATGATTTCATTTTGGCACACACGCACACACACACGAACAAATTTATGTGCATCTGAAAATGTCTGAAAGGTAAATATTTCAAAACATTAGCCTAGGCTTAAAAGATGAGATTTTAAAGTGCCCATTTTCCAATCTATCTAATCTTTATTTAAACTCATAAAAATATAAATAACTTCCATTTATTGAGCATTTGCTGGGTGTCAAACATCACACCAAAAGTTCTGTGTTGCCCTGGTGCAGTCTACAGCAGTTCACAGATACATGTACTGGGGGTTGGAGATATCTAATCTAAAACTGAACTCTGAAATGATTCAAATTCCACAGCTTGGAACTGAGAAGATACTCAGTAGGTAAAATGCTGCTCACCAAAACATGAGTGGGGGACCAGAGAATGACTGTAAACTCACTTCTCCACACCCACCTTGCTGTGGGTGCCAGGGTCAACCTTGGTGGCTAGGCTTGTGTGACAAGTGCCATCCTCCTGAGCCGTCCCTATGCAGTCTCCTTTCTCATGATGGTCAGAGTCCAACCAGACTGAATACTCAACCGAATCCAGGTTAAGCAAAGAAAAAGATAACCCCAAGAGCATCCTACTCACAGGTCCTCTGGGGCTCGGGACTACTATCTGCCGGAGGTTTCTCCTGGCCTCGCCTCCTGGGGGCGGCTTCATTCTCAGGCAACCAATCCCTCTTGGGAGCCAGGTGGCCCTGAAGCAACTGCACCCAAAATTGCCAAGTCATAGCAAAGAGGCACTTCAAACAAAGACCTGGAGCATCACCCTGTAAGCTCAGCTCGGGCCACTGACCATCCGGGTTACGCTCCATGCCACAGTGATGGATTCATTTTGATTGGCTTAAACCTGGATCACGTGGTCTATTGAGGGCGTCAGAGGATGAAATCATTCTAAAGAAAGACAAAGTTGGGGTGGTGGGTATGGAACGGCATAATATAATCATGAATTCCTGTTAACGAACTGTGGTAGACTGGGGGTATGATTTGATCCCAAGGGTGCTAGTTTAGGACCCTGGGTTCCATCTTACCACCACATAAAGCAGGCATAGCTATGCTTGCCCATAGTCCCAGAACTTGGGTGCTGGAGGCAGGAGGATCAGGAATCCCAAGCCATTCTAAACTACATAGAGAATTTGAGGTCAGTCTAGGTTACATCAAACCCTATAGGAAAAAAATTATTTTGGTTTTGATTTTTTTCAAGACAAGGTTTTTCTGTGTAGCTCTGGCTGTCCTAGAATTCACTCTGTAGACCAGGCTGGCCTTGATTTTAGAAATTCTCCTGCTCTCAGAGATCTACCTGTCTCTCCAGAGACTCCTGGGGGCTGGAATTAAAGGTGTGCACAATTTAAAAAACTTTTAAAGTGATAGATGAAGTTGTCTAAGCTGTGGCGGGGTCATACCATGCCAAATATTCTCTGACCGGTACTTCCAGCCCAAAGATAGGTGGCTGTCACACTCTCTACAGTCCTACTCTCTACAGCCTGCAGGGCCCAGAACTGCAGACAGTCAATGTGCTGGGACAGAACACCCAAGGCAAAAGAGACCAAGGCAGGCAGGTGCCTTTGGATACCGTCCTTGCTGCATTTCCCTGGCAATCATGGGAAAGGTTACGCAATCAGCTGGGAAAGTGTGTGCGGCCTCCCAAGCTGCTAGATAGTCGTCTTCCTATAACTGCACCCTTCGACTCCCCTTGATAATTATTTTATGTGGTAAAGGATGTCATCACTATGAAAATAAATCCAAGCCCTAAGTAGATGGTGAGGCGTAAAGGGATGTTCAGGGAGGAAAAACGTCCTGGTGGGCTGTGAGCGGCAGTTTTCTAAAATGCAAACAGAACTGTGTATACATGCATAAATATATGTACATAGATGTGCGCACGTAAAGATTCTAACGATTTATAAAAGGCTATCTTTATAGGGGGCCAACTACAGATGTAAACTGACATCGTGGTTAATTTTATTATCTCATTTACTGCACTTTCCAAGGAGTCTTTACTGAAGTGCGTTATATTTATAATTTAAAGATTTTTTTTTCAATTTTGTACCAGAGTTTCTCAGTCCAAGAGGCTGAGGCTGTCTGTAATGACCACAAGTTTTGTTTTCCTTTTCTCCTTCATTCAACAAACTTACACTGATGTCTGCTGCACTGAACACCGTTCGGGGTGCCGTGGACAGACAGACAGACAGTCCGACATTACAGTCAGGTACAAGTGCAGCATGACTGGCCCCACTT
Source organism: Myodes glareolus (assembly GCF_982192425.1). Taxonomy (NCBI): domain Eukaryota; kingdom Metazoa; phylum Chordata; class Mammalia; order Rodentia; family Cricetidae; genus Myodes; species Myodes glareolus. Next base: position 11,920,182 of record NC_142046.1, read on the forward strand.
AACATTAAACCTGCATGGACAGGACCATGCTCCTGCCTTCTCTGTACCTGAGAGCCCGAGGAGGGATCAGGAAAAAGGTTAGGCACTCAGGTGACACACTAAGGACCAAGTGCCGGGACAGAGGCCAGCATCCTGTCCTGTCCGGGACAGAGATGGGTCCCTTGCATGGGGTGGTGGAGGGCTCAGTGAGCATGGAGGGCTCGGTGAGCACGCCGAGCGCCATTCTTAGAACGTCCGGGGAGTGGACTGGAATGTCAGCAATGGCCAGAGATGGCTGGAGGCAGACAGGAGGGCTGTGAGGACGGACAAAGCCTGACTTGACTGGAAAATCAAGCACACATTTTCTGTACCACAGAGTTACTAAATATTAAATATTTGAAAAGAATTTCAAAATATCAAAAGGGAAACAAAAGAAGAAGAAGGAGCCAGCTTATGTCAAGTTGGTGACGTAGTTCCATAGTCAAAGTGTGAGAATCTTAACTACACATCACTACGATGTCCCCAGAAGGCAAAGAAAAACAAACACATAAACATTCCTGAAAAATGTCTAATCTTATTGGTGTGACTTAAATTCATGGTGGTAGGGTGTGGCGGCTCACATCTGTAACCCTAGCACTTCTGAGGCTGAGGCAGAAGGATTGCTGTGAATTTTAGACTAGCCTGGGCTACACAGTAAATCCTGTCTGGAAAAAAAAATGATATGGGGTTAGAATGTGGCTCAGCTGAGAGTGTTCTGCCACCGCGCACCAAGGCCTGGGTCCCACCCAGCACCAGCACCACAAAAACCCAGAGTGGTAATGCTTGCCTGTAATCCAGAATTCTGGGGGTGGAGGCAGGAGGATCGGAAATTCAGGGTTATTCTCAGCTATATATGGTTGGAGGCACCTGTGCTACATGAAACTCTAACTTAAAGCAAAACTAAACAACCCACTATAGTCCAGAACTTAAGTTTGAAATATTAACATCAACTCAGTTTTAAAAAAAAACAAAACTGGGGGCTGTAGAGATGGCTCAGTGGTTAAGAGCATTGATTGTTCTTCCAGAGGTCCTGAGTTCAATTCCCAGCAACCACATTGTGGCTCATAACCACATGTAATAGAATCTGGTGCCAACTTTGGCCTGCAGGGACACATGCAGGCAGAACATTGTATACATAATAAATAAATAAATATTTTTTAAAAAACAACAAAAAACTGCCAGGCAGTGGCACATGTCTTTAATCCCAGCACTCGGGAGGCAGAGGCAGGAGGATCTCTGTGAGTTCGAGGCCAACCTGGTCTACAGAGCTAGTTCCAGGACAGCCAAGGGCCGCTATACAGAGAAACTCTGTCTTGAAAAAACAAAAGAAGCAAACAAACAAACAAAGAACAACTTTATTTTCAGCAGTGTTTGATATAAACCTTGAGCACATGCGCAAAGTTTCTGTCCACCCTGCGCTGATCAGCGCCACGCAGAGTTTCTGACCACCCTGCGCTGATCGGCGACCTTTGCTGTGATTTCTAAGCTAACATCAGTGCATCCCAGCTAAAGAGCGTCTCTATCGGCTCCTTCTTCCCAGTGGGCACCCTGTGGCGGATGTGTGACATGAGTCCACAGCTATCTACTAGCAGACACAGAAAGAGGTTAAAATAATCAATAACAAATAGAAAAGTTATGGCCTGGGGGCATAGCTCAATTGGTATCAGGCTTACCTAGCATGCATAAAGCCCCGGGATTGATCCCTAACACTGAAAAAAGAAAAAAAAAGGGCGTGGTTATACATACCTGCAATTTCTACAGTTGGGAAGTAAAGGCAGAAGGCTCAAGGTCATCCTGGACCACATAGTGTGAGGCCCTGTCTCAAAATAATAAATGAAATGGGGCTAATGAAATAGCTCTATCAGTGAAGGCATGAATTTGATACACAGAACCCACATGGGATGAGGGTAGGGAGACGGTGAGGCATGATTGCCTTTTAATCCCAGCACTGGGGAAATAGAAACTGGTAGACCCCTGGGGTTCACCTTGCATAACTGGTGAGCCCCAGGTCCCAGTAAAAAACTTGGCTCAAAACTAAGGCAGAAGGACTGACCGATGAGGTGGTTCAGCAAGCCAAAGCTATCGCCACACACAAGCAAGAGAACCTGCAGTGTGTCCTGGGAACCCATATAAGATAGGAGGAGACTGGCTCCACAAAGTTGGTCTCTGATCTCCACATACCATGGGGCACACACTCCATCCAACACACACATGCACATAGTAAATCAATCAATCAAGCCACCAATAATAAAGTAGAGAGTACAGAGGAAGACAGATGACGTCAGCCTCTGGTCTCGAGACACACTCACCCATGAGCACACCCACACACATCACATACGCATATGCTACCCACTCCCTACCAGTAAGTCATCTAATAAGTAAGCAGATAAACAGCACTTTAAAAATAAAAATAGACAGCCAGGCGGTGGTGGCGCACACCTTTAATCCCAGCACTCGGGAGACAGAGACAGGTGGATCTCTGTGAGTTCAAGGCCGGCCTGGTCTACAGAGCAAGTTACAGCACAGGTTCTAAAAGCTACAGAGGAACCTTGTCTCAAACAAACAAATAAACAAACAAAAATAGACAAGTCAAAAAATGAAAGCACTTGCAATACTCCAAAAGTTCCTATAATGACCAAGATGGTAACCAAGTGACCACCAGGTGGGTCACAGCATGGACACACTGGACCAAGGGCTGATCCATACCCCAGGAGGGGCAAGGTGGAGCCATTGGAGATTTTATCCTGCTGTTTGCGGTGAAGCACCACAGGGAATTTTCCATTTGCTATGTTTGGACCACTGTTGACCATGGATAACTGAAACTGGGAAGTACACTGTAGGCGGAGATCACTCTGATTACCAGAGAGCCAAGCAGAGTCATTTCACTGAACTAAAACCCCTGTGCTCCACTAGAGAGGTGAAATACGCTTTCTCTCCTCCCACACCTGTCAATCACCCATCTTTCTACGGTCTCCATAGCTTCATCTTTTCCACAATGCCATGTAATTAGAATCAGAAAGACGGGCTTCCGTCATATAGCAATATGCACTTATGGGTAAGCACCTAAGTAATGTCCACTGAATGGTCATACCAGTCTGCTAACCCATTCTCCTAGAGAACATGTGGGTTAATTCCAAGATCTGCCAGCCATGCCCACTCCACATGTGTGGGGGGGGGGGGGGCGTGTTTCCTAGTTCATCCACTGGAAATGCCCAGAGACAATGACCAGTCCAATAGCAATGCATATTACTTAAATCTAGACTGTGATCTCTAAGCATGATTCCTGCAAAGAAATGGGGGCTCCTTAATAATGATTTCTGATGTGTAGCAGCGCGTTTTCAAGGTCCATCTGGAGCACCCTGATCTTCCAGAATGCAAAGGGGCCTCCAGAGCCTCCTGGGGTCACAGGCTTCAGGGGTCAACCAAAGAGGGCCCCTCTGACCAAAGGAAAGAATGGGGCATGAATCGGAATTCCGGGGGTTGCAGTACATTAAATCCCTATAGTCACGAGGATAGTAGAGAAATAAACTCTGGGCCAATGAGATGGCTCAGCAGGTAAGGGCTTGCCTCCAAGCTTGACAATACAAGCTCAATTCCCATAGCCCACCTGTGTACTGTGGCATGTATGTATCATATGCTCACATACAGGTATACAAAATAAATAAATAAATAAACAAACAAACGAGGGTAAAAATAATTTTAAGGTAACGCCAGTCTGGGTGTGTAGCTCAGCAGTAGAACACCTGCGTAGCACACCCGAGGTCCTGGTTTCTATCCCCCAGTACTGAAAACAAATGTAAAAATGGTCTGGGCGGGGCTGGGGAGATGGCTCAGTGGTTAAGAGCACTGACTGCTCTTCCAGAGGACCCGGGTTCAATTCCCAGCAACCACATGGCAGCTCACAACTGTCTGTAATTCTACTTCCAGGAGACCCAACACTCATGGCAAAACTCCAACGTACATAAAAAATAAATATTTAAAAAAAATGGTCTGGGCATGCAACTCAGTTACTGAGTGCTTTCTTAGCAAGAACAAAGCCCTGGATTCGAGCCTCAGAATGGCATAAACCAGGCACAGAGGTCACACCGGCAAGCAGGAGAATAGGAAGTTCAAGGTCATTCTTGAAGTTCAAGGTCATTCTTGAACTGAATACCTAAAATATTCCAGGTCAGCTGGGTTAAGTGACATCCTGGGAAAGAAAAAAAAGAAGGAAAGGAAGGAAGAAAGGAAGGGAGGGAAAGAGGGAGAGAGGGAAGGAGAGAGAGGGAGGGAGGAAGACAGGAAAGGAGAGGGAAATGAGGGAGGGAGGGAAGGGAGGGAGGAAGAGAGAGAAGGAGAGGGAAGGGAGGGAGGAATGATTCGAGAACTAGTAAAGGGCTAGAGCTGTCAGGCACAGTGGCCACACCTGTATTGCCCTCTTTGGGGAGGATAAGTCAGGAGGACTGTAATGAGTCCCAGTCAGCCTAGGCAGTTTTCCATGACTATTTCAAAATAAAATTTAAAAGGCAAAAAGATAAAAATAAAAAAGGACAGGAGCTAAGAGTGTGGTTTAGGAGTAAAGTACTTGCCCAACATGAGTGAAGTTCTGAGTTCTATTCCTAGTGTTAAAAAATAACAGTCAAGAGGCAAGTAAGTCCTCACTGTCTCTCGCACACTCTGAAGGGGATCATATGGTGCTCGGTGCAGCTAAAGAGACACTGCCGTCCTCATAGATCCCAGCTAACAGACAAAGAAGAAAACTGGCCACAGAAAAGCATCCTTCTGCAAGTCATGTTACAGAGACGCATCTAGGTGGTGAACACCAATGATAGCTAACTTCACACACACACACACACACACACACACACACACACACACACACACACACACACGGGGCGGGGGGAGAGAGAGAGAGAGATGCCGCAGACTCCTGGCAGGAGGACACCACACTTCCTTTGAGGCAGGCTGCCAAAAATTGAACCTGAATCTGAGCGAGTCTCCAGATCTAATTATAGGAATTACAAAGGACAGAGGAACATGTTTAAGGGTCCCACAGGAATACAGGCAGTGGGCTCCAGACCTGAACTAAGGCTGAAGGACAATGGTAAGGGCTGGGGAGCCGGACAGGTTGAGAAAGGAGCCTGACACAGCTTCAGAAACTGGGGAAATGGCTTCTGGGTCTTCCTATAAGAAGGGCAAGTCTGAGATGTCCCGGGGCTGAAACAATCACTGGGTAAGTTTGGGTGATAAATCCTCCAGACTGTGATCATTAATTTCAGTTGTCAAGTTGATTGGCTTAACAAATATCTGAGCTCTGGGGGTGCCTGTGACAGCGCATTCCCAGAGGACTGGCTGAAGAGAGAGGACCCACCCTGAAGATGCGTGTCACCATCCCAGGGGCTGAGGTCCCAGACTTGATAAAAAGGGAGGGGAGGAGAAAGCCCGCTGAACACCAGCCCCATCTCTCTCCACTTCCTGAGCTCCAGCTACCTCAATCTGCTGCCACCATGCTTCTTCGCCCACCACGATGAACGGCACCCTTAAACTGTGAACGAAATTAACTTTCTTTTCTTACGTTGCCTTTGTCTGGCATTTGGACACCACAACCACAGCAGAAAACTCACTGGTACAGTGAATGGTATGAGCACAATTTTAAAGAGACTTCAATCCCTAGGCCCCACGTGGTGGAGAGAAGCAATACCACAAGTTGTCCTCTACCCCTATGCGTGGCCCATGGTAAATAGGCGCCCTTCACCACCCCCACACCCCCCACACGCACAAAGAAATCAATAAATATAATTTTTTTAAAGATCCCCTTTCTTGGGCTGTTGAGATGGCTCAGAGTTAAGAGTACTTGCTGCAGTTGCCGAGGACATGGGTTCAATGCCCAGCCCCCACATAGCAGTTCACAGCTATTTGTTACTGAAGTTCCAGGGGAATCTGACGCCCTCTTCTGGCCTTTGTGGGTACTGTACACACATGATGCACTTAGCCCACACAGAGACAAAACACACATCAGCATAAATTTCAAAAATAAATAAAAGAAAAAGATAAAATGATTCTCTTTCTTTTAGAAATATATACCAAGTTGAGTATGCTGGTATCCCCACCTCCCCCCTTGCAATTCTAGCCCTTACGAGGTTGACACAAGAGGATTGCCGTAAGTTTGAGACCAGCCTTGGCTTTATGGTGAGCTCAAGGCTAGCCTGGGATACATAGAAAACCCAGTCTCAAAAATATTTTTTCACGTGCTCCAATAGTGATGTGTGATACAATACAGAGTTTAGAATCTGCTTTGAAATAATCCAAAGGAATAATAAAATAGAGATATTTTGGTTTTGAATGGGCCAGTGAGATGTCTCAGCAGGAGAGGCACTTTCCATACAAGCCTGGTTTGGTCTGTGAAGCCCACATAAAGATAAAAGGGGAGAGCTGACTCCATAAGGCTTCCTCTGACCTCCACATGAATACCCATATGTATGTATCATGCATATGCAGACATGCAAAGGAAAACAAGCTGGGATGAAGAAATTGGGGTGGGGTAAAAATGAAACAGGATTGCATGTGTGTTATAGGAACTGAACCTGGGTAATGGGAATGTTATTCTACTTTTCTATACATTTGAAATTTTTCATAATACAAAAGAAGTTGCTGACTGTGGCAATATATGCCTTTATTCCCAGCACTTGAGAGACTGAGGCAGGAGGATTGCTGAAAGTTTAAGGCCAGTCTAGCCTACATAATGACTACCAGGCCATCCAGGGCTATAAACCAGACTCTGTCTATGAACAAATAAACAAAAAGTTTACCAAAAATAAAAGGTTTGGGAGCCAGGCTTGGTGATGTACACCTTTAATCCCAACACTTGGGAGGCAGAGGCAGGTAGATAGCTGAGTTTGAGGCTAACATGATCTATAAAGTGAGTTCCAGGACAGCCAGGGCTACATAGAGAAACCCTGTCTCAAAAAACGAGGGGGGATGGGCTCAGCGATTAAGGCACCGACTGGGTTAACACCCACATGGCAGCTAACAACTATCTATAACTAACTCCAAGCACCCTCACACAGACATGCATGCAGGCAAAACATCAATGCATGTAAAATAAAATAAATAAATAAAATTCAGGGAAAAATCTATCTATCAATCAATAAAAGTTTTGACATTACTTTCTCAAAACAAAAGCAGAGTCCTACTGAGTATCTCCGGTTTTACCCTCGCTCTGTCATGGTCCAGGATGAAGTTGCTGGGGGGAATTCTTTACCGAATGCCTCTGCTTTCAGAGTATCTCTAGGTGGCCCCAGACACCTGGTACCCATCCCCATGCCAGTCTTCCTTCTGGGGGAGACTGCCAGCCAGCTACCAGGCAGAGGAAACCCAGTCTAGTAGCCAACAATGGCAGGCACCAGGCAGTGGCAGTGAGCCCACCTACCGGAAGGCTTCCTCTGGGGCAGGTGCAGTGCTGGGAAGCCCACAGAATCTGGTTTAAAAGATGTCCTCGGCGTGATGCGGAAGTATGATCTCAGGCTCTGAGAAACACAGGTTCAAATCTCAGGTCTCGTAGCTACTGTCTGTGGGGTGTGGGCATGTGTCCTTTCATGCCTGGACCTTGGTTTCCTCATCTGTGGACTAGGGGTGAGGCTGAGACAGGGCAACACAGGGAGTGTGTGTCTATCAAATGACCAAAATTTATAGTGCCCATCCGCTCCCCATCAGCCCTTCCCTGTCCTTTCTGGGTTTCTCTGGAAGCTATAAAGGAACAGAGAGGGGGTGAGGGAGGCGTACTTACACAATGAAGGAGAGAGAACAGTGAGAACCACAGCCAAGGTAGTCTGACCTGTCAGAATGTGAAGGAAGGCTTCCGGGAGGAGGTGACATTTACAGGGACATCCAGAAGACGCATAGGAGTGAGTTAAAAATGGGATGGAATCCAGTTATGCAGGCTGTCAGAGCAGCCTGGCCAAGTCTGAGGAGTTGAAATAAAGCCAAGAGTCTTGGCACGGTGAGCCAAGCTGAGAGCAGAGGGGCGGGAGGCAGAGACCAGGCCAGTGAGAGGCCATCGAAAGGTGTCTGGACTTGGAGGCTTGTCCTGGGCTTAGAAAAGCCTGAGTTGCCAAGCCCTTCCCAGGGAGGAGAACTCTGCCGGGCATACCGTGTGGGCTGGCGCAGAGGTGGGGCTAGGATGCACAGATGCAATTCTGTGGCTTTTCCCCACACTGTGGAATAGTTACAGGGCTTTCTAGATCTCGGCAAGCTCAAAGACATACCAGGCGTGCGCGCGCACACACACACACACACACACACACACGCATACACACACGCACACAGAGAATGCTGCTTGGTACCCAGAGATGTCAGTGTGGAGGCAGTGACCCTGGGCAAGGCGCTTCACCCTGTGAGCCTCACCTTCCTGGTGGGTTCTCCAGGCAAATGTGACAGCTAGCTCACAGGGTCACTTTAGACTTCCGTGAGGTCACTGATGCCAGGAGCTTCCCTGGGACCATTGAGCGAGCCACCCGCAGTGCTTAGAAGCAAGACCAGCACCAGACGCTGCTGCACCTTCTGTATCTTGTACTCACAGAGCCCCTCCTTCTGTGGAGGGTCCGGCAGGGGTTGCTTGGGGGCCACATTCCAGAAAGAACAGCTCTGTGTAACATGAAACCCTGACTCTGGAAACATAACCTCTATGGGAAATTGGAGGATAAGGCCTGTTCTGCAAACTGCCCAGCCTCATTGCATACAAAGGGGATATTGAAACCCAATGCCTGGTCACTTGGCCTCTGGCCTATGGGCTTGCCCCTCACTGAAGCCAGAGGGATTGTCCTAAGCAACACACTTGACCGTGGCATGGCTGGTGGAACCTTTCCTTGCTTCCTATTTCTCAAGTGCAAGTCCACGCTCCTCACCATGACCCAGAGGGCCGTAGTCTGCTTCTCCCCAGAAGTAGCCCAGAGCCTTGCTGTGATCAGCCACAGAGGCGTCTGTCCCATTGCTCCAGCGCCTTCCTCCTTCAGGGCCTTTGCACATTCCCCTGGCTCCTCTAATGGGAGAAACTGATATTCTGAATTGCTACAGATTCTAAAGACCACAGAGAGGCTGGGGAGAAGGTTCCGTAGTTTAGGTCCTCAGAGCCCCTATAAAAAACAAACAAACAAAAACAAAAAACAAAAACCAGACAAGTGGCTATAATCCCAGCACTCTGGAGACAGAATCAGGGAGTCCCTGTGGCAAACGGCTAGCAAGCTGAACCAGAATCTCCAGCTCCAGGTTTAGCGTGAGATCCAGCCTCAGGAGAGAGTGATTAAGACACTACACACACACACACACACACACACACACACACACACACACACACACGGATACACATTCCCATGTGCATGTGCCCACATACATACATACAAAATGACCAGAGACCTTGTTAAACTCCCAGCAGTAGTGTGAAGTTGTGAAATCACTCTTGTTTTCTAAATGCGAGGCCAGGAGAACAACCAAGGACTCTCTTTTGCTGCTCAGTCCCCCTCTACCCCCCACCCAGACTCCAGAATCTTAGGGCCACACTTCAAGCATCACAGAACACCAAGAGTGGATCAGATAAGAGAGTCAAAGACAAGACTTGTTCAAGGTAAGATTAGGCAGGGATGAACAGGGCAGTCCTTGGTGACGCTGCAACCCAGTTCAGGCTCGGAGAAACTGCTGGGTTGAGGCAAGATGGACTCTCTGTGCCTCAGTTTTCTCATCTGTGAGGTGGGAATGAGTAGCTGACTTTCAAGAATGAGGTACTGGCATGCTCAGTGAGTGGCACAATGCCACTGGTGACACACAGCATCTAGGGAGACTGGGCCAGTCCAGACCAAACCAGCCTCATCAGCCTTGCACTACCCAAGGTTAGGCCGCTGGGGCCTGGGAAACCAACCTGCCCTGTTTGCTGTTTGGGGTTTTCTGTTTCCCAGCGTTTCCTTTGGAAAAAGTCCAGCTTCCTCCCCGCTGGAAGAGGATTGTTCACGCCTGGGCCTGGATGCCCAGGGGAGCCATGTGGAGAGGTGACAAGAGCCTGGGGTTTGGAGTTAGGCCAATTGGGGTTTGAGTCCAGGATCTGACCCTTTCAAGGCTGTGTGACCTCACCAAGTGACCTCACCTCTCTGAGGTGCTGACTTCCTCATCAATTATCTCAGAGGGTAGAGATGTGTATGGGGGCTGAAACGAAAGAAGAATCTGGGCACATTTCTGCAGTTGTAGAGGGTGGTTCCTTCTGGGGAATTCTAGACTGGGAGTGGGGGGGGGGGCGATTCTAGGTTTATAGCAAGATTACCAACCCAAATGCCTCTGGCAAGATGTGGGAACCATTAGGATGTTCTGATTGGGTGGGACAGATATGTCATGGGAGTGGATCAAACTCCAGAAAACCAGCCCCTGAGGCGTGAGAGTCCCAAACTGCCATCCAGCAGAGAGAACCAACTTTTCCTACAAAAGCTCATGATTAAGTACAGGAAGGAAAATGTGCTGTGTGGTGTCACTTAGCTAAAGTTCAAACACGGTCAAACTGAAGGTAGAACAGGGGAGAGCAAGCTGGTGAAGGGAGGCAGCGCTTTGGGGAAACCAGAGGCATCCTTAGTCTTAATCTAGGGTTAGTGGTACGGGAGTGTCCCTTTATAATTTCACGCTTTGTACGCGTTTCTATATGCACATTATAGTTCAATAAAGTTCGATAATCAGTTCAAAGCAAGCACACCCAAGGCTGCAGGGCTGGGAGGAAAGAAAGCCAGTGTGGGCTCCACAGAACCCAGTTGAGACAGGAAAAGGATACCCTCCAACTATGCTTAAAGGTCCTGTAAAGACGGGAGGAACCACAACTTCCCACCCTGTCCCTACTAGAGGCTTTTTCTGCAGAGGACTGGCCAGTCAGCCTGCCTCTCTGACCTGTATGGTCTGCCAGGCAGATGGATTGAGCTCACACAGGCAACAATGTAACTCCCCAAACTCACCCTTACTTAGCATTCATTCGTCTTTGCCTTAATACCCAGCCCGAGTGAAGAGTGGGTGAGCCTTGTTCTGTTTCCAAAAAGGCCTTTCCAAAAACTAGCAAGTCACCAATTCTGTCACCCAACCCTGATCACCCCCACAGATCACACCCAAAGGCTTCAGACTCTACGGGCAGATTCTCTGGGGCCCTTGGGCAGGCCTCAGTCAGTGTAGGCAAGCTGCCAGTTGGCGGGTTCAGCAGTGGACCAGCCCAGGCCCCGCCCCTCTGCCTGATGGATGCAGAGGTCCTGGCTTTATTTTATTTGTTTGTGCCTTGCCCTTTTCTCCTCCGAGGGCCAACACACGATGCACACACATCTCCTACATCACATGGAGCAAGCGGCAGAGCCAAACAACCGCACATCATCAGATGCATTGATTTGCACAGACACTCATAAAAACTTTACTAGACACCAAATAATTACAGGAAGGGGCCAACCTCCAATTCGGCTGAGCCGCAGTGTTTTGAAGTGGATTTAAGATAGAGATCAAATAGGAGAGGCACCCGCCCTGGCTCACACCCACCCCCCCATCCCCAGCCGTGGACCCTCAGGGTGGAAACCAATGAATTTCCCTGGCCTTTGTGAATTTGTGTCCCATTCTGTGAGTTATTCTTGAGATCCTAATGAGGCTTTTATGACTCCAAACATGGTCCTTCACCTTCTCTTTGTTCTGGCTCCTGTCCTGGGTTGAGGAGCCCCTTGTTCTTAAAGACAGAATGCTGAAACCATCCATTTGGCAAGAAATGCAAATATTCTTAAAGAAAGTGCTCAGTAAAAGTACACATAGCACACACACACACACACACACACACACACACACACACACACACCAGTCCCTAACACGGGTTTCTGAGCAATGGGGGGGGGAGTCCCAAAGCTTTCACTGTGAGTGCTACCTGCTATCAGCCCTGTGAGTGAAGAAGACTGAGCTATCTGCTGACTGCCCAGGCTGTGCCCAGAGTCTCTTGTGGCCAGCACCTTGACTTCACCTGTCCCAGAGGGATTGAATTTGCGACAAGTCTATTTTCCCTCTGGCTCTAGAGGAAGAAGAAGAGAAAGAGGACGAGGAGAGCCCTCTGTGTCTAAATAGCAATCTCCCTTCATACAATTATTCATCAGATCGTAAGTCTAGAGTCCTACGGTGAGCCAGGCACACAGAGAGCCAGCTCTTCCACATCACCCTCCCAGCAATCCTGAAAAAAAATCAGTGCATTATACCCATTGCACAGACAGGGACATCGAGGTGCAGAGATGCAGGTCTGCCATCCTGATGTTTCCTAATCAGACCTGCAGACAAGATCTGCAGTACTTCCTGAGGCCTGCCATTCTCCATCTGTAATCGTTGCCTGGCTGGTGGGAGACCTGAGTTCTGGGACACCCAGGACTGGGAGGGCTGTGGGCAGCCTTTGGATCTGAGGGAGCCCGATTTCCTGAGATGTGGAGCAAGCCCATGACTAATAGTGCGAACTAATGGCCAGAGTGGGGGTTGTTGGAAGGCTGAGGGACTTGGCTCATCTCGGGACTCTGGGCATAGTACACAGTGGTCCCCGGTGGAGAATGAGAAGCACCTCAGGGGTCCCTCCCCAGTCTCTCCTCTTTGGAGAACCTCCAACTGGGCTTCCACCAGCGCAGGAAGACCTCAGACGCGTTGGGAAGTGACGGTCCCATCCTTTGACCCATGTGTCCTGGGTTAAGTCCAGCTGGGATGCCTGGTCGCTTGGGAATTGGAAATTGCCCACCTTCGACCTCTGCTGAGCCTTGGGCTCCACTTCCGGAGTCCAAGGGTTCTTCAGCACTGGGGACCTGGGGCCGGCTGAGTCTCCCAGAGAGCTGCTTCCAACCTGGACCATGGCTTTGGGCAGCTTCGATTCAGCAAGGCTGAGTCACGTAGATCTTAAAGTTCCGTTAGCCAGGAGGGCAGCATGGGGTGGGCCTAGTTGCTCTGTGGCCCTGGTCCTTGTGATAGGGAAAAAAGTTCCGTGCTGGATGTTTCTGAAACTCTCCTTACTGGGGCATCCAAGGCCGCGCCTGGTGCTCATTCCTTATGTGATCTGACACTCCAGTTGTTGTTCTAAACCTAGAGGGGACTCTCTCTCTCGCAGACTCTGGCCAGAAGCATGAAATGGTTGGAGTTTCACTGGTGTAGCCCTAACCACCCCCTACACACACACACACACACACACACACACACACACACACACACACACGCCCTGAGCGCGCTCGCTCGCTCGCTCGCTCGCTCGTAGGAGGCGGGTCGCTACCGAGAGAAATTGCAAAGTCCTAAAGGACTCAGGAGCTGCGCGCCTCCGGGAATTGGTGGAGTCCAGATCCCTCCTGTTCGTTTCTTGCAAGCCCAGCGGTGCTGGTAGCCTACCTCCTCGGTCTTTGCTCAGGTGGAAATAATCCTGAGCGGATTCTGCCACAGACGTCTGAGACAGCAAGCATCCTGCGTCGGACAGCGCGGGTGTGTAATGGTCCGGGGGTGCGATCCGCCGCGGGTCTCTAGCCTTGAGAGTCTCAGAGCCGCAGGGGGCAATAACTGGTACCAGCGCAATGGTTGAGATCCCGCGGAGCCAGGAACTGCTTGAGGACGGCTGAGAGACTTGGGCTCCGAGCCTGGGCCGTTGTCCTCCTTCCTGTTCAGTCGTATTATTCTTCCACAGGGGCAGAGGCTGGGAGGTCAAGAACCCTAAGAATGCTCATGGACGACACATGGACGACTGCGCGCGGATTTGTGAGAAGGACCGGTGATAGTCAATTTAGGCTGAGAGAGTGAGGACAAAGGACAAGGACCAAGGCCTACAGGTCGGGAGAATAAACCGAAGGAAACAGGCGTGGAAGAGAGATCAAGGTTGTGGATGGAGCATCCTCAATCAGACCAGACACGGAAGCCTAGTTTCCCTTTCCAACCAAGGGGTCGTCTACATTTCCGGCAGCCCGTCCGGGGTCGAACAGGGCTGCGGCTTGAACAGGGAGCAGAGAGAGACGTCAATAACCTCTGCACCTTGGAAACACACCAGCCAGCACCAAATGGGGGCTACAGGTGTGCCCTCGGCGTTGAAACCTGGCTTCAAGTATTGCATAATGCGCAGCAAACGCAACCAAAGGCCCATACCCGGTCTTAGACGCCAGTCACAGGGTCAGGGAAGCCTCAGAGGCCGGGCCGCAGGAGCGTCTATTCAGTCAAAGAGAAAAGAAGAGCGATGGAGTAGAACTGGCAAGGCACTGGGAGCGTGGGGAAATGGGAAGGTGAGAGATGGGGGTAGAGCACTGCGCGGAGACTTCAAGGTCCGGGAGCGTCTTTAGGGCTTGAGACAGAGAAGATACTTCTCCGCAGTCTGAAGGAGAAGGTGAAGGTCCGGGCTTAGAACTAGGGCTTTCGCCTGCAGGCGGTGCCCAGCAGCCAGTTGCAGGGACACACAGTGGCCAGCAGAGGGCGGAGTGCACCCGATCGGCCAACCGGCCGGGCGCGCGGTTCGGTGCCTCCCGGCTTTGCACGCCTAAGCCTTACCCGCCCCGGCTTCTTCCCGCAGCTATGCGCCGTTCTGGGCCCAGAAACCCAGAGGAGGCAGCCCAGGCCCAGGCCTAGGCCCAAACTCGGAGCTCAAGGCCTAAGATTTCCCACACTGGGTAAAGACAAGAGGACGAAGGGTGTGTGAAAAGAACTCTACATCCACATACCCATGCTCTAGGATACAGACACACAAAGGCGCCGAGAAATACACAGAACACAAAGCCACAAACACAAAACCCCTGGGCGACACAAAACAATTCAGGAACTTGGGGGCAAACAGAAACACAAAGGTAACTCGGAGACACATATGGAGAAAACTCTACGAGAGACATTACAGGGGCCCGAGGCACACACAAAGGCACGGGTATCTTCATAGTGACACAGACACAAGGACACATACAAAGATGTGCAGAAGCATGACACAGAAGCAAGAGAAGGTCTGCAGATATGCACACAACACACAGGCACTCGCAGCTTGGAAAGTAGCAAGGCCACACAAACACAAAATTGTATGTGCACAGGGACACGGGTGCACAAATACTCAATAGCATCAGAGTCGGGAGCGCCGACACACACAGACACACTCGGATACCCACCGATGCACAGGCAGGTACTGGGGTGGGGCGGTGACCGCTAATCCTCCACAAAGCCGGGCCCCTCCGGGGGGCCCCGAAGCACAGGGGGCCACTTCTGACCAAGCCTCCTGCAAGCTCCAAATCCGATCCGCCCTCTCGCCTCCAGCGGGGTCAGGGGACCCGCCCTCCTTGCCCTCCACCCCCACTCGGCTCCGCGCCGCTGCTCCACTCCCGGAGGGGCCAGGGCCGCCCTGCAGAGGCTCACCGGGGGCAGCCAGCTCCTGCCCTGGGGCCGCACCATCCCTCTGGTTATTTCAGGACAAAACGCGCGCAGGAGTGGTGGAGTCGAAGGTGCCCAGTGTTCTGACGCGAAGTCTTCTAGTTTCCTCCCAGGGGTGTCAGCGAGATGCCCACAGGAGTCGCCTGCTGCGTGTCTCTGGCCTTGTGCTGCCCGGTGTCGGTGTCGAGGCCCACTTTGCTCAGGCTGGCCAGCGCTCGGTCTGGACCCCTGGCCAGGCCACTTGGCTACGGTAAAAGGGCACCTACTGAAGAAGTCACCAGGATTTCCTTGGAGCAGTCAGACGCGCGCCGTCCCCTAGATCTTGGCGACACCATTTCTTACCTGCACCTCATACTCCAAACCCTAGGAGGCCCAGCCTTCGTCCACGGCCCCCTCCGGTGACCGGGCCCCTTTCCAGTCCTGTTGATCCTCTTACAGTCTCCTGGTCTCAACTCTGGCCTGACCGTCCTCGCCCACCCAATGTCTCTCACTCAGGATCTGGGAGTCTCTTCAGCTCATTCTCCCTCCCTATTTCTGCCAGGCCAAGGTTTTCAGGACCCCCTCAATCAAATTGCAGCCCGTCCGTCCCTGTCCCCTAGCCAGGACTCCCTTTGACCAGTCAGGGCCGAACAGTTCTCGCCATTTGAGGCTCACTATCTCCCGATCCCAGGTGCCATCCCTCTCTTCGTACCGAGCTGTCCGGTGCAGGCACTGCCTCACGGGAGGACACCTACCTTCGCCGACAAGTCGTAGTCCCCGGGCGTCGATCCCGCCTGGCGCCGTCCCGTGGAGAAGTCACTGAGCTCCTCGTCTTCCGCAGTCTGGCCTCGCTCGGGGCCACTCCTCTGAGCGCTGGAGCTCTTAAAAAAATATTAATAATAAAAAGGCAAGAAAGAAAAAAAGAAAGAAAGCCTGATTTCCCCAACTCCCAAATCAATTTTTCAAGAGGGGTGGGGCACAGGGTTTGTTTCGATGGCTACGCAAACTTCTGCCAAGGATGGGTAGGATGGCTGGCCGGGGCCCGGGCGCGGTGCGGGGTGCAGGCCGGGGGCTCAGGGAGCCCTCCCGCGGGGAGGGGGGGGCGGCGACGGCACTATTTGACGTGGAGCCGCCGGCTCATCCCGGCGCAGTGATACGAGGCGCACCAATGAGTTCAAATGTCAGGAAGTTTGAGGAGGGGTGAGGCGGCTCCCGGCCGGAGTATCCCTCCGCCGCCAGCCCCAGCTCTAAACCGAGCGGCTCCTCGGGCGCACCATGGCACTGGAGTAGTGCGGGGAGAGCGCCCGGAGCCCCGCGGCCCGCTGCGCCCCGCCCGGGACCCCGCTGCGCCGCCTGCGCCCCCCCAACCCGTGGGGCCGCCCCTGCACTCCCGCCCCCTCCCCCGCCCGTCGCCGCTGCCGCCGCCGCCTCCTCCTCCCGGCGGCTCCGCGTGCCGCCCGCCGCCGCAGCCGGTACCCGGCCGGGACTGACAAGCAGGTGACAGGCGAGCCGCGGGCGCGCGTGGCTGCGAGTGGCCCGGAGAGCGCGGCGCGCGGGGCTGCCAGCCGCCCGGGCCCGCCCGCACGACGCCGGGGCCCGGGGCCAGCGCGCCGCCGCTCCACGCTCGCCCGGGGGCAGCTGGCGGCCCCGACCCCGCGGTCGCCGCGCCTCCCCGGCTGAAGCGGAGCGGGCGGACGGGCGGGAGGGCGAGCGGCCCGTCCGACAGGGTCCGCAGCGCTCCCGGCATCCCATGGATATAGCAACAGGTCCCGAGTCGCTGGAGAGGTGCTTCCCTCGCGGGCAGACGGACTGCGCCAAGATGTTGGACGGCATCAAGATGGAGGAGCACGCCCTGCGCCCCGGACCGGCCACCCTGGGGGTGCTGCTGGGTGAGTGCTGGGTCACAACGCCTGAATAGTTCTGGTCAGGGGGTAGGGCCATCGTGCCGCTGTGGACACTGGCACGAGAGCCAAAGGATAAAGAAAATGGGCTTGCAGGACGTGGGGAGGGGGTCCGAATCCCTGGAAAGACCACTGAAGGGGCAACAAGCACACCTAGACAGCCTCCCCGAAGGGACAACGTGCAGGGACATCACCCAGACAGAGGACCG
Source organism: Myodes glareolus (assembly GCF_982192425.1). Classification (NCBI taxonomy): domain Eukaryota; kingdom Metazoa; phylum Chordata; class Mammalia; order Rodentia; family Cricetidae; genus Myodes; species Myodes glareolus. The sequence goes on from NC_142046.1 coordinate 11,937,655, forward strand.
AACAGTCTCAGCCGTCACTCACACCATCCTCTACGGGTCTGGGTTCTAGAACTGCTACTACGGACAGGGCTGGGGTGGGAAGCGGGTATCAGGGATGGTGGAAAACCAAGTCGTCACCTTAGTGTCCGGGAAAGGTGCCAGGTCACCTAGAGAAAGGGAACTTCTAGAAGGAAAAAAAAAAACTATCCCCGGGTCCATCCAAACCGCGGGTCTTGGGGCAGAAGGCACGACAGCATCGTGGGCGCGTGTCAGCTAGCGAGTAACCCGGCCTGACCTCGCTGGTTGGGTCCCAGCCGGCCACCCCGCGCGGAGCTCCTTCTTGTTGGATCTCCGCAGCTGGGGAGAGCGCAGTGCCCAGCCAAGGTTGCAGGCCCTCGGCCTCTCCGTGCCCCAGCTTACGGACAGGGACGTGCTGTCTGAGGCTGCCGGGTTCCTCTGGCGAAGGGTGGCGCTCCCGGACTGGGCCAGTCGGCGCTGACGGCCCGGCTCTCGTCCTGTGCGCTGCAGGCTCCGACTGCCCGCATCCCGCTGTCTGCGAGGGCTGCCAGCGGCCCATCTCCGACCGTTTCCTGATGCGAGTCAACGAGTCGTCCTGGCACGAGGAGTGTTTGCAGTGCGCGGCATGTCAGCAAGCCCTCACCACCAGCTGCTACTTCCGGGATCGGAAACTGTACTGCAAACAAGACTACCAACAGTAAGCGCCTCTCGCCCTCCTCTCTTTCCCCGCCACGGACCAGCACTCCAGCCCGGCCGGTCCCTGCCGGGAAGTGTCCGCGCCGCCGTACGGCCGGCTCTGCGCTCCACCGGGCCCGGTAGCTCGGAGGGCGCAAAGGGCTGCGTGACTCCGGGCTAGGGCCAACTATCGCATCCCAGCCGACACTGGTGGGGTGGCCCCTAGGTGCCATCTGTTGTCCCGGAAACCTGCGCTGAGTGACTGAATTGGGGTACAAGACAAAGCCCTGGGCAGACTGGTGGATATGATGCTTATCCTGGGAAAGGGCTTGGCCCCACTAAGGCCTGTAGTGGGAACCAACAATTTATTTTCCAAGAAAGGCATTGCTTTAGAGAGCCAAGCCTGACTATGTGCTTCCCCAATCCAAGAGCATCTGGGATTCTTGAAGCCAGGGAGATGGGTGCTGAACCCCGGCTGCCGGCTGCCGTTCAGGCAGGGAGGTCCGCACCCTGCCTGGTTCCTTGTGGCACTTTTCTTCTCTGGTAAAGAGAAATGGGTGTCCATCTTCCTAAACCGTTTCATACGGGGAATTTTGCCCTTACAATTTTTCTTAGCTGGAGCTAGGAAGCCACCACCTCGGGATCCTAGTTGGGGTGGCTGACTGGAGGAGTCAGGCCTCCCCAGACGGCCTTCTTTCTCACAGTGTACTGGGAAAGAGAGGTTGATACTAGACAAGTGTGTTGAGCCCTACCTATAGCTTCCAGACTAAACTGGTGCTGGGGATTTGTATGGTTGGAGGCTGGGGACAGAACACAGCAGCTTTTCCTATGACCTGCCTGGGGTCATATACCTGGAAATGCAATTGGAGGGGGTGGGGGCGACGACAATGAGGAGCCTCAGTGGAGAGAAAGATGTGGGGGTCCTGGGAGTGGGTGTGCGGGGATAAGTGTGTGTGTGTGTCTGTGAGAACTTCTAAGCCGTGCTCAGAAAGGTGTCTTGGATGGTCCAGGTCGGATGGCTGCTCAGGTGCTTTGGGCTCCCGGTTCTTAGTACCTAAGCCTTTGGAGGAAAAGGCAGCAGGGCTGTGTGTGCCAGTCAGTGAGTGCAGCCAAAGTATTTGTCACCAAATCCAAGGTCTAGTGTGAAGAGGGGCAGCCAGATTCTTTGACTGGGGCCTGCAGATACCAAACTTCAGGCCACAGGGCTTTGGCGGCAGGTCGGCAGTGTTCCCAATGACTGGGGAACCCACAGAAACTACCTTCTGCACCTGGCTCTTTTTGGTGGCTGGAGTAGGGTAATGTTTCTATGGGCAAGAATTGGGGTGGGTTTCAAAGATCTGTCCTTTTGTTGGTCTTATAACGTGGTGTAGGACTGGCCCTCTGTGTGGCGTTCCCAGGGTGGAGGCACTTTGTTGATGTCCTTGCCGCGTCTGTGCCTGGAACTCTAGTTCCTGGAGAGAAGGCCACACCAGTCAGTTCACCCACAGCTGTGCACACAGCAGTACAGATAAAATGGGGTAGCAATGACTGGGGACTGGGGATGACTCAGGCAGCCCCTCTCTGGGATGTGCTCCTGGCTGAACTTTGGGAGAAACCTCACATATCCCACTTAGCTACCGACCTCAGCAGCCCCACACGTGGGTTTTCTAAGAGGCCTGGGAAAGTTAAAAATGGGCCTCTGAAACTTTGGGGGTGGTTTTAAATTTTTTAATTTCAACACTGGGAAGACTTTGCAACCTTTTGCACATAGTTGCCCCTAGGGTCGTTCTAGAGCTTCTCCTGAGAGAGAGCAAAGACTCCTCCCGGGTCCTTCTGGCTCAGTCACGAAAGAACAACAGGAGCTGGATTTTGCCCTAGAGAGAAGAGTGACCAACCTCCCCACTTTACAAAACAATTAAACATTTGCAACTTCTTTGTCCCACTGATATTTGTTTTTGAAAGGAAAGAAAAACACTTCACCAAAGAACCGGTTTCTATCTAGTTGCAAACCCTGGTGCTGGGGAGGAATTTGTTCCCCAGGGCTCTGGTCCTGAGTTTGAAGTGTGCATCCCCAGAGGAAGCATGGGGAAAAGGGAGTCTGTCTTACCCTCTCCTCTCATCCTTCCCTCCTCCATCATACCTTCTTCCTAACGATAATGACAATTAAGTACCTGCTACAGGCGGGCCTCCTGGTGTGCTTGGGCGGGGTAGTCGTTATCAACACAATCTTGGGGACAAATCCCCAGGGTCTCCTGGCAGCATTTTGCAGGGAGCAGATCGGGCAGGCTCCCTGAGAACTCACACGGAAACAATGTTCTTTTTACACAATAAAAAAATATTTTTATTCATGATTTTTTTCTTTGAGAATCCCACATACATATTTATTTCATGTGTGCCCAAATGCTTTTCAGACGAGAATTAAGGCAAATGGGTGCGGAGACGTGCTTTCTTGATTTTGAGTGTGTGCCTCCCCAGCACTGGAAAATTTGCAGCAACACACACACACACACACACACACACACACACACGTTTTATAAAAGGCACCCCTTACCCGGCTGAGCGGAACGGCAGGCTTGGTCCTTGTAAAGAGGTTGCTGGTTTTTTTGATGTGTGTCTTCCTTTCGGTTTGTTCTTAACGATCTCAGGCACCCAAAGCGCGAAGTTGTTTTACGCACCACAGGGGCGATTGATTAGCTATTGGGAACATTTAGGACAATTGATAAAATCAACTCGCAGGCCTGGCAGAGCAAGGAAAAATGCGGGCCGCGAAACTGGGACTTTTGTTTTTTTGTTTGTAACCTGAAAACTCTCCTTTTCCCCTATCCTTATGTACGTTTCTGGGACTCCTTCAAAGAGACCTCGGTCCTCTTCCAAATAGAAAACCGGGTTAGAAACCGGGAAAACACACGGCCTCCGCAAAATCGCCAACACCGCTCTGTGTCTTCCACTGGAGAAACTATGAAAAAAAAAATTGACAGCCTCCCTCCCCAATATATGTTGTTTTTCTTGGCAGTTTGGTGAAATCGAATTATGTAACTCCCTTCTCTTGCCGGCTGTCGCTCACTAGCTCCGAACGCTTCTTGTCTGGAAAAGGTTTCTGTCCTAAGGAGGTGGTGGATTCCTGGAGGAGGCTCCGGAAAGGAGGGGAGGGTCGATGGGAGAGTCTAAAAATCTGTCACACAATGGAGTCTGAGGGCTTGTGGAGCAGCTCCGGGGCCTAGGAGATATTAGGTGTGCGCGCCGGAGCCTTTTGTGATGGGTGGGGGGGGGGGTGGATGCGGAGCTCCTTTCGGGAGCTCTTCCACTTGCTTGTGAGGGGCCTGCCGGGGCGCCCAAGCCTCGGGTGCTGCGACCTCCCTGACTCTGTTGAAAATGTTGGCGAAATCCTTAGGCTAGTTCGCCCAGGTAGGGTACCCCTCCGCGGTAGAAGTGGGCATCCAGGCTATGACTTTGACAAAAAGCATTCGGAATCCTGGTCTGGATTTTTAAAACGTTTCTCCCGGCTAGCTGCGGCCGCACGTGGCTCAGCCCGGCTCTTCCCATCACCTTCTTTCCCTCGGAAGTGTTTACCCAGGCAAAAGCTTTACTGGATCGGGAGGCTCACCGCGGCCTCGCGAGCAGGGACTGCTAGTGTCAGTGTGGCATCCGTGGAGCAAACCCAGGCTCCTGGCCCTTTCTCGCTCCTGGGTTTCGTTTTTTAGCTTGGAAGGAAGGCCTCTTTCTTAGATGTACTGGAATACCTCTCGCCATCGGCACCCGCTTATCGGTGAGAACCCCAGCCTGAATTATCTCCCCACTGTATCAAACGAATTCAGAGTTACAGACACTCCAGCCCACTGCCTGGGGTACCGGCTGGCTCTCCCCAGAAACCTGCTTAGAAAAAGAAGTCAGTACGTAGCTTACAAAAGGGGGGGTATTCTCTCTGGAGCCCCAAAGACTGAAGGGCTCCCACTGCCAGTGCCAGACCAGTCCGGGGATCCCTGGTCCCTTCGAGGGAGCCTGTATGTTTAACCCCAGCACCTCCTCTGTGGGTTGGAGGTGAGGGGAAGCCTTCCTGCCGTGCAGGCATCTGGGGCTGAAGGAAAGCATTATTCACTGCCCGACTCCTGGCTCACCCTCTATTCCCAAGGCTCTGGGCTGCTATGGCCTTATTTGTTTGCAGTGTTTTTCTCAAGTGGGGGGAAGCGGCTGTGAGAATCTGTTCTATGGTATGTGATTGGAAGGTCCGGTTTTCTTCCTGTCCTCATGCCAAACTTAGAAACACAAAGCCATGATGCACCTACGTGGCCCTCTGTGGTATAACCAAGACCTGCCTACCTAGGAAAGTATTCTTATAGACTCTCAGGATTAGGTGTCCGAAAGAACTGGTGTCTTTGCCTGATATGTTGTTACCCTTTGGAAATTATTGCTGTCCTCGGGGTTGCATTTGCAGGGAATGTCTTGTCTCCAAAAATCCTCTCCAGACTTCAGACAGGTTTCTAAGTAGATCAATGTTGTCCCCAGGGAAACCATTCCCCTTTGCCTGAGAGGACACAGCCTCCCTCTGCTACAAAAGAGCTTTAGATACTGAGTCACATCCAGGTTCACCCCCCAGCCCTAGCACTCAGCTAAAAGGCAGCCCACCCCTTGCCCTTCTCTCTACCCAACATGATGACATCACCTTGCTTGGTGACTGCGGTGACTGCCAGCGAGGATTCCAAGGGACACCTGGGGGAGCATCGGTTGATGTTTTCATTTGAAAGCATCCTTTATCCTCTGCTTCAGTGTTGGAGAAACTTCTGCTTGTGAGGATGGGTGCAGATGCCAATAGTGTGTTAGCATCTTGGGCTGGCATGTGACTCTGTTCCTCCAGGGGTCGGGTATTGGTCCAGAGAAGCAATATTTCCACCGGGGAAGCAATGACATCTCCACGGCCTGCATATTACTTGGAAAAGCATAGTCAATAATATGATTTCCCATCCTATAATTGTTCTGACTCAAGTGCCAGACAAGAAAGGTCAGCCTACATCTCCAAGGGGGGAGATGTGGGGAAGAGTCCCCAAGAACCCCAAGTTCAGAAGGAAGACAGACCTAATGGTGGCAGAGCATTCCAGAAGGTTGGAAGATAGCCTGTGTCCATGCTCACTGGCCTTGTGAAGTTTCTATTTGTGATGGGCTAGTATATTTTCCTGAGGGGATTGTCTTGTGACTAGCTGGTTTTGAAAGAGACTGAGACAGCCTGAGAGAGGGAGACAGACGGGGGTGGAAGGTTGCAGGGTATAAAGCATAAATAAGCACAATCCAACAACTCTGGCATCACTTTGGCCGAAGGATAGAGGACACTCCCAATGTCATGAGTTACAACTTGAAATTTGTTAGACTCACAGTTGGTGCTTGGCCTGAGGTTTGGAGCCTGGGAGGATGGTCCACTCAGAGCGACAGAGCCGGTGTGAGTTTTCAGTCAGCCCCGAAGTGGTCAGGACTCCAGGTTCTCTGACGGTCCCAGCCAGATCTTTAACTCTCTACAATTCCCAGGTTCTGTGTTGATGGCAGCAAAAAGCAAAATCCAAATTATGTATATTTATTACCACTGCGGTCAGAAGTGGAAAGGTGACGGGCGGAGGGGAGGGGAGGTCTGAAAAAGTTGGTTCTAAGGCAGGGGAAGAGAAGTGGCAGACGGCTGCCTTTCCATCAGCCGCTGGTGTTCTCCATTCATGTCATAAATGTCTCCTGTCATTTGATGCCAAAAGCAACATGATTTGGATCCCTGGTGGCCTATAGAGGTTTTCTCCTCCTCCTCCTCTTTTTCTTCCCCTGCAGTAAATGTTTATTTGTTAATAATATACTTTAAACAGCCCAGCCTTGACCTCAAGTCTCCTGAAGCATCCATCTTCTTCTAGAAAAATGTTTCAAAGTTTGTGTAATTTGGGGGAAAGGTGTAAGTGACAGGCAGAGAAGGGCCTGTGTTTGCTCTAACTACCGCTGTGGCATGGAGTGCTGGGGCACAAGGGGCCACTGTGTTCCCAATGGCATCTTTCTTGGGTTTCAGGCCTGGCTGACAGCACTTCCTCAATGGCCTTTACCTTTTGCTTGTCTCTGATGAGTTCCAATAAATTCTCCCGTGAGCCTTCCTTTGTTATTCTCAGGGAAATATCGTCTCCATCTCAGCTCCATGACCCTGGGGGTCCTGAAGGAAGATGGGGGGACACGTGGAAAGAACAGGACCTCAGGGAGTGCCTAGCCCCAAGTGACCCTAGACACCTGGCTATCCTGGTGCTCTGCCTGTGACTCAAGGAGAAAATCTCTTTTCTAGAGTCTGGTTCTAAAAGAAACAAAACTGTTTGCTTCCTGGCTGGCCTGTGCTAGAAAGAGTCTCTCGCGCTCTCTCTCTCTCTCTCTCTCTCTCTCTCTCTCTCTCTCTCTCTCTCTCTCTCTCTCACCTCTCTCTCTCTCTCTCTCTCTCTCTCTCTCTCTCTCTCTCTCTCTCACACACACACACACACACATACAGAGAGACATACACACAGAGCTGTGCAGAGATTGCTGGCTAAGGAGGGAGAGAGCTCAGAGTACTCAGGGCTGCAGTGCCCAGCGGAGGGGCAGGAGCAAGTTGGGGAGGGAGGTGAACCTACCACAACACTGGGCCTCCTGCTCCCCAGCACCTCCAGTGGGAAAGAAGGGGTCGTGCTGAGCTAGGGTGGCTGGGAGTGGCTGTGTCCCGTCCCCCCCCCCCCCCCCCCGCCTCCTGCAGAGGGGGTTCTGGTCAAGTAGCACTAAGATTGCTGCAGTTACTTGGGTCATCCTTGTGGATCCGAGTTGAAGCCAGGGTGGAAATCAGTGGACTGAGATGCTGTAGGGTAACCTGAGCTCTGAGAGGAGCTGCTGTCAAAATAAATAAATAAATAAATAAATAAATAAGAACAAGGTTCCTAGCAAGTTCTACTTTGGGATGCAGGCCCTAATCACCTTCAAGTAACTGGGGCCAGGGTCTGAGCCTCGGTTTCCTCTTCTGTGGAATGGGGATGACAGGTCCTATCTCATTGGGTTGCTCTGAGGACAAAGTAAAGCAAATTCAGAGATGCCAGCCTGGCCTGGTAGGAAACTCAGTCGATGTGTGTTTTCTTCCTTCCTGCTGGGAAGTAAACCGGAGGCAGGAATGCTTTGTCTACTGTGTGTAGGAGGCCTGAGGCCTGCAGCCACCTTTTGCTTCTCACCGAGGACTGGGACTAGCGTCGGAATCCCCTGAGAAGGAAAGGCTCTGTAAGGCAAGTAGTCTATGGATGGCCGCCATGACTTGTAGGCTCGATGGGACCATTTTCTCTAACACTCTGGGACTTGACCAGTGCAAATGAACTTGCAAGAGCGGAGCGGGGTTAAGCGGAGTGGGCAAGCCGGATCATTTCTTCTAGAAAGAAACGGTACTTGTTGAGTGCCCGTGGAGTTCACTGGCTTTATGCCCCCAGCTGGACCTGTGGGCGAGGAAACAGGCTCCGAAGGGCTCCGTTCCTTCCTGGGATCCCCAGGTCGCTGTCTCCTGACTTGCTGGAGCCCCAGATATTGAGTGTGAACAATTGAACCTATTTTCTGAGCGCCTGACGGGAAGGGTCTGGCAGGGATGGGTCCCTGCCCTCCTTGGACTGAGTGCTCTTGAGGGACCAGCCCTGACTAGAGGACAGAAAGGTTAGAATAACTCCTTCCCAGAGGGGAGAGCCCCGTTTGCCAGCGGCCACGGAAGCCTGGGCCTGCGGTATGTTCCAGACACTCCTCTCAGCCGTTCCTGCCCGGAGTGGGGCAGCTAGGGTGTGCAGGCTCCCGGGCTCCTCGGTAGATGGAGCAGGGGCTTTGGCGATGGTTGATGAATTTCAGTGTCACCAGGGGTTTAGCCCGGATTTGGGAACCGCGCGCTCTAATACGCGCACACGGTCCTGCCCTTTCTAACTCGCAGCCCTTTCACCCAGCTGCTGATTTATGAAGGAATCCGATCCGATCCAGGACGGGCTGGGCTGGAGCCCGGAACCTTGGGCCCCGCCGCAGGCTTGGGTTCCTTCGCAGTTGAAGGATCCTCGAAAGCGTCGAGGCTCATCGCGGCTGGAGTCCGGGTGCCCTGTGGCACCTACACGGAGTGGCGGAATGACACCCCCTTGGAACCACTGGAGGGAGCGGGTGGGGAAGAGGTTCCCGCTCCCCGGCTCTCCGGCCCACCCTTTTCGGCAAGCACGAAAGCAAGTCGGGGAGGTTTGTTGATCTAGGGAACAGAACATTGAAGGGAAGCCTGTAAGATCTTTTTCCCGCCTGAGAAATGTCCAAAGTTCGGCAAATCCTGGAGCAGGCGAAGGGGCCCGCAGTTGAGTCCCCAGCAGGGCTGCGTGAGCAACAGACTTGGGCCTCCTCCTCCTCCTCCTCTTCCTCCCCCTCCTCCTGTGTACCTTCACCGAGGCTGAGGGGTTTTCCCCCTTCCAGATTTGGTTTGCAGGGGAGGGGGTGTGGCTGTATCAATCCACAAATATTTACCCTTAACAGACTTGTATCTGTGGAGATTTCGAACAAAGACAGTTTAGGGGGATTACAAAAACCCTAAACCCCGTTTTTCTCCCGGACTTGGTACTTTAAATGCCAATTACAGGCGAGCCATATCCAACAGCAACCGGGGAAGGCGGGAAGGGTCCGGGAGGGTGTGGGGGACGAGTGCAGCCATTAAATGTAACTTTTCATTATGAAAAAGGATTTCTCTGGTTTTATCTTCTAATAAGATTATGTCAGGAACACAAGTACCTAGCCTGGTGCTGAGTGACAGGGCTCTGGCGTTTAATCAGAAACTGACCGCTCAAACCGCGGGGCCCTTTGTCCCACCGAGTGACCGACGGAAACCTGCCGCCCTAATCCCCTTATTCATGTCAAGCAGAGAAAAGAGGCTGAACACCTTACAACCGTGTCCCCTCCACCCCTTCCGAGGGTGACTGGAGGAGGGGGGGGGGCTTCGAGGTCCCCAGAGTTCCCATTACCAGCTTTTCGTTTAGGAGTGGTTAGGGCCACTTGAGTTGGCTAAAAGGGGCAGGAGAGAAAGGGGAATATGGAAAACTCAGTTGGCAGCATCTGGGAAATGGAGACATAGATCCCCAAGCAGAGGGTACCATGAAGTCGGGTATTTGGGGTCTCCAGCTAAGGGCGCACGTAACTACCACCCTAGTCAAGGCAAGTCTGATAGGAGCCGGCATAGAGTTCCAGTGGAGACGAGGGTCCTCTGAGGAGTAGATTTCCTTAGAGTCTAGGGACTAATGCCGCAGTCCAGAAACTCCCGCAGATCTGGAGCTGGCATTCCCAGCTGTGAGCTCAACCCCTTTCTTCAGAAGCCAAATTCCTTTGTTCGACCCCCGCAGAAACCCGCTTCTCAGCCGGGGCACTGGAGTCTTTATTCTCCATTGCAGCTACCACTCCCTCACCCCGCCGTTCACCCCGCTCCAGTGCAGACATAACCGGCCTTGTTGCCACCCCTAGGAACCCCAGATGTCTGCATGGACTCAGAACCGCAGCTGTCACAGGCCAGCTAGAAGCAAGGACTTAGCGACTTCTAGGCACAGCGGGGAACCCGCGGCCTCGGAGAACAGGGCTAGCATGGTTCCTGGGGCCATGTATTCTACTGAAAACAAGTAACCCTGGTACCTAGCAAGAGAAACTCCCGAGGTCTGGGCTGCCCTCTGGTATAGTCGTCGATACCCCCTGAGTTTTAGCCCAAGTCCTCCAAGGAGCAGGAAGATGTTTTTTGCAAGAATTTTTTGTCTCATGCCAGATCTTTGGTTGTGCCAGGGACCCATGTACCCTGGCAGGGTTGGGTACTAGCAGTTAGTCTCCTAACTAACCCCCCAGATAACCCTCCAGAAAGGGACAGGCGAGACTGTTTTATGGAGTAAGAGACTGGCAGGGGTAAAGTTCCCATCTCTGGCTGCACTGAGACCCAGAGATTCGATGGAGGAGGGAGCTGGATTCCAGAGGAATGGGACCACAGGGCCAAAGGGTCTGGCTGGTAGAGTAAGTGACAACTGGGGCCGGAGCCCAGCGGACCTGATAACTTGAGGCTAACCTCCCAGTATGCTTCCTGAGCCCCTCTGCAATCCCTGGCTCAGCCGAGTGACAAGAGGCGGGGGCTGCAGGGGAGACTTTCTCCCTCGAAACACTTGATACCAACTTTTGTTTTTTTGGCAAGAAAAAATAAGGCTTGTTTGGAAAGGGAGGGGGCGTTAAGCGCAGAGGGAAGGAGTGAGCCTGCGGCAGGCAAACTTTGTGGATTAGGTTTCAGCGCCTCCACCCCACCCCCAGCCCCTCGGTGGTGATTTGTGTGCGGGGGTCTGTGACCCTGTGAGCATCAAACGGCCCGCGAGAACCGGCCGAGTTCAGAGGGACAGTGGGCAGAGGGGCAGCCTAAGACAACGCAGATGGTTCCTATCAGCCAGCTTGCCCGCTGCACCCTAGGCTCACAGGATCTACGCGCTGGCCCAGGGCTCCTCCATTGGGAAGGGACGGACAAGAGGCCTTGGGTCTTGGGGAGACCACTATAGAGCTCAGACCACTATAGGGGGTCAGAAAGCAGTGGTCAGAAGACAGAGGCCTAGGACAGCATTGAGCCACCAGGCCAGACTGATTCAGAAAGAGGCCAGGGCTTGGCTGTGTGCTCTAAGTGGCCCGGGCCCATTCAGGTAGAGAAGTCCTATGGTGCATTCCCAGAGGCAAGCTTACCCCACTATAAGCAGTGGTCAGTGCCAGGGCAGTGCCCCTCACAGAGGTGGTCTTATCACTTTTTTGTTGTTTGTTTTATTTTTGATTTTTATTTTCTGAGACAAGGTTTCTTTGGGTAGCCGCGGCTGTTCTGGAACTCACTCTGTAGTTTGAGGCTGGCCTCGATCTTGAAGATCCGCCGGTCTCTGCCTCCCGAGTGCCGGGATTACAGGCGTGCACCACCACGCAGCTCATTCTTTCACTCTTTACTGGGGTTGGAGAGGCTGCCCTCCACCCTGCTTGAATTTGAACAGCTGGCCTAAGCTGAGTTTGAAATCTGAAGTGCCTTCCCATGACAGTCGTCTTAAGGGTGGGACCTTAAAGCTAGGGCTCTCCACCTCCACAGATGCAGGATCCAAAGACACAGCTTACAGAGCATAGAGCCTGACCTTCATGGCCTTTGGAAAGACTGCTGCATCATGTCTCTCTGAAATCTCTTCAAGATCTTTGAAGCAAAGCGGGGCAGAGGTGGCACACACCTTTAACTGGAGGCAGAGGCAGGCAGATCTCTGAGTTCGAGGCCAACCTGGTCTACAGAGCAAGTTCCAAAACAGCCAGAGTTACACAGAGAAACCCTGACTTGGAGGTGGGGTGGGGGGAGGATCCTTGAAGCAAGGGAAGAACTGAGGCCAGGTGCCTTACTAGGCTTCCTGCATGTGGTACCTGAGTGGAAGCAAGAGCCAGGTTTGTGTACACGTTCTTTGTAGAACTGTCTTCCGGGCTCCAGCATTAGTTCTTGCCTGAGGTGTTAGACTCCTATCTCCTGAGAGGGAGCTGGTGGCAGGTGGCTCGGACGGTAGAATGGTTTTGAGGTTTCTGAACTGTGGAGGTCTGGACATCAATTCAAGGGTGAGAGGCAGGTTCTCTGGTCCTTGTGTATGACTCCCAGACACCCTGCACTTGGCCCTTTATTTCCACGGTAGGTCATGGAGAGGCCAGCAGCCTGGCCAGGGCCACAAGGGCCAGTAGACTGCCAGGACCTCTCCAAGTTCCATCTTCCAGGGTCCCTTCCTCGGGGGAGCAGCCGACTGGGTCATCTGTGCGTGGAAAGTACATCTGCCCTCCACATGTTGGACACCAAGCTGAGGACATGTGGTTTCAGACGTGTTATCTTAATCATATTTATTAGCCAATCCTGAAAAAAAAGGGGGGGATTTGATACTGTTACGATTTAGAAGAGATCCCCCAATCTGCCTGACGACAGATCAGGAGGGACAGCCAGCAACAGCCGGGTCTCAGCTGGGTTTGGGACATGGGTCCGGAAGTCCTCTGGGCTGTTCCTCCGTGATGATCCCTCTCTGCTGTGAAATGAGGGACACTCGCCTTCTCCATTTTTCCCCACACAGAGGTCTGAAGCAGCATTAATGACCTCGTCTTGACTGATAGCTAGGCTGCTCGAGTATGGTTCTAATCCTTATTAACAATCTCTAAAGTCAGGCATGAAATATGACTTTTGCACCACACTCTCCTGCATGTGTTTTTCTTTTCCAGGATATTTTTCAGGCTACCTCCAAGCCCCTCTGTTGCTCATGATTTTCTGCCATAGGTCTAAAGTTGCCAGCCCAAAAGCCAGTCTTGCAGGGAGCCCAGTCGGGGAGCGGGTGGGGGGGGGGGGTGTTGCATGACACATCTCCCTGCACAATGCAAATTGCTTCTGATTATTGAGCTTTCAAATATTTCCCTCCATCATGTTTTTATTAAGAATGCCAGCATATTTACGCTTGATAGTGTCTTCAATTATGTTAAAAAAAATAAAAAAAAAAAACGGGGGTTCCCCCTTCCATAGCAGTATGTAAAGAAAATAGTTGTCATGACCGCAAAATTACCATCTAAGCCTGGTTCGAGTCAAGCCAGCCCTGCTTTGACAAGCCCAGCAGGGCTGGGCGCTTTTTCTACTCTCCCCAGCTGCTAAGGAAACAGAGCTGAGGGGAAGCCCTCGGCAGCCTGAGAGCTGCAGGGAGCTCGGGATACCTCTCAGTAGCTGACTCTTCACAAGTCTGAGAGGCAGAAGGGGGCCCAGCTGCACAGGCTTCTCTAGCAGGCGGGGCAGGACCCAGAGAGCTTGCAGCAGCCCCTGCCTCCACAGCTGTGTGCTTGCTTAGAGCGGGTAGCCCTGGAGGCACAGCTCGGAGGGCTTTCCATTCTTCAGTGACATCTTGACATAGGTGCTACTTTTATTTTCATTTTCAGGTAAGATAGGAGACACAGAGACGTCCAGTCATTTGTCCAAGCTCACCCAGCCAGCCTGTGAAACTGGAAGTGGAAGCCTGGCATTATACCACCAGAGGATCCTCCAGAGGTCCTTTGGGAGGACGGATTCTCTGGCCTTTTGCTGATTTGGTGTCCTGGCAGCAACCTGAAGCAGGAGCTCAGTGTACGCTTAATGGATGGCCCCTGATAAAAGTTCTGTGCTTCTTCTGTGGTGTCAGGGGTGTGGCTTGGAGAATGGCTATCTCACCAAGTCCACCCATTGGGGTGCATTTGAGTTAGTGGGCTTCTGAACCGAGCCCTCCCTTAAGTCTCACTGGGGCTGCTATAGCAGTAGGCAGGACATGTTTCAGCACTAATGGAGTTTAGCTGTGGCCTGTCTAGTTCCACTGGGCATGATGTCATTCCGACTCAGCCCCATATCCCTCTTGAGAAACAAGCTTAAGGAACTTCTAGTGACTTGCCCCAGGTCATACAGCTGGGAAGCAGCTGATGAGAGACCCACGCAAGCGCAAGCGTCCTGGGGTCTGAGGTGGGCTTTCTCATTGATATTCTTTGAGCATGCTCCCTGAGTACCTTCTGTGTGCTTTGCAAATGCACAGAAGTAGGGAGATTCAGAGAGAAGTGGTTTCCCAGGACTGTGCAGCCAGGGGATGCCCTCCTACCCAGCAAGCACGGACAGGGCACAGCCAGACCTCCCAGGGCCATCTTTACCCCTGCATCGCCTTCCTGGCTCCGGACTGCTGCTACAGCAACTGGAGGCAGGCTGTGTCTGCCCTTTGAAGGGACAGCCGCCTGAGCATGTCACTTTGAACTGCAAAGGGGCCTGTGGTGAGGCTCAGCCCCCTCCCACGTGTCCCTGTCTGCCCACCCCACCAGGTCTGGTTCCAGTCGGCAGGCCTGGAGCCAGAGGGGGCGGGCAGGGCAGCTGCCCCCTGAGGGACATCAGACTAATAAGTGAGCAGTGACAGACCCCTGGAGAAGGACAGAGCTGGCCTCGCACTGGTCTGACTGGCCTACATGGCAAGAGCTCAGGAAGGTCACTTAGGTGCCACCCTCCCACAGACATGCTCCCTTGGATGCAGAGATATATCTTCTCAACAGTCACATTCAAATTTAAATGGCAGTAATGACAGAGAGAAATAATTTGAAAAAGGAAACAGCTCCTCTTAGAGATGAGAGACCTAGTACATACTCAGTCTGGCAAACATTCTGGAGGGAGTCTCAGCAGGAGGAGTGAGGTGAGCCTGGGCATCTGGATGGCTGCTCTCCACCAGGCCAGCTGAGTGCCCGGCTGCTCAGCTAGCTTCCTTAGCCAGATTCTTCAACAGGACTTTGCAGCCTGAGTTCGAGTCTGCGCTCTGCTGCCTTCTGACTGTGAGTGACCTTAGGCTAGACCTTGCTGGTCCCAGTCTATCAAGATCTAAATGCTTGCTTCAGGGCAATGATGCCTTTCAAAGAACAGAGTTGTTGCAGGCCTCTGGGTAGGAGCCAGGCCGGTGGGTGAAGATTCCGTGATGGGTTTTCCTGAGGGTATTTGTGTTTGGGCCACAGCAGGTGTGTGTCTTGGGTTTATATGCTAGGCCTTGGTAGATGGTGAGTTGGTATGGAGGAATAGGACAGGAGCCAGACTTTTTGGTCTGAAGTCGTGGCTTGAGTTCTCTGTAGCTGTGTGACCCTCAGCAGGCTCCTCGGCCTCTCTGAGTCAGGTTCTCTCACCAAAAATGTTGGTGGTCAAGGAACCTGGCGAGCCCCCAGAACGCTTCAGATGTTAAATGGGTCAATATGTGTGACCGGCCACATCAGTCAATCTTGAGTGACTTTTGTAGAGAAAGGACCTCTGGTTGGTGCTGTGAGAAGAATCTGTGGCTGGAGGGTTAGGGGTGTGAACTGGCTCAGCCGCTGAAGGTGCTGTAAACCTGATGGCATGAGTTGAATCCTCAGAATTCATATTGGAAGGAAGTCGTGCTCTGACCTCCATACACATGCTGTTCTCCCCCCCCCCCCACCCCCGCGCGCTAGTGATAGGATCTGAAAAGAACCTGTGAAGGGCTGAGAGTGCAGATGCACTGGTCCAGGGTTGCCTGATGTGTGAGAGGACCTGGGTTTGAGACCAGCCCCGAATAAAGGGGTGTAGTGCCATACACCTGAGATCACCTCTAATCCCAGCACTCGGGCAGAGCAAGGGGATCAGAAGTTCAAAGTCCATCAGGCCTAGTGTACAAGAGACCCTGTGAGTCAAAGAGTCTGTAATGTGTTAGGTGAGCAGGTTCCTGGGAGCTGAAGCTAGGCAAACTGGGGACAGTACTGCAGGTTAGTTCTGCAAGCAGAGCCATTTGGAGTTAAATGTGGACTGAGAAGGGTGGTCTGGGGCAGTAAGTCTGGCTGGAGGGGCTGTCTTGGGACACTGGGACAGGAGGCTGCAGAGCAGGGCAGTAGCCGGTGTTAGATTTGATCCTGTGGGCAGGAGGGAGCCATTGAAGGTTATTAGACAGGGGAGTGACGGGAGCTAGGGAGGCACTTTATGAAGATGAGCTGGCGGCCTGTGAACGGGATTAGACACTGGTAAAGACGGCTGCTGGCCCCCAGAAGACAGGAAGTAAATGGCAGAGGGAACGAATGGAAGTCAACATCAGGCTGTGACTGTGAGCGAGGTCAGAGGGAAAGTCACAGAGGCCTGGGGCTAGAACCTCAGATCTCAGTAGTCTGGCTGCTGCCTGGGGCCCAGGTGCTCCGGCATGCTCCAAGCAAGGCTGACCAACTTGATCATTGTCTCTCGAAGGAATTTCAGCTCCATGGGCATGTGACCAGTCACCAGGACTCATATGTCTGTTCTTGGTTTACTGTTCTGCTCCTCCATTGGTGAACATCTGAGCTCTGACCAGGCCTTTGGTTTCCTGCTGGGCCCATAGGCCAGCCCACACCTGAGAGTCCCCTAGCCATGTCCTCTTACTTTCTGTCTGGAAACATCCAGTTCTAAGGGCATAACACACAGGTCACAGTCTCATGGAGTCTCCCTGGCTGTGTCCTGACCCACACCCAGCCTGAATCCGTCCGGAGGTGCTTATTAAATGTGCATACTCCCTGGACGGTGGAGAGACTCAAGCTTTTATGTAAGGCCTGAGTATCACAGCGTAGCTGACCCAGGGGATGCTTATGCACACAGATGTGTGGGAACCCCAGCTTGGTATCTGTGCCTGGGTGAGATTTCATTGCGAATGCGTAAATGAGATATGGCTGGCTGTCTACGCTGGTGCATCTGTCTCCTAAGGCCTGGCCCTTTTTCTAGCTGGAAAGCAGCACCAGCAGGACTGAAGAAGGTATGGGTATAAAGAGGGCTAGAGAGGCCATGGCTGGTGTGGGTATAGAGAGGGCTAGAGAGGCAATGGCTGGTGTAGGTATAGAGGGGGCTAGAGAGGCAATGGCTGGTGTAGGTATAGAGGGGGCTAGAGAGGCCATAGTCGGTGTGGGCATAGAGAGGGCTAGAGAGGCCATGGTTGGTGTGGGTATAGAGAGGCCATGGTCGGTGTGGGCATAGAGAGGGCTAGAGAGGCCATGGTTGGTGTGGGCATAGAGAGGGCTAGAGAGGCCATGGCTGGTGTGGACATAGAGAGGGCTAGAGAGGCCATAGCTGATGTGGGCATAGAAAGGGCTAGAGAGGCCATGGCTGGTATGGGTATAGAGAGGGCTAGAGAGGCAATGGCTGGTGTGGGTATAGAGAGGGCTAGAGAGGCAATGGCTGATGTGGGTATGGAGAGGGCTAGAGAGGCAATGGCTCGTGTGGGTATAAAGAGGGCTAGAGAGGCTGGGTAGGTTTTCTCTCTTTCATAAATCCCAGGATGGAGAGGGAGGCAAGCTAAGAAAGGGCAGGGCAAAATTAGCACCCTCTGAGAGGCAAGAAAAGGCAAAGGCCCCCAGAATGTCCTCTCTCTGGGTCTCCCCTACTTCTGAAAGGGCTGCATTTCCTCAACCGTGTTCTCCCTGCACACGGTGAAGAGAAGGGTTATGGTCTGTTTCTAGGACCTTTACACCTTGCAGATGTTAACCAAAGACTCACAGTATCTCATTAAACACTAAGAAGAGATGATGTAGCTGGGTGGGGATGTACATCCTTAATTCCAGCACGCAGGAGGCAGAGGCAGATGGCTCTCTGAGTGAGCCTGGCCTACAGAGTGGATTATGGGAAAGCCAGGAATACACAGAGAAACTCTATCTCACCACCACCCCCCAAAAAACCTCTTAAGACTTTTAAGGTACATCTGTGTGACTCCCCATTTCAGAGATGTGCAAAAAGAAAACAGGAGAGACCACCAGTCTCCAAGATAACAAAATTTGCTTCCCACTTCCCACCAGCCCTCAGGGAGGATCCCTGCTCTGAGAAGACTCAGGAGTAAAGGCAACCTAGGAACAACCAGAGGCAAGATAGTGATCTTGCAGGGTGAGATAAGAGGTCGCAGAAGGCTCCATGAAGGAGCCTAGAGCCCAGAAAGCCCCCTTGCCCAGAAGCAGCAACACACCACAGTGCCATGGGCAGGCCAGTCTTTAAATACCACATTCCATTTCACGGGAGTGGCCTGACACCACCAACCCCCACCATGTCAGGCCCTGCCAGGGAGGACCTGTTGGGTGGGGAGCTAGAGCCATGAAGACTCTGCCCTGAGACAGGTAGATCCTTGTTGCTGAGTAGTGTGTCTCTAGTCAAGGGACAGCAAATGCCAAGAGTAAGCATGGCACATAGTAGGTCAGTGACTGTCCCCAAGGAGTTTAGGTATCACCACTTTCTACAGCAGCCCTGTTAACCCCTGACTGCTGCAGCTTAATAATATATGCCAGCCTGTGAGCTGGACTTTTACCTGAGTCCCAAGTCCTTATCTGTGAAATGGGTACAAATTGTTGTAGGGATAACAAGAGAAACGTTAAGGCTGCTAAGGCAGTTCTCATCACTGCAAAAACTGAGGGGGGTGACTGTGGGCATCAGTCTATGTGTGTGTGCGTGTTTGCGTGTGTGGGGTGTGTGTGTGTGTGTGTGTGTGTGTGTGTGTGTGTGTGTGTGTCCAGTCAGAGCTGAGGACAGAGACCAAAGCTTTGCTCATGCTGGGTTCCATCCTGAGTCCCACCTCAGCCTGTTTGTTATCAACGAACACTCAAAAAAGCCTTCCCAGCCTTGGCCTCTGGACTCCCCCTTTGTTCTTTGGATCAGCTCCCCACCCAACAGGAACTGAGGGGTCCCAGCCCTGCTAAATCCACAGAGGTTCACAGGCTAGAGGACTGAGGTAAGCAGAGATGGTGAAACCAGCCTCACATGGCAGCTGTGACCCTGGGGAGGGTCTTTGGTGGTGGGTACCTAGGGGAAGGGGTGATGAATGCTGCCAGAGAGGCAGGAAGACCTTTACCTGCAGATGACACCAGACATCAGCAAAGATTCCTCACAGCAGGAATTGTGAGGCTTTGGGGAGCAGCCTTCCCTTCCTCATAGTGTCCTGAAGAGCAAGCACCTACCTACTGAGTGCCAGGCACACAAACCATGCCTACATGTTACACTGAGGTGACTGAGACAGGGCCACAAAACACAGAAGTGTCACTACCAGGCTTGATGTCAGTCCCTGCACCTCCACCTACCCAGGTGTCCTCACTAGGTCATTGTCACCTTTCTTAGACATTTCCCCCAGCATCACCTCCCTAGCACTGCCTTCAAGACTGATCTGATCTCTCTAGGCGCCTTTGTGTTAGTCTCTGCCTGGAGCTTGCTTTTCCTTGGCTTGGATAGCATTGGGAAGCCCTCTGTGCCTTCTGTAGGCTGGGGAAGAAGCCCTGTCCTTTACTAGAGACTAAGATGTCCTGTGTGAGAACAAGTAGGACATCCGGGAACTCCCACAAAAGCAGGCAAACTGGGGGAATTGGATCCGTTGTGCAGAAGAGGCAATCTGGAAGCTTGGGAAAGCCACTGCCAGCTGGCCAGGGTCTGGGCCGGCGATTCTGGGCACAACAGAGTCACAGATAGGACCTTGGTGGCTCCAAGCAATGAGGGTGTGCTTCAGAGTCTGGAACCCTGAGCCTCAGTTCTGTCTCTCACTGCCTCCAACCTTAGCCCTTTACTTATAGAACTGTGGTGTGTGTCTTTTTTTTTTTTTTTTTTTAAGATGGTATCTTATGCATCCCAGACTGGCCTTAAACTCACTATGTAGTCAAAATGACCTGGAACATCTGATGCTCCCACCTCTACCTCCTAATTGCTGGGATTGCAGGTGTGTACCACAATGCTCACTTTATGTAGTGCTGGGAACCAGATTGAGTTCTTCATGCCTGCTAAACACTCAGTCTATCAAGTGAAGCCTGGGCTCCTAAATGTCCCAGGATTCAAGCAAACCACCAGGATTTCAACAAAAAAAGACGAACAGATGCAGCATTGTGACTGTTCAAAACTCACAGATTGCTGAGGAGGAAAGGAGCTCAGGTGGAGGCTGTACTGGGGTCTCCTGGGTCAAATGTTTGGCTTGGGATGGGCTTCTGGGAAGCTCGGAGGGTCATCTGTCTTTAGCAGAAGGAAGAAAAGTAGAGCCTGAGGCCACAGACTGAACCAGGGTGCTAGGCCTGCAGCCTGCTAGCCCTCGGTGAGGACAGGGGAGGCATCCCATTCCCATGGCCCAGGAATGACTGATTCGAAAGGCAGCTGGATGGCCCCAACGTTGCCTGTGCATCTTTCCTGTAAGAGCCCACCAGCCTCTGTAGGCCTGAATTGGCCAGGACCCCCTCTATAAGCTTCCTCCTCCCTCTTTCCATGTATTTGTCAAAGCCTTTAGTGCCTAATCCCGTATACTGTAGATACAGGCTACCCTCCCCATAAAGAATCTCTGACCCATGGGAGAGAGAAAGGAGGCCTGGGTAGAGAGCTCGGTTGGGGTCTGGTAGAGGAAACACGGGGCTTACCTGGAGATAGGACAGGGCTCTTCACCCAGCCTAGAGGCAGAGAAGAGGACTTCATGGAAGAAGGAAGGATACCCAAGCCCAAACATTATCCAGGGAAAACAAGTGGGGGTGGGGTGGAGTTAATTCTAGACAGGTTTCAGACAAAGGTCAACACACAGATGCAGAGAAAGTTCACACCTAGGGACCTAGAAGACCCTGCACCAACGGCCGCCCTTTACTCCAGGGGTCACTAGATGCCTAGCGGGATTCTAAGTAGGGGCAGCCTGTCAGGTTTAGTGTTAGAAAAAGCACTGTGTGCGGTGTGGGTTGCTGGGAAGGCTGGAGGACCAGAGAAGAGGCCGGTCCTGGGTAGAGTGCTGTGGGCATGGGAAGGGGGTCCTGTAAGGTGGTAGTCACCGCTGTACGTTCCCGAGGCCAGGATGTCAGCCCACTGGAGCTCTGTGGGGGTCTGGCCTTGACCTTGTCTTCCGGCTCAGTCCTCCTTCTTAATGTCTAGCACAGGACCTATGGTGGAGACTCAGTGGATATGTGTGGGCAAAGGCTACTGGGCCCAGATGCTCAAGTCTCTGCGGCATGCTGGAGTACACACAGATGGAAGTAGTGTGACCTGGGTATCTCCAAAGAAGTGTGTACACAGGACTCAGTGGCTTAGGATTTGAAAGAATGTGTGCTCCAGAGGCTGGTAACCTTTATCTTGGCTCTCTCGTCCTTGCCTTTGAATTCAGTCTCTTCATCCATAAAATGGGTATCCTTGGCAGTGGGAATCCAGCAAAGAATAAAATTGTAATTCCTTCATTATTATTGTTCAAATTTGGAACCAATTGGAACCAAGCCAGAGAGCCTTAAGCAAGAGGACAGACAGCCTGTAGGTCTATGTAGAGTGACCAGGTCTGATGCAGATACTGCCTGGTTTTGACATCCAGTTAGAGCCAGGTCGTTGCTTGAGGTTCTCCCCACTGTGATTGTCCCAGGTTAGGCTGCAGTACCTGCCCAGCCCAATCCATCTGAGTCCCATAGGCAGGTGGTCCTGCCACATACTACTCTAGCACACACAGCATCTAGAGAGGTCAGCTCTGTGCCTCTCTAGGAACCCTGGCTTCTGCTGCGCATGCCAGCGTATGCAGCCAGGCAAGCAACACAGAGGGGCGGTGTCTATGTGCAGTATGCTCTAAGTGTGTGTCCCGGGCTGACAGGGGCTCAGGGTGTTAGTGCAAGCGAATGCTTGGTGAATGCTATTTGGTGGATGGACTGATGTTTCCCATGATGTGTGGCCTACATGTCTGCACTGGGGACACTGAGTCTGGGTGTCAGCATGTGATGTTGTCCACAGAGGGCTCCATCAGGGTATGAGAAGACTTTGCTTGTGTCTTTGTGTCACTCGGGGGGCCATGCAGATGTGATGTGTGGACACAGGTAGGCATGGCAGGTGGAGTGTGATAGCCCAGGCAGAGCCTGATAGATGGCAGGCTCCAGGGGTGGGAGCAGTGGGGAGCCTCATTTGCATCTTTTCTTCCTTCTGCTCCCTTCTCTGGTGCCTGGACCAGACTGAAGTTCCAGGGCCACTGGGATGGATGCCCAGGTGCAGCTCAAGCCCTGAGAGAAAGGGGGGGGCAGATCCTAGCCAGGATCTGCTTTGGGTCAATGCTCAGGCTGGGGTCTCAGGGTTTGGAGGTGTCAGGCTGGCCTAGGAAACATGAGAAAGAAGACAGGATGGTGGCCATGTTGGGGCTTAGGGAAGTGGAGCACAGAGAACAAGTTCTTGGAAGCCTAAAGAGTTTCCAACCAAAATGATCCTGCCCCGCTTGCTGGTGTCCCTGGCAGGTGGGTCATGACAGGTGTGCTCCAGTAGGGTGTGCCCTGGCTGGTATGTTCTCACAGGTGTGCCCACCATATCCCCCAACAGGTGTGCCCTGACAGGTGTGCCCTGACAGGTGTGTCCTGACAGGAGTTTCTCTGGGAAAAGCAGGCAACTAGCTAGGTCTCTGACTCCCCCGGCTCCCCGCAGACTGTGCACTCACCCCTAACCCAAGAGGCCAGTGCCCTCCTCTCCACTGCTGCCTGTCCTGCCCAAGGCCTTGCCACCCTGGAGAGCTGACCCTGACCCCAGCCGGCCCCCCACGTTCCAGCTCGAGGGGCTCACAAAGGGAGAGGAGGGAAGAGAAAAAATCGCAGAGATTTGTCTTGTGTCGGGCTGACAGCGGAGCGAGTGATTGCCAGGCCCGCTTGGCAGTTTTTAATCATTTTATCTCTGTTCTCGGCTCTCCGGGGAGACAGGCAGTGCTTAGCAGTCTGCTCAGAAAGACCTCGGGGCGCATGGCGCAGCGGCGGCTCCGAGCTCCCATTATTAGCTGTGCTCTTCGGAGCGCGCTGCGATCTCTCCCGGGGGAGCCGGTGAAAAATTAACACGGGCCGGCGGCGCGGGCGCCCGATGTAACTGTAATTACTCCATTGATATTCCTCACACAATAGCGCTGTCATCAGTCATTTACATAAACTTTACTCGCCAAGGCGGGCGGAGGTGCCTAATCCTATTGGTGCTTCCATCGCATGCATTATACATGGCGGCGGCAGCTCCTAGGTGAGCACGGAGGGGAGGGCGTAATTGGGCAGGAGAAGGAGAGAGAAGGGGAGGAGAGAGGAGAAAAGGGGAGGAGAGCTAGGAAGGAGACTGGGTGAGGCCTGGGAGGAGAGGTGGGGAGGCAGGATGGTAAGAAGTAGAGGACGAGGAGACACCGGGGAGAGCCAAGATGAAAATCAGTTCCTAGCGAAGGGGATCGCGTAGGTTGGAACCCAATAGGCCTGAGGTCCCACCAGCACCCTGCAAAATCCAGACGGGACCCCAGGCTAAGCACCGGTTCCCCATCAGCCAGCCAGGGATCCTTCTGTCCTGGAGCAGGTGAATTCAGTCTCTAGGGACCTGGAATCAAGTCCAACCCCTTCTCCAGGGCCATCCCGCGCTTTTTCCAGCTAGTGGGCTGACCCCAGCCAGATCCCTTCGGGAATCTGAGACTAAGCTAGGGGCTCTTCGACTGCTAAGGAGTTAAAACCTCGCTGGAAATTACCCTATAATGACCTAATTAAGGACTTGGGGGGCCACGTACTCCTGGGTGAGAGCTAATAACACCCGCCTAGCAATAATAATCCTGGTGGAGCCCCCTATTATTGCTGCCCCCTCTCCCTCTCTCACCACCCTACCAGAAGCCCTCCCTTCACCCTGCCTGTGAAAGCCATGGGGGAGAGAGTTGGGGGAGAGCAGGGGTTGAGCCCCCAGCTGGGGCCAAGGGGAGGAAGCCTGGATAGTCAAATTTCCATAGCTGAATATTTAATGAGGCCTGCCGGTTTATTTGGTTGGCCTGTCGATTTTTATTCTTCTGTCAATAGCCCCTCATATGTGGGGCTGTGGTGATCTTTAGCAGCTCCTCTCCAGGGACGGCTGCCACTAAATGCAATTATGGATTTTATACCTCAATGTGTTTGATATTTCCACTGATCTAATTTGCAGCCTGGTAGTTTATTGTTTGGCATTTTAATGGCGTTCAAATGCTATGGGAAATTTGATTTCTTTTTATAATTCCTCCTTAACACAGTTAATGTGAGTGGCGGGATGGCCCAGATTTTAGAACCCAATGTATAGAAAGAAGTGGGGGGGGTAGCACACCCTTTGATATGCTTAAAAATGTGTCCATTGGAGAACTTCACTGAGTTCCTGGTCTAGGTGTTGGCTAGATATAGGGGAGCCGGAGATGGTAGCAAGGGCTCAGGCAAAGGCCTACAAGGTGGTTCTTTGCCCCAGCTGTCCTGAGATCTGTCGGCCTTGCCACAGGACCTCTCCCAGTAGCTCCGGGTCATTGCCCTGCCAAGATCTGAACAGCTGTAGAGCCAAGGAGGCCAAGTTTTCCCCTGCTGCCAAACTTTGTGACCTGAATCTGAGTGTAAGACCAGCAATAGTGGGTGCTTCTAGGCCGTACTTGTCATCTGTGACAGATCCCATGGGTCCTCACCACATTCACTAAACGTGCTCTCCTGAGTTCCAGGTCAGAATGTCCTCTCTGCAGCCCATCACCTATTGGGAGGGGTAAATCAAGGGCAAGGCCAGGGTGGGCCAGTGTCCCATGCTTGGCTTCTCTTTAGGCTGGTGCAAGAGCAAAAAGGATCCATTATACCTGCTTGGAGCAACATCTCCAAGATGAGCCCCTTGCTCTGGTGACAGGTTGATTGTGCAGCTGGTCCGAGGTGGTTCTGCCCTTGGTTAGCAAGCTGGGCGCACGGAGGATGGAGACTGTCAGTCATGGTGGTAGTTCCACAGAACTTCTTCTCGGGGGGGGGAGAGTTCAGAGAGTCTCAGGAAGCATGGACTGCATCTCTCCATCGGTGGGGCTAGGGCCCCAGAGGGCAGGGCAGGCTACCTGGCTTGGTCCTGATGAGGGAGCACTGATGGGCACACTCAGGCCTCCAGGGTCTGTGTAAGTGCCTATGACCCAGAAGTCTTTTTTCCTAGTGCCTGGAGAGGTTGTGGGATGAATTCCCATGACCCTTTGTGGCACACCCGCTGCATTCTCAAGAAGAGTCGCTCCATGGCTACTCCCATCTTCAGAGACAAGGACTGAGGCCCTGAGAGTTTTGTTGCCTGTCTGAAATCACAGCTAGCACGCAGGGCAGGGTGTGAAGCCAGGTATTTATAGCACCTTGGGTCCAGGCACTAATAATGTGATCTTCCCAAGGCAGGCCATGCCTGTGACTACCTCTGCTATCCTAGCCAGAGTTTCTGTCCTGCAGTCAGGCCCACACCTATCCTAACCCATGTGTATGTGGAGGGGAGGGATTCCATACTCCATCTTTGAGGAGTCTCATGTCACCGTCCTCCCAGGTTTCTCCTGTGTCCATCCAGAACATGGTCTGCCTCCCCCATATTGCTCCCACACGCTATCCCCAGCTTGCCTACCCTTCCACATGAGCATGGTGGCACTTGGGTTCTGACCCTGCAGAACGGGCTCTGGGCTCACATTCTCTCGGTCATGCCCCTCCTCAGACAAAGACACTGAGGTGCAGAGAAGAAAACACATGCCTGTGAGGAAGGGGACCAGCCACTTGAGACCCACGTCTCCGACGGGGGCAGCTGTCTCTCTCCATAGTTCTCTGGATCGTGGAGTCTGGGACTATGGCTGTAGGACTCAGGTATGTGTCAGCTGACCCAAGAGGTCAGACAGACCCGGACCTGGGTCTGTCTACACTCAGTCTCTCACATAGCAGAACTAAACCCCCCGCAGGCCCCAGGAAGATTCTGGAACACTACACAGAGGGTGGGGTGGGTTAGAGCAGGGGAAATGCCTGGATGTGACACAGGCATGGGGACTCCTGAGCCCCACTCCTTGCCCTCAGCCACCGCCAGTCTCCTGGCCCCCATGGCGTGCTGTCTGGACCCCAGATGATCATGAATGCTAGTTCTTTTTCTAGTTTTTTTCTTCCCTCTGCCTTGAGAACTCACCACCAGCACTCAGTGCCTCCCCAAAGCCGCGCCCCCTGGGCCGTCCACTCTTCATACCTCTGTGGCTAACAACAGTCCTATACTAAGAAGGTGGCTTCCGTCCCTAGGCAGCCAGCCAAGCCTAGTCATCTAAAATGAGACCGGCTTCTATTCCCCCTTGCAGCTGCCCATCAGGATTGACCCTGCCTGCTTGGTCACAGGCATTCACTGCCGTCTACCCCACAGCCTGACATTACCCAAGGGTGGACATTCCAGCATAGCCACTGGGGAGTTCTCCCAGTGAATCAAGGAACGGGAACATGAGGATGGTCACCGCAGCACTGGCCTCACTTGTGCTAGAGGCTGAGATAGGCTGACCCCAGCCCTCATCACAGCCCCCCACCTGCCCAGCTGGGACAGCAATGCTGTCAGCTGGTGATGGATACACAGTCCTCCCCTTTCTCACCCTGCTCTAGGTGTTAAGTGGCTACCCCACCCCCGCCCCCCAATTCATAGTGGAATCGGAGATGAGTATCTGATGTTCCACTTAGGAAAGAAAACAGGATTCCCCGGGCTGAGGAGGAGCTGCCCACAGTGCCCAGCAGCAGCCTCCAGCCTCCAGCCCTCCGATAAGATCTCAGTTTGTTATCCTGGGTCTCGTCCCTCTGTAGACACAGCTGGAGCGGGCGGGGCTTTGCAGGTAGCCGGCCTGCTCTCTCTGACCTGCGCGTCCAGTGGAAGGCTGGGTGTGTTTAGAAGACAGTTGCAGAAGGAAGTGGAATCTCACGGCTCTGTCTGCCTGGGAGAGAGGCCATAGCATCTGAGCAGGCAGACTGGATGAACGTGGACAGTGCAGTGGGGCCAGGATCCCTGCGAACCCCAACTTTGCCACCTTCAGCTGTGTTAGATGCCCTTTCTCAATCTCGCTTGTCTCCCTGGGGAGCAAATCCCTACTCCTAGGTTATTGACAAGACTTAGAGGCGGCCTGTCTACCCCTGGCAGAACTGAGCAGTTCAATAAATCAGTGACTATATCTTCATTATTCAAGCAGGGATGCTTTCAGTCAGTGCAAAGGAAGATGCTGTTAATACTTAGGGTGGTCCAGACCACACCTGTACGCTAGGATGGTCCCTGCATTCTGGGTCCTAGCTCCCTCTCAGCAAAGGGTTCTTTACAATTCAAGGACACAGTTGATCAAGGAGTGTCAAGCATTCCTCTTCCTTTGCCTCTATTTTGCTGGGTAAAATTCCTGAGGCAGGGCAGGGGAATTCCCTTGCAGGTGATACCTGGGGCCTTTATGGAGTACTTATTGTGCTTAGAGGGACTGTATTCTTGCTAAGATGTTACAGTGACCCTAGAAAGTGAACCCTAGTCTTCTAGAAACTGAGACTTAAAGGGGTCCAGTGAGTGGCTAGGAAGGGGTGGAACTGGCAGACTTGGGGCTGCACCCCAACCACTGTAAACTATTACTCCTTCTGTGTTCCAGCAGCTGACAAAGGGCCATCTGGAGGCCAGGTGGGAGTCATCTCGTCCTGCCAGGTAACCAAGGCCTTGTGTGTCCTCCACACAGTCAGTGTTCTCCCAGGCTGGAGAGTCTCCCCCATCAGCTCCACAGCTGTCAGGCTTAAAGAATGAGGTAGGGAGAGAAATCCATAAGCCAGTTCTGAAAAACCTGTTTGCTGGGAAGCTATTGATCGATCCCCTGGGAAGGCCCCTCCTAGACCTCCTGCAACCTTCAGCTTCATGCTGCAGAGATGGCGGGAGAGGAAAGGTGAGCTTCCTTGTCCTCTCTGGGAGATGCTCCCACCGAAGCCTCTGGGGGTTGCCTTTGAGAATCAAGTGTTTGCTCCCAAATCCCTCCAAAGCCTGGGTCCCCTGAATTGTGAGATGGTCATGTCAGTGTTGAGAGAGGTCTCCTCACTAAGGCAAGACAGAGAATAGCCATGCCCTCCAGCTGACTTTGGGGAGAATCCCTCCTGGCCATGGTGCTAGGGTAAGTGGCTGTCCATCCCCGACCTCTAGCTTCCTGCCCTATGGACCAGAATCCATTCCTCTTCTTCATAGAGCGGCATAGAACAGCTGGGTTGGTGCCAACTTTGTCCCTGGTTGGTTCTGCCTGAGTCAGGTGTGAGGTGCGGCTGAAGGCCAATCTGTTTCGCTGGAGTTTCTCTCAAGCAAGACAGGTCCTTTCAGCAGGACGTGGAGTTCTCAGAACCCCTGCCAAGTGCTGACAGGGACAGAGGGCCTGGGGCTCTTCCTGCCATCAGCCTCTCTGTGGAAAGGTTGTCTGCTCTCATCTCCCACCTGGCCGGGCGGCGGCAGCCACTTGAGGTATATGCTCATCTGGCTAGCTCTGTGTGTCCCACTGGAGGACCCCGTGAAGACCCTCAGAGCACAGAGCCCACCTCCCCAGAACAAGTAGATGGATGTTTTCTCCAAACTGCTCTTGCCCTCTGGCAAACTCCTCAGCATCCCCTCTGGGCCCACTTGACACTGGAGAGGAACTCAAAACTGTACCATGTTGCCAGGGACTCCTTAGACTTATAAGGGAGGTAGTTGGGGATATCGATGTTACCAGATCCAGCTGATATTACATTAACATTACCTGCTTTGTGAGGGATGCTCTAGAGCCCAACAGGTGCAGGACCATCTCTAATGTAACCCTGGCAGGGCACATGGTTAACTCACTTATGATTCTGGGCACTTTGTTCTGTTAACAGCCTCCACTATCACATAGGATCTTGTGAAGGGAATGAGATTCATGAAGATAGAAGGTACTCTATAGATCTTCAAAGTGGGATGGTACTGACCATGTGAAGGGTAGAAGACCCCACCCTCTGTGACCCTTGAGGACATAATGAGAGTTAGGATGCAGTGTTGCCGAGAAAACAGTTCCCAGAGGAGTCCGTGTTTGACTGTAGAGGCTACAAAGAAGGAAGCGATGATGTCCTGGTGCCTCATGAAGGACAAGTTGTGAGGGACACTGACAGGACAGAAGACTTAGGGATGTAGCTCCACTGAATCCCTGGAACAGAAGTGGGTAAAGGTGGGTCTGCACAGGACCCAGCCATTTGAGCCCTGTGAAAGATCGGAGGGATGTCAGTATGAAGAAAAGTAGAAAGGTGTGCTTCCCCTCCTGTCTTCAGTCATCCACCTGTCCATCCATCTGTCCATCTTCACAGCCAGCTCCCATCCATCTATCCATACACTCACTCATTCATCGTCCAGCCATCCATTTATTCTCTTATCTGTCCAGCCATCATCCACCTGTCCGTCCATCATCCACTTGTCCATCCATCATCCACCTGTCCGGCCACCATCCACCTGTCCACCCATCATCTTAGCCATCCATTCACCCACACAGTGTTTACTGAACTCACATGCTTTATGGATATATTAAGCCAATGAAGACACGCAAGAACAAAACCCACAAGCAAAGCCTACTTATGTAAGGCCGATGTCCCCAGGACAGTGGCTGGTGAGGTGTGCTGTCTCCTGTGAAGTTAGGGCCGACTGCACATGGTTCGTCTTCTGGCAGATAAGCAGGGTTTGGTGCTTAGAACCAGAGTTTCCTTGGTCCAGTCACCAAAGCTTTCTTGAGCTCTTCTGTACCCAATCCACCCCTCTGCTAAAACACAGTGGACAAATCCTGCTGGGCTCAGGCTCCACAGTTACCAAGGGAAGCTGAATACTTAGTTTCTGATTTTGAGATCAAGGTCTGAGGGGAAACATAGTGTAATGGACTCACATAGCTACAGAACTTACAAAGCATTCAAAGTCAAGTGGACACATTTTGCTCTATTAGCTCAGGGAAGGTTTTCTATAAGAAAATGCATATGTGCTATCTCTTTTGGACAAACAGCCTTTTCAAAAATCATCTTCAGCTGAGCACGGGCTGGCAAGACGGCTCAATGAGTAAAAACGCTTTCCAGCAGAGTCTGGACACCTGAGTTCAGTCCCGGAACCGTTAGTGGAAGAAGGAAGCCGACTCCACAAGGTTGTCTTCTGACCGCTCCCACACCCACGCTGTGCACATGCGTGTCTAAACTCACACACAATAATCATAAATTAAGTGAAAAGAACGAAATGTAGATAGAAAGTATTAGCCAAGTATATATGCAGGGAGAAGTCAAATGTAGAGTGTCTGCACGAAGGAGAAAAGCCTCCCCACACCAGTCCCAGAATCAGCCCTAGACGCCATTCCTACAATTCCACGCTTACTGTGAGGAAATGGAGTGGGTGTGTCATTCATTGCACAGTTTCTTCTCCACAGCGCACTCCGCCCTGGCTGTCCACTGACACCCCCCCCCCCTTCGTATTTAACCAGTTCCCTAAGGATGGGCCTTTGCCTGACACTCAGATCCCCGCACTTTGGGGAGCGGATGGTGGTGACTCAAGGCAACTGAAGGGCACCTGAAGGGAAATCATTGCCCCAGCATTCCCTCCCTTCAGGAAACCCTTCTGGGAAGCCATGGTGGCCCTGGCCCCTCCACGGCTGAATAGTGCCTTGGCCCACGTGTGAGACCACGCTGTGTCCTTTTGTCCTTTGGGGACTCTCTAGCCCAGGAGCAGCCAGATGAGACAGCCATGACAGCACACATAGCACACTAAGACGGAGGCCGGGTCATCATCTGTCTGAGACAGCCTGGGCTACACGGCAAGACCCCGACTCAAAAAAAAAAATCAACAAAATGGAAAAGCAGTTCTCAGGGACATAGACTTCTTTCCCCAGAGATGTGGCTTTTGCCCCTGCCTTCCATCTTCTGTCCCCAGGGAGCAGCCATCACTGCTGTCTCCCTCCTACTCTCCTGACCCCAGCAGCTCCCTGGGTGATGGGAAGGGCTGTTCTCCAGCATGTGGACTCCACACCGTTTGCATTTTTATTTTATTTTATATTTTAGCACATTGTGAAATTCATAACACCCCATAATGACTTCCTCACAGTTCCGGGTAAAGGGAAGGGGGAAAACCTGGAGAAAAATGAACCGCAGCAGGCATGGACTCCATTTGTAACAATATGGAAATTGATTGTTGAGGCGGAGGAATATTTTGTAGTTTGCTTAGCTGTGCTCGGCACTAATAGCTGGGAGCATTAGTGAACCCAGAGAATGAGTTATAGGCACATTAAGGAGGCCTCCAGCCTCTAGGGCCTCCCTTGAAGGTAGGTTCCAGCCTGCGGGTCTGCCCGCCCTGGGTAGTGCCTCCTTCCTGCCCTGGGAGAAGAAGGCCAGGTTCTGCCTCTGAAGAGGTACCTGGGTCCTCACATCTCAACTCCTTCCTGGGTGCCATGTTACCTTGGGCAGGGGACTTGGGCTCTCTGTGTCTTAGTGTTTTATTATAAAGTGGGTGAGCTCATCCTTTTTTTGTGGGTCCCTGAAAGTGGTGGAGGGGTAGAGAATGACTTCTAAGCGAGGAGTGCATGGATCAGCACTTTGCTGATCCGTGTGCTGGCTGCAGAGATGGAGAGGTGGACTCAGGTGGATGCCGGTACAGCTGGTGATGGCCTGAATCAGGAAGATGCTGGCTGCCAGTTGGAGGTACCAGGGGTGACAAGGCTGCCTGGGACCCTCAGGGTAACTGGAATCGAAGAGGCTGTGGCAGGGAGCACAGCAAGCTGGACATGCATGAGGTGGAGGGAGGTGCTGGCTGCACAGACAGCTCAGGAATGCTGAGCGCCTCCAGGCTTGGGACTCCAGCACCTTCTGGTCCTTTGGTCAGATCTGAAGTCTCAGTTCCCAACCTCACTCATCCAGAACCTGGACCTTTTTCTACTCTGTACTCTGGGGGAGTCAGACATCCACCAAGGTTCTTTTTTCCCCTATTTATTTATTTAATTTTATGTCTAATAGCATTTGCCTGTGTGCCTGGTACTCACAGAGGTTTGAAAAGGCTTTAAAGCCCCCAAAATTGTACTTACTGATGGTTGTGAGCCTCCATGTGGATACTGGGAACTGAACCCAGGTCCTGTGAAAGAACAGTCAGTGCTCTTACCCACTTTTAGCCCCTCCTTCCAGGTTCTTGGTTGGAGCCACCTGTGTCTTCCTGCATCCTTCCTCCCCCACCACCTCTACCTTTCCACTGGACCCCTTTTACCGTCTCCTATTCTGCCCTTTCTCTGTCCCCTTGGTATCCCCATCATCCTGCTTCGTACCCCACCTCATCCTAAAGTCTCAATGAAGCCCTTAGGTTCTGATTTTCGTCAGCCCCTGGCTTAAAGTCTTCTATGGTCTCCAGCATCCCTCCAGAGGGATTCAAGACCTCTGAGACTGTCCAGGTTCCCCTCCTGCACTTTCTCGCTGCATCAGCATGTTCTTTCTCTGATGTGACCTCCCGAATGAGTTTTTCAAACTTGGGCAGCCAATGGATCTGCTGCTGCTGTTTGCCCAGGCTTTCCAATCAGCTAGTCCAGGCTGGGAGATTCTGCAGTTCTCCAAGGTCCCCAGAGATGCTCGAGCCATAGCAAGCTCCTCTGGGGACACTGTTCCCAGTGCATAGCACTTGGTGCTAGTCTCAAACATCTGCTTCGTGCCTATGCATTGCTCCAAATGGTCCTCTTCCTTGTCCCAATCCAGAGAGCTCCTGCCATCTCTCTCCCCAACACCCTGACATCCCCCGAGAGGTCAGCAGGAAGCCCCTCAGGAACAGTACCATTTTATACCTGTCTGTCCCCATGACTGAGTCCACTGAGGAGGACTTGGATACAAATGACTTCATTGAATGTACACCCTATCCTGCCAGGCTGGCTCCTGCTCCCTGTCAAGCAAAGA
The DNA here is from genome assembly GCF_982192425.1 of Myodes glareolus. NCBI lineage: Eukaryota > Metazoa > Chordata > Mammalia > Rodentia > Cricetidae > Myodes > Myodes glareolus. The sequence continues at coordinate 11,970,421 of NC_142046.1, forward strand.
ATCTGGGTGCTGGGAAAGGGAACCGTTTTTGGGACACAACCTCTGGCCAACCCTCATAGTAGCTAGAGGGAGCAGAGGCCTCCAGGAAACCAAAGCCAGAGGCAGCCACAGCTCTGGCCCATCAGCAAAGAGGCGACAGGGAGGGAGTAGCTCCAAGAGCAGCCTGTGTTTTGTTTTAATCATGGGCGAGATGCTCATGTGTCCCTCCCTGAGGATGAGGAGGGGAGGGCCAGTGGTGGAGGCACCTCTCCAGACACCAAGGGAAACTCAAGTCAGCATCAGTGGGGCAGGAGGGGCAGCAGTCCTGGACAGAAGCCATTTTTTATGTCAGGAGGACATGGAAAAGCCCCAGAGAGAGTTGATGGCTACCTCCCTCACCTGCTTCTCCATGTGGCCCACCCCTCCAGCCAGGCCCCTTATCATTCTGAGGACAGCAAGGCTAGGTCCTCGCAGGAGCCGCCTCGGAGCAGCTGTAAGTTGTTGGTCGCAGCAAAACTTCTAGTTGCGTCCTTTCCGTGGGTGCCCTGGGCAGCTCTCATGGCCAGGGAAACTGCTCACCGTACCTATTTTAAACACCAGTGTAATGGTTTATGGCCCATAGAGGGATAATTACGGAGTGCAGAACCCGGCTTTTATGGCCCCTCCTCCCCGGGGCACACTTAGAGAGCAGTATGTGTCATGTAGCCAATTTAGATAATGATTCTGATAAAGATAAACGGAATTGTTTATTATAAGTAATTGGGTCCTCCACGGCCCAGATGAAGCGGTGATGGGAAAGGTTCCTTAGGATATGGGGACCTGAGGACAGGGGCCTAGATGGGGCTCCTGGGTGGAGGAGAGAGGCCTGCCTCTCCCTTCCCCCTTCCTGTATCTCTTTCTCCCTCCCTTTTCTCCCCCTCTCCTCCCTCTCTGGGACTGAATGGATCCTCCTTCCTGCAGCCTGGGCAAAGGCTGCTCCTGGGCATAAATAAATCATAGGGTTTTCTGTTGAGTCAGCTGGGCGGGGGAGGCACCTGGAAGAAGGGTAGGAGAGGGGGCCCAGTCTGGCCTGTGGTCCCCATGTGGTCCAGGGACAGCCCCCTGCCCCCACCCCAAATGCTTCAGGCCTCCTCACTAGGCAGCTGGCAGGTGCAAGGGGCTGGGGTCAGCTTAGAGCAGAGACCGCAGGGAGAACCGTGGTCCCCTGCAGGGGGTCTTTGTGAAGGATAAAGAGAATGATGGCCTTGCCTGTCAGCCTGCCCCTCAGCACACACACCTGAGACCCGTATGCCTTGTAATTATGCTTTGGCCCCAGGCAGGGCTGTGGAGTGCTGTCCCTTCACCTGCCTGCCTGACCCCTCTCCTCCAGGTCCTGTCCACCTCTCCTCCTGAGATCTCCACAGTTCTAGTACTAGACTTGGGTTCAGAAATTGCAGGCATAGCAATGTCTTTGACAACAGGGTCTGAATCACATGGTCTAGGACATGAGGACCCCCACCACGAACCAGGGCCTGAACTGGGGGCTCATCAGCTGGGGTCTACTCCAGGAATCCCACAGACTGGGACTCAGGAAGTGGGGGCCTTAGGTAGAGATCCAATTTGAGTGGGAGGACACTCTAAGTAAGAACCCTTGAGACAAAAATAAAAACCAAACAAAATCTCAAGCCAGGGTGCCTGGTGCAAGGGTGGGGTCTCAGGCAGGACACCCCTGCCTCAGGTGTCCTCACAGCCAGAACCCTTGAGAAGCTTCCCCACAACAGAGGCCCTGCAGACAGTCAGACTCAGGTGTAAGGCCTTGCTACATCGCCCCAGGCTGCGGCTCCCTGGATTGAAACCCAAACCGGAGGAGCCACCTGTCAAGACTCCTGTGATCCGCGTGATTGAAGGAGGCGCAGTGGGGAGGGGGCTGAGGCCTGGGGCAGCCCCGTGTAAGTTTCGGAGCTGGAGGAGGAGAAAGAAGGGGTTTCTCTTTCTTCCCTGTTTATCTGATGGCAGAAGAGGGAGGGGTTTCTCTTCAAAGCCTCCTTATCAGTCAGGGATTTGTTTGGGGTGCAGTGGAGGGGGCCCACACCTGGCAGAGCCTCCTTCCTACCGGCAGCAGCAGCGTGTCCAGTGGGGCAGCCCAAGCAGGCCTAGGTTCCAAGGTGTGTGTCCAGGGGATGTGGCCGGCACCGCACGCAAGTGCGCGCTTGCAGTCCGCTCTTGATACACCTCTAGGGTTAGTTTGTGCTCCCACCTGTGTGCATGACTCACCTGGTCAGCGGGTAACATAGCGCTCAGACCTGGGCCTCACACCGGACTGAGAACAGCCTTGCTCTGTCCTGGCGTTTGGTCTTTGCCAACCCTGCAAATGTCCTCCCCCTCGGGGCCTGGGGGAAATGGTGTGACAAAGGCCTGTGTGAGACCGTGGGTTCTGCAGGGAGACCATTCCTCAGCAAGGGAGCTGAGGAAATGGACGGAGAAGGAGCCTGTGGAAGAGACTGGGGTAGGGCTGGAGCCAGGACCAGACAAGGTGGGAAACAAGACAGGCTGTACAGTGGCCGGGGGTGGGGGTGGGAGTGGGGGGGGTGGGGGGGTGGGGGGGGTGCTGGGAGTTTGTACTGGGGGTGCTTTCAGCTTCATCCCCATCCCTAACCCATGCCCTCTGTTGCATTTTTGGAGACATTTGATAATTAACCTCTTCTGAGATAATTGTGAGTTCATCTACAGTTGTCGGAAATGGAGATTCCCTTGGTAACCTTCACCCCACATCCTTGGTGTTAACATGTGTCACCGTGTCACCTTGGATGTTGACACCAGCCTAATGATCCAGTTTCACTTCATTTGTACAATAATGTGGGGGTGGGTGAGTGCACGTGCGTGTGTGAGAGTGTCTCTGTGCCGTTTATCACACACGTAGGTTACCGTGTCCACCTCCACACAAGACATAGAGCCAGTCCATTAGCATAAGGATCCCAGCGTTTGGTTCTAAACTCCCCCTCCCTCCCGCCCGCCTTCCTGTGCTGTTTATCTTGTGTGATCTTAGGTCACCTCCATCTTCCGGGCTCCTGCGGTGAGAATCGGGCCATCCTGTCGCTCCCATCTCTCCTCCCCATTGGCTACATCCCATCCTTCACCCGTCAGGGCCTGGCCACTTCTGGAACTCTCCCTCTCTCTGCATTTCTCGGTTACCTTTCCTTTGTTTCTGAGTTCTGCCTGGGGCCTGGCTCCACCAGCACAGCCTCTATGCTGTGTCCAGAGCTTGCTCAAATGCAGCAAGAGTCACAATCCTGCCATGTTCCAGAACCAGTAGCTGGGCCTGGTGCCTTTCTAGAGCCTGCGTGTTGAATGATTCAGCTCTGGGGATGCTGTGTGGTCCTGCTCGACTCTGCTGTGGTACAGGGCCTACCTAAGCATCTTAACCAAAGGAGCAGTCTCTGACAGTCCCTGATGGCCTGCGTCTCAGCCAATTCCGTTCCTGATCCTTAGCCTCCATCTACTTAGGCTTTTCCCACAGACAGGAATAACTCAAAAGCAGGGATCTTGTCTGCAAAGCCTGTGTCTTGGAGTATGGGGGTAGCAAGCACCCCATCTAAATTGTAATGGGAGGGCTGGAAGGAGGTAGGTGGGTAAGTCAGCCTTCTGTGCTAGTGTAGAATGAGGACAGACAGGGCAAGAAGGCCAGAGGGGACTGCTTGCTAGTCACTGGTCTAGATAGCAGGCACCTGTCCGGGGGGGGGGGGGGGGACACTTCTTACATGGCCTGTCCTCTTCTCATGGCCCCGTAGACAGGACATAAGTGCCTAGTTCTGGAGGAAACAGGTGCAGTCGCTGTGCCCCTGCTGGATGCTGGACCCTGACCAGTCCACAAGGATTAGGACCACTGGGAAGGAGAAGAATGGTGATCTAATCCTAAACTCAGTCTCCGAGCTATGTGACCTTGGCTGGGTTCATTAACTGTGTACCAGGAACAGGACTAGAATCTCTAGAGGAGACAAAAACACCGAGGTGGCAGGAGCCATGAAGAGCTATTCTTGCAGAATGGTCAACTTTGGGGAGGCTCCCAAAGATGCCCTGGCCTGGGGCCATAGTCAGGTGTCCTCAGCCCCACCCCTCTGCCCTGATGTAGCAGCTTTGTTGGTCAGGAATGCCTGCTGGCAAGGGTGAATTCTGTCCCAATAGAACAGACAAATAAGACAGAAAGTGAGGTTCAGGGTGCTCAGCCACATGGACTGAAATCCCGCCTTTGCCCACCCAACCCAGCTAAGTCTGTTACAACACACCAGCAAAGAGGGAGAAATGGCTGCTCTTTTTTTTCTCACCAGGGACCTGCGCCTGGCACACAGGGGGCAATCCCCAAACACCTGTGGAGCCCATCATGGTGTTATACAGCTGTTTGGGCCGCACAGTGCTCCCGGCCAAAGCAGGTTGCTGTGTGACACTCCATCTCAAAAATCTAAACGAAAGAAAGTGTTTGCCAAATAGATAAATAATTTTTGGGTAAAGTGTGACTCTCCTCTAAGCTAGAAATGGAATGTGGTTCTGTTTTATTTTTCATTTCATTCATATAATATTAAATCCTCTTTTAATTTAATGTTTTATATATTGTTTATGCATGTGTGCCCTGAATACCATGCACATGGACGAAGGTCACAGGGGTCAGCCTTCTCCTTACACTACCTGGGAACCTAAGATCAAACTCATGGTTTGCCAGCCCTACTGCAAGCTTCCTTACTCACACAGGTAGTTCACTGGCCATAATTTAACTTTGTAAAGTTTTTTTTTCTTCTGAGGTTGGAGCCCAGGGTTTTGCACAAGCTAGGCAAGTCCTCTACCACACCTCAGGTCCCAGCTCACTCTTTTAAAACACATGGCACATAGGGCTTAGTGAGGTCATGTTTGAATGCTGCTCTTGTGACAGTGAATGTCACCTGGATCCAAACAGTACAGCCTGACTCTCTATGAGTGCTGGTTCTTCGGTTCCTCCTGGATGGCGCCCTTCCTGGATGGCGCTCTTCCTGGATGGTGGTGCCCTTCCTAGATGGCGCCCTTCCTGGATGGCGCTCTTCCTGGATGGTGGTGCCCTTCCTGGATGGCGCCCTTCCTGGGATGGGGCTTTTCCTGGATGGGGCTCTTCCTGGATGGTGGTGCCCTTCCTGGATGGCGCCCTTCCTGGATGGGGCACTTCCTGGATGGTGCCCTTCCTGGATGGTGCCCTTCCTGGATGAGGCACTTCCTGGATGGTGCCCTTCCTGGATGGCGCCCTTCCTGGATGGGGCTCTTCCTGGATGGGGCTCTTCCTGGATGGTGGTGCCCTTCCTGATGGGGCTCTTCCTGGATGGGGCTCTTCCTGGATGGGGCTCTTCCTGGGTGGTGGTGCTCTTCCTGGATGGGGCTCTTCCTGGATGGGGCTCTTCCTGGATGGTGGTGCCCTTCCTGGATCTCGCCCTTCCTGGATGGTGGTGCCCTTCCTGGATGGCGCACTTCCTGGATGGGGCTCTTCCTGGATGGTGCCCTTCCTGGATGGTGCTCCTTCCCAAAAGGGTAGGTAGGAGTCCTTCTCGGAGAGGAGGTAGAGGCAGAGGCACCTGAGCTAAACTCTCAAGCAGCCAAGGCAGAAGGGGAAGTAAGATGTGTCAGAAGTCTGAATGACCGAACGGGATGAGTCACCCAGTACAGGCGCCTGACGAGTGCACTGAGAAAGTTTTGGGTCTTGCTAGCAAACTGACTGATTTTGCAAGTCCACACTGTGAGAAAGGAAAATGGGCAGGTGTCAGATTCCAGCCCTTGCTCAGTCTCTGTTCGGCAGAGTTCTGGTTAAGACTTGGATAAACTCAAATATTGAGCAGGATCCTCGGAGACCTCTCCGTGGGCTCATGGTTTCAGACAGGCAAGGAGGACTCCCTTGCAGCTCTGGAGAAATGGTGCCATGGGAGGGAGGGCGGCAGTGAGCCAAGGAACCCAGGAAGGAGACCCCTTGTCCTTCCTCCTTCCTCAGTGTCTGTGCCCCCTGAGGGACAGCACTGGGTCCTCAGATGAGACTGTAGAGTTGCTCAGTTGCAGTGGCTGATCACACAAGGGGGGTGTCTTGGACATTTCAATATATGTAGCAGGCTCCACTGACAGTCACTGGTACCTCTCACTATTATAACCATCCAAGATGCTTCCAGAAGTTACTAGTTATCCCCTGTGGACACCATGGTGAAACCCTGACCCTCTGACCTCACCCTCTGGTGTGTCCACAAACAGCCTCCTGCCCAGACCAGCTGTGGACCTTCAGTGCTGAGAGGAGAGGCGCTGGGGTATGAGTGCTGGCTTCTCTGCTCACTCGGTCCAACTGCACTTTAGAAGCAGCATGGTGTGAGACTTTGAATATTTCCCTTGTCCTCCTGGGCCTTTGAAAAAGTAAAACGGGTTGGGGAGACAGGTGCATGGGCTTCTGAATTCAACCCCGGGAACCCAGGAAGGTGGACATAGTACCAGGTCTATCCTTAGAATCCCAGCTCTGGGGAGGTGGAGGTAGACAGATCCCTGGGACTCAATGGGTCCAGATGAGAGATTGCGTGTCAGCATACAAGATAGGTAGCACTGTGTTGACATCTGGCCTTGTTCACACATGCAGACTCACACCTGCCACACACTTACAGGGGAAGTGGGCGAACAAAAAGGGCATAGTATGAATTCAAAGAGGCCCTATCTTTGTGCGAAGAGCTGTGAAGAGAAAAGCTGGCCGCACGTGAAGCGCTGGAGTGTTTAGAGGCGAGGTGGGTGACTCCCGTGACTGAGCAGGCCTGGCCACTTCCCATCCACAGCCCCTGGAACTCGGGAGCCCTGTCTCATTTTCCATGGCAGTGGTGCAGGCTGGCTCCTAGCCAGGATCACCTGATTCATATGTGGAAGGAGAGGCTACTGACTACTGGGCCAGGGTTATATCAGAGGGACACCCATGGGCTTCAGACTCCAGTAGCCTCATCAGGGAGGACGGGCGTGGGCACTGACTGCAGCACCCTTGTCTCTGCAAGGGTGGCTATCCCAGGTCTGGAGCTCCTGGGCCAGAGTTTGGGGCTGAGAGGGTCTTGATTATTTTAATCAGGCAGGCACCTGGCAAACAGTTAAGGAGAGTGTGTCATGGGTCGGCATGGACATACCAGGAATGGACCACACAAAGCTAAGTAAGAGAGCATCAGAGCTGGGCATGATGACCCACATCTATAATCCCAGCACTCGGGAGTCAGAGGCAGGCGGATCTCTGCGTTCAAGGCCAGGCTGGTCTACAGAGTGAGAAGGGAACTGATGTTCACCATGATCACCTGTCCCAAGCCCATGTCTGTCCTGAAGGAGTGTTGCCCAGGAAGGTCCAGTCAGAGCAGGAAGTTCGGCAGTGAAAGGCCCCATAGAAGAATGACCAAGAAGCGTTGGGTCTTCACTTGGAGTGGGGAGAGTGGAATGGAAGAAGACCCTGAAGATGAACGGAGGGGCCTGGGCCCAGCTAACTAGGTGTGAAAGCAAAGCCTGTAGAGGCGTAGATCTGGAAGCCATGGAAGAGCAGGGGAGAGAGGGGGGATAAGTGAGCTAGGAGGGGGTGAGCCTGCAGAGAGCGCAGAATGGCAGGCAGTCCTAGGAAAGGAAGTAGGAAGAGCCAAAGTCAAGGCTTCTGCAGCCAGGTGTGGCAGTGGGTAAAAACTGCCCAGCCCCCTTCTTCAGGGCCCAGGGCACCCCGCCTGCTGACCCCTCTGCCCTCCCTGCCACCTGCCAACCCCCTCCCTCCGGGTACCAAATCCCTACCCCCTGATTAGATTTGGGAAGGACTAATTAGATATAATTCATTATCCTCAAAAAATGAGATCAGAAATCAGGAGCTCTCCTCAGAAGAAGGTGGCCTCGCCCCTCATCCATCACGCAGCTAAGTAACCAATTTAAAGTCAGGCGGACGCACGCAGCAGCATTATTACCTTGTCACAAATATTTAGGGGAAGGCCCCCGAACAAGGCAGCTTTATAAATGGTTTTTATCACATTAGTTTGCAGTTCTTTGTCATCCAGTTTGCTTAAGATAAATGCTGAACAAATAATCGAATTATCAAGCCAAAACCTTGCTAAGTCATTTGCATAAATTGCAGCCAGAGAGGCCCTGGTGTCCAAATCTGGAAAGGCCCTGCCCCTGTCAGGCCAGTTTTTGGTAGGCAGGCGAGGAGGGCTTCCTGGTGAAAGCAGGAGGCCCAATCTGGAAGCAGAAGGTATCCAGGGCATCCAGGCATGCTGCATGGCATAGGTGGGTTGGCTTGGGGTTGAGATTTGGAATGGAAGGACCTGGCCAGTACTTAGAGGCATCTGGGCCTGGAGCTGAGCACTTGAGAATAACCCTGTAAAGGATTCTGGTCTTCTGACGTGTGCCCACTGAGACATACAAATACACACAGACATTCATATCTCTTTCTCTAGCCTCCTCCTGTTTCTGTTTCTGTCTCTTCTCTCTCTCCTCCTCTCTCTCCCTTTCTCTCTCTTTCCCTCCCTTTCTCTCCCTCTCTTCCCCCTGTCTTTTTCTCTCTATCCCTCTCTCTCCCCCTCTCTCTTTCCCTCCCTTTCTCTCTCTCCCCCTCTCTCTCTTCCTCTCTTTCCCTCTGTCTCTCCCTCTCTCTCTATCCTTTTCTCTCTCTCTCTCCCTCTCTCTTTCTCTATCCTTTTCTCTCTCTCTCCCTCCCTCTCCCTTTCTCTCTCTCCCTCTCTCTCCCTCCCTCTCCCTTTCTCTCCCTCTCTCTCCCTTTCTCTCTCCCTTTCTCTCCCCCCTTTTCTCTTTCTCTTTCTCTTTCTCTCTTTTCTTCCCTTTCTCCCTCTTTCTCCCCCCCCTCTGATTCTCCCTCTCCCCCTCTCTTTCTCCCTCTCTCTGCTGTCTGTTGTAGCCAGAGCCAAGGCCTTTTGTCTGGTCCCAGAAGGGCTCTGTCACAGGCCTGAATGGAACTCCTACCCCTACTGAGCATGACAGCAGTCAAGTAACTCCTGCCTCAGGCTTGTCTGGCTTCTCTTCTGCCACCAGTGCAGGGCAGGTGGTGAGGAACGTCCCAGGCTTGGGCTGAACATGTCCAGGGGCATCCGTTGACCCCCTCCCAGCTGGGCCCAGAGGCTCCCCCTAACAGCAGTCCCAGAGTAGAGAATGGCAATTTCACGCTGTCCCCTTGAGGTCCTTCTGAGTCCCAGCTGGACGAGAGCTGGGCTGGCTCTGTGGGCACTCACCTCAACCCTTGCAGCCACCTTCACACAAGCAGGGTAAGAACCCAGCCAGCTCCTCTGGATGGACACATGGGCTCAGATCCCCAGATGGTTCCAAGGGAGGGTGTTTATGAGAGCCTTAGCCATTGCCTTGAGAGGGGTAGAGGTGTCTACACTGGTCTAGCTATTATCCCGTGTGTGCATGTGTTGAGGGGGTGTCTCTGCACCAGCCTTGGAAGTTGCTCCAGTGTTGTGTAATCAGTGTAGCTATAACTTCTGACACCGGCATAAAAAACACAGTGACTGAGGAGATGGCTCTCTTGGTAAAGAGCTTGCCAGAGACTGGCAGATCCCTGGGGATCACTGCCAGCTAGCCTAGTCTAATTGGAAGTCCTCAGGCCAGTGAGAGACTCTCTTTTAAAAAAAAAAAAGCAAGGTGGGTGAGACCTGAGGAACAGCACCAGAAACTGCGAGGTTATCCTCTGGTCTCTACCTACCTACCTGCCTACCTACACATACACAACTGCACACACACACACACACACCCCTAAATATACCTGCACACACACCTGCATGTGAATACACACACACACCCCTACACATGCACACCTGCACACGCATGCACACACACAGGCATATACAGTATGATTATTTTGGATGCTGGAACTAAGTACCTTGGAATCACATCCCAAGTTGACAACGTGAAACTGGACAAGCTAGTTCACCTCTCTCTCTCTCTCTCTCTCTCTCCATTTTCCCTTCTGTAAACTAGGGTGGCAACAGTACCTACCTCCATGCATCTCTGAGGGTTGACATTTGCAAAATATTGAATTGAAGCCTAGGACACGGTAAGCGTCATACAAGAGCTGCACGTCCACAGGTCAGGGTACTGTGAAGGCTGGCATGAACACTTGGGGTACACTTCATGTTCTTGTTTTGCTGGCCAGTCCCCGTGTGTGTGTGTGTGTGTGCTTGCACATGTGCATGTCACCCATGTGGTGGCCAGAGGTCAATGCCAGATGCCCTTTCCAGTCATCTCTCCTATTTCAGGACAGGGTCTGTCTCTCGCTGAGCCTGGAGGGCCATTGGAGCTGGATTGACCGCTAAGCCCAGGTATTCTCCTTTCTCTGCCTCCTGGCATCAGGATTACTGGCATGAACCACTGCACCTGCACTGGGGACCCAAACTCAGCCCCCATGCTAGCACAAGTGCTCTACCTGCCCCTTCTGCTTCCTGTGTCTGACAGTCCTTGTTCCCTGTGCACAGGGAGCCAGCCGTGGTTCCTGGGAATGCAGGGACAGTGCACGTTGGAGACACAGACAAACATAGAAAGTCAAAGCGGGAGGTCCTATGGTCAAAGATCCGCAGAAGTTGTCCCTGTAACAGCAATGTTGACACTGGCAAGAGATACCAGGTCCCCAAGGAAAGGACTGAAAAATTGGCACCCGGAAAAGCGTCTTTGCTAGTGAATAGCTTCATGCTCAGCCAGTTCTAACCTATGCTGGGCAGCCTCTGAGGCTGGTGGCTGACCTGGGAGCCCCTGCATGCCCCCCAGTATTATAAAGAATCCCTAGGCTGGGGTATTCAGTGCAGCAGATCAGGAGCTCAGATGAGGCAGGCTGATGCCTCCCACAGCTGCTCCGGCTGTGGCTGGTAGAAGCTGTCATGGGGGGCACTGAAGCTGACCCGAAGCACATGGTTGCTGTCTGTTTATTGGGCAGTGGAGCAGGTTTAATGGGCCAGCCCTGAGGCCACATAGAGGAGGCCTCAGAGGAGCCATGGATGAGGGCGGTCCCTCCTTCCCCAACTGCCTCCTCTCAGCTGGGCCTACTGAGCCGGGGCTCTGTGTGTCCCCTCCCTCCCCACAGCCCTCACATTGCATTGAGCAGACACCTGGGAATGCCAGGCCCTGCTGGGCGGGGCCAGACCTTCCCTTGGCTGTCCTCGAAGGCCCAAGGGTTCCCTCAGGGTGTGGTCACTGCAACAGCAAGTGGGGGGCACCTGGCCCAGTGTCCAACTAGGGCAGGCCAAAGCACCTCTGGCCCAGTGGTCCCTGCTGCCACGGCAGCCACTTTATCAGCCGTCTCCCCATCCTGGGAACAGCTGGTGCTTCCAGGGAAATTACCTAACGGACCAACAATGCAGGGACTGTGGAGGCAGAGCAGCAAGGGAAGGGGCCTTGTTCCCAGTGCTGGGCCCACAGGGCACAACACCTGCAGGACAGCGCAGCCCTGACCCCCACCTCCACACAGGAAGGGCTTTATCCCACAGAGGAAAAGGAGCAGGAGTCAGGGCAGCCTGGACACTCCTTCAAACCATGCTGTCAGCTGCCTGCTGTGTGGCCTCCTGCAAATGACTTGACCTCTCTGGGCTTCAGGTTTCACATCTGAAGGGGACTTATGTGTAGTGCTTAGCACAGGCCTGGTATTCATGCCTTCCCAATAGATACTGACCTAATAACTGGGTCATTATTATCCTTATTGTATTGGCCCAGGAAACGGTCATACAAATTTCTTGCAAACCTCAGTTTCTGCAGCTGAGAAGTTGGAGCCTTGTTGCTAGAGGGCAGTTCCTGCCCTGAGTCCTCTTGGCTTCTGTCCAGTCCAAGCACTGACAGCCTAGAAGGTTCTGCAGAACCAGTTCCCTGGCTGGCATGGTGAGCGCCCACTCCCTTGTCTCGGGAAGAAGGGTTCCTGCTCCTGGGGTGGGCACAGGGGCCTGAGGAAGTGTGTGCGGCTGGGTTGGGAGCCGGTGGGCGGCCTGTTGGAGCAGGCACTGAGCTGGGCACAGAGGGCTCATTGTTGCTGGGCCCAGCCTGGCATGAGAATGGCTAACCTTGCCGAGTTTCAAAATGTCTAGATGAGGCAGTCCCGGGCCCTGTGCTGGGCTGTGCCCCCGGGGATGTCTGGGGTTTGTGCCCTCGGCACAGGTGGCTCCCAACACACAGAGGAAGAGGCTGGGGTAAAGGCAGGGTTTACCAGCCTTGGCCAGAGATGAGTCTGGAACCTGAAAGGTACTGAACTTGGGAGGCAGAAACTCCTAATTTCCAATCCTGGTCCTTGCTGGGTGATCTGAGGCAAGTGAATGCCTGTCTCTGAACTCTACCAGATGTGGGGTCAAATTCCAATTCAGTAATTCTTAATGTTGGGTTACTTTGTGACCTTGAACTCTATGGGCCTGAGTTTATCATCTCTTCTTCCTTCCTTTATTTATTTTTGTTTGTTTTTTGGTTTGGGGGTTTGCTTGGTTGTTTGGTTAGCTTTTGAAGACAGACTGTGTAACAGTCTGGCTGTCCTGGAACTCGTTCTGTAGACCAGGCTGGCCTTGAACTCACAGAGATCCGCCTGCCTCTGCCTCCTGAGCACTGGGAATAAAGGTGTGCGCCAGCACCGCCTGGTTAAGTTTCATCATCTTTAAAACTGGCCATAAGAACCCTTTCTTCCTTCCCAAAACGAGATGAAGCCCACAAGATGTGTACAACAGCGTGGGGCCTGCAGGAGGGGAACAGTGAGCCTTGGCCACTGCTGCTGTCAGTGTTTGCATGGGACCTGGCTCACCGGTGAGTGGCTCCCTAGGCAGCGCCTGGCACTATATCCCTCCCAGGTGCTCAAGGATGCTTTTTCTCAGATGCACACTAGAGGGCTGGCCCCAGCCTTGGTGGCTCTCCCCAAGGAACAGGTTCTTCTCAAAGCCGGCCACCCACAGCAGGCATAGCAGGCCAGGTCTTTGGGAACCCACCCCCCACACACCTTTCTGCCTCCTGAATGTGGTTATTTTTAGGCAGGTGGATAGGAGTTGTGTTCCTACCTCTGTCATGTATCTTTGGCACATGTGACTCAGAAGGCTCCTCTGCCCTCATTGTACCAGCTACCATACTGACAGAGCCCCAGACCCAAGGTCTATGCCAGGATTTTGCCTCTCAAGCCCAGTCCAGGAGTACATCAGGGAGATAAGATGCCTTCTGGTTACCCCTGGCTCCCGCAGCCTCCTGGCGATCCATGGTCTGGCCTGTCTGAGGCTGCAGAGGTCTCACATCTGTGAAGGCAGTGGCAGGCCATGATCTCTCCCACCCCCCGTGCTCTGTGTTGTTTCCATGGCAATGAGCACAAATCCCCCAGCCCTTCACAGAGGGGCCTTGTTTGTTTTGCCTGCATAACGTTGGGAGACCTAGTTACAGCCCCAGACTCCCCCAAGCTCCCTATCTGGTCTAACCCAATACCCTGGTGATCAGATGGGCAACCCCATGATTTTTGTGGGGAGGGTGGGCAGTATATCCCTTTATCCCCACTGAGGCTAGGAGGTAGGGGCAAGACGTGTGACCTCCTGCAGGTCTCTGTCCCTGTCTAAAGGATGGGACGCACCGTGAAGACAGCACGTGCCCAACTCCATGCTTAGACACAAGGCTTTCATCAAAGTAACTCACCTTTCTTGGCCTCAGCCGAGAAAAGGCATCTACTTCATCATTAGGGTTGATACACGACGTGAGTGATGCCTTCATGGAGCTTGGCCCCAGCAGATTCCACTAGGTGGGCACTTCTTCTTCCTGTTCATGTCAAGGCTGTCATATTCTCCAAATGAGTGTGGGGACTCACCATGGCTCCTCAGAGCAGGTAGCCTAGCTGTTAGTCTGCCCCCACCACCACCTCCACTGAAGTCTGAATTGGGAGGAAAGGTGGTGCCGCCTGGTATGGCCTATGACTGCTCCCCACCCCACCCCAGCCACGACAGGGTCGGTGGGGGTGGGGCTGCCAGCTGTGCAGTGACATTCTACAGCCCTGCTAACTGCTGTTCCTGACTCTGGTGGCTAAATTGAGTCTCGGTTTTCTTAAAAATGAGTATTTATTGCGCTAATACAGTACCGAATAGTTACAGAGTGCTGGAGAAAACGCTCACTCAGTGTGAGCTCAGCGCCTGCCAACATAGGGGCCTGTTCCCAGACGGACCTGGGGAAGGGGCAGCCTCTTGCTAGGAGTGCTGGGCTGCTGGAATGGGTGGCCAAATCTCTGATCTGGGCACACTTTCTCCTGGGTGGCTTGTGTACTGGAGGAGGGGAGCCTGCAGGGCACCCCCACTCACGCCTCACCAGCCGTGGAGAATTGCTGGCCTTTGAATAGAGCAGACACCAGCTGCCCCCCGCCTCGCGCGCGCAGCAGTCCCTGGGTAGCCTGCCTCCTCAGTGGTGGGACCAGCCCATGCCAGCCTGGGGCATCTCAGCTGTGTCCCCCTGATGAGCAAGGGGGGCTTGAGCACTCCATAAGGCCTTCACAATTGTCTCCAGGGTGAATGCAAATGGAGACACAGAAGGCGGTATGCAGGAGGCTGCATGTGAACCCACCATAAAACAAAGGTAGGATTTGGAAGAATAATGTCCCAGCTACCTACCACAAACAGGTCACCGAGGACCCGTTCCTGCACTTGGCCATCCCCAGAAGGCCCTGCTGGTTGACTGTGATCTTTATCCTCTCACATGCTGGACACACTTGATGGGAGGCAGAAACTGGCCTTGAACCTGCATCTATCAGAAACGTGGCTCCTCTTCTAGAGGCCCAGCAGGAGCCCAGAAGCCTTCCTGGAGGAAGCACTTCCAGAATCTAGCCTTGATGGAAGGAAAGCCTTCAAGGCTTGGACAGACAGTGAGCAGACAGGGGAGAGGGGTCACTGAGAGGGAAGTGCAGGGGTGGCGAGGGAGCAGCGCCAATTCAGGACAGTGGCAGCATGTGTTTGTGTGACCAGAGCCACATAGCTTTTGTCCAGGAAGGGGCAGGGAAGACAGAGAGTGGAGGGCAGAGGGCAGAGGGCAGAAGGAGCTGTGAAGAGCAGGTGTGAGAGTCATGGCAGAGGTGACAGGAATGGCAGAGACCTATGCCCTTCAGTGTTAGCACCAGCCAGTTTGTGTACACACACGCACACACACATGCACATACACACGCACACACACAAATGGAAGGCAAGTTGAGGCCAGCTCAGGGGACTCTGTGGTTCTCTACCTTGTTTGCCCTGAATAGCAGTTTGATTTTCTTCTTGCGCATGTGTGTGTGTGCATGTTCATGTGTGCTTGTGTGTGAACAGATCCATGTGCACATGTATGTGAGTGCGTGTAGAGGCCAGAAATCGACCCCAGGTGTCTTCCTATAACATTTTCCCACTTACATTTTGAGACAGAGTCTCTCATGGAACTTGGAACTAGCAGATTTGGCTGCCTGGACAGCGAGCCCCAGGGACCCCCATCTCTGCCTCCCCAGCCCAAAGACCTGAACTTGATCCCCACAACCTCACATGAATGTGAACAGAGAGGAGCGGCTCTGGAAAGTTGTGCTCTGACCTGTGTGTCTACCGTGACAGGTGCACCGTCACACCCAGTGTTTATGTCGGCGAAGGGGATCCCAATTTAGGCTCTTTTATGTTTGTTTTATTTTGTTTGGTTGGTTAATTGACTTGGTTTTTGGTTTTTCTAAGACAGAGTTTCTCTGTGTAGCCCTGCCTCTCCTGGAACTCACTCTGTAGAGCAGGCTGGCCTGGAACTCACAGAGATCTGCCTGCTTCTGCCTCCTGAGTGCTGAGATTAGAGGTGTGCACCATCACCACCCAGCCCAGTTTAGGCTCTTACGCTTGTGTGGCCAGCACTTTACCTACAAAGTCATCGCCCCTGCCCACAGCTGGATTTTCCCTCCCAAAGAATTGCTGTTGGTAGAAAGAGGTGAGGTTGAAGAGACAGTGGAGGACCTGGGTAGGTGGCTTCCAGGGACCTCTGCCCTGGAAAGCAGTGTCACCTCTGTAAGATCCAGGTTCAGCAGAAATGGTTTATCTTTCTATATAAAAACCATTGCTGCAAAGCAGAAGTTAAACAGAATGGACCCTCTCTTTATCCCATCACTCCCTGGAGTCACATGACCAAGATGATTGCAAGCCTGCCTGCCTCCCCTTCTTCCTCCTTTCCATCCTTCCATCCTTGTGTCCTTCCTTCCTTCTTCCATGTGTAGCTTGGGTGTGAGTATATGCGTCCACATGTATGTGGGCAAATACATGTACTGTGCACATACCTGTGTGTGTGTGTGTGTGTGTACATGAAGGCCAGAGGTTGACATTAGATAGTTTTCTCAGTCACTCTCCACTTTAATTTACTGAGACACAGTCTCTTATAGAAACTAGAACTCACTGATTTGAGCTAGTCTGACTACCAACTTGCCCCAGGGATTACCTGTCTCTGCCTCCAGAGTGCTGAGTTTAGAGGTGGCCATCACATTTGCATGGGTTCTGTGGATCTGAACTCTGATCCTTACTGATGAGCTTCACAAACATGCTTCTTCGGAGCGCATTCTGAGCACACTGAGTGTATCAAGTTGGCTGTCCTTTTCATGGGACCTGTATTTTTGCTAACCTTTTGCCTTCCCTGCTCGGTAAAATGCCGAGGACCATTGCCCATGTCAATGCACACAAATTAACCTGTATTGGCAGACACAACTGTCCAGGGAATGGGTAAGCCTTGATTTATTAACCATCTCCATGCCAGGGCTTGACTGTCACATACACCGTGTCAGCAGGCATCCCAGTGCATCTGTCATTGTGCACATATGCTAACTGACAGAAGCTGGAGTGTGAACACCGGGGCTCTGCTGCCCCGAGGCACCCACAGAGCAGCCTGGGAGTTGGAGCCCCCAGCAGCTGCAGGACATCTTTCAGGAGCCTGTGCATCCTTGGTCAGATACTAACTGGTCACCTTGGACCAGAGTCTCGGTTCTGCTCTCTGTGAGATGGTGTCATGTGCGGTAATGGAGTTCTTTCATTTATAATGAAAGAAAGTAAGCCAGCCAAAAGTAGTCAGTCAGTGGCTGAGGAGGGGATGGCATGAGCTTTGTGTCCAGCCCCTTGTTCTCTGCCTGTCCCACAGCAGGTGCTTACTGAGCTCTGGCCAGTTGCCTCTGAGTGACCCCCAGAAGCTTTCTTTCATTTGGGTGGTAGTTTGTGGCAAGCAGAGAGGCTGAAGCCAGGTCCTTGGGCAAGGAAGTACAGGTAGGGACACAGTGTCCATGGGCTTGGAAAGTTTTGTTAACATGGTGACTGGGACAGGTAAGGAAGGGAGAGACACCAGGAAGTACTATAATGTCCAGGGCTTGGGACAGAGACTTTTTCCTGAGACCAATGGAGGTCCCTGAGATCTGCAGGGACCTTGGAATAGGGTCCCTCTGGGATGTAATAGCAACTGAAGCGGAATGGAGGGGATGTTGGAGTCATCCTCTGAGTCTGTGTTGAGCATTTAGCACCCATGGTCTCATTGTAACTTTGCCATCTAAGCAGGTTCAAAACTCCCAGAAATAGGGGAAACTGAGGACCTGGAGGAGTGCCAGGGGCCCAGGCCTCAAAGCTAAATAGAGGCAGGATTGGAGTGTACGTTTTTTCCAGACCCCAGAGAGGCTACCACCTCATCCTGCGGTCCCTCACTTATATATGTCCCCCATGCGCCCCTAGTGGTGCTCAGCCAGGATGGCGATAAGAAAGTCATTAGGGAGCAGCCTCCGTGGCCCAGCTCTGAGAAAATGCCCTGCACAGCCCTCCTCGTGAAGCCCTTCTGGAGGCTTTATAAATAAGAGGTCCATCAACCTCATGGGCCATTAATAGACTCAAAGACTGCAGCAGCCTGGGGAGGCATTCCTGGGCACACCTGTCCCAGGATGTGAGGCAGAGAGGTGGAATAAAGACGGGAAGGTGTGGCTCGTGAAGCGGGGCAGGTGCAGGGCATGCCAGAAAACCAGCCCCCGCGGAAGCCCAGGGAGCAGAGGTGGGCATCAGAGGGCCCTCCACGGTGTCTATGAGCAGAGCAGAAGTGGAGAGGCCTGAAGGAGAGCCCAGCAGTCTCAGAGCAGAGCAGACCCTTGACTTACTGCTGAGGGTGGGGATCAGCAGCGTCAGGGGTCCTGCCTGGTTATCCCCAACCTTGGATATGGGTGGCTTACTGCCCCAAGGCTCAACAGTAACGAGCCAGAAGCCATGTTTAAGTCATCACTAGAGTATCCGACAATCAGTCCCTTGAGAACAGTTTCCTTCAGGTCTGTGCTGTGTGTGTGTGTGTGTGTGTGTGTGTGTGTGTGTTCACAGAACACACATGATGTGCCTACCACCTCCTGTGTAGGCCAGTGTCTATTGTGTCCTTGTTTTCACTGTTCCCATGTGTTTACTACCAGGGTTTTGTGTGTCCCTCTGTGTGTGCCTGTGTGTGTGTGTATATATGTCTCTTGGTACAAGTATATGGTACTCCAGTGGCTTCATGTAGGTGTGATTCTGCATGTGTAGGTGTTCACAGTCATACAAATGTTAGGCCATGTGACTCCAGAGTAGAGTCAGGGTTACTTATTTCTACAGCAGGGCAGAAAGGGAGCCATTATACCTAAAGGCTTTCTGTGTCCAGCAGTTTGCTTCTCTGTCCCTGACCTGCAAGTGACCCAAGCCACAACAGGACATAGGCCTCAGCGGCCATGGCTATGGTGAGGGAAGAGGTGAAAACCAAGAAGCCTTCAGGGGAGGATGAGGACAAGCTGGATAGAGATTGGTGACAGCTTGGGACAAGTCCTGCCTAAATGGAGGTCAGACACCAGACCTGCCTTGTAGTCTGATCTGGAAGGTTTCCTGACCAGACAGGTCCTAACCCACATTAGAACTACCTTAGCAAGCTATGGTGACTCACATCTGTAATCTCAGCTCTTTGGATGCAGAGAGAGTTCCAATCCACCCAGGGCTGCAAAGTGAGACCCTGTCAATAGATAAATGAACAAACCAAACAAAATTCGAAGTATCTCTAAGCCACACCTGACTCTGGGCTACAAAACTACCTCTGCAGCCTCCCATGGGTCCAGGCAGCTGATATCCCCATACGTGGGGACACACATGTATACATGTATGTACAGACATTGTGTATGAATGTGTGAACATGCTTGGAGCTATGCCTGTCACTGGCTGAACACATGTGCAGCTCTTGGTTCAATGGCCTGTGTCAGTGTGTATAGGTCCATGTGCACAGCATGTGTGCATAGGGTGGGGCACACTCAGATTTGCAGGCATGTGTAGATGTAGATGCAGCCGGCTAAGCATCAGTCATATACCACGAGCAGAACAGCTGCAGACAGGTAGGTATGAGTCCAGTATGCATGCACATGTGACCCTGACAGGCAGGTGCATGCACAGGAGGGGACACAGAGACTACATACATATACACTCACAGTACTGGTGTTTCCCAGTGCAGTACAGGCCTTAGGAAAGCTCCCATGGTATGGGAATGGGTGCAAGCAAGAGAAATCAGCTCTGGCATGCACCAGCTCACCTCCCTAAGCTGAGTAGTTGCCACACATGTGTGGTTGCACACACACACACACACACACACACACACACACACACACACACGGAACACCTAAGGAGGCAGAGTGGGAGCCAGGCCAGCCTCCGGGCATAGCCCCCCATCATCCTTCTGCAGGAATTCGATCCCACCCCAGCAAACTACCTCTGCCTGAGCCCCGCGACAGAGCTACGAGCTGGGGGAGGGGCCACTCGGAAGTTGGCCATAAATTTCTCGAGATGCTTTAATTTTTTAAAAGCCCCATGTAGATGCTTTGCATTTCGAAAACCCACAAATATCGACTAAATGAGGTGCGCCAGCAGAAGGCCTGGACGGGTCTACAGCTCTCCCTGCCCGCCCAGCAGCTGGGTCCAAGCTCAGCTGGGGCCCCTGGCCTGACCAGCCCAGGGCCGAGGGGCCCAGCTTTGTTCTGAGTAGGGCTCAGACTGCTGAGTGCCTGGGTAAATAGTCGCCACAGTAATCACAGAATGATTCCAACTAATTAAATCCCGCGCCAAGAACCCACTCCAACCAGTATCCCGTGAGGCCACGAAAACACAGACACCCCAGACGGGCTTTGCTCAGGGTAGGGCCTGCTGCTCTAATCCTGTATCTTTTGAAAGATAGGCGCGTCCTGGGAGGAGGGGTCAGAAGGCCTGCCCTGTGCGGAGCGGTGGAATTTTTCAATAACCAGCAGCTGGGTCACCAGGCACACAAAGACTCTGTAATATCCTGTGAGCTTACCCTGGTAGAAGAGCCAGCTCCCTCCAGGCCCAGGGCAGCCACCCCCTACCGCCCAGGCCTCCAGCGGCCAGTGACAGGCCATTGGGCCAGGCCTCCCCTCCCCACCTTCAGAAGGGCAGGAGAACTAAGGTCGGCTGCCTGGCTACCCCCCACTCCTGGACTGAGGCTTCCAAGAAGATTCATCCTCCTTATTAAAAACCAGCGCGGATGCTTCCAAGGCCCCAGCTGTGGCTATGGCAGACTTGCCTAGGGCAGGACTAGTGGGACCAGACCCCTCACAAGGGCAGTGCGTGGCCCCTCACACAGGGAGGCCACTCAGCGCAGGGCAGTTCCCAGGAGCACTGATTGTTGACCTTACATGAGAGACTCAGTTGTACCCTCTGTGAAATGGAACATTCAGTCATTGTGACATTATGGAGTAGATTAAATTAGACAAGGGTCCGGTGGCTCTGCCCTCTTCCTCTGTCTCTTCCATAGCAATCTCCCTCACAGGCTCTTGCAGGGCAGCCAGGTTTGTGCCCCAGGGGCTCTCGCACCGTAAAGGGCTGTCCACACTGGGAACCCCACAGCACATGTGAGAGTGATTAGTCACCACAGAGATCCGGTTTATTTTATTTTATTTTATTCCCAAAGAAACAATAGTTGCCCCCTCTCTGGAGTCTGGAATGCTTTACGCCCAAGGTCTGGGACCCCTCATTTAAATTGGCTGCGAAGGGACAGGCGCTGTGGCCATGAGAGGAGGTTGTTAGGGATGGAAAGCCAGGGGCCCAGGAATTTACAATCCGTTACTTGAGAGGTGTCCTGCCTCCCCTCACCCCACCCAGGCCTTTGCAGGCCCAGCATGTGCTCTAAAGATGCTACACTGGGTAGGGGCACAGAGGAGCCATTTAGAGCCTGGCCTTAGGGAGAAAATACGCTTCTTAGGAGTGCATATGTCCCTGTAGGGGAGCCCTAGCTCATGAGAGCCCTGATAAGTGGGGGCATCCTTCTCTGGGCACCTTGGTCAAGTTGGGCATCTCCCACTGCTGGCCTATGCTACATGGTGCTAGGACTTTACACGTGCTTCGTGGACTTTGTCCTTCACCCAAGATTGCACCTACCTTGTCGCTGCCCCGCTGCTACTATTACTACTACTTCTTCTTCTTCTTCTTCTTCTTCTTCTTCTTCTTCATCTTCTTCTTCTTCTTCTTCTTCTCCTTCCTTCCTTCCTTCCTTCCTTCCTTTATTCTTTTCTTTCTCATTGTGTGAGCAAGTGCCTGTGTGTACCTATGAATGCCAAAAGAATGCATTAGATAGTCTGAAGCTGGAATTCCAGGAAATTGTGAGCCGCCTAACACAGGTGTCAGGAACCAAATTCTAGTCCTCTACAATGGCAACAAGCACTCTTCACCATTAAACCACTCTCCAGCCCCTATCTTGCTGCTTATGTGGGGCCTGTGCTTTAGCTGTGGGACTTGGCACAGGTGTAGTGCCTCTGTGAGCCTTGGTTTTCTTTCTGTAAAATAGAGAGAAGTTTTCTGCCATTGGGGGAGGAATAAACCCAGGCTCTGGGTAGGAGGTGCAAGTTGAACTGAGCAGGTATAGAGCCAAGGTATCCCAGGTGTCTTAACACTGCAGGAAGCATGCTTTCCCCCAGGGGAAGTACATTGGGGAAAACTTGCAGAGTGCAGGAGGGAGAGAGGACATGCTGATGGCTGGGCACTTGATGCACCAGACCTGGGGACCAATGGAGAGGTGGAGGCAGCTCACCACTGAGTGTCAGACCTGGGAACTCTGTATGAAGCATACTGGTGATGGACAGGTATAATGGGAGTGAGCTTCCTGGGCCACTCAACTGGAGTGAATGGTAGCCCATAATACCATTGCCTTGGAACCTCAATAGGAGCTGGTCAGGGAGCCATGAAGGAGCAAGAAGCAGGCCTGGCAAGCCCCCAGGGTGAGATGGTTCCCCTGGTTTCCATGCTCCAGGTGTCAGTTTCTGCTCTGAGAGCAGTTTAATGTTGCTTCTCTGCTCATGGTGAGTGACAGTGTTGGGCTGGACCAATCAGCCTAGCACTTGTGGCCAGAGAGCCCCAGTCCAGAACATCAGCATTAGGGACTGTCGAACCTTTGGCACAAACCCAAAGGAGACTGCATGGAAATGCCCGTGTGTGTGTGTGTGTGTGTGTGTGTGTGTGTGTGTGTGTGTGTGTGTGTGTGTGGTAGGGGTAGGAGCTGAATAAACAGCACTGCCCTGTCCCCTCCGCGACTGTGGCCAGGTACACAGGCCTGTTTGGACAGCTGCCTTGTCTGTCTGTCTGTTTGGGAGATGTTAGCTGATAGATGGGGGTGGGCTGGCTGTTAACCCCTAGCTGCCTACCAGGGCTCCTTGCTTCCTGCCTCTGTCCAGGGGCCAAGGCAGCTGGTGGGTGGCCCTGACTGCCCCCACCCCAACTAAGAGTGAGGGGGGTCTCCAGGGTGCTGACAACCTATCCTAGTTCCCTCCCAAGCCTGGGACAGAGAAACATTAGTGATCAGGGCCAAGTGCTTCTCTTTCTATCCGAATTCCCCTCTTGCCCCGCACTCCCTGAGGATAGTTCTCTGTGAAAGACACAGCCACTGCCAGGCTCCCCCAGCTCAACCTGGGATAGAATAGAGAGAATGTGAAACGGGGTCAGAGCCCCTGAGAAATTGATCCCGACAGGGACAGAGCTTGGAACACTGTGGGGGAGTAGGCTTACCAGCATCTCCTCCTGGGTGTCTGTGGAGTCTACACTATGGGAGGAGCCTGCCCTGAGATGGCACAGAGCCTGCTTCCACCATCCTGCGTACCATCCCAGCGTTGACGGGGTCAGGGCACCCTCCTTCCAGCCCCAAGCCCAGTGCATTTCCTACCTTCCCTCGCTCTCTCCCAAAGCTCTCTCCCAAACCACCATCTCCCACTTTCTCTCCCCCAGCCAGACGCTGCGCAGCCTCCGGTGGGACTTCAACAGCAGTTCTTCAAGGGCTCCAGCTAGGAGCCAAAGTGATCCTTTGAAAATGTAAATCTCTCAAGCCACTCCCCATTTAGAGCCCTTCAATGGCTTCCTATGGTTCTCAAGAGTAAGACAAAATCCTTTAGATGCCTGCAAACCCTCCGGGGGAGATGCAGGTTAGGTAAATCCCAATTTGAGCCTACTGTGAAGGACCTGGCAGCTGGAAGTCAGTGCTTTAGGAAATTTTGTGTGTGTGTGTGTGTGTGTGTGTGTGTGTGTGTGTGTGTGTGTGAGAGAGAGAGAGAGAGAGAGAGAGAGAGAGATCCAACCAGTCTTCTTTACAAAAGACCAAGCTTATGGTGGGGGGGCGGGGGGGTGCATGGATCCCCACACCCATATGTTACCTATCTCATTCTCAGGAAGCAGACCCCAGCCAAGACACAGGCTGTCTCTGGGAAGGGTACCTGGAAACTAGGGATACAGTGGAGGAGGCGGCAGCCCGCTGCCTTTGACCATTTCAGTGGTAAATCATGGGAGGCATTACCCAGGCAAACATTAGTGCAATTGTTTGGAAAGTCTGTAAAACCCGCCCATTGACTGGCTCCCGCTCTGCCGCGTTCCTCTGGTTCCATTTGTCCCCTCCCCTTCGGCTTTTCTTTCTAGGTCATGCTGGTGGTGCCTCTGATTCTTTGTACACACAGCAGCCTTCCCCAGAATCTTCCTTCCGAACTTCAGGGGGAGGGGGTGGTGTCTCTGACCGCCTCTCCCGGGAGGGGCTGGACCTGGAACTGTGATGCCTGTCTTTGAATTTGCCTGTCCCACTTCTTGGTGGGCCACCCATCTGGGCAGAGCCCACTCCTGCATCTTCTTACACAGCTGTTCCCAGGTGTGCGGGAGCCCCAACCTCGTGCCCGCACACAGTGCGGAATTCGTAGAGGGAAGGAGAAGAGGCCTGGGAATTCCATTCCATGGGCGTTCGGAGGCGCCCACAAGGGCTTAGAAGGGTGAGAAAATTTTGCCAGACTCTTTAAGTGGGAAGGTGTTCTTAGCAGAGGGCGCTGCAAGGCGCCATGCCTGGGCACTGGGTCTCCATAGCAACCGGTCTGCCAAACTCTTGTCTCCCACGCCCAAACTGTGTGCCTTAGGCAAGTTACCTCCCTACTCTGTGCCTCAGTTTGCCCCTCAACAAAATGGGGGTGTTGGCAAAGACCTCTCGGAGTTGTTAGGGAGGAATCCCGGGATCCCATTCGAAAGCTTGCGCACTCACAGCCGGTGCTAAATGCTGGGGGGACTGCTGCGGGCGCAGGGAAAGGGTTAAAGCTAGGCGCTTTTTAATTGTCAAATGACTGCGGGCGATTAGCGCTGGCAGCTTCCTCAATAATCGCTCTTCTCTGTACCTGCTGGGAGCTTAATTAAAAAACAAAGAGGCTCAATTTAAAGGCCATTACTATGCTAATGCAGCCGGGCGGGCGGTGATTAAGCGGCTCACGCGGGCAGCGGGCGGCTGGGGCGGGGCGAGGGGCGATCAGTTACCCACTAAACGGGCCAACAGTAGCGGGGGGTCCCCAGGAGTGGCCTTGCAAGAGCGGGCTTGTATACCCAGCCCTGCAGGGGCACTAGGCTTAACCTGCCACGGCCACCCCAGCCTGCAGGAGTGATCCCCCGGCTTTGAGAGCTTCAACCCTCACGCCTCCAAGCCTGTAGAGTCACTCTCAGCCAGCCCCCTCCTGCACCCATCTCTCAGAATCCTGGGGCTCATCTTAGGGACTTCTTCTACTCACCAAATATAATTACGGCCGTCCCCCCAAAGTCACCCAAAGGCAACTCGCAGGCTCCCATTTCTCGAACTCCCCTTTCTATCCCATTCATTCCCCCAACCTCCCTCCCAACTCCTAGAAAAGTATGGTGCTTGCCTGCCTCAGGCAGCCTGCGGCTGGCCCAGACTCCCACTGAGGAGGGGACCCTACCTTTCCAAAGGTTATCCTGTGACTTGTTTGTTTGTTTGTCTTGGTAGGTTTTTTGTTGTTTTGGTTGGTTGATTATTTTTATTTATTTGTTTGTTTATTTCTCTGTGTAGCCCTGGCTGTGTAGACCAGGCTGGCCTGGAATTCAGGGATTGGCCTGCCTCTGTCTCCCCAAATGCTGAGATTAAAGGCTGTACCACCTCAGGCCACAGATCCCAAGATCTTTGAAGGCTCTTCCTGTGTAGTTGTGAACTCTGGATTGGGACAGGTTTCAACAGTGCCGGGTTTGGTAGGACCTTATGTATGCTTCACAAAGTGAGTTCAGATCAGAGAGGACCGGAGAAATGTTTGCATACAAAAAAAAATGCATGGTCAGGGAGCAGCATGGGCCTGTATCTCATGGCAGCTGGAGGTTTGGACTGAGAGAGCTTGTGCTAAATCAAGCATGGCTATATCAAGGGGTACACGGGACAGAGTATCCTACTCAACAGTATGTCTTAAGGCTTTTGAGCGAAACTCAGACACATTCAGTAAGGGACCAGACACAAGTCACAGGGATCAAGAGAAGGAGGTACTGTCTGAGTCCCTGAAGGACAAGAAGGAGTACATAGACTCTGGGGACACCTTAAAGTCTGTGTTGACCCCGTGTTTTGGTCCCTGGGTAGGCATGTTTTCATTGGCTGCCTGCTAAGATTTGTGAAAACAAGCTGAAGTGATTGAGTTGGCAGGATTGAGAGACACCCTCCTGCTCCTAGCGGAGATTTACCTCGGTAAATAAAACGTCAGCACGAAGCCCAACTGCCGGCGGAGGCTGAGCAGGTGTAATGTGTGGTCACTGGCCATCAGCAAGGCTCGAGGTGGACACAAACCCCGCAGCAGAGCAAGCTCTCTTTAAAAAAAAAAAAATCTGTGGAAAAAAAATCATTTATCTCAATAAAAATAATTTTAGTAAAATAAAAAAATGAAAGGGGAAAGTTGTAAATTATTTAACTATACTAGAAAGAAAATTGATCAAAAAATTAAATTGCCTTAATGGAGTTTCTTCTAGAACACACTAGCTCAAAGGCAGTTTATCAGTGTTGATAGAACCCTAATTAAACCCTGCTATGGTTTATGTGCAAAGAAGCCAAAATCTTTGGAGTTAGAATGGTAAACCACAACACCAGTTTGGTCAATGCTTTGTCCCACAGCTGTGTCCTGGATCCCTCCTGCAGAGACCCCTTGCCTTGAACGCTGCTGTTCCTTTACCAAGAGAGTCCTGTATCTGTGACCTGAATCCTATTTCCACTCAGTCCTTGTCGCCTGACACAGCAATTGGCCCTGGTGTGCGTTTGGCGAATGCTAACCCTTGACATTGCAGTGTGAGGTTGGGGCGGATGGGTAGGCGGACTGTGGATGGCTGAGGTCATGTAGGTATGGAGGGAAGTAGATGGGTGGGGAAAAGTATGGGTAGATGGATGAATGATGAGATGAACGGACAGGTAGGTAGATGGATGGTAATAGAAGAATGTATGGGTGGGTGGTGAGTAGGTGGATGGATTGGTGTGTGGATGGATACATGAGTGGGTGATTGACTGGCTAGACTGATCTATGGATGGATTGTTGATAAAGGGATGATGGGTGGATGGATAAGTGAATAGGAGAGTGGATGGATGCATAGCTGGTTCGGTGACTGATAGGTACATGTATGTATTGTTGGACGGGGCAAATATGTGTGCTTATCTTCAGGTCTTGAGTGTTGGGCCTTCAGCCTTGTTCTCTGACATTTCATTCTTACCAACCTAACTAATGCACTGTCTGCCTAGCCCTGCAAATGGCCTCTCTGGTCCTCATGCTTTGCTTTGGGATGACCCCTCTGCTTGTCTGTCTCTATGTGGAATTCAACCCTCAAGCCAACTCCCCACCACACACAAACATACACATTCCCTTACTGGAACCCTATTTAGTTTTTAAAAGTGTGTGTGTGTGTGTGTGTGTGTTTGTGTTTGTGTATGTGTGTGTACCTGTGGAGCTCAGAAGACATCTTTAAGGAGTTGGTTCTCTCACCTTTTTGTGAGCTTCAGGGATTGAACTCAAGTCCCCAGTCTCGTGAAGCAAGCACGAGATAACTCAATATGTTATCTTATCTTTCCACCTCTGAAATATTTTTTAAGCATTTTTTTTTGGAGATAAGAACTCACTATCTGGAACCAGTACCACTATGTAGACACTGGCTTTGAACTTGGGCAATCCTCAATTACAGATCAGGGCCACCACCCCCAGCTCTGTCGAGGTCTTTGAAGTCACCAGCAAGTTTTCCTACTGCCAGCTCTGCCTTCCACCTAACTTTACCATAGTCCCACAGCCCTTCCTGAGCACATGATTCTGGACCCAGGCCTTTCTGGTCATGGAGGAAAGCTGGCGGTGGCTCTGCGTCTCATGGTATGGGCTTTCTCGTCTTCCACTTGGACTGTGTGAACCACAGGTATCCTCAGCACCTCCAGCTGAGGACAGCACCTGGACATAGACTCTGAGCTGACAGAGTGAGACAAAGTTATCACCAGGTGGGCAAGAGGAAGTCACAAAAAGCTTCTCAAACAACCCCCCCACACCCCGCAAAGGGACCAGGAGAGCTACAGCCTAAGACCTTCTCTAATGCCAACCCCCTCTTTAGTCATGAGACTAGGCATGCTTCTAGTCAGAGGAACATGTTTGAAGAATGCTTGGGGTCTGGTCTGTAGGAAACACTTCAATAAATCATAGACTCTAAGACTTTAAGTAGAGTAGTAACAGTGTTGGCTATCAGGTCCAATGACAGGAGCTGGTGACCTCAGTGATGGTGGGGTGGGGAAGGAACCTGGATCAGCTCCTGGGGCAGGCAGGGATGGGCAGCAGGAGGAAAGGAAGGAGCAGTGCAGGGCCTGGCACACAGCAGGTGCATAAACTTGGTGAGTGCCAGCAACACTTGCTATGGAGTTTAGAGTAACATCAAGCCATTGATTTTCTCACCTCTACCTCCCACGTGATGGAATTGCAGTCATGTGTAACTCACCTGCCTTTATGTGGTGCTGGGGATCAAACCCAAGCCTTCTTCTATTCCAGGCAAACCCTCTACCAACCAAGCTATACTTTATTTCTGCAGGCCTAGATCAGAACCCATACTCTCCAAACCGAAAAAGCCTCAGTCTGGTGCGCTCACACACTTGGTTGCCTTAGCTGGCTTTTCTGTGGGTTTTCTGCCTGGATCAGCTTCCTGGGAGCTGGACCACAGGGCTTCATGGGAAGGCGCTCAGATGCGGAGGAGGGGCCTGTCCACTTCCCCTCTGCCCTGGACTTTGTCTCTTCCTGGTGGCAAGAGGGCTCTTGTCTATTACCCAGGAGTGTCTGATTTCAGAGTAGTGTCCCACCCCAGTCCAAAATAAGTTTCACTAAAAATGGAACATGGTACAAGTACATTCTGTAGGACTGCATGGGTATGCACATGTGTGTATCTGTGTATGTCTGTGCTCATGTCCATACCTGTGTGTATGTGTGTTCCCATCTAAGCTTCTCCAGACTTTAGGTGGCAGGTGCTGCCCCTGGGCATATCCTATCCCAATCTGAGGCCCCATTCTCCCCTCCCTTACTATGCCTTGGCTTTCCTTTCTAATGCCCACCCCCACTTGTTGAGAGGGTCAGACCCACCCTTCCTTTGGCATCCTCTCCTTAGGGAGACTTCTGGGGGAGGGGCTACTTCAGGATGCTGACCCATGCTGACCTCACCTCGCCTAGGTCACTGGGCTGATGTCCCCCAGCCTGTTTCTGCTCCTCATCCATCAGAGCAACACATTTGCCAGAGAGGGCCAGTTAAGATGCCAGCCCAGAGGGCCAAATGGATGGCTTAGTGTGTTAAGG
Source organism: Myodes glareolus (assembly GCF_982192425.1). Lineage (NCBI taxonomy): Eukaryota > Metazoa > Chordata > Mammalia > Rodentia > Cricetidae > Myodes > Myodes glareolus. Next base: position 11,999,444 of record NC_142046.1, read on the forward strand.
TGCTTGCCACCAAGACTGATGATCCAAGTTCAATTCCCAGAACCCACATGGTAGAAGGGGAGAACTGACACAGACAGCTGTGTATCTCCCACTAAATAAATAAGCAAACAAATATAAATGTTTAAAAAGACTTTTAAGTGCTAGTCTATTAGCTCAAAGCCTTCCCAGGTCACGTGATCAGCCCTGCCCCAGTTCTGCCTGCGCTTGGGTCCCTTCCTTTCATCCACCTGCTCCAGCCACAGTGCCCTGTGTCTGACACCCATGCACTCCAACCCCAGGGTCCCCGCAGCTGGCACCCCTCCCCTAGATGCCCCAGCTGCCTCTGACTGCCCTCTCTAAAGCTGCAGCCCTCCAGACGCCTCCTTGTTCCTGTGTCATTTTGTTGTCTCCTTTGGTACATTGTGAGTGTGACGCTCTGTTTGCTCAGATAGACACACACTATTCTAACCTATGGAATGTCCCCGCAACTGTGAGAACGGGGTCTGGGGGCCTGGGGTGGATGACTCATCTGCTCCCAGCTCCATCCTCATTTAGTGCCTGGCGTGGAGAAGGTGCCAGTGTCTGTGGGGTCCCAGAATGTGTGCCTGTTGGTATGATGACAATACCTAAGGCTCCAAGCTGGGCTGGTCTCAGCCTGCCTGTCGCTTGTGACCTCCAGCTCTGACTGGGGCATCCCCACTGTGGCCCCGAGGTGGATCAAAGGGCTAAGAGAAGCCTGGGGCAACCCTCATGCAGGCTGGGCAGGCAGCAGGTCAGCAAAGCCCTGCCAAGCCCTGGCAGGCCAGGAGGTACCACACCCGCAGTCAGTGAGCATGGCCAGCCACGCAGCACATTCCAGCTGCCTGATTGACACGCACTCCGGGCCTGCCTGCGGCTCCTGCCGCATCAAAGCAGATGTTTGCAGCTGGTTTGAGTTGGATTCCATCAGCGGGCCCCTTTTTGTCTCCAAATAAAAAACAGCTAAGTCCGGAATGATAAGGACGCACAGACACACGGGGAGATGTCAGTAAGTCCCAGTGTTGGGCTGGCTCCTGCAGTCCCTTCTACCTACTGTCTAGGGTCCTGTCCCCAGCTCTGGAGACCTGTCCCTCACCCCTGTACCTACGCCACAGGGTGCCACAGCACACAACTGTAAGAACCCCATACCACAGGGAGCTCTTGCTATCTCCAGTCCCATCAGTGGAATCTGGAGATTGCCCCCACCTGGGTGTGACCTGGAGCAGGCTATCACAGCTGCTAGGTGGGCACCCCGCCTGTCTTCTAACAGGGAGTCAGCTGTCATGGGAGCTAGTGGACCAGCTCTGGGATTCAGAGCCCCTCCTGCCATCCTCCAGAACCAGTTCCCTAAGCCCATGACATGTCCCCCAACCCAGGAAGCCCCCAGTGGTCCTCCACGTTTGGTCATCCCACTTTCCTGAGGTGAGCACAGCCTGGCAGATCACCTCCCACCCTGTGACCATCTCTGTGGGAACAGGCAGACTGGCTCTGTGCCAGGCATCCTCAGAGCCAGCTTCCAGAGTATGGCTGGATGAAGCAAGGAAGATGCTGAAATGGGCACAGACAGCCACAAGCCATTAGCTCCCATTCGTGTGGTCTCTTTTGGGGAGAAGAATCCAGCAGTAGAGGCCAGGTTCTCTGGGGCTTAGCTCGGAAGTATCTGCCTCAGTCACTGTGACATTCTGACAGAAGCTTGACAGAGACAGACAGACTCTTTTAAGTTGTGTGTTTTAGAGAGAACAGATCTGTGTCTTGTTACCTAATGATGTTCTTAGAGCCCCTTAAAGAAACATAATTTTCTTTTTCAGCCAACCTGGCTGCCATCACGTTTTCCACATTTCCAAAGTTGTTCATTCGTTCAACAAAACACCAATAACCTCAGTGCTGGACCTGGGAATGAGTTAGACCCAGAGTCAATTCCTAGCTCAGAGAAACTGGACACACAGAGAATGGCTGAGACTATGTATCACGGAAGCCTTCACAGAGAAGGGGAATGCACAAAGGGGAGAGAGAGAGAAGGCAAACCTTGGAAGCAGATGGGAATTATTGTTTTCTGGGGGCGGGGCAGGGGCAGATTGAAAAACATGGCGGCTAGTGGCTGGTGGCAGGCCAGGATGTGGCTTAGAGAGCCGTGATTTCATCTTGGGCTTTACCTTGAGATCATTCCATGCTCTCAAGTGTTATGAAACAAACTCAAGTCTGATTTGACTCAGCAAAGGACTGTGTCAGCTCTCCATCACCGCCACAGAACCCCTGGGACCATCATCTTCTAAGAAGGAAAGATTTATTTTGGATCATGAATTTAGAGTCTTTGGTCCGTGGTCATTTGACCTAGTGGCTTTGGGCCTCCAGCTGAACGGAGCATCGTGGCAGTTTCCAGGACCCCTGTATCCCTTTCAAGGCTACACCCCAGGAACCTCACCTTTCCCTAGGCCCTACCTTCCAAAGAAACACTACCTGCTAATAGTGCTACAGCTAACTGCATATGAGCTTTTGTGAGACATTTCCGAGCTACAGCAAGGAAGGGAAATAAGTTTTTGAACGTCTTCGGCCTTGTTTCCTTATCAGCTGAGAGGTGGCAGTGTCCACTGGGGAGAGGTAGTGGTTAGAGGGCCCAAGAGGCTGAGATTCGCCACTGGAACTGCCCAGGAGTTCCCACTGAGAGTCACGAGCACACACGGAATAAAAGTTATCCCCAGCACCCACCAACTGTGGGGTGCCTCCTGCTCTACAGAGAGGAGGAAAGGGAACTTCCATTCGCCGAGAATGCTAAACCAGTACTGGGAATATTTTTAAAATTTATTTATTCTTATTCTATGTGCATTGGTGTTTTGCCATGGATGTCGTGTCCCCTGGAATTGGAATTACAGACAGTTGTGAGCTGCCTTGCGGGTGCTTGGAATTGAACCTGGATCCTCTGGAGAGCAGTCAGTGCTCTTAACCACTGAGTCATCGCTCCAGGCCCAGCACTGGGACCCTGGAAGACCTAATAGCAGCAATCACGGTTCGCATTTACCTATCTAGTCCCAGGAGCCTTGCCACCACCCTCACCCCCACCCCCACATCGGCAGCATCTGTCTTTGTCCCCATTAAACACATGGAGACACTGAGGCACAAGAGTGTGTACTTAAACAAGGTTCCAGGGCTTGAAAGTGACAGAGTCAGGGTTCTGAGCGCAGCATATGCCACCTGGACTCTGGGTACTGGCTGAAGACATCATCTCAGAGAGGCCAGTGTTGTGTGCAGCTAAAGAACTGTGTTCCGGGGCTGGAGAGATGGCTCAGCTGTTGGGAGAACTGGCTGTTCTCCTAGAGGACCGGAGTTCAATTCCCAGCACCCACATGGCAGCTCACAACTGTTTGTAACTCCAAGATCTGACACCCTCACATAGACATACATCCACACCAATACACATAAAATAAAAATAAATAAATAATTTTTTTAAAAAAAGAACTGTGCTCCATGCAGGCCACAGTAGTCACTGGCTAAGAAGTTAGTCTGCCAGATTTGTGATCTACATTCAAACCCTCCGCAAAATACTGTGCTTTCAGACTCTTTTAAAGCCTCTTATGAGTTTAATAAATTGTGCTTTAGACAAACCAGTTGCTGAAGGAGATTGGACTTCATATCCTGGGACTCGTTCAAAGAGGGAAGTCCTCACAATAGAATGTTTTACACAGCAATCAGTGAAAATAATGTGCATATACAGTGATGTTCTATTTGGCTTATATTTATTTTATTATTTTTAGAATGGATCTCATGTACCCTGAACTGGCCTCAAAGTCACTATATAAAGTCAAAAATGGCTTTAAACTTACTGGCCCACCTCCTGAGTGTTGGGATTACACATGTATGTTACCTTGTCTGGATTTATGCAACACTGGGGATCAAACCCAGCTTCCTGCATGTTCAGCAAACATGCTGAGTTGTATTCCCAGCCCTCAGTTTGGTTTGTGAAGAGTCCAGACCCTTCAGGAGAGGAAGAATCATAAGGTGTAAATTAGTTTGGGCCTCCAGGAAGCTCATAGCCTTGGGGCAGGTGCATAGGCCCAGGAACCAGAGACAAGGCTGTCTGGACTCACAGGGTCAGAGCAATGCTGGGTGTGATTTTGGACAAGTGTCTGCCCCTGCCCTCCAGGTCTGTGAGGACCTAGAGAGATGATGCAGGTGGGCGGCCACCAAGCCTGCTTGGTGCTCAGATCTGCCCTGTCTTTGAGTCAGGAGAGCAGGATCCATTTGGGCAGATGAGAGTAAGAGGTATTGGCCAGAGCCCTGGGGGTTCTGCAAGGCATGCTGGGACTTATGCACACAGCCAGGAACCTGCTGCCAGAAATCATGGCAGCCCCAACAAACATGGACCACGAGGCCCCCTGAACATGCCTGGTGCCAAGGGCCCCACAGGCACCTAATCTTCCCAGTTGCTCTGCACTTAGCTAGGACAGCCTAGCCAACATGTTTGGGGCCGGATTGAGACAGAGTTAATCTGTGTAGCACTGGCTGTCCTAGAACTCACTCTGCAGGTCTCTAACTCAGAGATCTGCCTGTCTCTGCCTCCTGAGTGCTGGGATTAAAGGTGTACGCCACTACAGCTGCCTGGCTTGTTTTTTGCTTGTTTTCGAGGTAGGTTCCCATGTAGCCCAGGCTAGCCCTGAACTCTGGATAACTAGAGATGACCTGTGACTTTTACATTTATTTCTGTTGCTGTGTGTCCTGGGAGGGCATATGTGCTAGAGCGTGCACACGGAGGCCTGCTTTCACTTTCCTTCCACCTTTCTGTGTTTGAGGGATTGAACTCAGGTTCGGACTTGTGCAGCAAGTCCCACCCAATGAACTTTCTCACTGGCCTCAACCCTCCTGCCCCTCCATCTGCCAGTGCTGAGATTACAAGTGTTTACCACAAAGCCTGGCTTAACCCGGTGCCAGGGATGGAACCCAGGTCTCCATGCATGCTGGGCAAGCCCTCTGCCAGCTGAGCTTCACCCCCAGCCCAAATGCTCCTATGGAGGAGATGAAGAACTGGAGTCTCAGAGGTTCAGTGTCTTACCCAAAGTCACATAGCAAGGTAGGGATGGAGCTCAGGTATAGAGTGCGCACCTAGGACATGCAAAGCCCTGGGTTTGCACTTGAAGTTGTGATGTCAAGGTATGTACCCCAGCCCTGTCTGCTTGCAGTTTTAAACTGATAGCTCCTGCCTGCTGTACTGAGAGGCAGGCTTCAGCGTTGAGCCCCTTACACACAAAGCAAACTGAAGCTGGGAGAGAGGAATTGCTCACGAGCTTCCCAGTGATGGCAGTGTCCTGCCTGTGGCTGCCCTGCTTCTCCTTGGCTCTCAGCGGCCTCTGGTTCCAGCCTTGGGCCCCTGGTGGAAGGACTGGGAGAGAGGAGGGAACCCCCATATACATACACACGCACACGAGTGTAGCCCTCGCTCTATCCCTGCATGGTAGACAAAGCCGGCCCCGTAATTGGGAGTGAGTATTTCATACGTGCCCCCCGATGTTTTATTGGGCGGAGAGATGCTTGGAGACCGAAAGGATGGCACATTCCGTTTATAAAGTGCGTGCCGTTTGTTTTATTTCCCAGGCTCTTGCAATCTAGATAACAGATGATGCCCCGAGCGGCTGTGCGGCCTGGAAATGGCTGCCGGAGCCTTTGGAGGGGTATTAATAATAGATTGTGTTGATAAGCTTGGAGAAAGTCGCAATCCACCCCCTGCTGCCAAGGCATTAGTGTGGCTGTTGAATGCCGGAGTGCCAGCTTGGTGGCATAGTCACTGAATGCAGGTCACCCCCAGCACACACCCTGCTTGCTGCTTCTCTGCAGCCTCAAAAGACGTGTGCACTGGAGCCCCACGAGATGTGCCTGGGACCTGGGCCTGCCAAGCTGGCCAGGACCTGGATAGTACCCATCTGTTCAGATCCCTGCGTCCCTTACTGGGCACCTTGGTCAGGTGCAGAGCAACCGAGGGGCAGGCATTTGCCTCTGGGAAGGAGGCCGGGGCCCTGAATAAAATTACCCAGCCTGTGCCTTCCTTTCAAAGTACAGGCTGAGCTGGCACTAGAGGGTTCCCACTTGCCTCGAGCACCTGTTCTGACCCTCAGTCCCACACCCGGACTTTGCATACCCACACCACAAATGTACTCAGAGGCCCCCTGAGAACTGGAAAAAGCCATAACCTGTTTTGAGGTATCCCCACTCCACTAGAGTTGAATCCTCTCAAAGACCTACACGATGGCTTCCTGCTGACTCAGATGCTCAGTGCTGTCAAATCTTCAGGATTGTCTTCTGCTGTCCCCATTTTGCAGCAGAGCAACCTCAGGCAGTAAGGAAGTTCAGAGGCGGGTAGGGGAGGCCGTGTGCCCTAAAATAGGGCAGCATCAGAGAAGGTTTCCCAGAGAAGGTGGCATTGGAGTTGGGTGTTGCAGGTTAAATAGGAGTCGGACAGACAGACTAGAGGTGGGTTTGGGGGGTGTTCATAGAGGCTGAGTGCTCTGACCAGTGCCAGGGAAGCGACAGAACAGGAGGAATCCCTGTCCACCGCACCACAGGGTTTTGTCGTGGGCGGTGCTGATGGCAGCCCCGGGAAGGGAGGCAGGGCTGGAGCCTGGTGTTTACGGCTGTCCCTGCTCCAGAACCGATTAGCAGAGAATTGCAGCTGTAATCTGTGCCCGTGATGGCGGGCCATAAAGAGGGATGGGACGTGCGGTGCTCCCAAGGTGGCGCCCGCAGACGTGGCCCGGGGATGCGGGGAATGAAAAATGGTTTTAATTCCCTCCCAGCAGCAATAATTTGATTCTTCATAAATTTTTCCATCAAAGTGTTGTTGAGGCTGGGTTCCCACAGAGCAGGCATGTGACAGGGTGAGAGTGTGGGAGGAGCGGTCAGCAGACCAGCAGGACCCTCCAGCCCAAACCAGGCAGGGGCCTGGAGACCCATCCGGCAGGCGGGCCCTTGAATGGGCGACAGAGCCCACCAGGATGAACGCCTGGATCAGCCCACACTGGGAGCTGTTTGTTACATCACGTGCGCTGAGAGCAAGAGGAACTCCAATCTGCTCTTCCTTTTCCTCATCCCCAAAATGGGGCCGGGTCTCTCTGGTTTCAAGGGCCATCACAATCAGGTGACATGCATGTGTGACATACTGAGTACAGCCGCTAGCCCTGCTTCGGCAAGCTGTGCCCATGCTCAAATGAAGGGACAAGAAGGTGGCACCAAGCCAAGGGGCAGGGACAGAACATGCTGTGGCTGCTGCGAGTGTACTCTGGAGACCCCGTGACTGTTCTGAGGGATTACAGCCAGGAAGCCGAGGGTGGAGGGGTGGGATGCTCTTCTAAGGGCACGGGGGAGCTATGGAAGACTGGGTCAGGAAAGAACAAGGTCAATATGCGTTCCAAAGAGCCTTCTGTGTCCTGTGTTGGGCACAGGCGAGGGAAGGTGAAAGCTTTGAGGATCTGGGAGCCCAGGGTGCGGAGAAGGGTCCAGACTGGAGGGCAGGGCAAAATGGGATTGTTTGACTATGGGGGGGGTGAAGGAAGCGGACCCTGAACACTGCCCTCTAGTGGCCTTCATGACTGAGCGGAAAGACCCAGAAGCAGAGCTGACCGGTGCCCGTGGGTCGTTCAGAAGAGGAGGGTGTGTCCCTGTCCCCTCCCCCCATCTGCCAGAGTGGCAGAGGGAGATGTCCTGGGCTAGGTAGACTCTCTCAGCCCAGCCTGTGCCTCCTCCATGCCCTGCAGGCTCTTCGCGGCGAAATGCAGCGGCTGCATGGAGAAGATTGCACCTACTGAATTCGTGATGCGGGCGCTCGAGTGCGTGTACCACCTGGGCTGCTTCTGCTGCTGTGTGTGCGAGAGGCAGCTGCGCAAGGGTGATGAATTCGTGCTCAAGGAGGGCCAGCTGCTGTGCAAGGGTGACTATGAGAAGGAGAAGGATCTTCTCAGCTCCGTGAGCCCTGACGAGTCAGACTCTGGTGAGCCTGGGCTGGGACAGCTGCAGGGCATGGCTCAGTGGGATGCTGGAGAGGGTCTTCTGAGCTTCACAGAACTGCACCCCCACACATGTCCAGCTGGCACTGAGGTGCTACATCCATCCCTGCATGCCACCCTAGTACTTATCTGGATGCCAGCTCCAGGGAACACACACCTGTGTGCCTATCTGACCACACATGTACCCAGTGCCATAGAGACACCACCCCATGTGCCCATATGTGGGGGGACATGTGCTCACTCACCCAAGTATGCAAAGCTTCACCCTAGGCACACACACACATACATGTACATGTTTCATATCTCTGAAGCTAACCAGCACACTCCGGCTGCACATGCATGTTTACATAAACACTCACATGCACTGTGCATGCAGACATTTGCTCTCTGGCAAGGGCTGAAGTCCATCTGGCACCCTGTCACTGCTGATAACTGGCCTGCCCTTTGAGGCATCCTAAACCCACAGGGATGGCTTCTGCCCATGTGAAAAGTGTCTGCCATTGCCAGGGTACCAATGTCTGGGCCTCAGTGTGGCAGAGTCCTCATGTATCTGCTGCTGGCCATCCCTGGACAAGACACTGTGATAGCATCCCTGTGGCCACCTGCACTCCCACGAAAGGGAAGGGCACTGGGCCAGCTTACAGAGAGGCTAGAAAGGATTGCAGTGCTCCCTGGGGCTCACCTCCAAAGAAGGTGGAACTGGGGAGGGAATAGGTTCCAGTGAGGGGTGTTGGAAGCTGATGGTTGTTAGGAAGTTCGGCCATGTACCTGACTCTCTAAGACCCCAAACTCTGGGGTCATGGAAGTGGTATGTGTGTTGCTGGGTGTGTATACATGTTTTTTTCATGCCACATGTGTCTTGGCATGTATGTGTCTCTGCCTGTAGGTATAGGCCTCTGTGGGCCCATGATTATAAATGTCTCTAAGCAGCACATATGTGGGTCTCTGTGTCAAGATGCAGGTGTGTGTAACCACCAGTGAGCACACTGTACTGTGTGCACATGCTCGTATATCGTGGTTTTAAGTCCTCCTGTGAGGATGCCTGACCCCTGTGTCTTTGTCAGTTGTTAGTCCCTGGAAGTCTCTAGAAAGAAGGCTCCTGATATCCTTCTCTTTTCCCCCTGGTCCCCAGCTTGCATGACACATGACCCTCAGAGGTCAACGGAAGGTGGGTTTCCAACAGCATGGGCCACAGTTGCAGCATCCTGCACACACTCTAATGTGTCTTCCTGAGGCACCTGGGTCCCGATCTCCACAGGGGCCTGACTCACTGTTTCCCTGAGCCCAGGGGCGCCTGCAGCTTTGGACATCATAGGGAAGCCTGTGGTCAACAATTAGACCAGGCTGAGTCTAGAATGAGGGAGTGAGGAGTGTTTATCAGGATTATGGGATGTGCAGGGAGCAGGAGATGAAGGCCTAGCCAAAGAACAACTTTATCCTGAAGTCATTAAGTGGTGAAGGAATTCTCACCTAAAGGTCCAAAGCACGGATTGACAGGTTGGATTGTGTATTCACAGTGAAGAGTGAGGATGAAGATGGAGACATGAAGCCCGCAAAGGGGCAGGGCAGCCAGAGTAAGGGCAGTGGAGACGACGGGAAGGACCCGAGAAGGCCCAAACGGCCCCGGACCATCCTCACCACGCAGCAGCGGAGAGCCTTCAAGGCTTCTTTTGAGGTCTCCTCCAAGCCCTGTCGGAAGGTGAGGAGTTCTGGAGAGATGGTCTGAAGTCCACACCTCTCTTTTGCTTACCGTGGGTGCAGCTCCTCCTCCCTGACCCACTGCTATCACTGGGGACAGGAGTGTCCCTTCATCCCTCCACCTCCCAGCTGCCACCTACACTGACCTGACCTGTCTCCCTCTCTCTGGGTCAGGTCCGAGAGACGCTGGCAGCAGAGACAGGCCTCAGCGTGCGTGTGGTCCAAGTCTGGTTTCAGAACCAAAGAGCAAAGGTGAGAGGTCACGGCTACTTCAGTACTCTGGGGCATACCTGGGGATGGGGATGGGCAGGAAGAGTCCTGACGGGGTGAGGGACATAAAGGGAGTCTGGCATGCAGCCTGAGACTGAGGGGGTTCCTGGTTTGTCTCCCTGCAGATGAAGAAGCTGGCTCGGCGGCACCAGCAACAGCAGGAACAGCAGAACTCCCAGCGGCTGGGCCAAGGTGAGCCCCGGGGACATGGGGAGCAGAAGTTGCAATGGAAGGGTTGTCAGGGCATCTACTGTGCAAGCCACTCTTGTCCTCTTGTGCTCAGCGTGGCGAGGCTCTTTCCCCATATCCTACCCACCCTGGTAGGTAGCTCTCATTCCTCTACACTCATGGGCTCCCTCCAGGCTAGGGTTGACAGGATACCTCATGAGGAAACTCTGGGGCTATCCAGGGACCTTCTGGGATCACACCACTAGCAAGGGGCAAAGCTGACTGTACATAGGGCTCCAACCTGCACTGTGAGCAGTGACATATGCTTGCTGCTCACTCTTTCTGTGAGAGCACGCCCAAAAATCGGGGGTAGGGGTATGGGGGAGCCCGTGGTGAGTCGCCACTAGCAGTAAAGAGCCAGTCCATGGAGCAGAAGGTGGGTCCTCTGAAGCTGGACTTCACTCAGAAGTCTGTTTCGTACCAACAGCTTGGGCTAGGGATGGCCTCCATGGCTACAGGAAAACATGGAGACTTTGAAGATATGGGGGGGGGGAGAGCTGCAGAGCCCACCACTGTGGTGGAGCGGACAGGGGAGCGGGTGGCCCTAGGAAGATGCTAGGCACCCTCACACAGCTCTTCCACTCAAGGGTTTGGGGACCTACCAACAAGGTTCCAAAACCTCACATCCCTTGTTTCCCCTTAGAGGCCCCTAAAGTCAGTCTTCCACCTCCAGCTGCCAGGATCCCTATGCTTGTTCTTGAAGAACAGAGTTCCTTATTCTCCAGTGTCCCGGACTCCCTCCTAGATGCCACCCAGAATCCTCCCTGCTCGCTCTCTAGAGTCCATTTGGTTCTACCTCCCTGCCCATGGCCCATCTGATCCCCACCTTTCCCTCTGTTCTGTCACTATCTGGGGACTGGTTGCCACCCACTGATTTCCCCCACTTTGAGTATTGTTGACAGGGCCCCCAGGACCTCCCCCACTTCCTGTTCCCCTGAATAGACCCAGCCCCCCAACATTTCTCCACAGCACTTTTCTTGCTTCAGACAGCGCCAGAGGGAAGCCTGCTGCACCCCATCCTAAAGCACCCTGTCCAACCATCCACTTGCTTGCTCACTTTCCAGTCCCACTGGGGAGACCATCCTCTCCCCAACCTGCCATACCCCTTCCTGGTGATTCTTTAGGTTCTGCTGGGGTGAGGACTTTTCCCAATAAGCCTTCCTGGGCTTGCGTTCCATCTTAGTGCCCCTGCATGGTAAACCATGGTACATAGCTACTGCCAACATAGCCTGCCACCTCTTCAGTCTGTGCCCTTGTAGCTGGAGCAGGTAGAAGACAGAGCCATGGGAAGTCTTTGAGAGGAGGGACCCAGAGAGGGAAGGTAGAAGGTGCATCTAGAATGGGAGTCATGGGGCCGCTGTGGAGCCTCTGAAGGGACTACCAGAACAGGGCAGGCAGGAACAGCTGGTGACGGCATTCATTGTCCTCAGAGGTCCTGTCAAGTCGCATGGAGGGCATGATGGCCTCCTACACGCCGCTGGCGCCCCCGCAGCAGCAGATCGTGGCCATGGAACAGAGCCCCTACGGAAGCAGCGACCCCTTCCAGCAGGGTCTCACGCCGCCCCAAATGCCAGGTGACCACATGAACCCCTATGGTAAGCTGCCCCACCCGCATCTGCCCCAGCTTGCTCTCTGTCCTTGCCTAGCCGGGCAGACAGAGTCTATGACTGACAGTTCTTGCTGCCCACAATGGAGGGCTCAGGGCCCAGGGCAGTCCAATCAATATTGCCAGCACGCCTGCCCCCACCCTCATTGGGAGGGCCTAGCCCCATCCTGCTGGCCTACCCATAACCCCTGACCATGGAGCCTGCGGGGCTACCAGGAACTCCCGGAGCCGTTGCCCACACCCAGCTCCTGACGTCCCTTCTGCACTCCACAGGGAACGACTCCATCTTCCACGATATCGATAGCGATACCTCCCTCACCAGCCTCAGCGACTGCTTCCTCGGTTCCTCTGACGTGGGCTCCCTGCAGGCCCGTGTGGGGAACCCCATCGACCGGCTCTATTCCATGCAGAGCTCCTACTTTGCCTCCTGAGAACCAGCCGGGCCGCATGGACGCTTGGGCCTGGGCCTAGGGTGGGACCACAGGCCTCCGCAGCCAGCCGGCCCCCCAGCCCGCCACCCGCTCAGACTCTACAGACAGCCATACGGTGCCCTCCCCTCGGCCAGCCGGACCTGGCTCAAGTGCCCACTGGGCACAGCCAGACAGGCAGATGGGTGCAGCCTGGGCAGGGACTGTGTCCTGCCCACGGAGACCTTGTGACCCTTGGGGACCCAGAGCTCTTGGACAGCCACTCGCCTCCCAGCCCTTTGACTCCATCACCTCCTTTCCCCGCCCCTCCTATTTTTTTGGGAAACTTATATTTGTTCTTTTTTTTAAAAAAAAAAAAAACATTCTGTTTCCAGCCAACCTCCATTGTCCCTGCAAGGCCAGCCCTGGGACAGTGCCTGGTATCCGAGAAACAGTTATACGGGTGTCCTGCGCGGATGACCACTTGCGCGTCTGGTCAGCGCAGCGGATGGTTTCTGGGTCCTAGGAGGCCCAGGGTCGCTGTCCCCGGCCCTAGGCTGGGGCCAAGGAGAGGAGGAACCAAGCAGGGGCGACAGGTTCTTTGGCCCTGGCTGAACTAGGAGTCACAAGAAAGCAGACTGATGTGGATGGAGCCTGGAGAGACCCAAAGGGACAGAGGTGCACATGTACAGGCACACACATCTGTAGGCACACCTGTGAAAATATGCGTCTACACCTGGGTGCGCGCGCACACACTCACGTAGAAGAGGTGACTCCCACTCTGCAGTCTGGGGGCAGTGAGGTCAGTGGACAGGGCCTGCCTCTGAGAGCAACGAGAGAAAGAAGGAGGAGGGTTTGGGTGTGAGCAGGGGAGTCTGGTGCATCCCAGGATCTGTATGGGTCAGGACGTCCAGGATAGAAAGGCATCACAGAGTCCCAGGCCAGAGATGGACCCCACAGAACCAGGCAGAATCAGGCTGCAGCAAACGATTCAGATGCAAAGGACCTGAAGAGTCTAACCCGCATTGATGCTCTCTGATACTGAATTCCCTTGGCCCTTGTTCTTTGACAGTATCAGCCGCCCTTCTTGTGGCCCCTCCTGACCCTTAGTCTCCTCTTCTTAGCTGAGGCTGGATGCTGGCAGGGCTCCTGCCGCCCGTGCAGATGTGAAACTGTGTGACCAAGCTTCCCTCCTGACATTAGCCAGCTCACACCAAACGGGCCCATCTCCTCCCCTGCTCCCGCACCTCTGCTAACGTGGTCTGAGATCCAGCAGGTGGTTTAGGTCTCAACTTTGGAAATCCACCCTTGTGGTTCTGTGATGAGTCTTTGGGCCTCACACAGGTACTGACAAGCCACAACTCCTCAATATGCTGTGATGCCGATTGCTTAGAGCCCATGGAAGACCATGAACTGTACCTAGTTGCCTTTCCTTCCATTGGCTCAGCAAGCATGGGGCGTTACTCTGAGCCGGGTGAGAAGTCAGCCCTGAGGGGCTCCCGGCAGTGCCCCTGCATGGTATGTAGCCCACCAGCGTTTTAGCCTCTGTGTCACCCCAGCCCCACATCTCCTGGACTCTTGCTGCCCAAAGCAGAAGCAATAGTGGATCTCTCCTTGGCAACCTCCATTGGCCCCTGACAGGCCTGGTCCAGATACCCAGGATTTTGTCTCTCATCCAATGCTGAATTCTAACCTCCCAACACACTCACCCGGATGTCTGCCGAGCTCTTGCCATGGGCACATAGCAATGAGTGTCTCTCTCTCTCTCTCTCTCTCTCTCTCTCTCTCTCTCTCTCCACTTTGGGCACCTGTGTCTGGTTGGTTAAGTTGTGTGGGTTTGTTGTTTGTCTCTGTGGAGATCGCAGGCCCCCTTAACCCACCCAGATGCCACAAGATGGAGTCAACGGGGAAGAGCAGCTGCCACCATAGCCCTCCTGTGTCCCTCTTTTGATAAGGAGAGCATCACTAACCTCCATTCTGAAGTTATGGTCCTCTTCCTGGGATTCACCCTTCCCCCCTCTGGCACAAGCTCCTGGCTAAATTGCACAGGGCATACTTGAGGTGGACCCGGGGTGGATACCAGCTCCTGGGAGGTCCGGCCTGCTCTTAACCATGTTTTAAGATGGAAGACACAACACCAATAGGCTGTGTAGGTCATCCCTTCTGCCGCAGCTAGGAAACCTGGGACAGGAGAAGGGCAGGGGTGTGCTCCAGGCCTCACAGCAGGTAATGCCAGAACTGCAGCCTGGAAAGGGAGAGTAGGCTTGTCCCCATCTTCTTCTCTTGATTAGCCTCTCCCCCCCCCCTCCCCTGCCCAGGGACCAGCGTGCCTCACACCTGCTGCTCCCTAAGGATCCTCCCTTCCTGTTCTGGGCCTCCAGACCCCAAGTCCAGCCCTGCCCACTGCTATCCCCACGCTGGTGTCCCCAGGCAGAAGATGTTATCAGGACACTCCTTAAGTTACCAGAGGAGGTATCTCAGCCATCACACCGGAGATGCCCTGGCGGTGGCCCTTCTCAGGATTCCTTCATCATGGCTGTGGCCTGCTGAGACGCAGGAGCCCATGCCAGCCCTGAACTGTTCTGTGGGCAGAGGCAGCCTTTGCCCCAATCCTGCCCAGATCTTGTTAGCGACCCCACTCAGGCTGGGAAGTTGAGGGTGACAGAAGTGGTGAGGGGCTGGGAGAGGTAGCCTGCAGCCTGAAGGAACAGAGGGATGTGGGAGGCAGAAAGTGAGAGATGGGTAGGGTTAGCTCAAAGAAAACCAACTCCCACCTCCTGCCTAGGGATGTGGCGTGTTGAGACTCAGGCAGAAGAAGGAGCCTTCCCAGGTGTCACACAGGAGTGACAAGTACCCAGGCTTTGTCCCAACCACAGCCCTATTTATGGATTCATTCCATGAGGCTTCCCAATACTCTGCTGCCCTCAGAGACTCTCAAGAGGCTGCACACAGGCTCCACACTAGGTGTGAGGGCCCCACGGGGTGGCACAGGCAGCCTGCTGTCATGGAGGCTTCCTGGAGGGGGGTGCGGACTGGGAGGAATGCCACGATACGAGTAGACCGAGCCGAAAGACAGCCTCTCCTCCTTTAGGGACATCCCTTTGAAGAGAGGTCACCTCCCCAGTCTACCTGGATATCCCCCCTGCTCAGTCAGGGAACAGGGGGGAAGATGGACTCAGAGCTCTGGGCACCCCTAGGGCCAGGGGGACGCTGCAGCCCAGGGCTGACTGCTGTGGGGAGGGGCCACCACATTCACACACATACATGCACATACTCACACCTGACACAAAGAGGCTCACATGTGGCCTGGAGCAGGGAGGCAGGAAGGACCCTTCAGACTCCTTGATGGGGCAATTGCCAATGGTCTCTGGTCTACCGCCCTGCTCTGGGGTCCAGCTGGAGGGAGTGCGTTGCAGCTGGGCTGGGGCCAGGCCTCCCATCCTATTCTGTTTACCTTGTACAGACTGCCTGCCTGCCATCCCCACACACATTTTATTTAATAACTTGTCATTGTTAAATTATTTATTAGCGTTACCACATCACCACCCCCGCCTTCCACTCACCTGCCTCTTCCCACAAAAGCAGAAAAATGGAAACAACAAGAAAAAGATGAGATGTTGGTATATTTGTAAATAAACAACCTGTACACGCCTGTGTGGCCCCTCCTTGGGTGATGGGAATTGGTCTAAGGGGGACCTGCCTGTGACACTATTGGACTTCCCAGTGGCTTCCAGGAGCAGCAAGTCGTGGACACAGGGTTTGGGGGGGGACCCTAATCTTACCCAACTCCACCTCCTAATTCCCTTCCCCCTCCTTCCTCGTGCCGCCTCAGCCTCTTGCCATCTCCAGCCTTGAGCCCAGCACAGCCAATCTTCACCATTCTCCCCGCCCAGTCCCCCAGCGTCCACTCACCCCATCCCTTCATTCAAACCAGGCTGAGAAGCAGGGAAATGACGGTCACCTCCAAGGATGTAGAAAGCCTAGCATAGTACGGGTGAGGAGCACTGGAGCCCTGGCAGTGAGGATCAGGGAAGGCCTCCCAGAAGAAGCCGTTCAGCCGAGATCTAGTTACATAGTTGGACAGGGAGCTGGGTAAGAGGGGTGTCTGAACAGGGTCCAGGTTTACACACCTTGGAGAAGGCAGAACCTGAGAGTCCTAACTAGAAAGGGAGCCAAGGCTGGAGATGGTGTGGGGGGGTGGGGTGGGGGGCGCTGCTGAGCAGAAAAGGTGTGTGATTGACCTAGGAGAAGTGAATAGGGACAGAAGGTCAGCTGTGTCACTGAGGAGAGAAATGACAGTAACTTAGACCAGAGTGGAACCTGTGGAGAGCAAGAAAATCCAGACCCTCAAAGTGTGCAGGTGACAGCTAGGTTTCTGGTCATTGCTACTGGGGTGAAAGAGGAGAAGATGGAATGGGGGTGTCTTTGGGCTGAGGCGTGTGAGCAGAAAGCATGCCAGGAATGCCCCCAGATGGGACAACGTGGACCACAGCTGGGCCCCCAGGGAGCTCGAGGCCAAGTGTGGGTTCTCTTCACTGAGGTATAGATGAGCAGTTCTGCCAGGAAACAGAGTCAGGGCCACCTGAGAGTCACCATAGAGACCTTACTCTGCCGGTGAGCACCAGCGCCCCCTAGGGGCCTGTTCCTCCACAGCCTCTGCTAAGGGGGATAGTGAGGTAATTCTGGTAGCTAAGCAACTTCAGAGATTCTATTTCCTCATTTGTACCCCCAACAACCCTGAAAGGCAGGATCCCAGACTTTAGAGGGGAAACTGAGGCCCAAGGGAGAAGGTGACAGCTCATTATAACAAAGTTAACACGGAAACAAAACCAAGATTATAATGTAGCTTTGACCACAAACATTTCAGCCTTACCACGCCTCCCCCACCCTAGCTGCTCCTACCAGGCCCTCTGTTCCTGGCCTTAGGGTCTGATCCTCCAAGACCAGGCCAGACACCTGGAAACAAGGTAATTCTCCTACTCACAGAGACTCAGAAAATCTAAGTCTCATGGCCCAAAGTGTACGGCTGGGAGACAGGACTACACAGAGCCTTGGTGGCCAAACTCTAAGCTGGAACTGGGGGGCGGGGGAAGAATTCCATGTTCCACTCAAGAGCAGTGGGCTGCCAACTCTCTAGCCTACAGCAATGTCTAAAATCCTGTCACTAAAAAATGTGGGGCTAGGGGCTGGGCTAATCCACTGATCCCTTGCCACCTGCCTGTCACCTCCCCCCTCCCCCAGTCCAGGTGAAGGCATGGACTAGGGGGTGAGAGAGCAAGGATTCCCCTCCTCAAAGTCCCCAGTCCTGGAGGCTGATGGCTTCTCAGTGTCCCCAGACTTTGCCAAGCAGACTTGCTCCCAAGACACTGCAGGACATTCTGTTCATTGCTTTGAGTTCTAATCCAACCACCACACTTGGCTGGAGGTGGAGAATAGGACCTGGGGTGCCATCCCATTTTCTCTTTCTTCCACAGCCCAGGTCTCCTGGGCCAAGCATGAGCAGCTAGTCACTCGAAAGACATAGGGACTCAATGTGGGGAGGGGCCACCAAGTGCTGGGACTCCAGGGATGTCTCCTGGAGGAGGAAGTGCTTGGCTTGAGCATCCCAAAGAGCTCAGAGCAGAATGACATTTGAGAAGAGGGAACAGAAGGATTGCGGCTGTCGCAGGAGCCACAAAAGGCATGGAGGTAAGGCACACCCCACTTATACGAGTCTGAAGGTCAAACATGGAGAAGGGAGATCCTGAGGGCACCTGTGTCCACACAGGGCATGCCAGGGTCAGGAAGGAAAAGAGGGACAACTGACATGCCCCAGGCTCCAGACCAGCAGAGTTCAAGTCAGCACACTGTGAATTGCTGTACAATACAAAGAAACGTTTGTATTCTCGAATAGACATGAAGATGAAGGAAGAAGAAGAAGGAGAAGAAGGAGGAAAAGGAAGAGGTGGTGATGATGATGAAGAATATGCATGCACGTTGTCCAAGCCCTGGAGCCCTGCATCTCCCTGCCAGGGTTCCAGGAACCTCCACATTTTCATTTGGAAAACTCATCATCAAGTGACAAAGTAAATGTCCTTAGCACCCAATCTGGCAGGAGTATCTCCCCTGTGTGACAGAGCATCCGTCTGGTTTTCTGTGGACAACTCCCTACTCTCTTCACCCTCTATTTTAGGAGCTACTAAATTCCAAGACCAGCCAGCCAGAATTTCTTCACTGAACCTGTAGTAATCCATGAAACCACGAGGTGGCACTCGAGAGTTGGGCAGACCATCATCCTCGGGCTTGCAGACCGGACTGCTGAGAAGCCTGAA
Organism: Myodes glareolus; assembly: GCF_982192425.1. Lineage (NCBI taxonomy): Eukaryota > Metazoa > Chordata > Mammalia > Rodentia > Cricetidae > Myodes > Myodes glareolus. Next base: position 12,017,946 of record NC_142046.1, read on the forward strand.
GATGGCCATGGGTGGGGGGAGATGAGTGCCAGGCACTACGGCATCCATGCCAGGCATGGTACTGGCAATTCCCTGCCCCACACCATGGAGAAGCAACGGTAAGAATTCCATGTCACAGAAACTGAAGGGTCAGTGAGTCTTACAGTGACCCCTCCCAATCAGGGCCCTGAGAATGTTGGGAGGGCAGTGCTCTGAGAGACAGCAGTTCTTCTCCCAGGACCACACTCCTAAAGGTTCCAGCACCTCCTAGCTCTGCCACAGGGATACGGACGCCAGCATCTGCATCCTTAGGAGACACACTCCATCTAGTATATGAAGGCCCCAATTTTGTGATGCCACCCTATTCTGTAGGGGACAGAGGAGAAGTTAGAGGTGTTTTCTTTGCAAGAATCTCCAACGAGACATGGTCAGACATTCCTGGAGAGCAAGTGAAATTACAAATGTGGGCTGAGAATGTAGCTTGCTGACACAGCACCTGTCTAGACAGCACGCAGAGGCCCTGGGTTGTATGTGCAGGTGGACATGTGTGTGTGTGTAGGATAAAGGACAACCCCAAGTGTCACAGTGTCACTTGTTTTTTTGTTTTTTTGTTGTTGCTGTTGTTGTTTTTTGTTTTTGTTTGTTTGTTTGTTTGTTTGTTTGTTTGTTTTTGAGACAGAGTTTCTCTGTGTATCCCTAACTGGTCTGGAACTCACTCTGTAAACCAGGCTGGACTTGAACTCACAGAGATTCACCTGCCTGTGTCTTCTGAGTGCTGGGACTTAAAGCATGTCTCAGTTACCTTGTGTTCTGAGACAGTCTCTTTCTGGTCTGGGACTTGCCTGATGAGGCTAGCCTGGCTGACCGGAAACTCCGCCTCCTGTTTCTGCCTCTATAGGGCTGAGGTTGCAAGCACACACCACCACCACCACCACCACACCCAGCTTTTTGTATAAATTCTGGGGATCAAACCCTCACACTTATGCACAAGCACTTTACCAACTGATCTAACACCAGCTAGTAGTCATTATGTTTTTTAAAGCTGAATGGTATACTCCTGTAATCCCAGCACCCAGAAAGCTGAGGCAGGAGGATTGAGAATTTGAGACAAACCCGGACTACATAATAAGTTCAAAGCCATCCTGAACTACATAATAAAATTCTGTCTCACAAATCCAAAGACAGCAAAAAAAAGTGGGTGGTGAACATGTACAACGGACAATATATAGCATCCCTGAGAGAGAGAGGTTCCTGTCATCTCAGCTCTCAGGGTCATGAGACCTGCGTGGAACAGGGTCCTCTGCTCCTGCAGTCAAGGTCAACAGGAGACGTGGCTTGGCTGTTTTGCCTCTAATGTGCCCAACCAATGCTAAGGAACAATAATAATATGACCATGGCAGGATCAGCAACGACGGCTCCTCTGCTCATGAGTCAGGCTCCAGTTATTATCTCATTTAATCCCATGCAAAGTAGCATTGTGACCTCTGTTGCGTGGATGAAGGTGCTGCAGCTGTGAGAGGTGACGGAACCTCTTCCAGGTCGCAGGGCTATTGAGCAGCAGTTCCTGGGCACCAGTCTGTCCGTCAAGCAATGGTGCCTCGGATGAAAGAAAGAGAGCACCCCACATTTTCTACAACTCTGCATTCTGGGCTGGGAAGGTGGGTCAGGACAGTTTCAACAGCCCAGGCTACAAGTCAAGGGGTAAGGCAGGGTGGCCTGAGGGCAGGTGAGGAGATTTCTCCAGGAGAACCAGGGTAAGGACCCAGACAAGGCAGAGAGCTGGGGCCTGTCCGAAGTGCTTCCTGGGCACTGGCTCAGACACAGAGTAGGAAAAGAGAAGATTGCCGCCCAGGGACCTCTCCTCCCCGCCCCATCTTGGTACAGCCCAGGCTGCCCCCAAGGCACCAGCTGCACCTTTTGTCATGCAGAGGGGGAAACACAGTTCAGAGAGACTTGCAAATCCTGGGCATGAGCAAGAAAATGCTTCGGCACTGAGAGAAGGTTGAACACCGGGTTCATCATCATGAATGAAAGTCGCGCCATCACCCTACTAAGAACTTCCAAAATTAGTGACTATCAGACAGGCCGGGGGGGGGGGGGGAAGGAGCAGGAAAAAGGACTTTTGACACTGTTGGAGAAGGCCAGCGCTCTGCGGAGGGCCTATGATGGAGGGCGGTCAGAGAGGGCCGCCTGCAACTGGGGTTATGGATGGTTGTGAGTCTACATGTGGATGCTGGGAACCGAACCCAGGTCCTCTGAAAAAGCAGCATGTGTTCTTCACCGCTGAGCCATCTCTCTAGGCCTCCTTATATTTTACAGGGGCCATTGCAAGCCTCTTTGTTTTCTATGCAGGATCCATTCTTTGAGGAAAGGGGATCAGAGAAACGGCATCTCCCCCGACCTAGAGCTTTGGACTGTTAGGATCATCTCCATGTAGGTCTCTCCATCAGCTATCAGTGTCCTTCTCCGTTGCCCAGTACCCTGTGTAAATGTTGGCCAAACTCATGAAGCAAATCTGTTCCGAAGCTTGGTTATTTTTTGTTATCACATAAATTTCTCATCCAGGCTGGTCGGAGCAATCGGACTCCTCCGCTATCAGATGGTTCGTTTGGATATGTACTGCTGTGTTTCAAGCCCTGGCTTGTTGTTATTGCTTGTATTTTTGCATGTGTGTGTATGTGTGTGTATGTGTGTGTGTATGTGCCTAAAATCACTTTTCTGTGCTGTATTTATCATTAACTTGCTTTTGATTACTGTTTGGTCTTGGCTGGTTAAAGTGACTGCCTCGTTTAAAAACTTAAAACTTCCTGATAACTTAAGATGATGTGTCTCAGTCATAGTTGGTTTTGTTGTTGTTTGTTGTTTTTGTTTTTTCGAGACAGGGTTTCTCTGTAGCTTTGGAGCCTGTCCTGGAACTAGCTCTTGCAGACCAGGCTAACCTCGAACTCACAGAGATTCGCCTGCCTCCACTTCCTGAATGCTGGGATTAAAGGCGTGCGCCACCACCACCCTGCTGGTTTTGAGTTTAATTGATGTTATACTATACCAACTTCAAAAGTTTCTTTGCATTTGTTCGTTTGTTTGCTTGTTGAAGATGTATTCTGACACTGTAGTCCAGGCTAGCCCCATTGCTTCAGCCTGCAGCATGCTGCAGTTACAGGCATGCCTGGCACTCAGTTTCATCATATTTATGTGTATATGTGTACACACACACATATATTTCATGTTCATATGTTTATTTCGTGTCCATGTGCATATGTGCCACAGTACACATGTGGAGTCAGAGGACAACTTTCAGGAGTTGCAGGAGCTGGCTCTCCTTCCACTGCCTGGGACCCAGGGATCAAACTCAAGTCGCTAGGCTTGGTAACAGCCCCTTTACTCTGTGAACCATCTCCCTGGCCCTCATGTGCAAGGGCCCTCTATGCAGAAGATAAAAATCTGTTTTTGCCAGGGCATGGCAATACAGGCCTATAGTTGTAGATCTTAGAAGTAGAAACAGGACAACAGGAGGAGACCAAGGTCATCTTGGCCTCCATGAGACCCTGTTGCTTACAACACTCCTCTCAGCCATTACTCATGGCTGTGCAATGGTTTGTGCATTCATCCATTCTCCTGCTGAACACATCTGGCATGAGTGATACTGCAGTAAGTACCCCGGTCTGCTCGGGTCCTAACGAACACGTGCCAGAACCTCCCAGCACTCTACCTCGGAAGGTGCTACTTAGGTGGCCAGGACAATGCAGAGGGTAAGTTGATGAGACAAAACCAATATTTTCCAACAGCAACATGCGTTCTCATGTTGGCCATCTTGACAAGGTTTTTTTCTTTTTTTTAAGATTTATTTTTATTTTTAAAAATAATTTATTTTTATTTTATGTGCATTGATGTTTTGCCTGCACCTATGTCCGTGTGAGGGTGTAGATCCTGGAATTACAGACAGTTGTGAGCTGCCAAGTGGATGCTTAAAATTGAACCTGGGACCTCTGGAAGAGCAGTCAGTGCTCTTAACTACTGAACTATCTCTCGAGTCCCTTGTATTTATTTTTTTAGTTTTATACATGCACGTGCACTTGTGAGTGTAGGTGCCCATGGAGTCCAGAACATGTTGGATCCCCTGGAGATGGAGCTGCCTGATGTGGGTGCTGGCGATGGTATTCAGGTCCTCCGAGAGCAGCGAGTGCTGTCAACAGCTGAGTCCTCTTTTCTTTTATTCCTTTCTTTTAAAAAAATTATTTATTTATTATGTGTACAATGTTCTATCTGCATGTATGCTTGCACACCAGAAGGGGGTACCAGAGCTCATTACAACAGGTAGTTGCTGGAAATTGAACCCAGATCCTCTGGAAAAAGAATCAATGCTCTGAACCTTTGAGCCATCTCTCCAACCCTGTAGAATACTTTTAAAGTTTTGGTTGGAAGTGTGGTTGATTATTTTAGGTAATCTGTGGAGAGTTGATGAATCATGGTTAATAGCCCTGTGCATTTGTGTCTTCTGCTATTTTTCAGGAAAGCTGAATCATTTTCTGCACTCTTTTCCTGGACTTAGGTTTGGATCGTTCCACCACTATTCTCAGTTTTACCTTTTCCTGAATAGGTAAGTGTGGAGAAAAGCAATTTAAGTTTGAAAACTGGGGGCTGGAGATGACTTAGTTGTTAAAAAACATTCACTGCAGAGGATCTAGGTGAGTCGCTCCTAGGTGACTCACAAGCACTTGTAGCTTTAGTTCCCGGGGATCTGGTGCCCTCTTCTGGCCTCTTCTGGCACCTGCACCACATGGCGCACATAATACACTCAAGCACACAGGCATATGCCTAAGTTAATCTTTTTAAAGAGTTCAAATAGTGATCTAATACCCTGCCACCTTCATAAACAATTAATTCTGAGCAGTCAGCCTGCTAGATTAGATAGACTGAGATTTTTATGTAGAGACAATTCTACAATCTAGAGACATGATGAGGTTTTCTTCCTTTCTCTCTCTCTCTTTTTTATCTTTCATTCTTAAACCCTTTAGCCAGAACTTGCAGTAGGTGCTGACAGGGAGGCGGCCAGCATGGATCCCTGTCTTGTTCTGGTAGGGAGAATGGATGGTTTTTACTCATTACTGGTTAAATATGATTTTGATAATTTTTTTTTCGTTTTTGGTTTTTTGAGACAGAGTTTCTCTGTAGCTTTGGAGCCTATCCTGGAACTAGCTCTTGTAGACCAGGCTGGCCTTAAACTCACAGAGATCCGCCTGCCTTTGCCTCCCGAGTGCTGGGATTAAAGGCGTGCGCCACCACCGCCCAGCGATTTTGATAAATTTTGCAAGTTTAAAATTTCCTTTTATTCCTGGCAAGATAAGAACTTTTAAAATGTGTTATGATTAATAATACTATGTTTATTACTTTGTAGTGCTGGGTCACAAACATTTCAGATCCTCAGAGCTCAGTGTGTTCTGTGTGGTGTTTTCATAGAGTTATAGGGCAGCAGCAGGATTTCTGCTTCTTCTTCAATCAGTTCTTTCCTATGATTATTTTTCTTTAATAAGTTGTATAGCTCAAGGAATTTGTACATTTTACCTGTTCATAAAGCAATTCATACAAAATCATACTGGATATTTTCTTGTTATATTTGATCTCTACAGTAATATCTATTTAAAATTATGGTATTGTTTATTGCTTGTATCTTTATATTCTATATACGTTCTGCCGCATGCTTATCTATTTTTGTTTGTTTTTTCAAGACAGGGTTTCTCTGTGTAGCTTTGGAGCCTGTCCTGAAACTCACTCTGTAGACCAGGCTGGCCTCGAACTCACAGAGATCCACCTGCCTCTGCCTCCTCAGTGCAGGGACTAAAGGCATGCACCACCATCACCCAGCTATACTTACCTATTTTATTTAACTTTCAAAAGACAAAATTTTAAATATAGGTTTTTTGTTGCTGTATTATTTTTGTTTTTTTTTTTTTTGAGGCAGGGCCTCACTGTGTAGCTCTGGTTAGTCTGAAACATACTATATTGACCAGGCTGGTCTTAAACTAACACCTTTATTTTTTAATTAATTTCTGAGACTTTCTCCTATGGGTTCTATTGCTACTGGTTTTTGTTTCTTTCCTTTAGTAATGTCTTAAGCCCTGAGGTTAGCCTGCTATGCTCTGGTTCTCAGCCTGAGTGCCTACCTGCTCACAGGCTCTCAGTTTCTCTCAAATGACCACTTTTGCTCCACCGTGTATATTCTGAAACACGGGTGTTCACTCACTTCCAACTACTTTTACATTTTCCATGATGATAGTTTTCTTATCTCTAAATATAGTAATTGTATTTTTTCACATTTATATGTCTCTGTGAGTGTCTGTGTGGCTGTACATGTCGTATTGTATTTGTGAGGCTGTACACGCCGTATTGTGTTTGTGTGGTTGTACATGTCGTATTGTGAATGTTTGTGAGGCTGTACATGTTGTATTGTGAATGTCTGTAAGGCTGTACATGCTGTATTGTGTTTGTGTGGCTGTACATGCTGTATTGTGTTTGTGTGGCTGTACATGCTGTATTGTGAATGTTTGTGAGGCTGTACATGTCATATTGTGAGTGTATGTGAGACTGTACATGCCGTATTGTGTTTGTGTGGCTGTACATGTATTGTGAGTATTTGTTAGGCTATACATGCTGTATTGTGAGTGTCTGTGAGGCTGTACATGCTGTACTGTGAGTGTCTGTGAGGCTGTACATGCTGTACTGTGAGTGTCTGTGAGGCTGTACATGCTGTACTGTGAGTGTCTGTGAGGCTGTACATGCTGTACTGTGAGTGTCTGTGAGGCTGTACATGCTGTACTGTGAGTGTCTGTGAGGCTGTACATGCTGTACTGTGAGTGTCTGTGAGGCTGTACATGCTGTACTGTGAGTGTCTGTGAGATTGTACATGCTGTACTGTGAGTGTCTGTGGGTGTAAGCTTCCGCACTTTTCTGTGGACACCCGAACCTTGAAACAGGCGCGCGCTTTTCCTGACTCGAGCCCACGAGAACGGACGATTGTCCTAGGAGTTAAAACATATGACACACACACAAAGAGACCGGGCTCATCTGCCAAGGAGCAAGCGGCAAATGGCAGCTTTATTAAGCATAAGTCGGGTATATATACTGTGGGGCAAAAGGACACCAGCCCCCCCATCAGGATCAAGGAAGGAGAAAAGTCAGGGGGCCGCACCCAAGGTCAGAGAGCAGTTGAACAGAGAAAAGAGGAAGCCAGGTGGGCGTGCTCAGGCTCAGAGAAAAGCTGACCTAGGAACCTTGCCTGCGGGGTGGGGGGGGCAAGAACCTTGCTTGCAGGTGGAATTACCATGACAGAAGAGTTCTCTCTAAGCTACACCCTTGGGCCCACAGTAGGCAAAATTAACATAACAAGAGAGGGCAGTTCTATGGTACACCCTCAAGCTGATGCAGTGGAACCAGGAAGCAGAACAGCCCTGCAAAACACCTGGGGGGGGGGAGTGGGGAACCTGTGTACCTACATGTGGGGCTGTAAATGCCATACTGTGAGTGTCTGTGAGGCTGTACATGCTGTACTGTGAGTGTCTGTGAGGCTGTACATGCTGTGCTGTGAGTGCCTGTGAGGCTGTACATGCTGTATCGTGAGTGTCTGTGGGGCTGTAAATGCTGTACTGTGGGGCTGTAAATGCTGTACTGTGAGTGTCTGTGAGGCTGTACATGCTGTACTGTGAGTGCCTGTGAGGCTGTACATGCTGTACTGTGAGTGCCTGTGAGGCTGTACATGCTGTATCGTGAGTGTCTGTGGGGCTGTAAATGCTGTACTGTGGGGCTGTAAATGCTGTACTGTGAGTGCCTGTGAGGCTGTACATGCTGTACTGTGAGTGTCTGTGAGGTTGTACATGCTGTATTGTGAGTGTCTGTGAGGCTGTACATGCTGTACTGTGAGTGTCTGTGAGGCTGTACATGCTGTACTGTGAGTGTCTGTGAGGCTGTACATGCTGTATCGTGAGTGTCTGTGGGGCTGTAAATGCTGTACTGTGGGGCTGTAAATGCTGTACTGTGAGTGTCTGTGAGGCTGTACATGCTGTACTGTGAGTGCCTGTGAGGCTGTACATGCTGTACTGTGAGTGCCTGTGAGGCTGTACATGCTGTATCGTGAGTGTCTGTGGGGCTGTAAATGCTGTACTGTGGGGCTGTAAATGCTGTACTGTGAGTGCCTGTGAGGCTGTACATGCTGTACTGTGAGTGTCTGTGAGGCTGTACATGCTGTATTGTGAGTGTCTGTGAGGCTGTACATGCTGTACTGTGAGTGTCTGTGAGGCTGTACATGCTGTACTGTGAGTGTCTGTGAGGCTGTACATGCTGTACTGTGAGTGAGTGTCTGTGAGGCTGTACATGCCGTATTGTGAGTGTGGAGGTCAGAGGACAACAATCGAGAGAGTTAGGCTTTTCCTTCCATGGATTCTAGGGATTGAGTTCAGGTCATCAGGTTTGTGAGCAAGTGTTTTACCCCTGAGCCACTCCCTACATTTTGATATGTAAAACAGTCTACTGTGTTATAGTGTGCTTACTTTTTTCAGTCCCCCACATGTGTCTGAAAAGACTTATTTTCCTAACTGTTGCATGTAAGCCTTTAGAACTTCTAACAAATTTGTCTTAGCAAATGAAAGTCTATTGTGTAATTTAAAAACTTTAATGTTATCAAAGTGGTGGCGGCACACGCCTTTAGTCCCAGCACTTGGGAGGCAGAGGCAGGCAGGTCTCTGAGTTCAAGGCTCCAGGACAGTCAAGGCTACAGAGACAGACCCTGTCTTGAAAAATCAAAAACAACAAAACAAAACAAAACAAAACCCTTCACCGTTTCCATTACGTCTTTGCTTGGAGTAACACAATGGGAAGAGATACATTGAGATCCACCTCCATCTTGGCTCTACCGACTCCAGATTCCTGTCCATTATCACTTTGCATGTTTTGAAATTATTTTACTGGCTATTGTTGTCCATTCCTAGTACTAAAACTTTATCATTGTTATGAGCTTCTTTATTTCTTATAATAATGTTTAAATTAATATTCTTTATCTTTTCCTTTTAAATTTTATCTTTTTTTTCTGCACGGTTGGGTATGAGGGATCAGATCCTGGGCCTCATGAATCCTGTCTAGGCAAGCATTCTAATTCTGGGAAAGTTCCTGTTTCTGTCCAGGTAAAGAGACTCTACTTCATTCTCGTCCTTGAAAGATTTGTGCCAAGTATAAACATCTAAGTTAATAATCCTTTCACTTGATGGTTACATTCTCTACTTCGGATTGGTTTAATAGTTGAAATTCCTTAAAGATAACTTTCGTGGGTTTTTTTTAGATTTTATTTTTATATTAGGTTGTGTGTCATGTGTATATCCTTGTGTTTGGGTTTATGCCTATGAGTGCAGTGCCTGTAGAATCCAGAAAAGGCCATTGGATCTCATGAAGCTGGAGCTACAGATGGTGGTGAGCTGCCACTGGGTGCTGGGAACTGAACTCTGGTCCTCTGGAAACCACCAAGGCATCTCTCCAGCCTGGACTTCCTTAGATTCCCGCTGTAGCTGTGGATGCCTCTGCTGTCATTCCAAGCGGCATTGTTTGGTACTCAAGTTTTTCTTTTCTCTGGTCAGTTCTTTCAGGTCAGGGAGAAGACAGATTTTATGGCCTCATACATCCCAGGCTGGTCTTGAACTTGCTGGGTAGCCAAGAGTACAGGGACTCCTGATTCTCCTGCCTTCCCCTTCCAAGTGTAAAGATTACAGATGCATACCACCAGCCCCGGCTCTCTGGTTCATTCTGATATTCTCCTTGTTTTTGATATTCTTCAAGCCTATTACGATGTATTCAAGTGTGAATTCAAATCTCATAAGTTGTGAAAATTTCTCAGTCATGGTGAGCATGCTTCCCACCGCCCCCTCACTTTGTTCTTTTCCTGGTGGGTCTTGTATAACAGCCCTTCCCATTCCACTCTGCCAACAGGCATCCCCCCTGTACCAACCCCTCTGCTACTTTGTATTCTAGGTAATTTTTATATTTCTATTTCTAGTTCATGATTATGTCTTTAGCTGTATAGAACCTGCTATTGAACCTATCTGATGAAATTGTGTGTGTGTATATGTGTGTGTGTGTGTGTGTGTGTGTGTGTGTGTGTGTGTGTGCATGTGTACCTGCACATGCACGAGCAGGTGCTTGTTCACACTTGGGGGTGCACATACTACTGAACCTGTGTGGAGACTGAGGACCACTTTCAGATACTGGTGTCTATTTTTTCTGCCTTGTCTGAAACAGGGTCTCTTTGCCACCATGGAAGTCAGGCTAACTGGTCAGTGAGTTCCTGGAGATACCCCCATCTCCCTGGAGACACTGCCCCCTGGAGTATGCGGGCACAAAATGCTTGTGCTGCTGGGTCCGTCTCTTGTTCTCTTTTTCCATTTTTATGTGTAGTGTGTATGCATGTTTGCGTGTATGTGGGCACACATATATGGGCTTGCAGTGCACATGGGGAAGTGCAAGGTTGCCATCAGAACCAACCTTGAGCTCGTCCTCTATCCAGTGAGGCACTGAGTAGTTAGTCTCCTCAGCCAACTTGCTCTGGGATGGAAATTTTTGTTTGCATTGCTTGTTTTCCCTTGCTGTGATAAACACCATAACCAAAAGCAACTTGGGGAAGAAAGGGTTTATTTCAGGTTACAGCTTAAAGCCCATCGTGAAGGAAAGTCCGAGCAGGAAGTTGGAGGTAGGAACCGAAGCAGAGACCAGGGAGGATCTCTGCTTACTGGTTTATGTTCCAGGGCCTACTCAGCCTGCTTTCTTATACAAACCCGGACGGCACAGTCAGGGTGGCACTGCCCACAGCAGGCTGGGCCCTCCCACATCAATCATCAAAAAACACCTCCCAGACCTGCCACCATGCCAATTAAATGGAGGCATTTTTCTCAATTGAAATGCCCTCTGCCCAAATGACCCTATCTTACTTCAAAGGGACAAAAACCAAACCAAACCAAACCAACAAAAACCAACCAAACAAACAAAAAACCAAAACAAAAAAAAAACCCCACCTAACCAGCATAGGGTCCCGTCACTGTTTCCAAAGTTGGAATTGCAATGGGACTGCCACACCCACGCAGCATTTATGGAGGCTCCACAGAACTGAGCTCCTGTCCCCACCCTTGCATAGCCACGGCTTCCACTGCTGAGGCACTGAGTTCAGCTGTTGCAAGGGTTCTGGGGCTCTGACCTCAGGTGTGAAGCCTGTGTACCAAGCAAAGGAGACCCTTACACCATCAACGACAATGTTTGCACATGCTTGGATGCTCTCTCTCTCTCTCTCTCTCTCTCTCTCTCTCTCTCTCCTCTCTCTCTCCCCCTCCCTCTCTCTGTGTATTTCTTTAAACATTTTATACTTGATTTTATATTCTATGTTTGCTAATCCCAAGCACTGAAGTATAAAGGGCGCCCATTGTCCTGTCGCTCAGCATGGTTCCTTTCTTTGTTTGACAATCACTGACTGTGTGCTCTTCTTTTGTGGAGGGTCAGTCTGTGGGCATTTTGGACGCACAGTGAGGCATTTCTATCTGCTGGGAGCTGGGACTGCGACTAACCTGGATGATTTGTCCCCTTTAAGAGACTCTGGCCCGGGGCAGAAGTTTCAAGTCCACCCCCCTCACCCGGCCTCTGGACTACATTATGGCAACCTTTGGCTTGACTTTCCTAATACCAGTTGCCACCACTCCGTGCTTAAATTTCAGTTCGACATCATCTTGTCACGTGGCCTAGTTTGGTTTCTGTTGCTGTGATAAAATGCAATGACAAAAATCAACTTCAGGGAAAGGGCTCACTTGACTTAAATTCCAGGTTACAGTTCTTGGCGGTGGGGATGTCAAGGCAGGAACTGAGAGCTTTACACTCACAGTCAGGAGTGGAAGGAGAAAACACATGGACCCTCACTTCCTCCTTGCTACCGTCTAGCCTTCGGGCTCCTATAGTTCAGGGCCACCTGACTAGGGAATGGTGCTACCCACAATAGACATGCTCACAGGTCTGCCTGATCCAGAGAGTTCATCAATTGCGGCTCTCTTCTCAGGCGATCCTAGGTCAGAGCCAGCCGATAGGTAGAAACGAACCGTCACACTGAGGTTTGTGTTTTTGTTTTGTGGTTTTGGCTGGAGGCATTTGTTCCTTCCCTTCCTTTCTAGCATACAGGCTCCAGAGTTCACTAAGAGTGTCTCCTCTTGCGTTGCTTTTGTCATTCATGCACCATATTGTTGCATTTTCTTGCAAAGCCCATCATCTTCTCCTAAGTGGTTACTGTGGCTGCATCTGCCAACCCCATTTTAGAGAGAAGCAAACTGATTGAATGTCCCATTGCAGATTACACAGCCGACCAGGAAAGCCTGGTGAGGACTGGTGCCGGGCTCTCCAGAGCTGAGAGCTCACGCAGAGGTGGGGGCGGGGTCTGAAAGCTCACTTGAAAGCTCACTCGGAGGCGGGGGAGGGGGCAGAGAGTTGTAGCTTGTTCAGGGATGGGCTCTCACATTCCTGTGGGGATGAAAGGAGACCCAGCCCAGCCAAGAGTCAGTCAGCACCAGGTGCCCTCCACAGCTCAACCAGTCTGCTGTGCAGCCTGCTCAGCATGAGCCTCCCACCCTGGGAAGGAGCCAGCTGGCACTTCTTGTACCCCGGTTTCCATGACAACCAGTCCTCCTCTGAGATGAGATGCAAAAGCCACAAGCAGTAAGTGGAACATTCCTGAATCTTGAGTCCTCATTTCCAGGTGGCTGTCCCACAGCCCTTGACGACAGCGTGAGGGTGCTCAGAACAACGTGAGTACAGGTGAGAGCTGCACACTAGCCCCTTTCTGTTCACCCACGCCCCAGTTCTGCTGCCCTAGAGACTCCGGCGCAGGGGAGGCTAGGAGCGGGCTGCAGTCGGCCTGGCTCTGGGCCCGCTCAGCGCCCGGTTCCCTTTTACATTCAGCCAGTCCCTTCTCTCCGGATCTTGTGGTTCATGCTAGGTGAGTTCCCCTTTCCCAGCCTTCAGCAAACAGTCTAGTGCAAGATCAGACAAACCCTAACAGAGACAAGGGGCCACAAAGGCCGTGGGAGCCCAGCAGAACCGGTGCCCGCGGCAAGCAGGGGTATTTAAGCAGGACTAGAGGGTGAGGTAATGAGAAGTTAGCCTGTCAAGGAAGGGCAGGAGAGCAGTGGAAGCAGAAAGAGCCATAGTCTCCAGAGGCGTGAAAGGGTCTTTGCTCTTTAGTAAAGCTGCCAGGCCAGAGCCATGAATAAGCTGGGAGCTCAAGTTTTAGCCTAGGCACAGCGGGCAACATTTAAATGCTTCTAGGAGGCCTGGCTGGGCTCCATTGTCATCGGAGCGTGACGTCAGAGGCCCCAAGAAGGAAACTATGCAGTAATGAAAAGGAAGGACCACAGTACAGAGAAGAGGAGGGGACAAAATGGGGGGTGGGGCTGTTTAAAGGAGTGGATGGACAGGACTTGGCAAAAGATGGCCTGCTGTGATGAAAACTGTGGCTTTAACCCAAGAGGGAAGGACCCAGCAGCCAGGTTGGGAAGTGGGCAAGGAGGTTTTGCATCTACATCTCATCTCAGATGTCAGGGAGGTTGACTCTTGCTGGTTCATGATTAGGTGACCAGCGCTCCTAACAAGATGCCAATGTTTGAGTTCCCTGGAGAGTGATACCCAGGACATTTCCTTCCAACTCAATAGAAAAAAAGAGAATGTTCCAAAGCTTTATCCAGCTCCTAAGGTTTCCAGCAAGCTCCAACACAATGTCCATTCCCAACTGTGGTCCCTTTCTGCTGCCCCGCACTCCCCCACCCCTACTCTCGCCTCACACCTAGCATTCCAGAGCTGCAGTACACACCTCAGCCACCGACTCCCTCATCCCCTGGGCTAAGTGTCTGGTTTCCTGGTTCTGGTTCCACGCATGTCCCAAGCTGTGTACGTGACTGCTCAACTGTGCGTGCTTCAGCTGAAGTGGAGCAAAGACCAAGTGGGTGTCTGCAGACCTAAGAACTGTGTTTTGATCCTAACTCGCCTGGAATGGACTGCACACACTGGGACAGTACCTCCCCACCTCCCCGGGTGCACAAACTTGACAGCCCAGTCCCTAAGACACTCAGCCGAGGACGCCCTGCACCCTTTCCTCTGCTTCTCTTCCTCCCGATCCCAAACCCTTTTATCCCTCCCATTTCTTCAAGCCCTCTCTATACGTCACGTCCCTCCCCTCAAACCTCTCTCTTCCTCCTCCCGTCCCTCTGGTCCTCTCTGCTCTCCACACCCCTCCCTTTTCAACCCCTTCGTTCGTAGCCCTCCCCATTCTCCCTCTGCTCTCCACGCCCCTCCCCCCAAGTCCCCTCCCCTATTCACACTTTTCTCTCTCGTGCCACCTCTGCTTTCCACGCCCCACTTCAATCCCCATCATCTGTTCACACTTTGCCCCTCTCCCCACTCCTCCTTCCCGGATATTTGTCACAGCAACTCCAAGGCTACACTGCCTAAGGCAGCTTTCCCTTATGGATTTATCCTGGACGGGAGGAGTAGCTGAGGCCTAGAGACTCACTCTTTCTAGTCCTTAAATTGGTCTCTCCAGTCAGGTGCCAACCTGATCACCCACACCCAGTGTGTTGCCTGGCTGGCCCAGTACCCCTGACCCTGATTCAGACCTCGGAACAACAGCCTACTAGGAGTCTAGTGTCTCCTGGGGCCTTAAAACTGGCTTCCACTCGGCCCCACCTGCTCCCTCTTCTCCTTCTTCAACGATCAGGGTGTCATCACACACCCCTACCTCCCCAAGAGCAGGAGGATGGGGTGCGGTTGGGAAGGAGCCCAGGGAAAGGGGCGGGGCGGAGCCTGCAAAGAAGCTCATGGAAGCCCCGCCCTGGAGTCCAAACAGCTCTGAGGGCTTGGGACCCGCTCCTGACCCGCGCCCTGCCTGGCGGGGCCACCCTCGGCCCGCGGAGCCTCTCCGCCCCGGCACCCGCTTCCTCCCGGGGCGGAGCCCGGCGGCCACGGGCCAAACGCCGTAAAATTTAAAGAGGTGAGAGAGACACTTCGCAGAAACCTCAGCAGCGCGGGGAAATGAAATAAGGCCTCCCTCCGGGGCAGCGGGCAAGGTCACCCCGCGAGGCCCGCCTGCGGGCCCTGCGCTCCGCACGCGTCTCCAGGCCTTGTCGCCTGCGCTCGACGTATCCTGTGCTTTTCCCGGGTGTCCGCCCGAAGGCTTTGCATCCCGCCGCCCCTCCCCCCGCACACCTCCCGCATCCCCCCGTGCCCCCTCCCACGGTGATGGATGGAGCTTTCAGGGAGCCGGCGCGGGCGGGCTCGGCTTGGGCGGAAATGAAGAGGATAAGATCTGGGAGCCGAGGCGCCCGTGACACCGCCATATCCGCCCGCCTCAATGCGCTCCGGGTGATGGATGGGACGGAGCAGCCACCCCCCGCCCCCCAAAGTCCCCTGCACCGACAGCCGAGGGCGGGAGTGCACACACCCTCCAGAGAGAGACCCCGCACAGCGACCACACACACCATGCCTCCCATACATCTGACCATGGGGCTTGCACACGTTTGGGACAATCTGCGCAGAACGTACCCACGCACCCGCTGCACATCCACCTCTCTGGCTGTCCCTGGCCTTTGCGCAAACCACACCCTACCCATTTGCCCTCCACCCTGCCTCTCTTCCCTCCACACGCACTCACATCCACGCAGGCTATGTGCCCTCCCTGCTGCAGGAGCTACTGAGGTTCACGGGCCACTCAAGAGAAAGGGTGTGGCCAGTGTATTGGAACAGTGGCTGATAATTGTGGTCATTATCTTGTCAGGGAAGTAAACTGGTCAGACTTGGCATGGACAGGGGCAGCTGAAAGGCCAGTCAGTCCAAACAACGCCTCAACATCAAGGTTACCATGGCTACCATCTTCCGAGCACTATCATGCATCCGCATCACCGTTGCTATAGTTACAGGAGCCGCATCCTTCCCGACTCCATGGCTCACTTTCTGATTTCTATCGCCATTACCATTCTTCGATTCGCTTCAGCATGCGTCTACCCTCGATTTATTCACCAGCTGGGGAAGCCAAGGTGGTCAAGTCAGGGCCCATCTCTGTGAGCGCATCTCCGAAGCCTCCAGACAGGCAAGCAAACAGCGCTGCACAATCTGCAGAACCCTGAAAGGCTGTTAGGTCTTACAAACATGGATGGTTTGACAGAAAGAATAACACAGTGAAACCAGCCAAGGAAATAGTAGAAAGGCCTGAAGTCAGCATGGTCGCCACCACGTGGCTTTGTGTGCTGGGAGAAATGTCACACCTCAAGGTGTCAAGGATAGAAGGAGAGAAGGCTAGCTTGGGTCACACTGGAGAATTTCTAATGACCCAAGGTTTCTCTCCTGGCGTATGGTTAAGAGCAGGGAGTCGACAGACCTGGTTTTGAATTATGACTTTGCCAATTCCTAGTCTGCGGACTTTGGACGTATCATTTCTGCGCACTGTCTGCCTTTATAAAGGCCTCTGGAAGCCGTTTTCTCACAAGCATTTATGGAGCTTTGAAGAGTCAGCTGCATTAACTGTTTTGGTCTATAGGGGCCGCTCACGTTCCTCTCCCTAGCCCACCTGGTAACACCAGGGAGGAATCAGATTTGTTCAAAAAGTTTGCAGTAATGAAATGATTCTCATGACCCGGGGTATGTAAGGATATAAAACACACCTATAAATCAGACATTTCCAAATGATAAGTCATGAAGAAATTTATTTTAAAACATTTAAATTTACTTATAATTATACCACTTACTTTATTTTTTTAAATCGATTTTATTGAGTTCTACATTTTTCTCTACTCTCCTCCTTTTCTCTCCCCTCCCCTTCCACCTTCTCCCATGGTGCCCATGCTCCCAATTTACTCAGGAGATCTTGTCTTTTTCTACTTCCCATGTAGATTAGAATCATGTATGTCTCTCTTAGAGTCCTCGCTGTTGTTTAGGTTCTCTGGGATTGTGAATTGTAGGCTGATTTTTCTTTGCTTTATGTTTTAAATCCACTTATGAGTGAGTACATGTGATAACTGTCTTTCTTGTCTGGGTTACCTCACTCAATATGATGTTTTCTAGCTCCATCCACTTGCCTGCAAATTTCAAGATGTCATTTTTTTCTGCTGTGTTGTACCCCATTGTGTAAATGTACCACATTTTCCTTATCCATTATTTGGTCGAGGGGCACTTAGGTTGTTTCCAGGTTCTGGCTATGACAAACAAAGCTGCTATGAACATAGTTGAGCACATGTCTTTGTGGCATGATTGAACATCCTTTGGATATATAACCAAAAGTGGTATTGCTGGGCCTTGGAGAAGGTTGTTTCCTAATTTTCTGAGAAATCGCCACACTGACATCCAAAGGAGTTGTACCAGCTTGCATACCCACCAGAAGTGTTTGTTCTCTTTACCCCACATCCTCTCCAGCATAAGTTGTCATCAGTGTTTTTGATCTTGGCCATTCTTACAGGTGTAAGATGGAATCTCAGAGTTGTTTTGATTTGCATTTCTCTGATGACTAAGGATGTTGAACATTTCCTTAAGTGTCTTTCAGCCATTTTAGAATCCTCTGTTGAGAGTTCTATGTTTAGGTCTGTACTTCATTTTTTATTGGATTATTTGTTCTTTTGATGACCAATTTCTTGAGTTCTTTGTATATTTTGGAGATCAGTTCACCGTCTGATATGGGGTTAGTGAAATTCTTTTCCCATTCTGTAAGCTGTCGTTTTGTCTTATTAACCGTGTTCTTTACTTTACAGAAGAAGATTCTCAGTTTCAGGAGGTTCCATTTATTAATTGTTTCTCTCAGTGTCTGTGCTACTGTATTGGCGAATCAATCCCACACCAGTTATGTTTTAAGGGGTTATTTATTTTGGGGGGTAAAACTTACATACACCATAAACCGTCAGGAAGGGAGCCTAGTCGCCGGAGCAGGAGCCGGGACCAAGCGCCGGAACCAAGAGGGCCTGATCCAGGATCTGTGGCTCTTTTTAAAAGAGAAATATACCACACCCCAGTGGGCTGGTATTTCAGCGGCTATTGGCTGACGGAGCGGAAGGCGCTCCCTGCCACACTGTGGGCTCGTGCTTCAGCGACTATTGGTTGAGGCAGCGGAAGTTACTCCCACAACACCACTGGAGTTAAATTTAGGAAGTGGTCTCCTGTGCCAGTGCGTTCAAGTGTACTTCCCACTTTCTCTTCTATGAGGTTCAGTGTGGCTGGCTTTATTTTTGAGGTCTTTGATCCATTTGGACTTGGGTTTTGTGCATGGTGATAGATATGGATCTATTTTCATTCTTATACCTGTTGATCTCCAGTTATGCCAGCACCATTCATTAAATATGCCTTCTTTTTTCCATTTGATGTTTTTTACTTCTTTGTCAAAAACCAAGTGTTCTAAGGTTCATGGATTAATATTTGGGTCTTTGATTCTGTTCCATTGGTCCTTCTGTCTGTTTTTATGCCAATACCAGGCTGTTTTCAGTACTATAGCTCTGTCTGTAGTAGAGTTTGAAGTCAGGCATCACTTCCAGAAGTTCTTTTATTGTACAGGATTGTTTTGGATATCCTGGGTTTTTTGCTTTTCCATATGAAGTTGAGTACTGTTCTCTTGAGGTCTGTGAAGAATTTTGCTGGGATTTTCATGGGCATTGCATTGAATCTGTAGGTTGCTTTTGGTAAGATTGCCATTTTTACTATGTTAATTCTCCTTACCCAAGAGCAAGGGAGATCTTTCCACTTTCTGGTGTCTTCTTCAATTTCTTTCTTCAAAGATTTAAAGTTCTTGTAATACAAGTCTTCCACTTGTTTGGTTATAGTTATTCTGAGATAATTTATGCTATTTGTGGCTATTGTGAAGGGTGATGTTTCTCTGATTTCTTTCTTGGCCCATTTATCATCTGTATAAAGGAGAGCTACTGATCTTGTATCCTGTTACATTACTGAAAGTGTTTATGAGTTGTAAAAGTTCCTTGGTAGAATTTTTGGGTCACACATGTAAACTATCATATCATCAGCAAACAGTGAGAGTTTGACTTCTTTTCTGATTTGTATAGCCTTGATCTCCTTTTGTTGTCTTATTGCTCTGGCTAGGACCTCAAGAACTATATTGAGTAGATATGGAGAATGTGGACAACCTTGTCTTGTTCCTGATTTCAGTGGAATTGCTGGGAGTTTCTCTCGATTTGGTTTGACATTGGCTGTTGGCTTGTATATTGTCTTTATTATGTTTAGGTATATTCCTTATACCTCTGCTCTCTCCAAGACCTTTATCATGAAGGGCTGTTGAATTTTGTTGATGTTTTTCAACATCTAATGAGATGATCACGTGGTTTTTACTTTTCAGTTTGTTTATATGGTGGATTACATTGACAGATGTTCATATGTTGAACCATCCCTGCATCTCTGGGATGTAACTGACTTGATCGTGGTGGATGATGGTTCTAATATGTTCTTGGATTCGATTTGCCAGTATTTTATTCAGTATTTTTGCATCAATGTTCATGAGTGAGATTGGTTTCTAATTCTATTTCTTAGTAATGTCTTTCTGTGGTTTGGGTATCAGGGTAATTGTAGCCTCATAAAAAGAGTTTGGAAATGTTCCTTCAAAATACAATGCAAAAAATACACCAAGTTGATAGAAATTGAGGTGTGAGAGTAGGAAAATGCTAGGTTTGGGCTTCTATAATTAAACCATTATGTTAATGAACACTGCTGTGGATAACATACAATGGTCTGAGGTCTGAGCGGCGGTGTTTGGGCAGCATCTGTTGGCTTTGTGTGCAATGACATTAGCTGTGTAAAGCATGTAAGTTGTATGCTCATAACCAAGACTGCAGTGATGGCTCCTGATGAAGCACAGGTGGCCACTGCCACCGTTCCACATTTGGTGTTGAATTAATTTTTGGTCATTGTAAATTCAGAAACTATTTACCGTTCTCCAACTTCTCATGAACCCCATACTGTTAAGGACTCCATGTTGGGCTGTGTGTAGTTAATCTCAATTGTCAATCAACTTAATGAGGGCTAGAATCACTCAAGAGAGGGGCTCCTGTGAATGTCTGTGGAGGAGTGCCTTGATTGGGTTAACTGAGGTGGTTAACTAAATTAGGTTAACTTAGTGTGGGCAGCCCCATCCCCTGGGTTAGGATCCTGAGGGAAAAAAAAAAAGTGAACTGAGTCTAAGTTCTTTGTTCTGTTCCCGGACGGTAGATACAGTGCATCCAGCCATCTCAAGCTCCTGCTGTGACCTTCACTCCATGATAGACTGTAACCTCGAGCTGAGCTACGGGCCTTCTCCATGCCATGATGGGCTGTAACCCAGAGCTCTGAGCCTTTCTCCCTTCTTCCTCAGGTTACTTTTGTCATGGAATTTTAAAGATTTGTCTGTCTGTCTGTCTGTCTTTTGTGTGTGTGTGCACGCGCACACACTTTTGTGCTCATGCTTGCCTGCATGCCTGTGTGAGTTTATGTGCAAGGACCCACAGGGACCAGAAGAGGTCATTAGACCCTCTGGAACTGGAGTTACACACACCCGGGGTTCTCCACAAGAGCAGAAAGCACTTCCAACCAGTGAGCCCACTCTCCGCCCCTTGTCATGTTTTTGCTTTGTTTTTGCTTTATTATCATAATAGCAGGAAAAGATAACTAGACAGATCGAAACCCACAGTTTAAGTTGTGATTAGAGGAAAACTGAGACAGGAGACTGAGCCAGAAGCTCTACACTTGTATACAGTGCAGCCGCAGAACAAGAGAGACCCTGCTTCAAAATGAGATGAGAAGAGAGAACCAGCCCCTGTACACTTTCCTCTTCTCCACACTCTCCACAGCAGGTGTGTCTGTTACAAAAACACCCACATGGTGAGTAAATCACCTAATTAAAATACCACACAATATCCTATAAATTCATAGCATGCACAATAGTTACTTGCAGTTTAAAATAAACTTTGAATTATTACTACTTCAATTTTAAAAGTCAAAATGGCAGAATGTGTTTTTAGAGTTTTACAAAAATAAAAAAACCCACAGGTTACTCTTCAGATTACATAAAGATAGTCAGTCCAGTAATATCAAACGCAAACAACTAACAGAATTGTGAGCATAAGATACGACAGCTAATATAAAGAGGAGAACATGAGCAAATGCCCAGCTTCACTAATAACTGGGAAGGGAAAAAAATCAGGCAAGCAAAAAGGTCCCTTCTTACACCCCACAAATGTAACATATGACACCCAATGGTACCAAGTGTTAGTGAGGATGTGGGGAAATGCGGGTTCTTGCTGAGGGGAGAGTAAATCAGAGTGATTTGGAAACAGGGCCATATGGCACCCTGTATATTCCAGAACCCCGAAATTTCCCTCCTTGGTAGACACCCCTGAGATATTTCGCTGCTGTGCACGTGGTTTTTTATATGCGGACCATTTGCATTTTCAGCAAATCAGAAGTCTGGGTCTATCAGCTGACATATATGTGTGACCTAAGGTCATGCTGCTTTCATGAGAATGAAATGAACAAACCAGGGCTACACACATTAACATGGACAAACCTCAACAAATGGTGCTGAGTGCCAAAAGATTGGAAATGGTCGTGCACAGAAACACACAGAAAAGTACAGTTGACTTTGTGTATCAGGTAGTGTCGCACCCACGGACACACAGGGAGAGGCTAGGAGGGAAGGGAGAGGGGAAGAGAGTGAGCATACTCCCTAGCTCTCAAATGTAGCAGGCTCCTGGCTCCTCATCACACCTGCTTCCTCTTATTTGAGGGTCTCAACTGGGCTCTGTCTCACAGGCTTCACTGTAAGTGTGGCGTGGAGTGGGTTGTAACCAGCAATGAGGATCATTGGCACTCAACTGTAAAGTCGCCCAGCCCTGAGCCTTCATCCTCCTCTTCCATCACCTTGATCCAAACAAACAGGTCTCCCAGGAGAGCTGCCTATGGGTCAGAAACTTCTCTTTCAGATTGTGGGCCAGCCAGAGATGGCCTCTGATGGTGGTGACTCCTAAATTCATTGAGGTTTGTTGTTGTCTACTTTATTTTTTTTCAGGGGTCCACACCCAGCTCCCAAATAAACCACACAGAGACTTATTCTTAGTTATGAATGTTCGGTCTTAGCCTGGCTTGTTTTTATACCAGCTTTTACTTAAGTTATCCCGTCTTCCTTTAGCCTCTGGCTTTTCCTGTTCTCTTTCGTATATCTTACTTTTCTTCCTACTCCATGGCTGGCTGACTGGCTCCTGTTGTCCTCCTCCCCTGGTTCTGTCATTGTTCTTCCTCTACCTTCTATTTATTCTCTCTGCCTGCCAGCCCTGCCTATTCTTGCTCCTGCCTCGCTATTGGCCATTCAGCTCTTTATTAGACCATCAGGTATTTTAGACAGGCAAAGAATCACAGCTTCACAGAGCTAAATAAATGCAACATAAAACAAAAGCAACACACCTTTAAAAATCCCCAACAAGGTTTGTTTGTTTGAGCAGCTAGCAATGCTCAGCATGGCTCCTCCTCCCTTCCTCCTCGCAGTTTCTTCTTGAGACTGTCCTGGGTGGCCTGGGGCAAAAACTTGCCTAGCTCATGCAAGACCCTGGGTTCAATTCCCAGCCTCACAAATACACATAAGAAAATGGCACTGATTTGGCTCTTCTTGCTCTGTGTGTGCTGGGAAGGTAAGTGTGCATGTGCTCGTGTGCACATGGAAGCCGGAGCCTGGCTCTGGGCGTCTCAGTCATTTTCCGTCTGATTGTTCCTCTTCTTTTAACATGGCGTCTCTCACTGAACTTGGGGCTTGCTGATTTAGCTTTGCTAGCTATCTAGGGAACCCCAGGGATCTCCCATCTTCGTCTTCTGAAAGCTGGGGTCGCAGACATGCACCAGCATACGGGTGTTAGGGAGCAAACCCAGGCTCTGCAAGTGTGGCAAGCACTTCACCCACTAGCCATCACCCAGCCCCTTGGTTTTTATCCTTCAGGGATTTTCACCACGGCTGGCTGAATTCCTGCCAAAGTCATTGCTATGTCTTTGGTTGGAATTCAGTATTCACACTTGTAGACTCACTATCTGCAATAATGTGTCTCTCCAAACACACGCAGTCCACTTATTTATTTGTTTATTTATTTATTAGATTTCACTATTTATTAGATTTCATTGAAGACGGTTTTTATTAGATGTCATTAAATCAACAAGGAGAGTTTGGTTTGTAGATTTGAAGCTTGTGTATCTTCTATGAACTTTCAGTTGGTTTTTCTCCACTGTCAATGAAATCTTAATTTCCCACTTATTCTTAATGAATATGTGTGGTGCAGGAGGGTGCGATCCCACAGGCACAGATGAAGGTTGCAGGACAGCTTTGTGGCCTCAACTCTCCCCCGTCCCCTTTACCTGGGTCAAATACTTCGGTGGTTTTTTTGGTTTATGTGGACTTTCTGATTTCCAAAGATAATTCTTTTCAGATTTCTAATGAAAGTGTCTGTTCCAGGCAAGTTGTAAGTTAACTTCACCATTGCCCTCAAAGGGCCCTCAAGCTCCTTTCTTGTCTACCTTCTCCGAACATGGACTTGTGTCCTTGGAAGCCTGCCACGCTGGAGCCTAGTTAAATAGAATAACTTGTAACTTTGCAGATAATCACTGATTCCTTTGTTTCCAGACTCATTTTCCTGCCCGCTGTCTCATTCCTTTTAGCAACTTTGTTTTTTCTAATGAAGGTATTTTAAGTCTGTTGTGTTCTAATGTCTGCAGTGTTGGAGACTGGTTTGGCTCAGGGGAACTTTGTCACCTGTGCCTGTGTTTGATCCCCTGGTGGAGGAAGCCCACCAACTCCAGGAAGATGTCCTCTGACCGCTACCCTCACACACGGGGATGGGCAATAATTTTTAAAATTTATATATTCCATGTATACTGACATGAATGATTGACACTGCCAAGTCAAGAGCTAATCAGTCCTGCTAACCTTTTCCTATAACAACATAAGGTGAAAATATTAGCTTACCTTACCACTGACACTTCCATTAGTTACAATATACAGCTAAAGTTTATCGTATTTTATCTAATCTAAGATGTCGTCAATTGTGGGGGGGAAGCTATTATTTTATATACCTCTAAGAAAAAAAATGACATCACCAAAAAGTGGCAGAGAAAATTCCTTCCTCCATAAAAGCAATGAAAACATTAGCAAGAAAAAGAAAAAGGTCAGAAACAACTTTTTAGATGTCTGAAAATTAACCAAAGGATTGTAGCAATCAGGGGAGTGTTTGTTTAAGCAAGGAAAAATTGCAATAATCGGTTCTCGGCAAGAGCTGCAAACTTTATGGAGTTTTCACCTTTTCTGCTCCCATCTGTGTCCCCTCGGCTTTCCAGGAGCCTTCCACTGAGATTGCAAGGCAGACCCACAGCCCTGTGGTCATTACGAGGGGAGAAGCTGGTCTGAGTATCTCCAAAACCCCCTTCCACTGAGGCTGCAAGGCAGACCCACAGCCCTGTAGCCGTTAGGAGGGGAGAAGCCGGTCTGAGTATCTCCAAAGCCCCGTTCCATAGGAAGCTGTTTGGTGTTCCCACAGACGACCCCACTTACTGGTGTTTGTTTCACATCACTCAGAACTCGCCCAGTTCAGATTACCATTTTGCATCAAACAGAAATAGATGCAAGTCTTGAAGAGTGGATGCCCCAAGCTTCAATAACGGTTTAGGCAAACAGGAAGTTGCAAGCCTGCCAAAAGACATTAAAGGAAATGGTGTGGTGGTGGGGGGAGTGACTATGGGGGAGAGGGCACACAAAGCTCAGGCATATCCCAGGAAATCAAGAAGGCTGCATGCCTGTGTAAGACTGGTCAACAGAGATTGGAGAAGGGCTCAGGCTCTCACCTGTGGTTGCCATGGAAGCTCTGTGCAAACAGGATGGGAGGAGAAGGTAGAGTTGTCTATGGACCATCTGAGCTCCGAAGGCACACCCCGACACACGCACACAGATGTAGCTCCTCCAGAACACTTGAGACTTGGGGCTGACACACTGGCTCAGCAGGTAAAGGTGCCTGCTGCCAAGCCTGGCGACCTGAGTTTGATCCCTGGGACAAACATGGTGGAAGAAGAGAACCGACTCCTCCAAGTCTTCTGAACTTCCATATGTGTTCTGTGGTGGGCACATGCATGCACATATACACACGTAGTAAGTAAATGTTAAAAAGTGGCTTGGAAACTTTTAATGGCTCCAGGCATCTCAGAATCCTTTCTTCCATTTATTAGCTGACCACTAAGCTAATCACACGGAGGCATCAGAGGACACATGTGACGGGAACAGACCCTACAGAATTAGTTCAGAAAACGCTGAATGAACAGGCAGTGACCAAGACAATCACAACAAATTCAGCAGGGAGAGGAAGGAGGAACTGAATTTCCTGAGTTGCCACAATAAATTATTGGAAATACCCAGTTCTTATGACAAAATTGAAACATGCGAAGAAACAAGAAAATATGGCCGCAAACAGGAAGCGCGCGGTCCACTGAAGCCATTCTTGTGAAAACACAGATGTTGGGCTTATGGGGAAAAGACCGCACATCAGCTATTTCAAATATGTTCAAAGGACTAAAAGAAACCACATCTAAAAACTAGAGGGAGCGTGAGAATAATGCCAAATAGAGAAAACAATAGAGATAGAGATGGTAGGAAATAGCCAAGCAGGAACGCTGGAGTCAAGAAAGTCAAAGAACCATCTTGAAGAATTCACCGGAGGCGCCTATCTGAAAGAGGGAGACAGAATAAAAAAACTTTTAACGCGCAGTCAGCAGAGATTCTCTGCGCGGGAAGCACAGTGAGAAAGAATGGAGAGAAATAGAGGCTTGGAGACCTCTGAGACATCACCAGCCCTGTCATATCTGCCAGTGGGAATTCTAGGAGAGGGGCTGAGGGAAGGAGGGAGGGAGGGAGGGAGGGGAGGGAGGGAGCCGGAGACAGAGACCGACTCAGAGACTAAGACTTTGAAAAACAATAGCCCTAAACCACCCAAATTTGGTGGCAAACATCATCTACACATGGGAGAAAAATCAACGATCCTCAAGTTACATAATATCAAAGAGATCCCAGACGAGATACATCATCAGCTATTGGGAGGCAAAGATAAGGAATATGAACACATCAGAAAGAAAGCAATTCATCACGCACAAGGGAAAGTAAGCATGATGGATGGCTGGTTTCTTGTCAGCCATAACGGAGACCAGTAGGCACCTGGTGGTAATTCCAGTTCATGTGAGGAAATAAAGTCTGGGGTTGGCAAAACAGCTTGTGGGTAGAGCTGCTTGCACACAGGCCTGACCACCTGAGCTTGACTCCTGGATCACACAGCATGGCAGGAGGAACTGACTCAAGAGTTATTCTTTGATGTACACACACAAACACACTCACACTCAGAGAGAGAGAGAGAGAGAGAGAAAGAGAGAGAGAGAGAGAGAGAGAGAGAGAGAGAGAGAGAGAGAGAATAATAAAAAAGGGATCAGGCTGAACATGGTGGTATTTTAATCACAGCATTCAAGAGGCAGAGGTGGGCAGATCAGATCTCTGTGAGTTCAAAGCCAGCCTGGTCTACATAGTGAATTCCAGAATAGTCAGGGCAATATGAGGAGAACCTGTTTCAAAAATCCAAATAACCAATAAATAAATAAATGAAAGATCACTGGTAAAGGTAGTAATATATATAAACATAAGAAAAGTATAAGCAATTTTTTTCCATAATTTTTTCTCCTGATTTAAACAACAGAGTAAAGCAGCAATGGTGTCTGTGCTGCTGGCCAGTGAGTGGATAAGTGGCAGCATTTGTAAGGCAGATATGCCATAGACAAGAGGGATGGGAGGGAACTGTGTAGGATGAAAATTCCATACCGGTATAATTAAACCAATATTTAAATGAACTATATTATGATAAATTGTTGGTTCAAATCCCAACGGTAACCACAAAGAAAATGAGTCCAACAAAGAAACAAAAGGAAGGAGAAGGGGATGCAAAGAGTACACTAGAAAAAATCCTCAAGAGAAAGAAAAGCAGCGATAGAGAAGTGGGTGACCTGAAGGTGTCATAGGACGCAGAGCCTAGCGTGTAAACATTGCCGCACCAGTAGCCATGTTACAGGAAGGTGGGAGGAATGCTCCCATCAAAAAGTAGGAACTGGGAGGATGGTGTAGGCAGAGACCGCTTGTTTGTTTCCCAGTTGCCCAGACCCGAATAATCACACAGAAACTATATTAACTACAACACTGTTTGGCCAATAACTTGTGCATATTTCTAGCTAATTCTTACATCTTAAATTAACCTATTTCTATTAATCTGTGAATCACCATGAGACTGTGGTCTACCAGTAAGCTTCTGGCTGGTGGTTTTCTCCTTTGGCAGCTACATAGTGTCTGCCTACTCTCTCTCTCTCTCTTTCTCTCTCTCTCTCCATCCATCTATCTATCTATCTATCTATCTATCTATCTATCTATCTATCTATATCTCTGTTTGGATTTCCTGCCTGGTTTTAATCTGCTAAGTCATTGGCCCAAATACTTTATTCATCAACCAATAAATGCAGCACATATACAGAAGGCTATCCCATACCAGGATGGGTTAAAAAGAATCACATTGTCAGGGACAGGGAGATGCTCAGCAGGTAAAGGTGCTTGCTGCCAATTCTGAGGGCCTGAGTTTCACCACACGGTAGAAGGGGAGAACCAAGTCATCCTGCAAGCTGTCCTCTGACCTACACGTGTACACCATGGCATAGGCGCATGCGCGCGTGCGCACACACACACACACACACAAACACACATGCACACACAATAAATAAATAAGTGTATGTAATAAGCATTTTAAAACCACATGATCCAGGAGGTAGAGGCAAGTGGATCTCTGTGAATTCGAGACCAGCCTGGTCTACAGAGCAAGTCCAGAACAGGCTCCAAAGCTACAGGGAAACCCTGTCTCAAAGGAAAAAAAATTACATGATCTAACTATATACCATCTATGAAAGCCAAACTTCAGATTCACACATTTGAGTAAGTGAAAAGTTCAAAGATGGAAACCGAATCTGGAGAGGTGGCTCAGCATTAGCTCTGGCTGTCCATGCAGAAGACCTGGGTTTGGTTCCCAGCACCCATATGATGACTCCCACCGTTTGACACTTCAGTCCCAAGGGATCCAACAGCCTCTTCTGGCCTCCCAGGGAACTATGCATATAGTGCACAAACATGCCTGTAGGTAAGACACTCATTCATATAAAACAAAAAAAGATGTATTTTAAATAAAAATAGCTATATTAAATGAAAATATACTGATATATAATACATACATATATATATACAAACATCAAAGAAAAAAGGGCTAGTAGTAACTGCCCTACAGTAACACAAAACAAACTTTGAGACAAAAACTATTATTAGACACTAAAAAAAAAAAGGAAAAAAGACACTTTTTTGTTTGAGGCAGGGTCTCGTGGAGATCGTTAGCCTTTACCTTACTGTGTAGCTGAGGATGACCTTGGCCCCGGATTCTCCTGCCTTCACCTCCCCAATGCTGAGATGTGCGCCACCATGCCCACTCTAAGAAGGATGTGGTCTGGAGAGACAGTTCAGCATTTAGGAGGGGCTGATGTTCTCACAGAGACCTGGGTTCGGTTCCCAGCACCCACGTCAGGTGGCTTACAACATTTGTGACTTCAATTCCAGGGGAACGACCTTCTTCTAGCCTCTGTCAGTATCTGCACACTGTGGCCCAACCCACATACACTCTGATACACAGACAGAAAGTAAATACATCTTTTTAAAAGGCTATTTGTACCAATAAAAGTGGCCGTCCTTAGAGGAAAACTAACAGCTCTAAGCATGTGCAACCTCAGTCACAGGATTCCCCACTAAGAGAAATGAAACATAACTGAATTGAAAGGAAAATGAGGCAGTCCAACAGTCACAACTGAAGGGTAGTATCGGCTCTTAAGACAGCTAGAACGACTACAAAGAGTAACAAAGAAACAAGATGACAGCGTTGTGTAACGCCAGACAGAACTGAGTACCCACCCCCTTGGAGGACCCGACTGAGCATTCTTGTCAAGCTTTCCCCAGGGCACCATCTGTTGGGTCGGGAAACAAGTCTCAACAAATCAAAGTATCTTCTCCAGTCACAAGGCAACAATTCACAATCAACACCAGAAGGAAATTTGGGAATTCACACACACACACACACACACACACACAAAAAAAAAAACCAACTGTGGAAATTCAACAAGACAGCCCTATCCAGATAACTAATGAATTGGAGAAGAAATCACAAGGGGAATTAGAAGACTCTTCAAGAGGAATTAAAATGGGAAAGTTAGGCTTGATTGTGTACTAGGGAGACTGAGGCAGGAGGGCTGCTGTGAAGTCAATATCAGTCTAAGACACTTAGTAATTTTGAGACTAGTCTGGGGTACATAGTAAAACCCTGCTCAGAGAGAGGGGAGGGTATTAGATGGGGAGAAGAAGGAGGAGGAAGAGGAAGGAAAGAGAGAAAAATAGGCAACATAGCAAACTTAGGGAAAGAAATATTAGCCGGGCAGTGGTGGCACATGCCTTTAATACCAGCACTTGAGAAGCAGAGTCTGAGACTCTTAGTGAGTCTGAGGCCAACCTAGTCTGCAAAGTGAGTTCAGAATAGTCAGGGATACACCGAGAAACCCTATCTCACAAAGACAAGTGTCGGGGGGGGGGGGGAATAATAAGAGGGAAAGCCATAGCTATCTGTGCACATACTGACCGAAAGAAAGAGCCTTGACCAATGATTTGATCTTCAACCTTGGGAAAACAGGAGGCAAATTTAAACGAAACCCCAAGAAGTAAAGAGGAAAAACAACTTCTTAAATGGGAATCAACTCAATAGCAAATAGAATAAGAGAAGAGAAAACTCAGAATGAAAACCCAGCTCTGTGAAAGGACGGACAAAATTAACAAATCTTATCACGCTTGACCCAGAAACAAGGGAAACAAATCACTAAAATCAGAAATGAAGAGAGGCACAAGCCAGCTTCTCAGGAATCACGATGAAAAAAAACCAACCTCTAGGAAATGGTACACTTCCAGAAAGACACGAATGACAAGAAGTGAATTTAAAGACTGAATATCTGAATATTAGGAAACTTGAATGCTGGGAGAGAGCTCGTAGGTAAAGTGCTCACTTCGCAAGCATGAGGACCTGTGTCTGATGCCCAGGACTAACTTTGTTTGGAAAGCTAAGCATGTTACTGCACTATTGTGATCCCAGCCCTGGGGACACGGAGATAAGTGGGTCTCGGGTCTGGTTGGCTGACTACCCTAGTTTACTGTGCAGACCCTGAGGAATGACCCCCCACCACCGTCCCCTAGCCTGCACACACATGCTTCCTGAGGACACCTCTCCAGGGACCTAAGATCGTCCCCTAGGCTCCAGCTCTGAAGGTCCTACCTCCCAATACCAAACCTCCAATCACAGCGGAACCTTGAGGGACACAACTGCACCACATACAAGCCATGGCATAGGGCTGAAGAGATGGGTCAGTGGTTAAAAGCACTGGCTGTTCTTCCAGAGGACCTGAGTTCAATTCCCAGCAACCATATGATAGCTCACAACCATCTGTAATGCAATCTGGTACCTTCCTCTGGCCCTACGGACATACATAAAGGCAGAACACTGTATACATAATAAATAAATCTTAAAAAAATAAGCAAAAAAACCATGGCGTCAGTTTGAGGATATTGTCATTTTCCATGAACTTTAATTTCAGAATACGATAGAAGGACGCAGTCTCCTCCAAAGATTTCTGTTTTCCACACATTCTCTGCCCTGACCCCCTGTGAGAGCCCTGACTCCTGATAGGTCCCAGGATCCACCCATCCAATCAGCATGATAAACCCTTCCTCGCCTGTCACGGGCTTGAGGAACTCAAATAACCAGGAGGCAAGCTCAGCTCCCAGTTCAACGGCTTCTCATTCATCCACCCATGGAGTCCCATTCCTCTTGGGTCTAAGATCTGTAAGCCAACAGAGTCCAAAGTATCAGGGACACTGACCACTTAGGAAACAAAGTTGTTAGCAAACTATTGGGGCAATGATGAAAAAAAAATCATTTTTATGTTAATCCCTTGACTCCAGAGTCTTTGACCCTGTTCATAGAATAAATAATATGATGACCAATCAGTGTAATACACAGCGTTATTTGAATAAAAGACACATTTTTTGGGCTGGGTGGTGGTGGTGCACACCTTTAATCCCAGCACTCAGGAGGCAGAGACAGGGAGATCACTGAGTTCAAGTCCAGTTTGATCTACAAAGAGAGTTCCAGGGTAGCCAGGGCTACACAGAGAAACCCTGCCTCAGAGACAAATAAACAGACACATTCTAGTGACAATGATCCAGAATGCATCCCCGTCTGGAATGACTCTGCATTAGCCCTACAAGGGGCTGCCACATCTCTTCAAAAGACCACTGTGTTAGGGGACGCAGGAGTGACAGGAAGAGTGGGTCCCACTGGACAGAGTCTTCTTCACACTGGCTCAGTTATTCAGGAAGTGGGTTCTCTGATCAGCAACAATGCTGTGCGGGCACCAGTAGGGCTGTGAACGGTGACTTTCAAAGAGGCACTGTGCTAAAAACCCATTGACAATGACTCTGGGACTTGTTTCCTCTGCATATTCTGGATTTTTGGGGATCCAGTCTGTTTGGATACTCACCTTCCTGGACCTGGAGGGAGCGGGGAGGAACTTGAACTACCCACAGGGCAGGAAACCCGGACTGCTCTTAGGGATGGAGAGGGAAGAGGGAGGGGGGGAGTGGGAGGGTGTTGGGAGGGGGGGCGAAAATGGAAACTTTTATATTTTAATAAACTTTAAAAATAAAAGAGGCACTGTGACTAGGGACAGTGACTCCACATCATGATGAATGCCATTCCAATGAGAGTGAATCAAGGAAGACTTTAATGAGGTTCCCATCCCCACAGTCCCAGGAGTAACCCAAGTCACTCTGCCAATGCTAATGGCCACCATGCTTTGGTTTGCATAAAGGACTGGTAGCCATCTTGTTTCTCTCTGCAAAGTAACACTCTTGGTCCCCTTGAAAGTCAGGGAACCCAGTGCAACAACTTCCCAGTTGCTACACAGCACTGTCCTCTAAGCAGAACCACAAAGATGCACACACACACACACAAACACACACACACACACACACACACACACACACACACACACACACGTTGAGTCTCGTGAGTCCAAATGTAACTTCCTGAGCCCAGTTCAAGTTTGGTGACCTGTCTTTGGCCATGACTTCTGCATATGAATGACTGGGTACAGCCCAACCTAAACCCGCCTCTGCCCAGTCACTGCTAACGTGGTAGGATATCATTGGCCCTTATTCCTTAATCCACCTCATCCCATCCCAAGACTCCCACACCTATCACAACCCTATATAAAAGTTCCTGCCTAATACAATTAAACTAGATCCTGCTTCGACAGATTCCCGACTCAGTGTGTGTGTTTCTCCCCGGTGGCCAATGGGGAGGTCTGGGTCATTGAAACTCACCATCCTGCTCAGGGAAAGTACAGCAGATCTGGCTCTGTCCCATCTTTCTACCAGAGAGCCCAATATATATGAGACTATGGGGAAAACAGATCCACGGAGCTGGGACCAAGGGAGCTGGGAACTGGCCACATGCTGCTTCACCCTGCCTGACCTAGTCTTCACACCCCAAGAGAACTTGCAACCTCTCTCCTTTTAAGAGATCATGTCCACAGACAAGAAGCCATGCCCTAAGGCCAGTACCCCAAAGCTATTGGCGGAATGAATTCCCACAATACTTTCCCTTTTTGTCTAAATAAGAAGGTTCTAAACTTAATACAAAACTATATACAATAAAAGCAATTATCAAGTATTGTCCAGGAGAAAGGGTAGCAACATACACATAAATGAAACTACAACCAACAAGAACAACAGCAAGCAAGAAAAACACGCTGAATGTCCAGGCTATAGGTGACTGGCAAATTACAGGGATTATTTCAATAGCTGTCCTATCCTGAGGAGTCTAAGTCTTGGACCTCGTATGCCTTTGCTAACATATGAGAGGATAGTAACTGTGACTATCTAGTCTTTAACCCATCAAAGACCTGAGAAGGAAAACATTACCCAAGTAAGCAGAAAGTGCAAGTAGGTGACTTTCAAAAGATGCAAGAAATGACAGACAGCTGGCTGCCTGGAGAGTCACCCCAAGTTTCTCTGTAATGTTGGGGCAACCAACTTTGGCTATAGACCTAGAATATCTGACAGACCGTTTTCAGAACAGGAAAACTTGAAAGACTGCCCTACTCTGGCTTTTCCTTGTCTCCCTTGTCCAGATTGGACAGTGTGCTTACTGTTAGCAGTTGAGAAAAGGGCAGTTCTTTGCCCAATAGGCCAAGATGAAAACAAGCTCCATGTGGAGTGGTTTTGGTGCCCATCATTCTCCTAGGAGTAGATTGGTGCTGCCAGGAGCAGTTGTGTCTCAAGACAACAGAATTCTAAATTATTAAAACACATCTTTAAAGTACACAGGCTGATTTAACTCGGGAGGGTTTTATACTGCCCAGTGTCTCTCTGCAGCCCACTATCTTCATGAGACCGGCTGTGTCTGTTTGCAGATCATCACAGCCAGGCTTGTTGACTGTTGACATTCACTCTAGAAGGAGGGGTGCGAAGGTCACGGGATCCCCCCACCTGAGTAGCCAGCCACTCCTCACAGCCATTTGGGTGCAATTTTGTCTGGGCTGCATGAGAACACAGAGTTCTAGGGGAGGGGCTAGAGGACACAGGCTGGGAACCACTAGGAGATAGGTTCCATCTGTGCAGTTGGGGGCATCATTCATCTCAAATGATAACTTTCCAGGGCGGCTACTTTGGGATCACCCATGCTGCCTGTAAACAAGTCCAATAGACTCCCTCCCCACAAAGGAAATTTTGGTGGGATCAAACTCTGGTTTGTGGTTGGGGCCTTAGGAGGAAGCTCAAAGAAGTCACCCAACTCCACCCACTCCCAGAGAAAATTCTCAAAACACCACTGCAGCATCTGTGTCTATCACAGAGAGGATGCACTGTGGGGCTCCTCAGTGCTGCTGGTGTGACCCCACCCAGCTTTTCACTTTCATTCTTTTGTTGTTTTGTTTTTGTGGGGTGCGTGTGTGTGTGTGTGTGTGTGTGTGTGTGTGTGTGTGTGTGTGTGTGTGCACCCATGGTTAACCTTAGATGTTTCTCGAGAGCAACCCACCTCATTTTCTAAGACAAGGCCTCCCTGGCCTAGAGCTCACCGATAAGGCTGGGCTGTCTGACCAGTGAGTCCCAGGAATCCTCCTGTCTCCACCTCCCCGGTGCTGGGATTGCAAGCACACTCCCCAATGCCAGGATTTTTGAATGTGTTCTGGGGATTGAGCTCAGGTTGTCATCCTTGCAAGGCAAGCGCTTTACCACCAGTCATCGCTCCAGCCCTCGATGTGTCTTGTTAGCCACCCAGACTGGCTTCATGTTTCTGGGGCTCAAGCAATCCTCCTACCTTAGATCCCCAAGGAGCTAGAACTTAGTGTGTTCCACCACATCTGTCTTACCAATGTATTTCCTGAGGCTGACGTTAGTCACCTGGAGCCTTTGTGGTTGGTTGTATTTTACTCTTTGCTCTTTGGGGGCCCACCATGCACCTCCCAGATAAACATGGGGAGGCTTATTATTACTTATGAATGCTTAGCCTTAGTTTGGTTTATTTCTAGGCAGTTTTTCTTTTCTTTCTTTTTTTCTTCCTTCCTTCCCCCTTTCTTTTTTTTGTTTATTTTATTTTATTTTATTTTATTGATACAGAGTTTCACTGTGTAATAGCCCTGGCTGTCCTGGAATTCATTTTGTAGACCAGGCTGGCCTCTAACTCACAAAGATCTGCCTGCCTGCCTCCTGAGTGCTGGGATTAAAGACATGTGCCGCCACCATCTGGTTTAGCCAACTTTTCTTAACTTAAATTATCCTGTCTACCTTTTGCCTCTGGGCTTTTTCCTTTTCTTACTTCTGTATTTCTTACTTTCACTCTTACTCCGTGGTTGGCTGTGCAGCTGGATAGCTGGCCCCTAGTGTTCTCCTCCTCTTCTCCTTTCTCTTGCTTCTCCTCCTGTTTCTCTCTGCCTGGCAATCCTGCCAATTCTCTCTCCTGCCTAACTACTGGCTGTTCAGGTCTTTATTAGACCAATCTGGTGTTTTAGACAAACAAAGCAACACAGCTTCACAGTTAAACAAATACAACATAAAAGAATGCAACACATCTTTGCATCATTAAACAAATATTCCACAGCATAAATAAATGTAACACATCTTAAAATAATATTCCACAACAGAACCCTCCCCCCCGGGGGGGGAGAGAACAAAAGAGAAAATAAATGGATTTTAAATATGTCTTGGTTAGGGTTTCTATTGCCATAAAGGGACACCATGAACACAGAAACTCTTATAAAGGAAAACATCTAATTAGAACTGCCTACAGTTCCAGGGATTCAGTTCATTAGTATTAATGGCAGAAAGCAAGAGAGCATAGGGGCAGAGAAGGTGCTGGACAAAGAGCTGAGAGTTCTACATCTTAATTGCAGGAAGTGAATTGCTCTACACTGGGCATAGTTTAAGCATGTAAGAGACCTCAAAACCTGCCCCATGTTCTCCAACAAGGCCCCACCTACTCTAACAAAGCCACACCTCCCAACAGTGTCACTCTCTATAGGCCAAGCATTCAAACATGTGAGTCTATGGCAGCCACAGCTACTCAAACCACCATATTCCATTCCCACTCCCTAGGCTTATAGACAGAGCACAATGCAAGTGCACTTAGTCCCCATAGCCTATCACAGTCTCAGCAAGGTTTAAAAGTCCGAAGTTCAACGTCTCTTCTGAGATTCATACAATCTTTGACTGCAACCCCCTGTAAAATAAAATAAAAAAGCAGATCACATGCTTTCAACATATCATGGCACATACATTACCATTCCAAAAGGGAGGAAAGGAAGCATAGTGAGGAAGCACTGGACCAAAGCAAGATCAAAAACTAGCTGGACAAACTCCAAACTCCACGTCTCCAAGTCAGATGACAAAGACTGATGGCAAAGCACTCTTCAGATCTCCAACTCCTTTCAGCTTTGTTGACTCCAACACACTTCTCTCTCTTGGGCTGGTTCTCCTCCCTGCTAGCAGCTTTCCTCTGCAGGGGTCTCGCAATTCTGGCATATCCAATATTTTGGTGTCTCCAAGGCAACCCAGGCTTCACCTTCACAACTTCACACAGTGGCCTCTCTGGGCCTTGACGCAGGAACATCCGCCACACAACTTGCTTCAGCAACTTTCCTTAGTTGTGGAGGGAGATTCCGTGTCCCCTTTATTGTATCCTTGACTCTAGAGACAGAGTCATATGGCCAAGTTCTGCTACTTGTTGGGCCCGGAACACAGGCCCTTCATTCAATTACATCTTCACTAGATTTCTGGTTTTGTTGGTTTGTTAGTTTCCTTCACTTCCTAAGCTTGACTGTCCTGAAACTCAACTTGTAGACCAGGTTGTCCTCAGACTCATAGATCCACCAGCCTCTGCCTTCTAAATACTGAGATTAAAGGTGTGTGCCACCATGCCGAGGTCTAAACTGTTCTTTAATTTCTTTCCACAAGTTGGGAGCTTAGCTGGGTGGGATCTTGCCCTGAGGTCACCACTCCCTTTATTCCATTTCTTAACCTGTTTATCTTCTTTTTTTTTAAAAAAAATATTTATTTATTATGTATACAATATTCTGTCTGTGTATATGCCTGCAGGCCAGAAGAGGGCACCAGACTTCGTTACAGATGGTTGTGAGCCACCATGTGGTTGCTGGGAATTGAACTCAGGACCTTTGGAAGAGCAGGCAATGCTCTTAACCTCTGAGCCATCTCTCCAGCCCCCTGTTTATCTTCTTGAACATGGGCTTTAGCTCCATTCCACTTACCGATGTCCCTCTCCTCAAATTATACATTTTGTATTTTTCTTGCTCGGCTTGCTCCTTTTCATTATAGATCTTCATAAGAGTTCTTACTAGTGTCTTAGGGTTTCTATAACTGTGACAAAACCCCACAACCAAAAAGCAAAGTAGAGAGGGAAAAGGGTTTATTCAGCTTACACTTCCAGATCATAGTCCATCATTGGAAGAAGTCAGGACAGGAACTGAAGCAGGACTTGAGGCAGTAGCTAATGCAGAAACCATGAAGGGGTGCTGCTTACTGGCTTGCTCAGCCTGCTTTCTTATAGAACCCAGGGCCAGCAGCCCAGAGATGGCCCCACCCACAATGGACTGGGCACCACCGACAATAGACTCCATCAGTCACTAATTAAGAAAATGTCTTATGGCTGGATCTCATTCATTTCCTCAGCTGAGGCTCCTTCTTCTCTGATGACTCCAGCTTCTGTCAAGCTGACACACAAAACCAGCCAGTACCGCTAGTAACCACGTGACAGAGTCTGTGGTAGGCTGTTTTGAGATTTCCTTTCCAAAGCTATTAATCCAAAACTCATTTATTTAGCCTCAGGCAGACTTTTCAGACAAAGGCAAAAAGCAGATACATTCTTCATCTACATATCCTAAGAATGATCTCTAGGTAACATAATAAAATTCTTCTTCCCTAAGGTCTCTTGAGCCAGGCCCCCACAGTTCTAATCACCCTCAGCACCACTGTCCTCCATGCTCCTACTAGCATGGCCCACTAAGCAGGGCTTTAAGGCACAGCTTTTCCTAACCCCAAAACATAATCAGACCTATCACAGCAATACCCCAGTCCCCGGCACCACCACAACATAATATATCCATTAGAGCACTTTAATTTCTCTTTTCTTGGACACCATACCCAGCCCCACCTCTTCTGTCCATAGTACATGAAGGATGTTATGAAACTACAACCTTGTTTCATGTGGGCTCTGCCAAGTATTGAGTGTGCCAGCTACATAAACTATTGTAACAAGTCTGGAGTCTTTGCTGCCACAATCTGTCATAGCTACTATCAGCTGTGAAGTTGACACCCCTGGGAAGAGGGAAACATCCCAGTTGAGGAATTGCCTCCATCGGGTTGGTCTGTGGAGCATTTTCTTGACTTCTGACAGATGTAGGTAGGTTTAGCCCGCTCTATGCAGTGCCATCCCTAAGCAGTGGGCATGGGCTATAAAAGAAAGAGAGCTGATCATGAACCTGGAGGCTAGCCAGTAAGAAGCAGTTCTCCTGGAGTCTCTGCTTCAGTTCCTGCTGTGGCTTCTCACAATGATGTAGTAACCTGGTGTCCAGACAGACCCTTCCTCCCCAAGTTGTCTTGGTCAGTGTTTTGTCACAACAGCCAAGAAGCAAAATAGGGTGGATTCATAAAATCAAGTTAGCTGGACCCAGCATTATACTCTTCTAGCAGAGTGGACGCTTTAGGGTGTGTTCCCGTGTCGAAATAAGTCTGAGACATCTTGCATTTCCTTTTCCTTCATGCAATGCCCCCTTATAAGTTAGAGTTTGCACTTGATTCCTGAAATTTGCTGTGCCTTGAATCTGGTAATAAATCTAGAAACGATGAGAGGTGTGGGGTGGAATTCTGGAAGAAGTTAGCCTTTCCCTGGCAGGGAAAGTGTGAGGATTTGACTTGGAGCCAGAACCTGTGTAAAAATCTGGACCTGCCAGTGCATGTCTGTTATCTCAGTGCTGGGGAGGCAGAGACAGCGATCCCTGGCGTTGTATGGTGGACAAGTCTAGCCCCATGATGAGTTCTAGCTTCAGCAAGAGTTGTCTCCCAAAAAGTAAGGTGGGGAGCAATTAAAGACACATGATATCAATCTCTGGCTTACACACACACACACACACATGCTCGCTCACACGTGCACACACACACATGCACATGTCCACATACACACACACCGAGAAAAGCCATTACAGATTCTCTAGGCAAAAGGCAAATATATATATATATATATATATATATATATATATATATATATATATATATATATATCTTAGAATGTAGAGGGCATGCTTTGACAGATAAATGGGTTGATGAGATTTGGGACTCAGAGTCTACTCTCTATTAGTCTGTCCAAGTGTCCATATTCCAAGTTTCTGAGCCGCACTCCTTCCCAGCCTTAGTTTTAATTTAATGAGTCCTTCAGGGCTGGAAATTGAACTAACGTTGTTATTTAACTGCCAACAGAATTAGATTTTGGATTTGACTTTCAAAACTCTCAAGCCCAAGACCCAAGACAGAGTTGTAGGTAGGTGTGTGTGAGTGTAATATTTAGGAAATTCATAAATACTTTTGGGGGGCTCACCATCCATTGCTTTTTTAAAAAATCTATTTATTATTATTATTATTAATTGTTATTATTATTATATTCTGTGAATGAGTGTGTGCGTGTGCGTGTGTGTGTGTGTGTGTGTGTGTGTGCGTGTGGTGTTGAGTCTCATGAGGCCTGGGCATGAGGCCCAGTATAACTTCCTAAGCCTAACTTGAGTTTGGTGAGGTCTACTGTAACTTCCTGAGCCTAGCTCGAGTTTGGAGACCTGTCTCTGGCTACCCAACCTAGGCCCACCTCTGCCCAGTCACTGCTAACATGCAGAATATTATTGGCTCTTGTTCCTTGCTCCACCTTGACCCATCCCAGGTTTCCCAACCCCTATCTCAGCCTATATAAGTTCCTGCCTGATACAATTAAATGAGATTCTACTTCGACAGACTCCCAACTCAGTGTGTGAGTTTCTCCCCGGTGGCTGGGGAGGAGTGTGGGGGGAGGTCTGAGTTGTCCACACTCACCATCCTGCTCAGCCCCAGACAAAGTCCAATAGGTCCAGCTCTGCCCCCGCCCTTTCTGCCAGAGAACCCAGCATGTGTGAACATGTATCCACATGTGGGTCAGAGGCAAATAGTTAAGCAAGCCTACTACTGTCTTGTTTACTGTTGCTGTGAAGAGACACCATGACCATGGCAATTCTTATAAAGAAAACTTTTAATCTTTTAATTGAGGTGGCTCGCTTACAGTCTCAGAGGTTCAGTCCATTATCACTATTGCGGGGAGCACGGAGGTGCGCAGGCAGTTGTGGTGCTGCATCGTGCAGGCAACAGGAAGTCGACTGACTGCTTGGGTGGTATCCTGAGCTTATGAAACCCCAAAGCCCACCTCCTCAGTGACACACTTCCTCCAACAAGGCCACAACTCCTAATAGTGCCACCCGCTTTGGGAGACATTTTCTTTCAAGCCACCATACCTACTAATGCACTGACAGCCACTGAAGTGGGCCCACAAGGAGCCTTGTAGAGAGGCTCGCAGGATGATGCAGCCTCCTCCATGTGCCCCTTGCTGAGCATTGTGGGGTGAGTCTGGAATGCTCCCGATCAGAAGGCAGCTAGCTGCTTGTGGAGCAGAGAGGAGGTAAGACAGACTGGGGCCATTCAGAACCGCAGCCTCAGGTTTATGCATGATCACCCAAGGAGGAGACTCTGCCTTAAAAAATAGGGGGAAAGTGAAAGACAGTGTTGTCAACCTGTAGCCTCTGCACACATGTGCATGCACATGCACACATACACACACACACACACACACACACACACACACACACACACACACACACGGTCTGCTGGTACCCAAAGAATAAATCATCTTTACCTTAGGAGGTCCAGTAACCGACCATCTACATGTTCTCATCGGGGCAACCTTGGCGCCTGCGCTGTCCCCAGTCCCCAAGAGGACATGGAGCCATTCAGAAAAGATATCCTAAATAACGGGCAAAGACTCTCTCGTGTTCTTTACGATGGCAAGGATCAGAGCTACATAGGAGACTCTGTCTGAAAAAAAAAATTAAGATTCTCTTATTTTTATTTTATGTGTATGAGTGGTCTGCCAGCATGTATGTCTGTGCACCACATGCCTGCAGTGCCCATGGAGACCCTGGAATTGGAGCTACAAACAGTTTTGTGTCACCGTGTGGGTGCTGGAAGCTGAACCTGGGTCCTCTGGAGGAGCAGTCAGTGCTCTTAACCAATGAGCCATCTCTCTAGCTCCCAACGAAAAACATGTATGATACAGAGATAAAGAAAAGGATTTTCAGATGAGGTGGGAGGCAGGAGTGACCACACACAAGGTTCCGAGTGCAGTGGAGCCCACTCAGGGCCCCCCCTCCACCCCATCTCTCCCTCTTCTGAGTGCAGTGGAGCCCACCTAGGACCGCCTTCTCCTCCACACCCCCCTCCCTCTTCCTGTCTACCTTCCCATTTGTTCCTTCTTCCCTTCCTTCCTGCCCCACCGCTCCCCGCTCCAGGAGAGAAGAGATAGCTGGGCCAGTCTGTGGCTCAGTGGTTAGCAGTTATATATTACTGGTCACATATTTTACACTCGGCAGCATGAGAAAAAAAGGGGCATAAAAGCACAATTAAGTGTCTGAACTGTTGCTATTTTGGAAATTAAAACAGCCTACATTGTGCTCTGTGCAACTTCGATTACTGACTCAGGGCTGAGAAGCAGTTATTCCCACCCCTTTAACCAACTTCTTTCCCATAAAAACCCGTTGTTAATGGGTCCCCAGGGACCTCTGAAAATAAGATCTGTAATAAAGAAATTAATAACATGCAGAGCAGGCCACAGCTAAAAAGCTTTTTAGAAAGCATTAATGATTCTGTTCTGAGTGAGGAATCTGTGGGCCCAATTCCTCCCTCTAGTATCTGCAGGCTGGCTGGTACCATGTGGGGGGTGAAGGGAGGGTGAATAAGCTTCTAGGCCATGGAGGCAGCAGGGGTCATCCCCTAAGTGGGAGGATGGCCACCCCTGGGGTGTCAGCAGCCCCAGCTCTGCCTCAGCTGCCTCCCCTGCTGCCTTTTCCTCTAGCCTCCCTCCCTAGCCTTCAACTCCCATTTCCCTCCTCCCATTCTGCCCTTCCCTCTCTATTGCTGTCCACTCTCGGCCACATCCCGCCCCCCATCCGTCTCTGCCTTCTATCTTTGTCTCCCTGTCTCTCCCTGTCACTGTCTGTCTCTCCCTGTCATCTGTCTGTCTCTATCTCTGTGTCTCTGCTTCCTGTATGTCTCTCTCTGTCTCTCTGTGCGCCAGTTTCTTTTTCTTTCACGGTCTCTCTGTCTCTAGCTGCCTCTCCCTATCTTTCTGTCCCTCTGTCTAGCTGTATTTCTTTCTCTCTCCTCCTTTGCTCCTCTGCCACCCCCCATCCCACCACTGCCTCCATGTCTTTGGGGACCACTTTCCCTCATCACCTTTGTCCTATCAATGCTGTTTTCTCCTGTCTTCTGTCCTGCCTCCACTGGAGTGTCCCTTGGCTTTCCCGTGTCCCTTACTCTCTCCGTCTCTCTCCGGACACACGTGTACAGTCATGCGTGACTTAGTAATGGAATATCATCTGAGAAGTGCGCTCACCCGCCTGAGCCCTAGAGTCACTGACCATTGTGGCCTCCAGGGCCATCATTCTCGTTGTCCCTCGTTAGGGCAGCCTCGCTGTCTGGTGTGTGACTGTGTGTACCAATGCTTACATTTGGGTACTTGGATGAGTGTTTACATGTGTGCACGTGTCACGCATGTGTGTGTGTGTGATGGTTAGTCTTCATGACCAATGTGGCTAGATTTTGCATCACCTAGACTGACGTACACCTGGGTGTTTTTGTGAGGGATTTCCGGAGAGGACTGACTAAGAGGACACCTTGAGTGCTGTCCTGTGGTTGGGTGGCCGAGACTGCATAAGAATCAGGGCGGAGGAAGGCATGGCACATTGGTGTGCCCCTTTCTTTGCTTCCTGGCCGGTCACCACGCGACTTGTGCTGCCCACCATGCCCTCCCGGCCTTGATGGATTGAGCCTCTGAAACAATGAGCAAAATCAGTAATTCTCTTTTGTAAGATGCCTCTGTCCCACGGTTGGTCACAGTAATAGGAAAAGTAACACAATGTGCAACTTCCCTGTTGCCTTCTCAGTCACCTTTCTCCATCTTGGCTTCCGTGCTTCTTGTCCGCCCCTCAGTCTCCATCACTCCTGGCCTTGCTGTCTCTCTCATGCCTGTCTTCAGCCTTGTACCTCCCCCCACCCAAACTCCCACATCCTCAGTATAAATCCAAAGCAAAGTCGGAATTTTCCTAGACTCGAGTTGGAAATTGTGACAATTCTGACATCTTTCTGACAATGTGTTTCTCTTTCTATGTGGGGACTAATCAGCCACAAGAGGGAGGGAGCCATTCTCGACAGCTGGCCCCACCTGCTGAGGACAGAGCTTTGGAATCAAATAGACCCCATTCCATGACTTTGCCCACTCCCTCATTGTCACCCTTCTGCCACACCTGGAGTGGCCTCTGTGTCTCTGGGGAGCACTTCCTCGGCCAGCTGTTTTGGAACAGAGAACCCTTTTGCAGCCGTCTCTGTTCCCTCTCTTACGTTGTTACAAAGATGAGTGGGCATGGCCTTCCGCACCTTTCCAAGGATCCAAGTGCTGAGCACAAGGGTGCTCCAAATGGTCTCTTAAGACGCCAACAACTGGTGCACCCTCCTTGCCTCTGCTCCTGCCTTGCCTCTGCACCCTCTTGCCTCTGCACCCCCTTTGCCCCTGCACCCTCTTGCCCCTGCACCCTCTTGCCTATGCACCCCCCTTGAATCTGCACTCCCTTGCCTCTGCACACTCCTTGCCACCTGGGTGAGGTTGGTGAGCAGCAGCTCCACCATAGTTTGAAAACTCTCCTGTCTCAAAATTTCTTCCACCCAACAAATGAGGCTAGTGAGGCTAATATATATATATATATATATATATATATTTGCTTTTCAAGACAGGATTTTTCTAAGCTTTGGAACCTGTCCTGGAACTTGTAGACCAGCCTCGTCTAGAACTCACAGCGAGCCACCTGCCTCTGCCTCCGAAGTTCTGGAGTTAAAGGTGTGTGCCACAGCCTGGTGAATCTAATACTTTTAAGTTTAGCATTATTCAAGTTCTCAAAACACTAGCAAATATTTATTTATTATATATTTAAATATATTTAAAATATTATAAATTATACATATTAATGTATATTAAATATATATGCACATATTATATGTACATATTATATAAACATGAATAGTCTAAAGCCCAGTTTCTAATAGAATCCTTGTTCCCCTCTGAAACTTCATGAGCTGGGCCCCTTGCTGTGGGACAATGTTCTTGTATACTGTAAAGATTTGCCACTCATATTGGTTTAATAAAATGCTGATTGGCCAGCAGTCAGGAAACAGAGAGAGAATAATGCCTGTGCTCAGCTGCTTGTTTTGGTTTGGTTTGGTATTTTTTGGGTTTTTGTTTGATTTTTCTTTTTGGTTGTTTTGTTTTGTTTTATAGCCTATCTGGGCCTAGAATGCAAATGCTACCCACATTTGAGGTGACTCTTCTCTAGTTAAATCTTCCTGGAAATGCCTGATAGACTTACCCACAGCGGAGTCTCCATAGCAACTCCAACTCCAGGGAAACTGAGTGGCTAATTATCACGGTGCAGTCTCTGTTTTCTTGCTGTGCCTTCACTGCTCCATGAGTGAGCACATTCAGGACGTCTTTACACACTGTGCTTGTATCCAGTGGAGGTGAAGAGAAGTCGGCAACCTGTTTGCGTCACACTTTTTTATAGCTAAATTCTCTTTGTTTGGAGAGGGTCACTTACATAATTTCTACATCTCTAGTAGATAAACGTTTGCATTGTTAAAATCTACTCACTCTGTCTCTTAACTTTTCCTTCACACTTATATTCTCTTTGTTCTATGTTCTGGAA
This sequence comes from Myodes glareolus, assembly GCF_982192425.1. NCBI lineage: Eukaryota > Metazoa > Chordata > Mammalia > Rodentia > Cricetidae > Myodes > Myodes glareolus. The sequence goes on from NC_142046.1 coordinate 12,062,724, forward strand.
GATCATTTCAGCTCACTAATTTGTACTTCAGCAAAGTAAGCGTCCACAATACAGTTCTTGCCTTTTTGGGTCTTAGTTTTTTCTAATTATTTTTTACTTTAATTGCGGTAAAAATCCACATACAAATACCATCCTAACTAGCTTTGAGTGTATTGCTCTGATACCAGATTCATCCACGCCGTCGTGCAATATATTGCAAACAACAAATTCATCCACCACTGTCCCTCTCAAGAACCCTCTGCCTTGTGTTCTAGTGTCCTCTGTTGCCCTTGATATGCCACTCTGACACAATTCGGAGAGGAAAGAATTTGTTTGACTTTCACTTCCAGATCACAGTCCACCATGGAGGGCAGCTGGACAGGAAAGCAAGCAAAAGCATAGAAGAATGTCCCTGTCTAGCTCAGCTAGCTTCTTTTCGTTGATGTTGTTTTTGGAGACAGGTTTTCTCTGTATGTTTGAAGCCTGTCCTGGAACTAGCTCTTGTAGACCAGGCCAACCTCGAACTCACAGAGATCCACTTGCCCCTGCCTCCCAAGTGCTACGATTAAAGGCATGCACCACCACCGCCCAGCTTTTCTATTAGCTTCTTTATGTAGCTCAGACCATTTTCCCAGGAGATGGAACCACCCAGGGTGGGCTGGGCTGTCTCATATCAATGAGCAATCAAGACAATCCCTCACAGACACGCCCACAAGCCAATCTGATCTGTGCAGCCCCTCAAATGGGACTCCCTTCTCAGGTGAGTCTAGGCTGTGTCACGTTGACAGTCAAAGCTAACTAGGACTCTTTGCAACACCAATACTCTCTCTACGGGCTAAACACCAACTCTCCAGCTCCCCCTCTGCTGGCCACCTCTATGTCATTGCCTCTAGGAGCTTGACTTCTCTAAGGACCCTGCAAGTCAGACCCTACAGTATCTGACCTTTTGTGTGTGTATTATTTCACTTAACTTGATGCCTTCAAGTTTCATCCATGACACAGTTTGTGTCACAATTTCCTTCCTTTTATGCATGTGTGTCTATGATGAGTGCGTGGCACATGAGCATGTATGCATGTGGGTGTAAATGCATATGTGCCGAGATGTGTGTGAGGTCAGAGAGCAGCCTCACGTGTCAGTCCTCAGCTTCTGCTTCATTTGAGGCAGGATCTCTTGTTGATGGCCAACTGGTACACAGGTTCAGGAACTGGTACAGCAGAGTTACAGATATGTGTCATTGTGCCTAACACTTCCTCCCTCCTGAGGCTGAATAACACTCCATTGTACGGACACACCACCTTTACTTACCCATCCATCTTTTGATGAACAGGTGGGTTGCCTCTACTCTTGGCTATTGTACTAATGCTGCTAGGAAGACAGATACATGAAACTTGCTTTGAGTCCTTATTTTTAGCTCATGCCCAGGAGCAAAATCACCAAATCCTATGCTAATAGTATTTTTAACCTTTTGTGAGACTGCTGTCCAGTCTCCCATGGCAACTGCATCATTTTATGTTCCCATTCACCATAGCCTTGTGCACTTGCTACCATAGGACCAAAACCTATGAATAGTTATGACGAAAAAGCTTGTATTATGCTTATTACCACAATTTTCTTTGATACCCATCAACACTTGCATGTTCCGTTTGTCTGTTTGCCTGTCCATTTATTTTGAAAGGGGTCATCCTAATGTGAGTGATGTAGCAAGTCTGGAACTGTCCTGGGATGAGTGCCCAGCCATCCCCTTATGCAGACAGAGGCAGTAGCAAGCAGAGGCAAGAAAAATCAGAACCCTTCTCAGGATACAGGCAGCCACTCAACTGCCAGAAATGGTCCCTACTGAAATCTTGCAGAGAAACTCCTCCCTCTTCGGGGACTGCTTTTGCCAAAGGGACATGTTTCCCGTGGTTCTGCTTCCCCTGGGATGGCACACATCCAATCCTAACTGGTACAGAAGCAGCAGGATCATGGTCTTTCCCTCTACTCCAAGCCACACTTGGGTTCGTCCCTCTGTAGCCCCCAGAGGTCTGATGAACTCAGCCGTTATTACAGGACAGCTTACCTTCACCCCCACTCAGCCCCACTCGCTTTTCCCACTCATGAGAGCAGGAAGAACCAGATAAAGGCATTTCTCCATTCCCAGGCTCCGTATCCTGAAGGTGAATCTAAGAGACACCACACTGCATGCTGGGGTGATGCCACCTGACCTGGAGGAAGGGAAGAGCCAGTGGCACAGCTGAGGTGCCCGACTGCACAGCTTCAGCTTGTAGCTCTACGTGGAGACCCTCTCCCTTCAACGGGCACCCCTCCCACCACAGTCCCCAGGACCCAGCCAACTCAGGCCCTAGGAACCACTGACAGCTTCTGTTGACATTACAGAGGGCCCACACCTCTATCTTGACCTCGTCATGGGGAAAATGACCTGCATGCAGTCCTGGAGTAGCAGGCCAGCCTGCTGGTACCGCGGTACATGCTGGTCACCAACCAGGAAAACCCTTCCCACTGGGCAACCTCGTACCTACCCTTCCTGGTTTCCCTGATATGGCCCCTTCATGATGCCTTTCCTGATACCTTTCACCATCCTGCCCCCTTTGCACCCACACTGTGATTCCCCACGCAATCCCAGCATCCTCTCAGCGCAAGTACGGGTTGTTCTCCTACCTAGACTGGGTGCCTCTTGAGACCAGAGATCAAGTGTGATTCTCTATGCCCAGTGAGCACCAGGCCCAGAGCTGGCATCGGGGTGCCTGGCCTGCAGGGGGTAAGCCTGGTTTGGCCCTGGGCTCATCAAAGGCTCTGCCTGCTCTTGTTCCTATATTGCTTAGCTTAGGATTTAGATGCTGCTCCCCTGCCCAAACCCAGGGGCCCGCACCTGTCCAGGCATGTTGATGATTCAGGCAAACTGGGAAAAGTCCCAGAGAGCTGAACCAGGCCCAGGGTGTAACAGCACGGCACACAGGATGGCAGGTGTTAGGAGGTGCTGGTGTGCAGGCACCCCCTGCCCTGCAGACCTGAGAGAGGGAGTGCCCCCTTCTATCTCACGCCAGGGTGCTTCACTTTCCTCTCCCTGATCCCAGCCCTGCTCTCTAATAATAATGATGCAATGGTCACACATGCCATGATTGTACAGGACTCCTCTAAGCCAGCCGTGTGGCTAGCTAGCCCTGAGCCACTCAGCTCATACCGATACCCTTATAGGATGGAAGCGATGACATCTCCGTTCTGTGAGGACAGAGAGGCGAGTGCCTGCCTACTTCCACAGAGCTTCTCTAGCAGCCTGCCCTAGCCCTGAAGGTCATCTTGACCCTGAAGAGGAAACCACTTTGATCCAGGGATCTTCACCATCTGCCCTCCCCTGCAGTCCCCGCCTCAGGGCCTTTGCACATGCTAGTCCAGGTACTACATCCTCAAAGCAGTCCCAGCCAATAAGTACCAGGGACCTCTCCATCTTTCAGAGGAAGAAACTGAGTCAGGGGAGAAACAGTGTCTGGCCCATGGCCACCCAGGGCTGCAGAGCTATGGAGGCTTCCCTTCTCCCATCTCTCCTGAGCCCCTCTATGAGACCTTCCACCAACCCTCACCTCATCAGGTATTTATGGGTTTGCCCATAAAAGGACAAGCTGTCCGATAAGATAGAAACATTTTATGGGGCAACAAAAATATAGATAAAATTTTATAGTGTGAATCAGGAGGAGGGAAGTATTAAGTTCCACAAACACCTTTAAAATTTAAACAGCCCCCATTGTAGGGTCCCTGGAGCCGAACTTAAATAATGGATCAGAAAAGGGATAAATCTCCCAGGTCCCCTGTGTGACAGGGGAGAGTTCTGATCGACAAGCAGACAGGAAGGGGGAGGGCTCTTGCCGGCCGGTGCAGCGCTGGGCCCTGGCGGGCCGCAATGCGGGCACACAGCCTCCTTCTTTATTGTACTTATAAAATATACATGGCCCTTTATTGAATTGCCTGCTGTCGAAATCTGCAAGAACGTTATTGCCTTTTACTGTCCTGGAGAGAAGCAGAGCGGCAACATCTGTGTAATTTCATAAGATGCAGGAGCCATAAATCGGATTGTGCCGGATATAAGATCGATCGTAAAAAATCACGCATTGAACAGAGATCGGGGAAGCTGGGAAGCGGCAGGGGTAGGAGCAGCTCAGGGTGGGGGCGCTGCTCCGCACCCCGTGTGCATAGTGCCAGGTGAGACACCTATCAGCAAGTATTTGGAAGGAACAGAACATTATCTGGGCTTCTGAAGGGAAGGTCCCAATAGACTCTTAAAACGTTCCTCGGGCTCCCAGGCACCGGCCCACAGGAAGGAAGTCAGAGGGAGTCCCAGGATGGGAGATCCTGGGTTCATGTAAGGGACAGAAAGCTGTAGGTGCACCGATAGGCACCCAGTCACTCACAGTCATGCACACTGCTGGGGATACACGGAGGGACACAGAGGTGCAACATGAGACAGATAACCTCATCCCAAACTCAGACTACTCTTGGGGAAACACACATCTAGTTGTCTGATTTTCCCTTCTATCAAAATTTGCTTTGCAGCCGGGCAGTGGTGGTGCTCACCTTTAATCCCAGCACTGGGAGGCAGTGGCAGGTGAATCTCTGTGAGTTCGAGGCCACCCTGGTTTACAATTGCTGGCTCCAGGACAGGCCCCAGAGAAACCCTGTCCCGAAAAAAAAAAAAAGAGAGAGAGAAAAAAAACCAACTTTCTTTGCATCTCGACAAATCCGAATCAAAGCTCAGCCCTCTCGAGATGCGAGATAACAAATGAAACCTTGACTCTCACCTCAGAAGTAGCAAGAAGTCAGAGAGACCAGTCAAACTCTGACTGCGAAGGGGGGAAGGGGCTGGAAGGATGGTAAAGAGCTTGCTGTGTGTGCACAAGAACCTAACTTCAGATCTCCCGTGTCCATACAGAAGCTGGGCAGGCAGCGCAAGCCTGCGTTCATTTTGTGGAGGGCAGAGAGAGGCCTGCGGAGGCTTGCTGGCCAGCTAGGCAGGCTGAATCCCAGAGCTCCAGGTTCAGTGAGAGAGAGACTCTGCCTCAAAAATTAAAGTGAAGAATGTCTGAGGAAGACATCCAATGAATACGCACACATATTAAGTACGTATTACATACATACTATATAGGGAGAGTTTCAGGACAGCCTGGGCTGTAGCATGACCTGTTTGAAACATGTCAGTGAGGTGATCAATTGAACTGACTAGGAGAGCATGACCGACATGAGTGACCAGGACCCACCTCCTAAAATGTTCTCAGGCTGCCTGCAGAGACAGAGTCTCCTGGGGACACCCTGTCAGGAGCAGCCACCAGACACCATTCCTCTGAGGATCAGGAGTGGAGAACAAGCCTGGTTCCCTTAAATGCACTGAGCGAGCTTCACTCCCCTAGACTCAAGATGCACCGGGGCACAGAGAGGCATTCCTCGTAGATAAACCAATCTCCGTAGCAACAAAGGCCTATTCGTTCCTTTCCCTCAAGACGAAGTCCCCACAAGCACATCAGACAATGGAAAAAGAGAAGCCGGGAAATGGCTCAGCCAGTAACTTGCTTGCTACACAAGACCTAAGTTCCACCCCAGAACCCGTGTAAACAGATGGGCTGAGTGATGCTGGTTTGTGATCCCAGTACTGGGAGGACAGGGCAGGATCCTGGGGGCTTGGTGACCAGCAGTCAGACTGAGCCAGTGAACGCAAAGGTCAGGGAGAGATTCTGTCTCAAAGAATAAGAAAGCAATTGAGGAAGACACTCAAGATTGACCGCTGGCCTCCACACACATGTGCACGTACACACCCACAAACACACACACACACACACACACACGTGTGCACGTACATACCCACGAACACACACACACACATGTGCACGTACATACCCGTGAACACACACACATGTACACATACATACCCACGAACACACACACGTGCATGTACATACCCATGAACATACACACACATGTACATATACATACCCGCGAACACACACACATGTGCATGTTCATACCCACGAACATACACACACGTACACATACATACCCACGAACACACACACATGTACACATACATACCCGTGAACACACACACATGTACACATACATACCCGTGAACACACACACATGTACACATACATACCCGTGAACACACACGTACACATACATACCCATGAACACACACACATGTACACATACATACCCGTGAACACACACACATGTACACATACATACCCGTGAACACACACACATGTACACATACATACCCACAAACTCACACACACGTTTTAAAAGTATAGATGAAGAGAACTACACCACAGAAAAGAGGGTGAAAAACGTTAAGAGCCCGAGGGATGGGTGAAATCGCCATCACACCACAAGCACACAGCAGCCACATCGACCTGTACCCCACTGGGCCCTCCTATTGTCACCACCAGTAGAGGAGGTGTCCACAAGGTCATCCCTCCCTAAGGAGCCAATCACAGCAATTGCTGTGGGACAGGGAGTCATTTTTTCTAAAGATGTAATCACTCAAGAGCAGGTTCAAAGAAAAGGGGTTCAGAGGAAGGAAGGGGATATCAGTAACGGGGTGTGAGTATAATCACAATACACTGTGATTCATAGACATGAAACTGCCCAAACATACAGAAAAAAATAGACCCTAAATACCAAAACAGAAGGGAAGAGAAGGAAGTTCCACACAGGATGGATGGCCATTTTTGAGGGGAAGGGATGATTCAAGACAGGGTTTCTCTGTGTGGCCTTAGCTGTCCTAGAACTCACTCTAGTGTGAGTGGCCTCACACTCACAGAGATTCCCCTGCCTCTGCTGCCCAGTGCTGAGATTAAAGGCATGCACCATCACACCCAGCTTACTTTGTCTTTTTAACCACAGGGCTCTTGCCCTCTAGATGTGTGAAGAGGTGAACGTTTAGAGGACCTAAAAGTGGTGCTGAGGTAGGAGTCCCTTACTGCCTCCCAGAAGATGCACGACTGTGCAGCAAACTCCCCCCAAATGCAGGGCACTAGGCAGGTCCGCTCTGGTGTCTCACATTTCCCACAGATTTAGGTCCCTTGGGGTGTAGCTTGACTAAGTCTTTATCTTGGGAGCCTCTCAGAGGCTGCAATCAAGGTCTCAGCTAGGACAATAGTCGTCTCAAGGGTTAGCTGGGGAGGAGCTGCTTCCATGTGGTTCCAGGCAGGACTTGGTGTCTTGTGGGCACTGTCCAGGGACACTGCAGCTCTGATTGAAGTCTCTCCAACACAGCAGCTTACTTCAACAAAGTTCACAAGCTGAGGAGGTAACACAGAAAGGACACTAGCAAGAGAAGCATGCAACTCCTTTGTCACCCCCTTCTGGCTGAGTCCCCAGAGTGGTGTCTCTTCCTGTTGCCCCATTTTATTCATTAGAAGCAAGTCACACTCAAGGGAGGTAGGCACACAGGAACACCAACTCCAGAGACGAGCCATTTGGAACCATGTCAAGAGCTGCCTGTCATAAGCAATCTTTCTAGAACAGCCATTCTCAACCTGTGGGTCGTGACTCCTTTATGGGTCACATATCAGATATCCTGCATATCATATATATACATTACGATTCATAATAGTAGCAAAACTACAGTTATGAAGTAGCAATGAAAATAAATTTAGGGTTGGAGGTCACCACAATGTGAGGACCTGTATTAAAGGGTCGCAACATTAAGAAGGTTGAGAACCATTGCTCTAGAAGACTCTCTTTACCAGTCAGGACCCAAGAGAAAGGGTCTGTGGTGCAGAGTGGACCAATGCAAGAAAGTTGTCACATGAGGTCACACACTGGTGAGGGAAGTCAGAGGCAGGATAATCAAGTCCAGAAAGATGCATCCCGGATTCAAAACTGCAATTCTCTGCATTAAAGCCTAGGGTGACATCTGGCTACTGCCAGTCTCTCTCTCTCTCTCTCTCTCTCTCTCTCTCTCTCTCTCTCTCTCTCTCTCTCTCTCTCCTCTTCCACTGTAGATCAGAAAGCTGTTGGTCTTTTTCCAGCCTCCTTTGTAACTGGGATAATCGTGTGATAACCTTCCTCATTGCTTTGACAAAATACTTGACAGAGGGATTTCAGGGGCCACCGAGATGGCTCAGCAGGTCAAGGCATCTGCTGTCAAGCCTGATGCCCTAAATGTGAGGCCTAGGACCCACATGATGGAAGGAGAGGGCCAATCCTGCAAGTTTTCCTCTGACCTCCACATGTGTGCTGCGGCATACATACTCACACGAGCATGCACATGCAGAGAGAGCCCGAGAGCATGCGTTCCTTGTGGAAACACGCATATTACGTCACCAATAAATAAATGTAATGAGGTGGCTGATCCTATTGTCCAAGGGCAGAGCAAGGTGGAAGATAGCACGCAGCTCACCCTTCCTTATTTCTCTTTTTATTCACTTCAGGACTCCAGACTACGGGACAGTGTCACCCACACTTAAGGTCCTCCCTCCTCAGCTGAGCCTCTCTAGAAACATCCTTTCAGAAACCTCCAGAGAGGCAGCTCCTACGTGAGTCTAGGCCCAGTAAAGTTGATAATGCACATTAACCATGGACCTGGTTCTGCTGAAGGAATGCTAGCATTCATGGTGGGATCTTGCAAAGAAATGGTTGGTGCCATTCATTTCTCCATCCTTCCTGGTTGGAGTACAGACAGATGGTGGAGTCCATGGGTCACTTTGGGATCATAAATGAGCATGAAAAGAGAAAGGCTGCTAAGAATGAGACACACGAAAGTGCGGTGAAGGCACTGCACAATGGATCAAGAGTCTTCTTTAGTCTTTTTACATGAGAAGATAGGCTATTGCCTGAGCCACTTCGCCTGGGCTTTTCTTTACTTACACAGCCAGACACATCTCTTTCTAGAGGGCAGTGATAAGCAATGGAGGGCAAGGATTAGCCTCGAAAAGATGTCTGTGGTGTTCTGTGATAAAGCTGCAGCAGGGCACAGGTGATGGGAGAGCTTTAAGGGAATGTTAGGCACAGAACTTGGGAGCAGAATGTAGAGCACCAAGATCAAGACCAAAATAGTGACAACATTGCCTTTTAAAAAAAAAAATCAGGCATGCTGGGTGTGGTGGTACAAGTAAGAATGGCCCCCATAGGCACACAAGTTTGAATGCTTGGCCACCAGGGAGTGGCACTATTAGTAGGTGTGGCCTTGTTGAAATTGTGTAACTGGGGGTGGGTTCTGAGGTTTCAAATGCTCAAGCCAGACCTACGTCCCTCTCTTCCTGCTGCCTGCCAGATCAAATGTAGACCTCTATGCTTCTTCTCCAACAGCATGTCTGCCTGCGTGCTGCCAAAACTTCCTGCCAAGATGATAATGGACCAAACCTCTGAATGTAAGTCAGCCCCAATTAAATTCTTTCTTTATGTTGTCATGGCCATGGTGTCCCTTCACAGCAACAGAACCCTGACTAAGACAGAGTTAGTACCGGGAGTGGGATATTCTGTGACATGACAGTCTGACCATGTTTCTTGTTGGCAGATCGGGGTTTGGGGAGTTTGGATGAAGAATGCAGCTGAAGGCTTTAAGTGGGGCTTAATGAGTCCCACTTGTAGGAACAGGGAGCACAGTGGCGCTGAGAGCAGCGTAGCTTATGATGGCCCAGCTCGAGAGGTTTCAGAGAAGAATATTAGTATGTGGCCTAGAGACTGTTCTTGTGATATTTTGGCAAAGAATGTGGCTGTCTTTTACCCTTGTCTGAAAAGTCTGTCTAAGGCTAAGTTGAAGAGTTTTGGATAATGGCATTGGCCGAGGAGATTTCAAGACAGCCCAGTATTGATGGTGTCATGTGGTTATTAGTGGCCAGACTTATTTAAATCGATAACAAAAAGGAGTAGCCAGGTGGTGGTGGAGCACACCTGTAATTCCAGCACGCAGGAGGCAGAGGCAGATGGGCAGATGGATCTCTGTGAATTCAAAGTCACCCTGGTCTATAGAGCGAGTTCTAAGACAGGCTCCAAAGCTAGCTTGAAACCCTAGTCTCAAAAAAAAAAAGAGGAAGAAAGGAAAGAAAGAAAGAAAGAAAGAAAGAAAGAAAGAAAAAAAAAAAAGAGGAGCAAGCTGAGCAAGGAAAAATACAAAATGTACAGTATGAGGAGAAAAGGGGCACCAGGAAGTATAATGGAGCCAAGCCCAGAGCTCGAGGAGATAAAAAGTTTAAAGAAAACCCTGATGCTAAATGGAATGAAAGGAGTGGTGACCTCAGGGCAAGACCCCATCCAGCTAAGTTTCCAACTTGGGAAAATGGGTTAAATAAAAGTTTAAGGTTGGGTTGGGTGGCACATGCCTTTAATTCCAGAACTCAGGAGGCAAAGACAGACAGATCTCTTGAATTTGAGGCCAACCTGGTCTACAGGACAAAGACAACCAAGCTTAGGTAGTGAAGGAAACCATCAAAACCAGAAAGCTGGATAAGATATAATTGAACGAGGAGACCATGTTTCAGCCCAAAAAAGCAGCAGAACTTGGCAGCTTCAGTCATGTGGTTCTGGCTTTAGAGCTAAGGGTAGAAGAAAAGGGACACGGAATCTCCCTTCATGACTAAGGAAAGATGCTGAGGCCAGGTCTCTGGCAGGGGCCCAGAAAGGACCATTTCATGAAACTGTGAAGATGAAACCTAGATTGCCATGGAGACACCAAAATTTTGGTGATGCCAGAGCCAGGGGATACCTGCAGAGGAAAAGATGCTAACAGGGAGTGGAACCAGTCCAAGGCAAGGAAATGTGCTGCAGTCAGCAAAGCTGAAAGGAGGTGAGAATCTGAGGAGTGTTTGACATCAGGCATGGAGATGCAGAGTTTGGAGTTTACCCAGCTGGTTTTCCATCTTACTTTGGTCCAGCATTTCCTCTCTATGCTTTCTTTCCTCCTTTTTGAAACAGTAATGTACATCTTGTGCCATCGTATGTTGGAAGTATGTGAACTGCTTTTTGATTTTACAGGGGGTTCAGATAAGAGATTGCCATGAGTCTCAGAAGAGACTTTGGACTTTTAAATAGTATCGAGACTGTTACAGACCATGGAGACTTTTGAAGTTGGACTGAATGCATTTTTGCATTATGATATGACTACACACCTATGGAGCCAGGGAGTGGGAAGTAGTGGTTTGAATAAGAATGACTCCATGGGCACATAGATTTGAATGCCTTGTTAACAGGATGGTACTCTCAGGAGGCACTGTTGAAATACCTGTGGCCTTGTTGTAGGAAGCACGCCACTGGAGGTAGGCTTGGGGGTTTCAAATGCTCAAGCTCAGACCCAGTGTCTCTGTCTTCCTGCTGTCTGCCAGTCCAGATGAAGGACTCCAGCACCAGGTCTGCCTACGTGCCGCTGTGCTTCCCGCCATAATGATAACAGACCAAACCTCTGAATGGAAGCAAGCCCCAGTCAAATGTTTTCTTTTATAAGAGCTGCTGTGGTCATGGTATCTCTTTACAGCAATAGAACACTAAGTTACTGGGTGTTAGTATTCAGGCATCTGCACTGGCCTGCCTTTGGGTCCTGACAGGAGACATCCCAGCTGCAGCCACGAAGAGCACCTCCTGTGCACATTCGCTATGTTCCCGGGTCTTGTCCACCTCCTGTCTCTCTCTCTCCCTCCCTCCCTCCCTCCCTCCCTCCCTCTCTCTCTCTGTCTCTCTCTCTCTCTCTCTCTCTTTCCGTCTCTCTCTTTCTCCTCTGCCACTCTTGTCCCCAGGGACGGTCTCTGCCCCACTTCTCTCCTCTTCCAATACATCTCCTATGTGAGCCTTGTTGCATGGTGTGACTTCTCTTCGCGGCGTTTTTTAAATTACAACATTGATTCCCTGGAACCTACATGGCAAGAGAGAAAGACACCATGAGACAGGGTTCACGTGGAGGGTTTTTTATTGGAGGAAAAGGAATGGGAAAAGGGGAGAGGGAAGAGGGGAGACCAGCCTCTGGGGATCGGAGCTGCAGATGAGAGAAAAAGTGAGGGAGAGGAAGAGAGAGACAGAGAGAGAGAGAGAGGGCGGGGCGGGGTGGGGGAGGAAGGAAACCTAATGAACATGCTCAGGAGGTGCTCTTAGTAGCTGCAGTTGAGGATGTATCCTGTCAGGACCCCGAAGGCAGGCCAGTACAGATGCCTGAATGCTAGCACTGGGGATACAGCTCCGTGGTAGAAGACTCGGCTAGTATGTGCAAGGCCCTGGGTTCAACCTCCAGAACACAGTAAATAAGTAGGAGGAGAGGGAAGAAATGATGTCTAATTTGGAAGGGTTATAGGTAAATGATCACTCTTAATCTGTGTTGGTAAAGGTACAATTAGATTTTATATCATTAGAGAGTAATTTGGAAACACACACATACACTATGATGGAGAACAAACCCAGAATTTTACATATGCTAAGCAAGCATTCTACCATTGAACTGCACCCCCAGTCTTTGGCCATATCAATTATAATAGAAAATGCATAAAGTTAGAAATCTTTTCTAACTTAGAAATCTTGTGTTTATAAGTCCATCCCAAAGGAACAATCCTAAGAAGCTGGAAGGAAGGGCCAGAAAGATGGCTCAGCAGTTAAGGGCACTGACTGCTCTTGTTGAGGCTCTGGGCTCAGTTCTCAGCATCCACATGGTCGATCATGACTGTCTCCAACTCCAGTTCCAGGGGATCCAACACCTTCCTCAGGCACCTTGTAAGCATGTAGAGCACACACACACACACACTTATAGGCAAATGCATACACGTTATATAAAAAATGGATCCTTCAAAAGAGTGCCAGCAAGGACAAGAAAAGCACAGCGTGCATGTTGAGGGCAAAACCTGCAGTCTGCTGTTTCTCCATCAGCGTGTGGACAGTAAGCCTGTGTCATCCGGCTAGAAGCCACCAGTCACATGTGGCCTCTGAGCATTCAACATTGGCTTGCTGACCCCAGATCTGCTCTATGCAAATCACACACCAGGTCTCTAAAGTCAGTCCTTAAATAGAATGCAAAGTACAATGCTCTGAACATGTAGGATGAAGTAAAATACATTAGTAAAATTTCCATTGTATGTATATGTGTTGCATGAAGGGCGCCACTCTGTAACATGGAGCATGGGCCCCTTTTTCTGTCCTGGCCACCTGGCTAGCTTACACCCAAAATAATCACACAGAAACTGTATACATTTAAACACTACCTGGCCCATTAACTCTAACATCTTATTAGCTAACTCTTATGCCTTGATTTAACCCATTTCTATTAAATCTGTGTATTGCCACATGACTGTGGTTTACCGGCAAGATTCTAACCAACATCCATCTCAGACAGGAACTCCATGGCATCTGCCACTCCGCCCTTCTTCCCAACATTCAGTTCTGTCTTCTCTGCCTACCTAAATTCTGCCCTATCAAAAGGCCAAGGCAATTTCTTTATTCAACCAATGAGAGCAACGCATAAACAGAAGGACCTCCTACAACATTTCCCTTTATCTGTTTAAACAAAAAAGAAAGGCTTTAACTTTAACATAGTAAAATTACATATAGCAAAACAGTTATCAAGCAAAAATTAGTTGCAATATTTATCTTTTATCATAACAAAGGAAAACTAAAACTATAACTATCCATTCTTCAACTCCATCAAAGACTCCAGAAGGATATAATATTACCTAAGTAAACAGGAAATACATTGTAAGCAACTTCCAAAGCTCTAGAAATGATGGAGACATCTTGCTGCCTGGACAATCACTCAAAGTTCTTTTGTACTGTTGGGGCATCTATCTTCAGCCTACATGCCCATAGTATCCAGCAGACATTTCCATGAAGCAGGAAATTTTAAAGACAGTTCAGTCACTTTCTTCTGTGTCCTGTAGAATGTCTCACAGACTCTTTTATGAAACAGGAACCCCGAAGGATTATCTCACTTTTTGGCAAGTTCAGCAGTCATTTCTCTGTGGGTTCTTCATGTCCAGTTTATGCAACAGTTTAGGCAAGAACAGTTTCTTGTCCAAATGGCTAACCAACTCCATAAGGAGCCTCTTCGATGCCCATCTTTCTCTTGAAGTAGATTGGTGCTGCCAGGAGAAGATGTGTCTCATTGTCATGAAAAATCCTAAGTTATTAAAACATTTTAAATGCCATATTCTCTAGTCTTTGAAAGATATAAAGAATGTCTATCTAACTGAAATATATATTTATATATCTAGAAAATCTAACTAACATAACTACAAGCTTGACTATTATCAATGATTATCCATTAACCTATATTTCCTAATTATACATTACATTTTTAATGAACTACATAATCACAATACCTTAATCAAGAGCAGAAACATACATATAATAAGATTGACCTTAAATTTATATCAATAAAGCAAAATCCATACCAATACAAATTATTCATATCTATATAATATTCCCCTTTAAATGTAAAAGAACATTTATAAACAATACTTGGGAATATGGGTGCAGTTTTTCCTACACCCTATATGTATGTATGTATATGTATGCATGTATGTATGTATGTATGTGTATATATATATATTCATTATCCTTTTTTCTGGTTTTTTTGAGACACAGTTTCTCTGTGTAGCACTGGTTGTCCTGGAACTCCCTCTGTAGACCAGGCTGGCCTGCACATCCAAGTGCTGGGATCAAAAGTATGCGCCACCATGCCCAGCTCATACTTTTTAAGTGTATTTACTAGAAAATAAAAATTGTACATGAGGTTTGCACTATATTGCCACTGAAGGGTGCTGTTCGCATATAGGGAGAATATTATTATACAGCCTTTAAAACAGTTAAGTAAATATGTGTGAGCATATGAAAAAATGTCCCAAATATATTTTTATGCTATCAGAGAATATTTATAAGCAATTAATCCTAATTTAGATAAAATTCTCTCTCTTCTTCCTTCCTTCCTTTCTTTTTTTTCCTTTCTTTCTTCTTTCTTTCCTCCTGGTAGTCTATAGAACCCAGGCTGGCCTCAAACTCACTATGTAGCCAAGGATAACTCGGAACTTTTGATTCTCTCACCTCTACTGCCCAAGGGCTGAAATTACTGGAGAGTGTAGATGGAGACTGCTCATTCATTTCCAGGCCACCCAGACTCAAAATAATCACACAGAAACTGCATTAATTATAACATTGTTTGGGCTATTAGCTTATACTTATTTCTAGCTAGCTCTTATATCTTAAATTAACCCATCTCTAATAATGTGTGCATGGCCAAGAGGTCATGGCCTACTGGCAAGATTCCAGTGGCATCTATCTCCTCCGGAAGATACATAGCCTCTCTTTGACTCAGCCTACTCTCTCCTCCTCTATCTGCTTGGAGTTCCCACCTTGCCCTATTCTGTGCTATAATAGGCCCAAAGCAGCTTCTTTATTAACCAGTGATATTCACAGATACAGAAGGGCATCCCACACCAAGAGAAAATGTATAAAATGATGTGAGATTGCTAGTCTATTTTATGTGATGGTGGGGGTGGGACCCAGCACTGCACATATGGCAGGAAAGTGAGCTGCATGCCCAGCTGCAAACTTCTGAAAATGCACCTGAAACCACAAGCTTGGGCTGGGCTTTGGGAACTTTTTCCTACACTTTTGTTATGATTTAATTTTGCTGCAGCAAACACATATTTCTTGTGTAACTGCGATTTTTTTATGAGAAAGAGAGAAGAGAAACAATAGCAAACAGCAGCTGCCACATGAGTCGGCCTCATGCTTTAGAACGAGGTTTCTGTGAGCACAGCAGCTGTCCCCAGAGGTGCAGGCCCAGGGCAGGCATCCAGCCAGGGCTGGCACCATCTGCCTGCCGTGCCAACTCCTGCCCCTGTGCTTCACAGGGACCGCGGAGATGCTCTTGGACCTCTGTGTATTCAAGACTGGATCCCCCCATGTCCTCTTGATCAAGTGTCAAAGATGTGGGGTTTTCTTCAGGCTGATGTTTGGGAATGAGGGCTAGTAGTCTCAGATAAGGTTCATTAGTAACTGATTAATAATTGTGAGAAGGGGGGGTGTTGGCATTGTGAACTTTGCTGTCTGGCAGTCTCTTGAGATTCTAGGCTAAGCAATGGGCATTACCCAAGGTAGAATGTCACATTTGTATCATCTCCTACCTCTTGCACAGTCGTAGCCCTCTGTCAAAATTCCCAAACTCTGAGAACCTAGTTTTGTCATCTATAGTATGGGGACAATAACAATGCCCATACTACAGCCCTGGTGAGCCAGCTCAGCAGGTAAAGGTCCTTGCCTCCAAGCCTGATAACCTGAATTCCATCCCAGAGACCCACATGGTGGAAAGAGAATTAATTATCAAAAGATGTCCTTTTGGCTCTCCTGTGTGCGTGTGCACAAACATGCATACACACACATGTACACAAAATTGATTTTTAAAGCTTGAAAGCCTCGTACCTGTGGGACTGGGAGATGGCTCAGTGGGTAAGAGTTTTGCTACCCAGGCATGAGGACCTGAGTTTGAATCCCCAGCACCCATGTAGAAAGACAAGTGTGACCACGCACCTTCCTGTGGCTCCAGCATTGTGAGTGGCAGAGATAGGAGGACACTGGAGATTCCTGACTGCAAGACCCCTTTTCAGGACAATAAAGCAAAAGGGGACAGAGCAGGACACCAGACGTCTTCTTGTGGCCTCTGCATATAAAGCTGCCTGAACTGGAACATACACTTGAACGTGCACCACATCTACACACATGTATGCACAGAGAGAGAGATTTGTACATATGGTCAGCTTCATCTAAGCATTGATTATTATATTCATTAATTATGTATATTCACTTATTGGTGACTGTTGTGGCATTTCACTTGTATTTTAATAAATAAAGCTTGTCTGAAGATCAGAGAGAAAAACATCCCCAATGGTCAGCCTTACAAACAAGGCAGTGGTAACACACACCTTTAATCCCAGTAGCCACACTAGTTTGCCATAGAAACCAGCGGTGCTTGCCTTTAATTCCAGTGGTGCATGTCTTTAATCCCAGTCCTTGAGAGGATTATAAAATGGGAGGAGACAGCTCTCAGTCACAGTCTCATTCTGAGATTCTTGGAGGCAGGATCACTGTTTCAAACTGAGGTAGAGATAAGAGCCAGTGGCTGGGTGTTTTGGTTTTCTGATCTTTAGGTTGAACCCCAGTTCTATCCGAGTTTATATTAATCATGCTTCAGGTGACAAATTTTCTTCCATGTCCCTAAACATCTAGGCCAAATTGCTTGTGTAATGTGTTCTTTTGAATGTTTCACTTGGCTTCACAAACAGAAGAGCTCGCAATAAAGATCCCCGCCTGCCTGTTGTGTATAAAGCCAGGCTTACACTGAAATTTCTCTAAAACAATAACAAGACTCCTTATTCGCTCCTTTATGTCTGTACTTATTTTCTCTTCCTAAGGTCATGCTAATCTTGTCAGACCTAAAGGAATGTTGAAATGGAAAAGTTGATGGGCTGGTGTTCCCTGGACCTTGCCAGTGATTATGTATGAATCATCCCCCACCATGATCCTAGATGCAGCAAGTCATATTACAATACCCACGAAGGCCCAGGCCCAGGGTGGAGGTGAGGAAGGAGGTAAGGAGCAAGGATGTTCTCACTGCCGTGAACTGCCCTACTTGACTGCAAACTGAGGCAAGCTTCTCTCTGGAGTGTTCACAGACCTTCACGGGAAGAGTTTCTTCCTCTTGGTCCCACTGACCCAGGCAAATGCCCCTCATTCCAGCTGCCAGCAGCCTCCTGTCTACCTCGAGGAACTGGGCAGCATCTCTGCTGAGCTCTGTGTGCTTATCTTCCATGCAGGCCTCTGGGTAAGGACTGAAGACAGCCCCACATGTGGTCCCATCGCTGCGAATGGTTTGAATGATGCCCCAGGCTCAGGTTCTGAGGACTGGTTCCCCACTGGGTTGCACTAGTTGGAGACGATCTAAAATCTCCAGGAGCAGGGTTTGGCTGGTAGAAGAGGTCTCTCTAGCCACGTGGGAAAGGAGCTCCCAGTCTGTGCTCTCCTCCCTGATGCAGACCACCAGGTAGTGGGGAGCCTGAGACACAGGCTTCCACTGCTTGAAACTCCACAATGTCTTCTCCACGTGGCAACCTGAAACCAAGAACCAGAAGAAAATCCTTCCTCTCTTTTATGTTGTTTCTTGTGGGCATTTTGGTTACAATAATGTAAAATTAACCAATACTGAGCAAGGACAGGGCACACCTGCAAATGACTCACACAGATGCCCTCGCTCGTTCCCAGGAGTGTATCTGGAACCATGGCAGGGGTCTCAGGAGAGAACCAGACACAAATGCTGTGGGCTCTAACTCTGGGAGTACCAGTGAGGCTCTCCAGCCAGTCCCACTGAAGCTTCTTACAGAGCTGAAGGCAAGGGAACCCCCCATGCCAACCCCTGCTGGGCGTAGGGACTCCTAAGGCCTCCAGAAATCGCACTACTGAGCATGTTAGTGGCCACTGTGCTGCCCTCTCACATACTACACATGGTGGGAGGTGAAAGAGGTAGCCAGTCACCATCTCAGCCTTGGCAGAGTCCAGGGCACTCAGCGGCCTGTTCCTGCTGGTGTCGTGTATCTATTCCTTCAGAGTAGGCCACAGACTCCGTCTACACATATAACACTGTTGGCCCAGCAACTAGGAAGCAAGGAAACTGCTGCACATGTCCAGCAGACAAAACAGACTCCTGACAGGGAAGAACAGCAGGTTGTCAGTGGCCGCTTAAATCATCACACTAAGTGTGAGAGAGAAGCATTGTCTACAGCATTCTGGAGGGGGGGAAGCCTTACCTACAGTGTTCTGGGGGAGGGGTAGCATTACCTACAGTGTTCTGGGGGAGGGGGGAGCATTACCCACAGTGTTTTGGAGGGAAAAGCTTTACCTACAGCGTTCTAGACGGGGAAAAGCATTGTCAACAGCGTTCTGGAGGGTGAAAATTACTTACAGCATTCTGGAGGGGGAAACATTACCTACAGTGTTCTGGAGCGGGAAGCCTTACCTACAGTGTTCTGGGGGAGGGGTAGCATTACCTACAGCGTTCTGGGGGAGGGTGAAGCATTACCTACAGCGTTCTGGAGGGGGGGTAGCATTACCTACAGCATTCTGGGGGAGGGTGAAGCATTACCTACAGCGTTCTGGAGGGGGGAGCATTACCTACAGTGTTCTGGGAGAGGGGAGGAGCATTAACTACTGCGTTCTGGGGGAGGGGGAAGCATTGTCTACAGGATTCTGGAGGGGGAAGCATTACCTACAGGGTTCTGCGGGAGGGGGAAGCATTACCTACAGGGTTCTGCAGGAGGGGGAAGCATTGTCTACAGGATTCTGGAGGGGGGAGCATTACCTACAGGGTTCTGCAGGAGGGGGAAGCATGTCTACAGCGTTCTGGAGAGAGGGACAACTGTGCTGCCAGAGTCTTCACCTAGGAAGAATATGATTGACATAAGACCCAAGGATCTCAATGCTGGGCCTGGAATTTAGTGGAGTATGAACACACACACACACACACACACACACACAGAGAGAGAGAGAGAGAGAGAGAGAGAGAGAGAGAGAGAGAGAGAGAGAATAAAAGGCAGGGAAAGCTCTGTGAGCAAGGTCAAACTTGACTCAAAAAAACAGGCCAGGCGGTGGTGGTGCACGCCTTTAATCCCAGCACTCGGGAGGCAGAGGCAGGTGGATCTCTATGAGTTCAAGGCCAGCCTGGTCTACAAGAGCTAGTTCCAGGACAGGCTCCAAAGTCACAGAGAAACCCTGTCTCGAAAAACAAAAATTAAAAAAAAAAATAGTAGTGTAGAAATGCATGGTTGTCCAAAGATCAAAGAAGAAGATTGAGTCAAAAGTGGGGTATGGGGGTGTAGGGGGAGGAAACAGAAAACATGATCACTGATGTCAGAAACAAGAAGAATTCATCTAGACATGGTTGGATGTGTCTATAATACCTACATTTGGGAGGCTGAGGCAGGAGGATCACAAGTTTAGTATCACTTTTGGCTTCATAGTGATAATCATAGTTTTGAATTTTTAAAAACCTCCCTTATTCTTGTTCCAATTGTCCACTATTGAGTGAGAACGCACTCCCAGGTGAACGGTTCAGAGCCATGGTGGACTGTGGTTCCATAATGCTGCAGGCCAGTGTGTGAGCTGAACCTGGTGCAGGTTTTCAGCACAAAATGGACTGGGGTCACCAGGAAAGGGAGGGAAGAGGGGAGATGTGAAGTGAAGAGAAAGGAGGGGGGATGAGGGGAGGGGAAAGAAGGGGAGACAAGGGGAGGGGAAGGAAGAAAAGAGAAGGGAAGGGGAAGAAGAGCATGGAAGGGACATGGAAAATGAAAAAGAGAAAAACTAAAACAAAAGAGCAGTTTTAGAAAGCTGCAACCAGAGCTGGGGAGATGGCCCAGTGGTTAAGAGCATGACAGTTCTTCCAAAGGACCTGGGTTCAATTCCTAGCATCCACATAGTAGCTCACAACTGTCTGTAATTCCAGTTGCAGGAGACCTGATACCCATGGCAAAACACCAATGCACACAGAATAAAAATAGATAATTTTCTTAAAAAATGAAAGCTATATAATTTTTTTTTAAAAAAAAAGAAAGAAAGCTACAACCAGAGTGTTTGACATGGAAACACTTGCTCCACCTCAGAATTCAACATATCAAATACTTTTAAAAGATCATATAGGCTATCTAAAGAACAAAATTAACCAGATGGCTGTGATATATCTCCGTAGAATTAGAGCAAGGATTGCATTGCTTCCCAAATGCTCACAGAACATATGGACACATTGATTAAGTAATGAGTCTCACCACGAGCCTCAATAAACAGAGAAACTACACATGCAATTTCAAGCAATCAATAGTGAAAAGACAAATGACCAGACAGAAAAACTGGCACGGATAGGAAGGGACTGTTACCAGGGAGGCTGTATGAATGGCCAAGAACATGCTAAAAGGTGCTTAACTCTTAGTAGCAAACATGGTACTGAAATCAACTCCACCAAACCACACCTCTGCCCAAGACTGGAAACAATAGAAAACTGTAGATCTCTTGTTGGTAGGTGGACTCAGAGAGCTTTATTTAGTTTTAAATTACATTGTGTGTCTGTCTGACTGACTGTCTCTCTGTCTGTCTCTATGTGTGTACCTCTGTGTGTGTGTCTCTCTGTCTGTCTTTCTGTCAGTTTCTATGTGTGTACCTCTGTGGGTCTGTCTGTCTTTCTCTCTGTCTGTCAGTCTCTATGTGTGTACTTCTGTGTGTGTGTGTCTGTCTGACTGGCTGTTTCTCTGTCTGTCTTTCTTTCAGTATATGTGTCTGTCTGTCTCTGTGTGTGTGCCTCTCTCTCTCTCTCTGACTGTGTGCATGCCTCTGTGTGTGTGTGTGTGTGTGTGTGTGTGTGTGTGCCCACGCAACACAAATATAAAGGTCAGAGGAACTTATAGGCGTTGGTTCTCTCCCTCTACCATGTGGGTCCCAAGGATCAAACTCAGGTCATAAGATTTAACAACAAGCCCCTTTATCCATAGACCAGGTGGGCCTTGAACTCAGCGATCCACCTGCCTCTGCCTCCCCAGTGCTGGGATTAGAAGTGTGCACCACCACCGCCTGGCACTTATTGAGTCATTTCATCAGCCTGTTTTAAGAATGGTGCTAGTACACTATAAATCAGTTTGGGCAATTCAAAGAACAATTTGGAAACATTGATTCTGTTTTTATTTTTGTTTAATTTACTTATTTTTACCTTATGCATGTTGGTGTTGTTCCTGTATATATGTCTGTGTGAGGGTGTCAGATCCCCGGAACTGGAGCTACAGAGCAGTGAGCTGCTATGTGGGTGCTGGGAATTGAACCCCGGGTCCTTTGAGGAGCAGCCAATGCATCTAACCACTGAGCCATCTCTCCAGCCCCTGGAAACACAGTATAAACAGATGATTAACAGTATAAACATGCATGCCAATTTTATTAGTAAAATCTGCCCTGACCTTCCAATGCTAACACACAGAGAGAATGTGGGACCAGGAAGAGACTTCAAATAATCTGATCAAGAAAACCCCACACAGGAGTGGCTCACCGTCTAGTTAATTCCAGTTCTAGTCAAGTCATCAGCCAAGACCAGCCATCATGGGATCTCTGTGAGATAGAGGACATGTCCTTGGGGTTGTCTCTCCCTTTTTCTTTCTCTTGTTGCCAGGGTGATTCACCAGCAAAGCTGCCCTGTGGTGACATAGTGTAAGCAGGGCCCTGGAGCCCCAAGAGGAAACCCATCTTTCTTAACATATGAAGCAGGAAAAGGGGGAGGGCTGCCCCTTGATCTTTCTCCTCTTTCTTTATGTGGCCGAGTAACAGTGGCTGTTATGTGGCTGTGTTGCAGTGCAGCCACAGAAGTGCTAAAGAATTCAGGAGCCAACCGACCACGTACACACCGATAAAATCTAGGTGAATTGGGGAGAAGCTCTCCCAGACAAAGCAACTGCCTAGCATGGATAAGGCCTTGGTTTTTATCCCAAATATGACCAAAAAAAATGAAGTAAACAAAGCAGTTTTAAGAAAGAAGAAGCTGGGCAGTGGTGGTAAATGCCTTTAATTCCAGCACATGCGAGGCAGAGGCAGGTGGATCTCTGTGAGTCTGAGGCCAGGCTGATCTACAAAGTGAGTTCCAGGACAGCCAGGGCTGTATAGAGAAAACCTGTCTTGAAGAAGAAGGAAGAGGAGGAGAAAGCAGAAGCAACAGAAGAAGAGGAGAAGGAGGAGGAAGAAGAAGAAGAGGAAGAGGAGCGGAAGTGGAAGAGGAAGAGATGGATAGAGAAGGAGGTCCTTGAGATGGCTTTGCAGTATAAGCACTGGCCACCAAACCTGACAAGGTGACAAGGTGAGTTAAATCTCCAGGTCCTACATGATAGAAGTCAAGAACTATTCCTACAAATTGTCCTCTGACCTCCAAATGCATGCAGTGGTATATGTGTGCCCTCATGTACATATGTTCACACACACACAATCCAACTGTGAACCTTCAAAACAAAACCCGATTTAATATAATTACAAAGATAACGATATGTTCACCAAGGTGACACAAAAGCCCAGACCTTTAAGATGCACAAAGCAAGCCAGGCGTAGTAGTGCACCCCTTTAATCCCAGCATCTGGGAGGCAGAGGCAGGTGGATCTCCATGAGTTTGAGGCCAGCCTGGTCTACAAAGTGAGTTCCAGGACAGCCACAGAGAAACCCTGTCTCAAAAAACAAAAGCAAAACAAACAGAAAAAGCAGGGCCTGACTACCCAAGATCAGCAACCGAGAAAGTCCAGTAGAATGCTCCTAAGTGATGGGAAGAAGAGGGGAGTTTGAAGGACACAGAAAACCTGGGCAGCTCTGCACCCAAGGGGACCTGATTTGTCAGCTTCTGCCCAAGAATGAAACGCTCATTCTTTCAAGAGTAGAGATCAGCTGTGGGGAGAGGGGTGGCACATGCCTTTAAACACAACACTAGGGAGCAAAGACAGACACAATCTCTGAGTTTAAGGCTAGCCTGGTCTACATAATGAGTTCTGGGACAGCCAGGGCTACACAACGAAACCTTGTATCGAAACCAAAAAGAGTAGAGATCATGCAGTGTTTTCTTTCTCTCCATTTATAATTAGACCAAAAACAAGCAATAGGAAGACACATCATAAAATTCCCAAACTTATTGAATTGAATAGTACTTCCTGTTGGGTAGAGTGGCTCTCACCTGTAGCCCTAGCATTTAGGATCTTCAAGCACACACACACACACAGCACTTACAGACACACACACACCACACTCACATACAGACACACAGGAAAATAGAATCCGGCTGCCTGGGAAAAGGAAAGGATTAACAGACATGGGAAGGGAACGCATGAGAGTAATTGGAGGGAACGTGATAAGAATACATTACATACACATAGGAGAACATAATGAAATCCATATGTGATAATAAAAACATTTTTAAAATTGTGAGATGCAGCTATAACATCACCTAGAGGTAAAGTCATAGCATGAGGGCTCATCTTGAAAAGAAAGAGAATCATATCAAACGAGACATGTAAGTTTTCACCTTGAGAAACTGGATTAAGAATTGAGGCCTAAGCCAGGCGGTTGTGGTACACACCTTTAATCCCAGCACTCGGGATACAGAGGCAGGCAGATCTCTGTGAGCTCAAGGCCAGCCTAGTTTAGAGTGAGTTCCAGGGCAGACTTCAAAGCTACACAGAGAAAGTCTTTCTTAAACATCCCCCCCCATAATTGAATCCAAAGCAAATATAAGGAAATATTAATAAGGGCATGAAGTTACGCATAGGAATATAGTAGAAGCTATGGATTGGAAGCTGACTCTGTGAACAGGTGAGTGATATCAGAGCTTGGGTTATGTTAGTTGTTTCAGGCAGGGTTCTCTAGAGAAACAGAATCCATAGAACACCCATGTATTGTAGAAGGGGCTTTATTAGATTGGTTTACTCAATAGGATCTAGGTAGTCCAACAATGATCATTTACATCCTGGGGGAACAAAGAACTCAATCCACAAAGCTGGATGCTTCAGCAGTCCCAACCCGGCTCTCCTGCTGTCAGATGAAGATGGAGTTGGCAATGAGAGACTGCTTAGGGAGAAGTGAAGACAGGCAGGCAGGGTAGGGTCTCTTTCTGTCTGGGCTAGTCCGGTATAGGTCTTTCCCTCCCAGCCAAACTCTCCTGGAAATGCCCTCACAGACATACCCAGTACTGTGTCTTCATGGGTGACTCCAAATCAGCCAACTGTCAATCAGAACAACCACTGTAGGGCCCTTCGTAGTAAATAAGAAAGACCACAAGCAAATGGGACAAGCATTCCTCTCACAAAGTCAGAAAAGGAAAAGCAAAACAAGGCAGGAAGAGGCATCGAACGTCAAAGTAGACACAACCTGGATTGGAGCTCACCTTCGCCACTTAGCTGTGCCGCTCGGGAAAGTCTCCTATCATTCTGGGATTCCCTTTCTGCCAATTCCGCCATCAGATAGCATACTAACAAATCTCTAACATCTGCAATCCCAAAAATATAATTGCGGAAAAAATTAATTCCCAAGATAGTTAGCTGTGTTTTTTTATTAAAGGACTCATTTGAGAAGCATAAGAAAGACATGACAGAACACTTCACGGACACCTTCCATGAGAAGACAGTTGAGCACTGCAGGGGTTTTAGCAGGCATAAACACTCAGGTGGACTGTTTTGCACTATTTTTAATCATATATTAATTAATGTACTAATTAATCATATAATAACGCTGTGTCATTTAGCACTAATCTATAATTAAAGTTATACGACTGAACTTCTCCAGATAAATATGAAGATTATCTCAGGAAATCCTGGATGACTTCAAAGTGAGACACTAGAGCAGACTAATAATTTAACAGATAATCTTAATCATTGCAGTGACTAATCTTGGTCGTCAGTTTGACACGCCTGGGAAGAACAAACCTCAACTGAAGAACAAACAGCGCCTCCTTTAGACTGGCCCGTGGGCATATCTAACTGTGGATTGATGTGGGAGGGCCAGAGTACTGTGGGTTTGTCACCCCTGGGCGGTATGCGAATGGCCGGCCGGGTGAGCAGGAGCCTGGAGCAAGGCAGTGGGCAGTGCTCCTCCACGGTCTTGCTGGTCTTGCTTCGGCTCCTGCCCTGAGTGCCTGACTTGGCTTCCTCCACAGAGGATCCTAACCTGTAAACTGAAATAAACCATTTCCTCCCCAGAGCACTAACTAGAGCAGCTGTCGAAGGCTCCAGGACCAGGACGGTTTTGCAGATGGGGTGACAAACATTTTAGGGGAAGAGACAGCATAAATTTTTCTCCAACCATCAAAGCACGTCAGTGAATAGAAAATTTCTAGTTTGGTTTGTGAATCTTATGTAATCCTGATACCAAACGCAAAGGAAACACACAAAAAGAAAAACTTTGCTGAAAAATATCTCCACTGTATGTTAAAAATGTAAACTTTATGAGCAGGTAGATTTGAAGCAGGTGGGATTGGAGCACTACACCGTTCCCCAATATATTCCTGGAAGGCAAGAAAGGGCAAGGAGGTTACATCCAGAGGCCAACCAGCTTTGAATCTGACTTTATTACTTATTATAATAGGAACTGGCTGGGTGACCTGAGTAAATGCTGTAGTTAATCTCTCTGTGTTAATTTTCCAGTTGTGAAATAGAACTAATAATAGCAACATCCAAATCAGAGAAATAGGAGCATTAATTTTGAAAGACTTAATTTGAAGACTGGGGTGATGTTCGTGTGAATGGTCAGCTTGACGAGACTGCAGGATCACTTGGGAGTTGAACCCCCAGCATGTCCATGCAGGGCTGTTTGAGCCCAACTAAGGTAGGAGCCCCTCCCACTGTGGGCGGCACCCGTCCCTGGGTTACAGCTAGACAAGCACAGGCGTTGCCCAATTGCTCTCTTCCTCTAATGTGATGTGAGCGGTTGCTTCAGGCTCCTGCTCCCTTCACTTCCCCACCATGATGGACTCTATCTTGAACTCTGAGCTAACAAACTCTTCTTCCTTCCTTGAGTTGTCAGGGTTTTTTATGCTAGTAACAGAAAAGGAACCAAGACAACCATAGCCAAGTAGCTGGTACACCCTAAGCACTGAGTAAGATATGACATTTAAGAAATAATTCCAGGTGGCTGGAGAGATGGCTCAGGGGTTAAGAGCTGCTCTTCCAGAGGCCTGGGCTTAACTTCCAGCACATGGTCACTCACAGCTGTCTGTAACTCCAGCTCCATGGGACCTGACGCCCTCACACAGACACGCTTGCAAGCCAAACATCATTTTACAAGAAATAAAAATAGACAAGTCACACAGACCTGCCTGATGCCACTCAGCTTAGGTGGGTGGAAGCCACCCATAGGCCAGCCTGTGTCCTTAAGGCCTGGGCTGGCTGAAGTATTTACGGGTGCATCCAGCACCTTGGAGCATGGGGCAGGAGGGTGCCATCATGATGAGCAGATGCGTGGTGGAGAAATGGCAGAGGAAGAGAAGCAGAATGGTTCAGGTGCTGTGGACAGAGGCAGAAGGGAGGAAGCAAAAGTGGTGAGGACCAGGATGATATGGTCGTGGTGCTATCCGGGCCTGGGCTGCTGCCAAGGGTCATGTCTGGGTCTGTGGCCCTGCAGCAGCCAGGGTCTTACAGATGCCCGGGATCAGATCAGCCACCTGAGTCCACATTGTCCGAGGGTCATGCTGCCACTGGGACCATGCTGAGCTTCGTGTCCTGTGCTGCCACCCAGGGCCATGGTGACATCTGGACCCAAGGTGCAGCTGAGGCCCATCTGGGTCCATGACCCTGCTGCGACCAGGGTCTGAGTTGATGTCCATGGTACCTGTTACCATCAAAGACCTTGCAGATGCCCAGGGTCTGGGATTGACATCTGGTATCGCCATGTTAGTATCCAAGGGCCATGATGCCACTGTGGCCATGATGCCACTGTGGCCATACCAATTTGAGTGGCCTACACTGCCACCTTGAGCCGTGGTAACGTCCAGGCCCTACTGCTGCCGAGGACCACGTCTGGGTCTGTGTTGACGGCCACATGAATGCCCAGGGCCTGGGCTGCAACCTGTGACCTTGTTGGTGTCTAAGGGTCATGCCGCAGCCAGAGCCATGAGTGTCCTGTGCTGCCACCCATGGCCATGGCGTCACCCAGGCCTAAGTTGTTACCAAGGGCCGTGTCTGGGTCAGTGTCCCTACAGCAGCCAGGGTCTGAGCTGACATCTGTGGCTCCTGTTACCACCAAGGGTTGTGCAGATGCCTGGAGTCGGTCAGCCACCTGAGAGCACACTGGTGTCTGAGAGCCATGCTGCCACCAGGGCCATACTGATCTGAGCGGCCTAAGCTTCCTCATGGTGGCATTCAGGTACAAGCTGCTGCTGAGGGCCATGTCTGGTTCTGTGGTCCTGGGGCCGCTGGGTTCTGTGTTGATGTCTGTGGCCTGCATTACCACAGGTCTCATAAGAACCATGATGATGAAATCCGAGGACCAGACTGAGCTGGTTTCGCCCTTCTCTGACCTGAAAAAGCTGGCCCTGCCCCTTGCTGAACACCACAGCAAGAGAACTGACTCCAATCTTCATGGCAGAGCCGCCGGCTGCGCTTCAGAGAGATGGTCCCACCCCTCTCCTGATGGCAAGGGCATAGGCAAAGCTGGCTTCACCCCAAGCCGGAGTGGGACAGCCCCAGCGGCCAGGTCTGACAAGTTCACCTACAACCCAGGCCCGCACCCAGGGCCTCAGGTTGGCCCACCCCAACACCTACCCCGGCTATGACCTACAGGAGCATGTAAAGGGGCTGGTCCTGTGGAATGGACCGTTAGGAACTTAGGGTGACCTCGGGGTATCTGAGAGGAATTTTAGTGAGGGTCCAGTGATGATGGTGTACCAGAAACCAAAGGCCTTCAACCAGACCAAAGACTCACTGCAATGAACATTTGCAAGTAAAGCTGGTAGGACCAAAGGGTCTACTGTGTAACTCACCGCAGCTCCCAGTGCCGCTAAGATGAACAAAGAGGTGTTGAAGGGGTGCAAAAGATGGAGGACCAAAGTGTTTGGTCATTTGTTTGTTTGGTTGGTTGTTTGGTTGGTTGGTTTGGTTTTAATTTTTTTTAATTTTCTCTTGGGAGGGAATGCTGCAAGAGAAAGTGTGGCTATAGAGAGGCTGAGAAATGAGTAGAATTAGGGTACATGAAATATGGTAAAATTACCAAAGAGATTATTAGAGAGATTATGTTAGATAAATAAATCAATCATTAACGAAAAGGTAAATTAAAAAATTTTTGATGGGCTGGAGAGATAGCTCAGCGGTTAAGAGCACTGCCTGCTGTTCTAGAGGTCCTGAGTTCAATCCCAGCAACCACATGATGGTTCACAACCATCTGTAGTAAGATCTGGTGCCCTCTTCTGGCCTGCAGAACACTGTATATATAATGAATAAATAAATCTTTTTTAAAAAAAATTGATGGCAGAGCTAGCTGTTGGTTTGAATACTGCACCAAGCCCATGAGCTCACTCAGGAGCTGAATAGATGACTTAATTTCTGAATCTGAGAACAAAGAGGACATGCAGAGGGAGGACACTAGACTCAAGGATCAGGACAGCCAGGAGGACACTAGCTAGGCTCAAGGCTTGGGGACAGTGAGTCCATTGTGTTCCCAGAATCCTTCAGCTCCATCTCTCTAGATGGATTGCCAGAGTTGGTTCTGGATAATTGGGAAGATCCCTGGGAATGTTGCTTCTCTCCTAAAGTTTAGACCAACCTGAGCCAGTTTTGCCCCACGGATGTGTAAATTCATAGCAGCAAATAGTCACCAGGAGGCAGCAAACCACAGATGAAACAGTAGCCCATTGGCCCTACAGAGGGACCCTGGGAGCTCTTGGCTACCTGGCTGCTCCATTTCATCCCTGTTAACATCTCATAGCCAGGCAGCCGTGTGATTTTGTATGATATTTTAGCCACATTTCATGCATTGTGGTAATGTTCTACTAATTAATGCCGTCTCCATAGACATCTAACAACCACTTATTCAAATTAAGTTCCAATTGTAATTTTTTAAAAAGTTAGCCAGGTATGCAGCATTTGCAGCACCTACTTAGGAAGCTGAAGCAGGAGACTGGCTTAAGCCTGGGAATTCAGGACTATACTACACCATGCTAATGAGGTATCAGTTCATACTTAGTACCAGAAGTAGGGATGCATGTCATAAATACCACCACACTCCAGCCCTGGTCTGAAGCAATACTGCACGAAATAGCAAACATGCCTGCCTGCGAGTCCCTACCTTGTCTTCCCTTAATGATGCATCTGAAAATGTGTTGGACAAATGTTTTCCTCCTCTGAGTTGTCTCTGGGTTTGTCAGTGGTAGTATCTCTACCTCTTGGACTGCTCCATAGATTTTAACATCACATTTACTGATGACTACTGAAGCAAAAACCAAGTTGCTGTTCAACCTAGCACATTCTAAAGTTACTCAGACTCCAAATCTCCATCAGCAATCAACATCTCATGGACCAGTGCTCTCAGGTACCAGTTTAGGAACCATCACGTAACCCACGTCATACAAGTCAGCAGTGTTTGAAGACTGGCAGCCATCAAGAGTGTCCCCTGCCTTCATGTTGGGAGATCAGATAACAAAAAAGAAAACCAATGTGTACATATCGGCAAGGCTAAGACAAAAATGATTGCTATTTGCAGATAATGTGTTCATCCTGCAAAACCCAGAGAATAAACTGGGAAACCACAAGAACTAATTAGAGCATTGAATGAAGAGGCTCACATAAGGCAATAAATATATCCAGATCAATTCCTGTCCTAGAGACCAGTAATGACGACTTAGGAAGCATCAGGGGACCAAAACAATGTGGTTAGCAAAATGTGTGCAAAGATATATGTTGAAATTGGATGAAGGTCTATTTTTTTTAAGCCTTGAATCAATGGAGGAAAGGAGCCGCTCCTCCTGGTGTTGTGGAGGTGTCAATCCTTGCTCAAGCAATCTATAAATCTGATGTGTAATTTCAATGAAAATTATCGCAGGATTTTCTTTTTACCTTGGAAGATTGATTCTGGGGTTCATGAGGAGCTGCACAGAGGGGCCAATGAATTTGGGGAGAAAAAGATAATAATTGGGTAACTTGCCTTATAAAAGTTAGTATCAATATTTCAACAACTGAGAGACAAGTTGGCAAATAAAAGCGTTTTAAATTGTATTTTTATTTATTTTGTATTTTTTAACTTAAAAAAGATTTTTATTTTATATGTTCACTTTATTTATTTATTTATTATGTATACAATATTCTTGCCTGTGTGTCTGCCTGCAGGCCAGAAGAGGGCATCAGGTCTCATTTCAGATGGTTGTGAGCCACCATGTGGTTGCTGGGAATTGAACTCAGGACCTTTGGAAGAGCAGGCAATGCTCTTAATCGCTGAGCCATCTCTCCAGCTCCATATGTTCACTTTTTTATCTGTAAGTATATCTGTGCACCATGTGCATGCCTGTGCCTGCGGAGGTCAGAAAAGGGCATTGGATCTCCTAGAACTAGAGTTTTACATAGTTGTGAGCCACCATGTGGGTGCTGGGAACTAAACCCTGTCCTTTGCTAGAGCAACCAGTGTTTTTATAACCACTGTACTCTCTCTCCAGCACCCTGTTTCATTCTTGAGAAAAAGCCTCACTATATATCCTCTGTCCCTGGCTGGCTTAGAACTCACTGAGCAGCCTGGGGTGGCCTCATACTCCAGAGTGCTGCGATTGAAGGTGTGCACCACCACGCCCAGAAAGAGCCTGTTGTCAGAGACATAGAAACATAGCGGTGCATAGCTGATGCCTTTGTAGAGGCTTTGGGGCTGCAACAGACAGACAGCCATCTCTAATTACTCTAACCCAGCAAGGGGGCCATGGGGAAACCGTGAGCATCTAAAGGAGTCAGTGAGTGTTGGACAAGGAGGCCTCAGAAGGGGCGGAAATAAAGGCTGTCCACTGGACCAGCAACGGGAACCTGTCCTCCAAATGATGCGCCTCCATCCGGTCAGCCTAAGCTGCCCATCTTGGCAGTCTCTCCATGCCCATCAGGATGACCCCTGCATCCATCTGCCTTCCTTTCAAATCCCAGGCTCCAGCCTGGCTCCCTCCAGACCAAGGTGGTCCTTCCTGATCACACTGTCTATGGCCTGGAGCTTGGGAACTTGGTGCAGAGAAGGATGGATTCAGAGAAGATTGTGGGTGCCTGGGTACCCCCAAAATTGCCTCCAGGACATGGTTGGAAACTATCAACCCAACTTGAAACCCCTCAACCCAGATACCCCACCTCTGATAGGATCTTTCTAGGATTCTCTATTCCAGAATATGGCACCATACATGGGACAGCAAGTCAAAAACCATTCTTCTCAGGCTCTCTGGCTCTCCCCTATCCACATGTCCAACAATTTGATCAATTTCCTGAAGATTTCTGGGGCCTGCCCACTGTGTCCGTCTTTACCGCTATCACTCTGGACTAGCAAGAAAACTTAGTGGGTTTGTTGTTGTTGTTGTTCTGTGTTGTGTTGTTCTGTTTGCCACACAAGCCCGGACGCCTGGGTTTGATCCTCTGAACCCATGTAAAGGTGGAAGGAGAGGACCACTCCCTAAAGCTGTCCTCTCCTCCACACACGTGCCGTGTCTATCAATCTCACACAGAAACACATACACACATTTTAAAAATAAAGTTCATATTATTTCATATGGACTTTTCGTAGGCATTTTCATCCCTTGCCTATATCCACCCCGCTGTGAGAATGATCTGAGCTCACCTTTCAGGGTCCATCCAACATAGCCTCACAGGGACGTCGTCTCCTACTGGGCCATGTCTGTATCTGTTGCTGGCCTCCATGGTTACCAGCTCTGGCAGGATTTCTCACATGGCTCAGGTACACCATTACCTGAATAGTCACTGTGCTGTTTCGGATGAGAATGTCCCTCGTAGATATATACGCCACCCCAGGTAGTGGCATTGTTTGAGGAGGTTTGGGAACTTTTGGAAGACAGAGCCTTGCTGGAGGGCACGCTTAGAAATAGAAACAAGAATATACTCAAATAGTAACATTTGCAGTTCGGTGTTGTGGCTTACAGTTGTAATCCCAGCAGAACTGCAGAGGCCATGGCAGGACTTGCCCCAAGTCTGAGCCCAGCTTGAGCTACATAGGGGATTCC
Organism: Myodes glareolus; assembly: GCF_982192425.1. Taxonomy (NCBI): domain Eukaryota; kingdom Metazoa; phylum Chordata; class Mammalia; order Rodentia; family Cricetidae; genus Myodes; species Myodes glareolus. Next base: position 12,095,387 of record NC_142046.1, read on the forward strand.
AGTTCAGCCTAGACTACAGAGTGAGATCCTGGCTCAAAGTGGTAAGACTCATGATCATTGATGCAGTCTGCCAAACTGTCTTCCAAAAGCTCCTCAGTATCTCCTGTCTTCAAAGTGTGAGAGGGTGCTATTGCTGTATAGGCAATCCCCAACCTTATTCCCTTTTACCTATGCCCTATGCCAACTTGACAGAGAGGAAGGACGAAAGAGAGGAGGGGGAAGTGAAGTAAGAAAAAGGAAATGGATGGAATCCCAGGTTTGGTGCCTGATTGGATATGAAGAGTGGCAAAGGGTCAAGTCTGGGCCTCGGACGCTGAGATGGCTCAGATGGTAAGATACTTGCCATGTAAAAGTGAAAAAGTCCCGAGTTTTGGGGTGTGGAGAGATGGCTCAGAGGTTAAGAGCACTGGCTGCTCTTCTAGAGGTCCTGAGTTCAATTCCCAGCAACCACATGGTGGCTCACATCCATCTATAATGAGACCTGGTGCCCTCTCCTGCTGTGCAGGCATATATGCAGGCAGAACACTGTATACATAATAAATAAATAAATCTTTAAAAAAAAAGAAAAGAAAAAGTCCTGAGTTTGGATCCTCAGCATCCATGTAAAAGATGGATATATCAGTACCTGCCTGTAATCCCAGTTCTGGGGCTGTGGAGACAGAAGTATCCGTGGCGCTCATTGCCTAGCCAAGCCACACAGATTGATGTGTTCCAGTTTCAGTGATGAGCGTCCATGTCGAGGAAGACAGCCAAGGTCACCCTCTGGTCTCCACATGCACACATATACAATTGCACAGATTTGTGCATACACCCGTATGAACGCATCCCCAGGCACTGGGCAGAAGTAATGATGAGCAGTCAGAAGGTGGAGCTGCTTTGGCATAGAAGCGATGAACTTGTCTTTGTTCTGAGTGAATATCTGAGAGGCATCCAGAACATTGGGCTTTGATAGACCAACTCTGTGCACAGATATGACGCTCAGAAGAGAGTCAACAGTTTCTGACCCTGGAAGGACATCACTGTAGAGGACTTATCTCTGGGTCCTCCTGGGCCCAGCCATCTCCCCAACCTCCATCTTCAGCTGCAGCTGTAATGGGCAAGAGTGAGACCCTTTGCATTGGAAGCATCTCTTTCGAGCTCACTCCACACTTCCCTTCCCTTCTCCAATGTCACCTGGAAATACACCCACAGCTGTTCCACCACCTCAGAGACACCCTTCACCCAATGGATGTAGGCGTTAATTACCCCTGCTCCTCTCCATGGAAGGAAGGTGCCTTCCTGTGGGAAGAGGGGCTCTGCACCCTCAGAGGAGCGGAGGATGTAAGCCCCTTCTGCAGACAGCTTCTGCATCAGTCAGGCATCCTTTTCTGGCTTCTCTCCTTCATCCCCCACCCCCATCATGGTTCCTGGAATCACACCCCTTGTCTCAGGCTGGGCCTGAAGGATGCTAGAGGTTCAGCTTTGCTGTGCTTCTCTCCCTGTGACAAAGCTCGGGGAGAGGTGACAAAATTTACATGTGCCTGGAGAGGGAAGGCATTCCTTCCTATGCTGGAAGAGGATCCTGAGAACGCAAGCAAGATACCCCAATTGTATCTAATCATGGCAACCCAAAGGCAGAGGCTTGGAGATTCCATCCGGGGACACAGAACTGGGACACCAGGACCCTGGTCTTGGCTGGGGGTGATTGACAGCAACTCGGAGTGGGGATGCATCACTCCAAATTCAGCATCCATCTCCCTCGCATGTGGAACACAGCAGGGAAAGCCAATCAGAAGAGGCTGCACTGGCTCCAGATCTTTCCACATCCTGTCCTCTGACTCCATGAACTCTCCTGTATTCTAGCAATGCCCCCACTCCCGCGAGCAGATTTGTACCAACGTCCTTTAGAAGTAAACAGCACGTGGGTCTGTTCCTCCTCTCTCTTACCTTGTCTCGACAGACACCACCATGAATGGCTGAAGACCAAGGTATCAGTGACCAGAAAGCAACAGGGGTTCAGTGGGCTGTGAGTTGCCTGTGCCGTACCCCGAATCCTGGAGACGATCCTACCTGAAGTGCCTTCGCTCCGTGACCCCAAGGCCGAAGTCCCCCCAACTTGAACTCTTGTGAAGAGGTTGCATCAAGCCTAAGTCCCTAAAGCTCACCAGAAATAAAAGGGGTGGGGGCAGCTCAGTCAGTAAAGTGTGAAGTCAGCTTTGCAAGTGTGATGTGCAATACCCATATAAAAACACTGTGGTGGCACGGCTTGTAATCCCAGCGCTGAAGACAGAGACAGTAGGACCTCTGACCTCTGCAGCTCACTGGCCAGCCCATCTAGCCCAGCTGGTGAGCTCCAGAGCAGTGGGGTACACTCTTTTTCTCCAAGGCAGTGGGAGACATCCCTGAAGATGACATTCACGGTTTCTTCTGGCCTCTACATGCACATGCACCCACATGCACATACAAATAATGATAATAAAAGAAAGAAAAAAGAGACAGGAAGTGAGAATTGCGGCAGGAGTCCCTCTGCTGCATTGACTATAAGTTTATCTACCTCACCCTAGAATCCCAGCTAGAAATGATCTATGCGGTGTCTACAGGCATCCTGGAGATGGCAACAGATGAAACATGGAAGGTGGGCTTCCAACAACGCTCTCCTCACACACAACTGTAGCCTTCCTGATAGCCCTGCACAGCCCCAAGAACTCATGAGGGGCCTTCCCAAATCACGAGGACCCTCCAGCACCTCCAAAATGTCCTTCTCCCATTCCCACCTACAGGCAGTGGTCTCTGTCAAGGACCAACTGCAACAGCGCCACGTCCAGGCCATGCTAGAGAAATGCACTTTCCATATCCACACAGTAGAAGGAAGGGTTCTGGGGACAGCGACGGGACAGCAGTGTCCAGGCTGAAGCTGCAGGAAGGGTGGTGCTGGGCAACTCGCCTCTCCCTTGCGTTTTGTTTTTCCTTTTTTTCTTTTTGGGTCCTTCTCCTTTTCCTTTCATTTTCTTTTGTTGTGGAACAGGGCCTAGTACAGCCTAGGCTACACAATGCTCCACCAGCTGTATATGCCACATGTAACTCATCCATTCTTTTAGAGGTACTGCTTTTATTACAAGAATGTATCTGTATGTGTACCCACATTTGTGCCATAGCGTGCATACAGAGGTCAAAGAACAACCCGAGGGAGGCAGTTCATTCTTTCCACCATATGGGTTCCAGTGTTCGAACCCAGGTCTTCAGGCTTTGCAGCAAGCACCTTTACCCACTGAGCCATGCCACTGGTCCACACAGTGTTTTTGAAAGGGAAATGATTTATATGACATGAAGAGAAAGAAATCTTGAATACGACCACGGCATCTTCATTAATTCCACCTTTCAGTTAGTACTGGTAAACACTTCGAAGAAACCCTTGGGCAGATGTTCTTATACAGCTGTATGAGGCCTGACCTCAGGTCCACTTTGTAAACAGGTGGAGCCAGGCTGTGTCCTCTCAACAATGGCTGCAGTTCACTCTCCTGCTCTGACCCGGGTTCTTGGGTCCCACTGCAATCTGAAGGTTAGAGCATGAGGCTCGTCACTGCTCTCTTTCCCAGCTGTCCCTCTGGGATACAGCAGAGTTGAACAAACCTCCTCTGTACCATGCTACCCTTTCAGATGAATGGCTTCAATGCTTGGGCATGCTTTACACACCTCGGCACTTGCTGTCATGTGTGCTATGCTCAGTCAGGGAAGGAAGTGATCCAAGACAGTACCTTGGTCAGAGCTAACAAGACAAGAGATGACATTTGTGTCTAAAACCAAAAAAACACAAACAAACAAACAAACAAACAACAAAAAAATACAGGGTCTCATAATAGACCAGACTGAGACTGACCTGGAACTCACAAAGATCCATTTGCCTCTGCCTCTCAAATGTTGAGATTAAAGGCGTGCACCACCATGCCCAAGGAATTTTACTATTTTGACAATGTCAATCAACTAACCAAATATAGCTTGGGTGCCTACCACCTCTGTGTGGGAATAAAAATGTCAGGCAAACAATCATGGTGTGGTTGGCCTGGTTTGGGGTGCTGTCCTAAGCCCCCACTGTCTAGCAAGCAGAAGGAGTCACTGCACACAGGACAGACTAGAGTCTGGAACTGGGTAGACATTTCTCCAAACCCACAAAGCCTTCTGCACACAAACCCTCAGAGCCATAAGCTCTGGAATCAGGAGGCCTCATGTCCAATTCCAGCTTAACCACTTCAAAGGGCTGTTGTATTGACGAAGACACGGTACATGTGAAGTGCTTAGCAGGGCTCTGACACATGCTAAACCTCAAAAATGGCGACACATTAACAACCCGTAACACAGGAAATACACTCTCCGTTTTATGAATAATAAAAGTGACACCCAGAGAAGAGGCCAAGTGACTTACAGAAAAGCAGAACTCAAACCCAGGCTCATCTGCTTCGCCCCCTCCTATGGCTTCCATCTTCTACCGACTCGGATTTCTCTGCTAGGATTCTGGGCTGGGCCCAGTACTAACTAGATACATTACAGGGGTTCCAGGACCTCAAGTCCACCCCAGGGTGGAAGAACAGGCCTCACTGGGCCTTCCTGTAAGGAGTCCCTCAGGGGGTGGGAGGCTCAGGGCAGGCCTGGGCCCAGGCTGGGCTACAGTAGGCTCCCAGGTGTTGAGGAAGGCGGCTGCCTGGCCCTTCTCCAAGTACATTCAGAACCAACCCAAGGGAAACCCCAATTGTGTCAGTGCCGGCACGCCTGGGGCACAGGCATTGGAGACATTAAATATTAAACATGTCGGCTGCCTTCCAAGCCTGGTAATTAAAACTCTTATTTCATATTTTACACAGGATGGACATGGGGGTCGCAGTCTGCTGTGAGAGATTCCATAGTTCCTCCTTAACAAACAAAGTGGCTCTTCTGAGGAAAATGTTTCCCTTGCTTGAGACCCTCTTGCCCTACTTAGTCATTTCCAGAGAGAGAGGACACAGAATGGAGATCAGAGGGTCGCCAGGGTTGGGGGTAGCACTGAAGGACACCAACAGGCTCTTAGGCTCTCTGTCTACCTCTCCTTGAAGTGTCTGTGTCTCCTAGAGAATATACCGAGGGCTATACTGCAGGATCCCCTAGCAAGGCAACCTAGGCGCTAAGATCTCTGCAAACCTAAGAGAGAAGGAGAGTCAGATCAGAGACGGGCCAGAGGGAGGGGCCTCTTCCCTTAGCCTCCAGTGCCATCTGCTGCCTGTATTCTGAACTGCAGTTCTGCCAGAGGTCAACTGGAAGCCAAATTTGAGTTCTAAGCAAAGGGCTAAATGAGGGAAATCAAGGAAAACCTGGCCAGACGCTACCAAAAACATTCAAAAACACAAATTCAGTGTTCAAGTGCTCACTTGATCATTCCCCAGTGTCAATAGAGAAATATCACGCTGGAATCTGGAGGACCCAACCCAAAACAGTAACTCCAAAGTCAGTTACAACCACTGGCTGTCCTCCACGGCGGCGGCCGATCCTTGAGTTTGTGAGGAGCTTTGGTTTACAAGATGCATGTTCATGATCTCACTGAGGGTGAGCCCATGTTGTACAAATTAGAGGAAACCCCAAAACGGGAGAACTACAGTGACGCCTAAGCTATGTAAAGTCTTTCTTTTCCACCTTGAATGTACCATGAACTCTGCCCTGGGCCCTTCACTGTTACTCCTGAAAGGAAAAGAGAAAAGAAAGGAAAAAAGAAAGGAAGGAAGGAAGGAAGGAAGGAAGGAAGGAAGGAAGGAAGGAAGAAAGGAAGGGAAAGGAAAAAAGAAAGAAGGAAAGAAAGAAAGAAAGAAAGAAAGGACACAACTGCTCCTAGGTATGGAGAAGGTTTACTGTAGACAACAAAGGGAGAGCACAGCCAGAGGCAGGGACATCTGGGACAGTCCAGAGTGGGCAGGACCCAGAGCCAGTCCACGTGAGGCTGAGGAGAGGGGAGAAGGGAGGGGAGAGCCAGGAGAGCAAAGGTTGGTCAAAAGGAACAGATAACCAAAATGGCTGGATTATATGGGAAGGGCTGCAGAAGTTTAGGGTTGGTGGTGGGATATGCCAGGTAACAGGGAGTGAGGGATCCTGGGAGAACCTGGTGGCCAGGTCCATTTAGATATGCTAAGTAGACACCTCGGTTAGCCATTTGTCGCAGGTTGGAAACCTAGCCTCTCTGCAATTGTCCCCCAGATCTCTGCAAACACTTCTCATCAAGCTCTCCGAGCTCCTGCTTGCCTGACTTGGAGCGGCTCAGATGAAGGTGGAAGGTCGCCCTAACCAAAGGGTTCACAGTTGAAAGGGTCCTAGACAGGAGGGTGCTTGGCAGTTATAGAACCTGAAAATGGGGTGGAGGCAGGGGTGGGGGTCTGGCTTAAGATTCAGGCATGAGGAGGACCCACCTCAGCAGGAGGTCCCATCTCAGCAGGAGGTCCTGAGCTGTTTGCACTTGGACCTCGGCCTCAGAACCCATGTTCTTCTTTTAGTTCTTCCTCCTTCGTGTGAGTAGTTTCCTGAGGCTGCTCCCTTCAGAGAAACAAAATGACTCCACAGGCCCCAGGCTTCACCACCATGCCCACCAGCTCTGACGGAGAGCTTTGAGTGTCAGCTCAACACGACCTGGGCGCATCTGGGAAAAGGATCTCCATGAGGAGTTATTTCAGTCAGATTGTGGGAATTGTCCTGATTTTGTTAAATGATACACGAAGACCCAGGCCACTGTGGACAACACCAGATCCTCTAGGCAGGGGGTCTGGAACTGGACAAGTATGGGGGTCAGCTGAACACTAACAAGCATGCCTGGAGCCATTTTCTCTCTCCTCTGGACTGTCAGTATGACCAGCTGTTTCGAGAACCCACCTTGACTTTTCCTATCGTGACCTGGAATTGTAAGCTGAATAAACCCTTCTCCCCTACGATTCTTTCTGTCATATTTTATCATAGTAACAGAAATAAAACTAGGACACCAGCCCACAAGGTAAAGCCCAGAAGGGAGCTCCTCAAATGAAGAGGGGTAGTCTTTCTCTTATGCCTGGCACACATCTCATATCTCATGGCCTTGTGCCCATTTCTGTACCAGTAAGTGTGGCCTGCTTAGCCTAGAGTGAGTGGATCAGGTTCCCCCTCCCCAGTTGCACAGAGGAGACTGGGACTGAAACCCAGGTCAGGGCAGATGAAGAGTTCCCCAGTAGAACAGCAGACAGGGTGGAAATCTGCTGGGTTCTCAGAGAGCCTAATTCTAGAGCTCAGAGCGGTTTCAATCCCACCCTTCAAAGAGAGAGAGGCTGGGCTAGAGACGGAGATGAGGCTCAGGTGGCAGAGTGCTTGCCTGGGTTCTGTCTCCAGCCCTGCACAGACCAGGCGTGGTCGCGTGGATCTGTAGTTGTAGCACCAGGATAGAGGCAGGAGAATCAGGAATTCTAGGTCAATTTCAGTTCTATAATGAGTTTAAGGTTACCCAGTGTGCTTCATGAGACCTTGTCTCAAAAAGAAAGAAAAGAAGGAAATAAAGAATGAAAGAAAGGAAGAGAGGGGGAGGAAGAAGAGGGGGAGGCTGGAAAGCAGCCATTGTATACTGTGCTTTTGGATGACGCTGAACTTATGCAGCTTGTAGGCACCCAAAGGCAGCTGGGATGTCAGACCCAGGACCCAGCATTGGTTAGCTTGTTTGGCATCCCAGTCAAACAGCCATTGTTATCTGTCGATACATTGCATCTTTTCCATGGCTACGGCCTGATTTTGTAATTGAATTGATGCTGTTTATATGGCCCCACCCACCTGCGATCACAGTGCAATTTGTAGGTCTGACTGCTGGTAGAAGAAAGCAATTTTGCGGGAATGGCTGTTTGGGGATTGAAGCATCGCAGAGCCCTGAGCATTGAATCCACCCGCGGCCCCATGAGTCTCACAGCTACTCGGCAGTGCACATCCTATGTTTCAGATCGAGCCAGTGGGCCCCGTGGTAACAGCTTCCACACCCATCACAGCTTTTCCATTGCATCCTCTATCTACTTACTTCTGAACAAACACCCCAACATCCAAGGACTGTGCAACAGCCGATGTTTAGTCACGTCTGCCATCCACCTTGGGATAGCAGGCACAGCTGACTACAAAAGTCAGGGAAAGAGTGGGCGCTCCCTCCCACATTTCACTGGCTGAGGCCTTTGGTGAAAAAGACCAAGAGGCACAGTGCAGAGAAAACAGTCACCAGGGGAGTGGAGAACCCAGCCCACGATGATCAATTTGAGTTATTCTTCATAACGGATAATGTCCAGAAACGGAAGAATTAGCAGATGAATGGCTGATATCCCTCCTCATGCTCCTAGCTGCCCTTCTCCTGAGGGGATGCTGGGTAACTGGGCAGAGGAGCTCTTAGGGTCTTCATAAGAGACTGATGAGCCAGGCGGTAGTGGGGAACACTTTTAATCCCAGCATTTGGGAGGCAGAGGCAGGCGGATATCTATGAGTTCGAGGCCAGCCTGGTCTACAGAGTGAGTTCCAGGACAGCCAGGGCTGTTATACAGAGAAACCTTGCTAGGAGAGAGAGAGAGAGAGAGAGAGAGAGAGAGAGAGAGAGAGAGAGAGACTGATGAGATGGCCAAGTGGAAGCAACTCCTGCAAGCTGTCCTCTGACCTCCATACATGTGCTGTGACATGTGTGCACTCATACACACACTCACACACATAAAATAAAAATAAATAATTGTTTTAAAGAACAAGAGAGTGCGGGCAGTTTGCTGAGAAAGGAGCTGAGCAAGCAATAGAACATTGTCTGGGGGGGCTGGAGAGATGGCTCAGTGGTTAAGAGCACTGGCTGCTCTTCCAGAGGTTCTGAGCTCAATTCCCAGCAACCACATGGTGGTTCACAACCATCTGTAATGAGATCTGGCGCCCTCTTCTGGCGTACGGGCATACATGGAGGCAGAATGTTGTATACATAAGAAATAAAAAAAAAAAAAAAAAAAAAAGAACATTGTCTGGGTCCTCACAGTTCCCGAGCCCTGTTCCAGCCCTTTCTAACGTTGATCCCTTCTTTTTTTTTAATTTTTTTTTAATTTTTTTTCGTTGATCCCTTCTTATATGCCACAGGAAGATACTAGGCTAAGAGACTTGGCATACATACTTTTTTTTTTATTTTTCAAAATAGGATTTCCTTGTGTAGCTTTAGAGCCTGTCCTGGAACTCACTCTGTAGACCAACTTGGCCTGGAACTCACAGAGATCCGCCTCCCAGTGCTGAGATTAAAGGTGTGTACCACTACTGCCCGGCTGACAGACATAGTTAATATCATATTTGAAACAGTGTGTTTTACACTTGTGTGGCCTGGGCAATGATCCCAAATCCTATGAGATTCACATTAGAAATGTCCCTCACGGAATCATATATTTGGACCTCTTGGTCCCTAGGTGGTGGCACTGTTAGGAGAGGTTCTGTGGAGGTGTGACCTTACTGGAGGAAGTCTGCCACTTGCAGAGGACTCTGAGATTTCATGCCTTCATCACACTTACAATTTGCTTTCTCTGCTTCCTGACTGAAGCTCTGATCTCTCGGTGCCCAACTCGGGCTGCCTGCACTCACATTCCCCTGTGTCTCAGTTACCACGCTATTGCTATAAGGAGACATTGTGACCAAGGCAACTTACTCTATAAAGCATTTAACTGGGAGCTGGCTTGCTGTTTCAGAGGACTGGTCCCTTATCATCCTGGCAGGGAGCATGGCAGCAGGGTGACATGGTGCTGGAGCAGTTGCTTAGAGCTTACGTCCTGATCAGCAGAGAGAGACTGGGCCTGGCACAGGCTTTTGAAAGCTCAAAGCCTGCCCCCAGTGACACCTCCTCCAACAAGGCCACACCTCCTAATCTTCCCCAAACAGTTCCACCAACTGGGGACCAAACATTCAAACATATAAGCCTCTGGGGGTCATGTTCTTTCAGATTCTCACACCTTAGAAATGTAAGCTAAACAAACACTGCGCTTTTCATTTCTCAAAGCAAAAAATTTAAATAAATTATCTTTTAAAAAAAGGATTTATTTTTATTTTATGTGTTTTGCCTGCAGGTATAGCTGTGCACTATATGCATGTAGTGCTCATGAAAGCCAGAAGAGGGCGTTAGATCCTTTGGAACTGGAGTTACAGATAGGTTTCAGCCACCATGTAGATGCTGGGAGCCAAACTCAGGTCCTCTATAAGAGCAGCAAGTGATCTTAACCACTAAGCCATCTCTCCAGCCCATTTTTTTTTATTTTTATTAATATAATATGCATATTAATTCTTTGAAAATTTCATACATTTTCAATGTATTCTGATTATATTCACCTCACATTCATAACCCTAACTCCTTTCAGATCCACTCCCCACTTCCCCTCCTCCACCCAACCCCAACAGAGGTTTTTCGAGACAAGATTTCTCTGTGTGGCCCTGGCTGTCCTGGAACTCCCTCTGTAGAACAGGCTGGACTTGAACTCACAGAGATCCATCCACCTTCCTCTACCTCTTGAATGCTGGGATTAAAGTTGTACACCATCGCTACCCAGCTCATTGCTTTTTTATTCGTTTGTTTGTTTGAGACAGGGTGTAACAGCCTTGGAACTCATTTGTAGACCAGGCTATCCTTGAACTCACAGAGATTCATCTGCCTCTGCTTCTCAAGTGCTGGGATTAAAGGCTTGTGCCACCGCTGTCTGGCATGTTGTTTTTTTTAATAACTCACCATGTCCAGTTTGTACTTCCCATAAGCTCATGGGTGTGGGCTGTTCACTGAGCTTGGTTTACTTGCTAGGAGCCCTAAAGGAAAACTGAATCTCTTCCTCAGTACTTTCAACTGTCAATAGCTTCTCAGCTGGGGGTGAGAGTGCTGAGCCCCTCCTCTCTTTGGGTCCCTTTCTTACACAGTGAACATGTTACTGGCTGACCTATTGCCCAGCACCCAGTCAGACTTTTAAAACAAGCTACCATAGCTCAAAAGAGCTGAGGACAACAGATAGGTGAGGCTTCCTTGCTGCTGTCTTTGCTAATTCCAAAGGCATCAGTACAAAGATGGGCGCAAAGGGAGATGGAACCTGCCCCTCACACTCACAGGCACCTGACGCATAGCAGTGTCACAGTAGAGTGGCACAGAGAGGACAGAATCCTGATGCCAGCTTTCAGTTACTAGAACAAACACCTGAGATAATCAATTAGAAAAGGGGGAAGGTTTAGGGCTGGGGCTATAGCTCTGTGGTGGCCCAGCATGCATTAGGTCCCAGGTTCGATCCTCAGCACCGCAGAAATAGAAAAAGAGGGAATACTTTGACTAATGTCTTTGGAGATTCCAAACCATGGTCATCTGGACTTGTTGTTCCAGACCTGTGGTGCAGTGGCACACTGTAGCAGTGGCATATAACAGAATACAACTGCCACCCTCGTCGCTAGGAAGCCAGAAGGAAGATAAAGAGGCTAGGGCTGGAACTGGAGCCCCACAATCTTTTTCAAGGGTGTACCAACTAGTGACCTGAGGACTTCACAACAGACCTGACCTCTCAAAGGTCCCTCCACTTCCCAGCAGTCACGCTCGGGACCAGGACTTTAACATATGGGCCTTCCAGGGACCTTTGAGATCAAAATATAGGACCTGAATATGTTACATGGGGTCATTTGGACATTTTTTAGTGGATACATGGAACAAACCTCTGCATTCCCCATGAGCAACAATATAACTATGACATGCAGGTTGCACAGAGCATCCAGATACCAGCCACCGCCTTCCAGTCTTCTCTGTCTAGATCTTAACAGAGTATAACATCAGAGTTAGGGGACAGCCAGACAAAATGTTCTACTCCCTACTTGAATGGGCTCATGCTAATAGACAGAAAATCCATATTGCTAATGGTAAGAATCAGAATTGTCACATGGGCCACATGTGTTGCTGGGAGGGAAGCAAACAGTTCATGATGTGGAAGCCCTTCTGTATGTTGTGAATATGTGTGGCTTTTATTAGTTGAAGAATAAAGCTGCTTTGGCCTATGACAAGGCAGAATATAGCTAGATGGGAAAGCCAAACAGGGAGAAAGAAGGTGGAGTCGAGGGAGCCACCAGCAGCCACCAGAGAAGCAAGATGTGAGGTAACAAGTCACAAACCTTATGGTAAAAATATAAAATAATAGAAATGGGCTAATTAAAAAGTAAGAGCTAGTTAGTAGTAAGCCTGAGCCATCAGTCAAACTTTCATAATTAATATAAGCCTCTGAGTGTTTATTGGGAAACTGGAGGGCAGGAGAGAAATTTCCAGTTACAGGTGCAGCCACAGTGGAAAGCAGTTTGTTACCAAAAAGTTAAATATAGAGAGTCAGGCATGGCGGCACAAGCCTTTTATCTCAGTACTTAGGAGGCAGAGGCAGGCAGATCTCTGTGAGTTTGAAGCCACCTGGTCTACATAGCAAGTTCCAGGACAGCCAGGGCTATAGAGAGATCCTATATCCAAAATAAATAAATAAAAGTTAAGCACGGAGGACTGAAAAGACTGCTCTTTTTTCTAGAGTTGGTCGGGTGCCTTCTGTGACCCTCTCACAGGTCACCCTGTGAGGTCCCCCAGGGACAGACAGAGTCTGTTTTCCTTCCTAGACCATGAGCCCATTGGAAGGAACACACTGGACGGATCAATGGGCTCCTCTGCTGCACAGCAGATCCTTAGAGTTCATGAGATCTGTGAATATATGGAGATGAGAGAGGGACAGAGGAAAGTCCAGAGACATGGATGAACTACAGACTCCAGGAGATTGGCTCCAAGCAAAAGCAGAGGCCACACAGCAAGTGACTGAGGGTACTGATTGGGAAACCAGGTTCCTAACTCAGCCACTTAGTAGCTGTAAGACTCCCATGAAGTTCCTTCCCTCTGTGTGTTTGAATTTGCATGTTTGTAGAAAAGGAAAGAGAGATGGGGGTGGGGAATACTATTTCCCTGAAGGGGCTGTAGGGAAATTCATTCAACTGTTTGCAGAATACTGAAATAGCAGTAGAAAAATGCTTGTTAAATAAATAAACACACACATGTTTGCCCACAACACAGACAAAATAGCGGCAAGACTAATTATTTTGTACCTCTCTCAAAGACAAGATGAAAGACAGCTTCCGGAAGAAAGGTACAGTGGGGGTTACCACTTTGAGCAGCTGGAAGGCCTTGTCAGTTTTCTTTTCTGAAAACATACATAGATTTTTTTTTTTTTTTAAGAGCACACAGACAAATGCCCTGGCTGTTAAAAACATCTAGACTAGAGGGCATTGCATTAGTGCACCGTTCCTTAAGACATGGTAATGCTAAGGCTCCTGGCATCTGCACACTAAGAGGATTCTTAAAACATTTTAAATGCCCAATTCCAACATAATGCTCTGCTTAGTTCCTGCCACATGTTCCATTTGCAAATTAGAGCCTCTCTGGTTTAATTTACTTTGTGCTGACTCCCATATTAGACACGATGGACCGAGGAGGCACAGCCACACTGTAGGCTCTGGGTCCCGGAACAACATCATGGGGACACCAGCTTGTGGGTACCACCACCGGGGTCTTATACAAAAGAGGGCATCACAGGCTTCCGTGCTCCCCCGTAGGGGCACCCCGAGAGTCTCCTCAGTAGCCGGTATGGGTTTCTGAGACTCAACTGAGCAGTATACCCAGAGCAGAAACTGAAGACTGGTGAACTTTGGGTCAGTTTCAACCATCTAATTGTTCGCCTAGCTCAAACCAAGAGTTCTAAAATTAAGCAAACATTTAGCAACCCAGAGACATCATTTAAGAATCTCTCTTTTTTTTTTCTTTTGACAGAGTTTCTCTGTGTAGCTTTGAAGCCTGTCCTGGAACTTGCTCTGTAGACCAGATCTGCCTGTCTCTGTGATCCCGAGGGCTGGAATTAAAGGCATGCACCACCACCACCCGGCTCTGTTAAGAATCTTATATTGGGAGTGCTGTGCGATGGTTAGGTAGAAAAGGGCGCTTTCCCTGAAGCCTGATGACCCGAGACCTAAGTTGGATCCCTGGGACCTGGACCCACTCCTCGGAAGCAGAGAACTGGACTCTACAAGTTGTCTGCTGATCTCCAAGGGCCATGGTATATCTGTCCCTCCACAACACTAAATACATAAAATAAATGTAAAGAAATAAAACTATAGAAAAGAATCCGATGTCTTTCCATTCTTGAATAGGGAAAACTGGCAAGCTGGGCTGTCGTCACGACAACAAAAGGCTGGCCTTTTAAAGGTCATGGGCTTTGCATTTGTTGGAATCCCCAGCATCCCCTACAGCTCCCTCCTGTTCGGAAGTTTGAAACTCAAATCTGGTGTACTGGTGCACATGAGCTGAGGGTATTCACGGGGCTGGGAACTTTTACCTGCTTCGTTCAGGGTTTCAGCAGGAAAGTAACTGCTTCCCTCAAGCTGGGTAATTCAGGAGCGATGAGGAATGGGCTTGTTCACAAAGATTTAGGAAGGGCTTTGGAGGAGAAGTAAAGGGAATAAACTGCACAGCAGCCCAAAGCTGCTGACTCTGGAGAATGACTTCCACTCCAAGTCTAAAGCGTACAGGCAGGGGACCTGGAATGAGAGGACCACGGTCCAAGCTGAGGCTAAAGCAAAGACTGCAGCCAGTCAGGTCACGGCACAGGCCGACAGCTCCCCTAAGTACCCTGTAAGGTAATGCACAGTTCTTCCTCCCTCCAGTTTTCTCTGAATCTCTTCCCCATTGGCTACTCCAAAGCCAGGACACACACACACACACACACACACACACACACACACACCATCCCGCATAGTTCTTCCAGCAGAGAGCTAGGAAAGGAGAGGTGAAGAAGATCTGAAGGAAGAGGCTGATCAAAGACAGCCTGTGTGTCCCACGTCCTTCAAAAGTAGCAAGACAAGAAACACACAGAGAAGAATAAAGCTTGAGAATGTATAGCTTTGCCATGGAAGTTAACACCGTGCACCCTCCAAGTTTAGCACAAAAATACTTGCTCCCACCAGGTGGTGGTGGTGCACACCTTTAATCCCAGCAATCAGGAGGCAGAGGCAGGTGGATCTCTGTGAGTTTGAGGCTAGACTGGTTTACAGAGTGAATTCCAGGACAGCCAGGGTTACACAGAGAAATCCTGTCTTGAAAAAAGAAAGAAAAGAGATAGACAGAGAGACAGAGAGAGGAAAGAAAGAAAGAAAGAAAGAAAGAAAGAAAGAAAGAAAGAAAGAAAGAAAGGGAAGGAGAGAGACAGAGAGAGAGAAAAGGAGGAGGAGGAGAAGGAGGAAAGGAAAGAAAAAAGAAAAGAAAAACAAACCAGCAACAAATGCCTGCCCCGTCTCTCCGTCTCTCCCGTGCATTACCTTGGCACCCCTCTGACTTGATCTCTGGAAGCCAGGGAGGCAGTGGCAGAGGATCCACTGCTGCAGAGACAGCAAGGTTGCAGATGAGTGTCCGGTTGTCAGTGGCAATAGTGGTGGTTGTGGCAATGATTGGCAGCTTTAGTCCTATTTCCTAATTGTCACCTGCTTTGGCTACACCATTACAAAGCCTGAATCCCCCAGCTTTCCCAAAGACTATGTGACTGATCAACACCCCTTAGTTTGTCCTTTCCCCAGTGCCACCCATCTTGTTCCGTGCAACTCGAAACTCCTACCATATGTACAGACACAAGCTCTACCCCAGAACCTGGGAATGAAGAGAATGAGTAGCTGTTGCTCACAGCCTGACATCTGGTCAAGCCACCTTGATCACTATTGCAGTATGAATACAAATTATCCCCAATGGCTCATACACTGAAGACATGCCACTAATTCAGTGCTCAGGGGTGAGGTGGAGGGAAGGGTTGCATCATGAGAGCACTGACCCAACCAGTGGCCGAGTCACAATTTGATGGAAATATTGGGGAGCAATAAAGCTGGGAGGTGGGATCCAGTTGGCCAGCAAAGTAACCTAGGCAGCTGCCGCCCTATCCTGCAGAGCAGAGATGACATCTACTACAAAGTCAATGGGAAGTGAGTAATCCACGCTCGAGAGTGTAACTTACAAAATTACCGACCTTTTTGTTTATGTTTGCATGTGCGTGTGTATGTGCAGGTGCTGGTGCACATAGGAATACCAGAAAAGGATGTGCAGTTCCTGGGAGCTGAAGTTACAGGTAGCTGTGAGCCTTTCAATGGGACTGACTGAGTGGCTAAGAGCAGGACCTGAGCTCAGTTCCCAGCACCAGTGTCATGCAGTTCATAACCGCCTACTCTACCACTTCCAGGGGAATCTGACTGCTCTGGCCTCTGAGATGCTCTGGCATCTGCTCACATGCACACCTACACACAGATACACAGAGATACGTAGTTAAAAAAGTGATTTTTTAAAAAAAAATCTTAAAAAAAGAGACTGGGCATGGTAGCACACGTCTTTAATCCCAGCACTCGGGAGGCAGGGGCAAGTGCATCTCTGTGAGTTGAGGCCAGCCTAGTCTACAAAGCAAGTTTCAGAACAGCCAGGGCTGTTACATAGATGAAACCCTGTCTCAAAAAAATGAAACAACAACAACAACATCTTAAAAAGAAAGAAAGTTTGAGAAAACAGACAGGTTTAAAATCACAGACACCCAAACAATCCTTACACTCAAATACTGAGTCTTTTATCTTTGTACATCTGTATGTCTGCGCATGTGTGTGTTCTTGTAGGAGGAGGTGTGTGCATGTACTTGTGTGCAAAAGCCACTCTTGTGTCATCCTCAGGTGCCATTGACCTCGTTTGTTCTAGATAGTCTCTTCTCTTGGCCTAGAACTCATCAAGTAGGCTAGGCTGGCTGGGCAGCAAAGCCCTGGGATATGCCCACTACCGCCTCCTCACAGAGGTATGTCTTCAGTTTATATGACAAGCTCTTTGCCAATTGTGATAATTAGTTTGTCAACTTGACACAATCTAGAATCACCAAGAAAGACAGTGTCAATGAGGGATTGCCTAGATCAGATTGACTTATGTCCATGAGGAATCATCGTGAGCATATTAATTGATACAAGGAAACCTAGCCCTCTGTGGATGACACCATTCCCTAGGGAAAGGGTCCCAAACAATGTAAGAACAGAGAAATGGAGCCAAGCACAAGCAAGTAAGCAAGCAGGTGGCATGCGTGTAATTTCTCTCTGCTCTTGACGGGATGTGTTGTGGCTAGTTGTTTTATGACCTTGACTTCCATAAAATGATGGGCTGTAACTTGGAAATATGAGCTAGGGTAAGCAGATTTCTGTCAGGGTATTTTATCGGAACAATGGAAGTCAGTATCTATCCAGTGGAATTTCAGAGTTGCTGCGGACCAGTGACTGCTCCGCCCTCCCACATCTTGCTCTTCCTCTTCTAAGGAGTACATTTGTTGTGGTTATGGTATTCCTGTTTCATCACTGTGTGAGACTATATGGAGGGTGGAGGGAGGAGGTGGACAACTTGCCTTTTTTATTCACAGATCTTGGAACCCATTTGAACCACATCTAGACATTCTGTGGAGCAAGAGAACCCAGACATTGAGCACCCCAAGGCTTTTGAGTCTGAGACTTTCAAGAGTCCTGGGACTGGGTGATGTGAGAAACAATGAGCCCTACTTCAGAATAAGAGTGCTAGGACTTGGCTGGGCAGTGGTGGCACAGGCCTTTAAATCCAGCACTCGGGAGGCAGAGGCAGAGGCAGGTGGATCTCTGTGAGTTCGAGGCCAGCCTGGTCTACTAGACCTAGTTCCAGGACAGACTGCAAAACTACAGAGAAACCTTGTCTCGAAAAACCAAGAGAGAGAGAGAGAGAGAGAGAGAGAGAGAGAGAGAGAGAGAGAAGAAAGGAAGGAAGGAAGGAAGGAAGGAAGGAGGAGGAGGAAGGAAGGAAGGAAGGAAGGAAGGAAGGAAGAAAGGAAGGAAGGTACATCTTGGGAGTCAAATCTTTGAGGATAACAACTCCAAAATTCCATATATGATTCACCAAAATTCCATATATGATTATTGTAAGACAATAAAACAAAACTCTCCCATGCTCTTGGTGTAACGGTCTGTCCTGTCCCTTTAAGAGACAAGCCACGCTGATTTCTTCCCTTGTCCACAGAGGCAAGCTGATCATCAGCTTCCAGCCTGAGTCCCTTCCTTTCTGTCTCTTTCTCGAAGAGGCAGCTTCTGTATCTCCCTTCTCCCAACTTCTCCCCTTCCCTCCTCTGTCTCTCTGTCTCTGTCTCTCTCTGTCTCTCTCTCTCTGTTCTTCCCCCTTTTCTCTTTCCCTTCCATAACCCATTAAATAAATATTCAACTTCACTCTGCATGGTGTGCCTATCTGCCTTGGTCTCTCACCCACCACATGACTTTCTGTCTGGGACCCAGCTGCCTTCATGGCCTGCCATGGTGTCGGGACCCGCTGCCCACTGCCTGAGGCCCCTTGGGGACCTGTGTCATGATCTTATGGCCCACTGCCCACTGCCGCCACTTGGGGACCTACAGCATTTTAATTAAACCATTACACTTTGTGTGTCTTACTTTCTTCCCAAGTGCCAAGTGCCTCTCTCTCTTTCTCTCTCTCTCTCTCTCTCTCTCTCTCTCTCTCTCTCTCTCTCTCTCTCTCCTCTCTCTCTCGTTTTGTTTTTCTGTTTTTCGAGATAGGGTTTCTCTGTAGCTTTAGAGCCTGTCCTGGAATTCACTCACAGTAGACCAGGCTGGCCTCGAATCACAGAGATCTGCCTGATCTGCCTGTCTCTACCTCCTGAGTACTGGGATTAAAGGCATGCACCACCACCACCCATTGCCTCTCTGTCTCTTAAAGTCTGTCTTTTAAATATTTTTAATAATCTACTCTGGGACCAGTGAGATGGCTCGTCAGGTAAAGCCACCAAACCTGATGACCTCAGTTCAATCCCTGGGACCCACACAGCAGAAGGAGAGAACCAGCTCTCATTAACTTACCCTCGACCTCCACCCCCACACCATGGCTCACACACTCATACAATGCAATAAATAATGTAATGTTAAATGGAAAAACACTTTCTTAACCAGGTTCAAGGATAAATGTTCATCACCTCTGAGAATTCCCACAGGAATATTAGGTCAAACAAATACTTTGTTTAGGTAGCAGGTGTGGTTCCTTGAACTGGGGGAAGGTAGACTGTCCTCTGTTGGAAGAGATGACTCAGACTTGCCCCAAACCATCTTGGTCATCTCATGATTAGCTGTTGGTACTGCATCAGACATAGACATGTGATCAACTTCTTGCCACAAGTAAACAGAATAGAAGTGAAATGAACACATAGAGGTCACAGCAGGAGAATTCAGGGAAAGTACCTTTTAGTGTTCAGTTGAATATACTCCTAAGCAATTCACCACCTGAATTTTCTCCCCAGCTCCAAGCACACCTCAAGTTGAGGAGTTCAGGCATCATTAAACACATACAAAATGACAAGGACTAAGGCAGGCAGACAAAGCAAGGAAACTGAGACAGATACTGGCTTTCATATGACACCGAGTAACTGTCCCAAATCTTGACTGCCTTATTTGTCAGATGTGTTGGGTTTTGTTTTGCTTTTTGAGATGTTCAGGCTGGCCAAGAACAACCTACGTAGCCCAAGTTGGCCTCATATTTAAGTTTATCCTGAGGCGTCTATCTCTTCAGTCCCATTTTTTTTGTTATGCATGTGTATTAGTATGTGTGTTTGTGTCTATGTGGATATATGGACGTATGGGTGGTTATGGAGGTCAAAGGTGTCATCTTCAGAAATATCATCCACTCCGTTTTTTGTTTTTGTGTCGAAGACCAGCTTTGACAAAACTCATACGTTCTAGGGTAGGAGTATGAAGATTAGAATAATTAGCAAAAGTAACAGAGATATAGCAGAAATAATAGAAACACAGGACAGCATCAGGAGGGACACTCATTGAACACTGAATCCACCTCGGTTATTCGTCCACACGCTTATACACTTCCCTCCAAAAGGGGAAGGGGAGGGGGAGGGGGAGAGGCAGCGGACTTCATTAGTACGACACAAAGAATGGGCAGTTCCCCAACCATTGGTCCAGATGGAGCAGATCTACTTTAACACTCAACATACTAATTAACCACAGGCTAGACCAGAATCTCGCGTTTGAAACCACACCTGTTGTAGAGCAAAAATAAGTTCAAACTCGCTGCAAGGTGGAACAGGCTCACATCTGTGTATGCCCCGACAATTTTGTTTTCGAGACAGGGTTTCTCTGCGTAGCCCTGGCTGCCCTAGAACTTGTTCTGTAGACCAGGCTGACCTCGAACTCACAGAGATCCACCTGCCTCTGCCTCCCACGTGCTGGGATTAAGGATATGTGACATCACAGGCCACCACTGCTCTGAAACTCACTGATCCCTTCCTCGACGACACTGGGATTGTAATCCTGTCTCACACCAGCGATTTCTACATGTTTCTGGGGACTGAACTCAGGTCTTCATGTTTGCAATGCTTTGCAAAGATTTTACCCACGGAGTCATTCCCACAACTCCTACACCACCACCATCATCCCTTGTTTTTTCTCTAGCAAGATGTTCTGCACCTGTTCTCAGTTCTGTGTTTCAGTATTTGTTTTCTTTGGTTATGTTTCTCAGAATTTCTTTTCAAAATTGTTTTGTTTGTATTAGTGTTTTGCCTGCATACAGGTCTGTGTGCTGTTTGCCTGCCTGGTGCCAGCGGAGGCCAGAAGAGGGCAGCAGATACCATAGAGCTGGAGTTACTAAGGCTGTGAGCCACCGTGTGGCTGCTGGGAATTGAACCCAGGTCCTCAGGAAGAGCAGCCAGTGCTCTTAATCCCTGAGCCATCTCTCCAGACCGCCCCAGAATTTCATTGTATAATTCTCCTATAAAGTCCCAGCCTCCTCTTTGAATACTCTCGGGTTCTAGAGCCCAAAATGTGAGCGCACAGCTGGGAAACTGGAAACTTGGACCTAAGACCCAGTAACTTCTGGTCCACTGGGAGTATGCACCCTACAGCAACTCTGGGGACACATCCTTGCAATCCCGATACTTAGGCGGTGCAGGAAGGAGTGAAGTTGAGGCCAACCTGAGCTACAGAATGAGTTCAAAGCCAGCCTGAATTTTTTTTGGGGGGGGGGATGGGTGAGCGCTCACTTGCCATAGTGTACCTGTGAAGGTTAGCGGACGACATGCGAGAGTGAGTTCTTTCACAATGTGTGTTCCAAGAACACAACCTAGGCCGTGGCGACAAGCGCCTTTACCCGCTAATGGCTCGCAGTCCCAAAGAGTTTCGAACTCGATATTAACTCTTCTAGACCTGACACTGCGCCCCTAAACGTGATCTGGGCTAGATCCTACTGCGCAGGCGTCGGCCGCCTCAGCGTGCTCTTCTGAAGACCCGCCCCGAAGGGGCTCCTAGAGCATGCGCACACCACAGCGTCGCTGCCGCGCCTCCGGAAGCACTGGCAGTTTCGGGGGCGGGACCGGGAAGCGTTTCCTGGGGGCGGGAGGCTCCGGCGGAAGCTGTCCCCGCGGTGGCGGCGGAGACTAAGGCCTTGGTGCGGTCGGTTTGGACGCTCCAGTAGACTAGAGCTGCGAGCGCGGAGCCGTCGGCAGGTACGGCGGGGTGGGAAGGCTGGCGGCCGCGCGGGAGGTCACGGTCGGGGTCACGAGCGTCGGGGACTCCGATGTTCACCGCGGACTCTCCCCGACGACCGCGACGCGGGACGACGCGGGCCACTTCGCAGCCCCGGGAGTCCCGGCTCGGAGTCCGGAGGCCTCCAGGGCCACCCGGACGACTTCCTGTCCAAGGTCACCCCGCGGCAGGTGCACGGCCGGCCCGAGCGCTTGGAGGATCCGCCCGCAGGGCGACCTCAGGGTCGAGCCGCCCACGCGCGAGCCAGCGCCGTCAGGGAGAACCTCGCCGCTCTGGGTTTCGTTTCTTTGTCACTCCGTTGTCACCTGTTTTTGTCCCCAACCTGGCTTCTTGTCAGCTGGACTTTCTCTCCACTTCGAACGTCTAGAGCTGACCGTCTCCGGACCTTGTCGCTTTCTCTGTCTTCACCTCACTTCAGTGTTTCTTGACACTGCTTCTGCCCCTCAGACCGTTCTCTGGGTCAGGGCCCGGATGTCACACTGGCTCCTTGGCCATTTGTGTGTTTTTCTCTCTCTGCCAATGTCGTGTGCTTGTTTCTCTCCCTCCCAACTGGGTTTGTTTAGGTAGGGCGGGCCCTGCCTGGACCTCTGAGCCATGGAAGGTGACTCATGACCCCGTGAAACTCGCCCGCCTGGGCGCTACTCAGTGGCCCGACCGCAGTCTGGCCTCAGTTCTGACAGGTGTCACCCGGAGCTCCTGGCCCTCAGACTGGCCCATTTCAGGGTTTAGGCAGCTAGTGGATCCTGAACTTCTCATCCATGTGTTCTGTACAGCTCTCCACCGTTATTTGCTCTTTCCAGGAACCCCAGATGGCTGTCACGAACTGCCGCTCTTTAACCAGATCGTCGTACCTGTACTCAGGAAGGACCAGGTTGACATCTGCCTTTGAGACCCTTAGCACGGTAGCGGAATTTCTAGGGGCAGCTTAGGGAAGAATTTAGAACCTAAGAGGGATTCATTCCCTGCTTGTTTCCAAAGGACCGTCAGAGAGAAAGAAGTAAACGAGACGTGGGGACAAATACTGTTTAAAACTTTTGCAATGGACTGTCAGAAACAGACAGGACCTGAAACAATTGATCAAGTACTAGAGTCAGGTAGCGTGTTGTTCATTGTGCACAAAGTGTCAGGAGATAGTAAGAACGTTCTAGAAATGGATTGTATAGAGCTGTGTGAATGGCGTAGTGTCAACATAACTCCACAAAGCAGTTCCAGGGGTAAGTTTTGTGCTGTGTTTGTGCTTTATACACACAGCAGAAGGTACTCTGGAGACCTCTGAGGCTGCTGTACGCTTCCACAGTGCAGTTTAGAAGCTTGCTTTGGAACTTTTAGTTGAATCCCTTGTATTGATGCAAACAGCAGGTTCAGCTAAAGGCTTAGAGAAGGAGTCTGAGACCTTAAATTGTTTTAAATCTGCTGGCCCAGTTTCCTACCTATCTCCCCTCTTTTCCCCTTTGGAATCAATGCAGAAATTTACCCTAAAGGCAACTTGAGAAACACATTGCCTCTGACGAACTGAGACCTTGTGAGGCTGAAAGAATACTTCTTTATTAGAGTAGAAAATGGTCTGTTAGCCAGGCGGTCGTGGCGCAAGCCTTTAATTCCAGCACTCGGGAGGCAGAGGCAGGTGGATCTCTGTGAGTTCAAGGCCAACCTGGTCTACAAGAGCTAGTTCCAGGACAGGCTCCAAAGCCACAGAGAAACCCTATTTCGAAAGAAAATGGTCTGCTATTTCTTCATAGGCTATGCCTTTGTTTTCGCTTTTTATGTTTTATAAAAATTTTGCCTGCCTTTAAATTTGTTTTCAGGGTTTGTTTTTGGGGATTTTGTTGTTTTGGTTTTTTGTCTGTTTTGTTGAGTTTTGGTTTTTTTGAGACAAAGTTTCTCTGTGCCCTGGCTGTCCTGGAACTCACTTTGTAAAATTGATTGGCCTCAAACTCACAGAGATCCTCCTGCCTCTGCCTCCCAAGTGCTGGCATTACAGATGTGCACCACCACCTCCTGGCTTTGACTTTTAAGTTTTTGAGGTTTAAAAACCAAAATCTATGCACACTCTAGTGCTCTTATTAAAGGAAAAACATAAGCAAATATATATCAATTAAAGTACCCAGTAAACAGCTGGGCAGTGGTGGCGCACACCTTTAATCCCAGCACTCGGGAAGCAAAGGCAGGCAGATCTCTGTGAGTTCTAGGCCAGCCTGGTCTACAAGAGCTAGTTCCAGAACAGGTTCCAAAGCTACCAAGAAACCCTGTCTTCAAAACAAGACAAAAAAAAAAAGTACTCAGTAAACTTGTAGCAACAATGGGCAATGGTGGCACACGCTTTAATTTGAGCACTCCAGAGGCTGAGACAGATGGATCTCTTCTGTTTGAGGCCAGCCTGTCTACATGTAGAGGGAGTTCCAGGACAGCCAGGGCTACACAGAAACCCTGTCTTGACAAATAACTAAAACCTTGTTAACAACATTCTGCGTCCCACTCATCTGAGTATTGTCTACCTCAGAATTGCACCCATGGTTCTTCCATACAGAATAATCCTTTGTGTTGACAGAAACATTAATCTTCCCCAGAGTGCTTTAGCCATTACTTCAGTAACCATGGGTGTTAAAACCGCAGTGTATGAGCTGGGTGGTTGTGGCGCACGCCTTTAATCCTAGCTCTTGGGAAGCAGAGGCTTGTGGATTGCTCTCTATGAGTTCGAGGACAGCGAGGACTACATATCTCAAAATGAAAAACCCTGCAACATATATACTGTCTGTTGTGGCCGAGAGGAGCTTAGAACTCCCAGTGTGATGACCTTCAGCTCCTGGTCATCCTGCTTCCACCACCCAAGAGTTAGATTTCCTACGTGCTGGGCTGCCATACCCAGCTGATGGTCTAAATTTAAAGAAATGGATGCTTCTGTAGGGCTGCTTATCTGATCCAATTAGCTCACCAAAACTCTCAGAATGGATCTCAAGATCTTACAGACTTAGACAACAAGCTGCCTCAGTTTTCTTTCCTAGCAGAACTTCCTCCCAGAGGTGTGATGCGTGTCACTAACAATAAACCGAGGAAGGTAATTGTCCTTTGACTCAACTGCTTTAAAAGCAGTAGAACCTGACCCAACCCAGGGTACCACTCTGACCCAGTATTGGGGTTTGCTAGGAAAAGGGCAACAAACAGGTGGGGTTGCCAGAAAAACAGAAAAATTCCTCAGTAGAAAATGGAGTAAGATGGAGAGAAAGCAGTAATAAGGGGAGAGGTCCCAGCGAGCAGTCTATTTTAGAGGACCCTTCTCTGAGATTGCCACACCATTATGAATAGTTTAAAGATCAAGGGGGACATTGAGGCAGACTTCTTTGGGGTAAGGAATGTTCTAGAAGAGTAACACCATGAATAACGGCCATCAGTATGGCAATGTCTGATGAGAGAGAGCTTGGGCCAGTGTGGCAGAATGGGGGTCCCATAGATGTTTTAGAGGAGAGGGGGAGGGCAGTAGATGTTCTCTTTGGTAGCAGATGAGTAGTCAGATAGAACTAAGACTCTTGGATGATCATAAACTTCTTTCCTGCTGGCCATTCCTGGGGGTTGACCAGACAGGAAGGCAAGAATCTATAGAAACACATCGATTTCGTTCAGGAGGGAAAATTATGGTTATTACAGGAATTGTCACAGTTCAGCCAAGGTGGAGGAGCTGTACAAAATGTCCCTGGCCCTGCCTAACATTGACAACCTGGCTTGGCTTTGATAAATTTGACACCTGGATTTCCCTAGCAACCACGTGGCAGAAGGAGAGGACCAACTCCTGCAAGTTGTCTTCTGACCTCCATGTGTGCTCTGTGCCTTTGTACAACACAGGAAAACAAGTTAAGATGCCACAGGAACAGAAGCCAAGGCCGTAGGACCCAGCCATGACAAGCTCAAGAGAGGCCGGAGTCTCAGTAGTTTACCCTGAGGCAATACCTGGTTCTAAGAAAGACCACAAACTAAGACCACCCAGGCACCACCTAGGAACAGACCATCCAAAGGAAATTCCTGATATTCCAACCGTTGGTTGTTGACTGGATCACCTGCCAGCACACACCCATCACTTTTCACTAGGACACCCCCTAGACAAATGTCAGCCAATCAGAGGTCCTGAACCTTAGAAAACCCTCACTGCCACTACAAAAACCCAACTCTAACTGAGCTCAGGGCTCTCCGATCATTCCGGTACGTTGGATACACGGAGAGACCGAGTTTGCAAACTTGCGTAAGAATAAAGGGTCAGGCTGGGTGGTGGTGGCTGTGCACGCCTTTAATCCCAGCACTCAGGAGGCAGAGGCAGGCGGATCTTTGTGAGTTTGAGACCAGCCTGGTCTACAAGAGCTAGTTCCAGGACAGGCTCCAAAGCTACAGAGAAACCCTGTCTCAAAAAACAAAGAAAAAAGAAAAACAGATAAAAGGTCTTTGCTTTTACATACAGGACTTGGTCTCCTAGTTGCTTTTGGGGGGACTCTGTGATCTGAGCATATAACACTTCTAGAATGAAAGTTCATGATTAAAACTTTTGTTTGGAAGGAGTCTAGCTGTGTAGCTCAGGTTGGCCCTTAACTCACTCTGAAGCTTGTGTTGAGCCCTTCAGTTCTGGGATTACAGGTGAGCACTACATCGACTAGACAGCAGCAGTCTTTTTTGTTTTGCTGTTTTTGTGTTTTGAGATAGGATTTCTCTGTGTGATAGCCCTGGCTGTCTTGGAACTCACTCTAGACCAGGCTGACCTGGAACTCACAGAGATCTGCCTGCCTCTGAGTGCTGGAGTTAAAGGTACAGCCACTGCCCAGCTGCAGTCCTAACAAGCTTTTCTGTCTGTTCCTCACACACAGTGTTCATCAGGGAAGCACATGTACACAGACTGACACAGGCATCCTAAATTATTTTTCTGTTTTTATAAGATTATTTTTATTCACATGTGTGTGCTCAAGTGTCATGTGTATCAGGTACCTGTTGAGGCCGGGAGAGATAATTGCATCCACCTGAAGCTGGAGTTACAGGCAGCTGTGAGTGGGTGCCAGGAACTGAACTCAGATCCTCTGAAAGAACAGCAGGAACTCTTAACCCAGCATTTTAAATTTTGAATATGATTTTTCCTTTCAGAAATCAGTGTGATTTAATTTAAAACAAAATTGAGAAATGCATTTTCTTTTTCTATTCATTCAGATTGCTCTTTAATGGCCATGGCATAAGGAACATTATCACCAGAAATACAGCTTTGCACTGGGTAAGCTATAAATGTACTAATAATGTAACTTTAAAAAAACTGTTTACTGTAAATTTTCCTGTCAGCAAAAACAATGTAGTTTGTCAAGTTGTTTGTTTTTTGTTTTATTTAAAGTTTTATTTATTTATATGTGTGGATGGATGGTTTGCCCTCATGTGTGCCTGGTGCTCACAGAAGTCAGAAGAGGGCATCGGATCCCCTTTGGACTGGAGATGGTTGAGAGTTGCCATATTGGTGCTAGGAATCAAATTTGGGTCCTCTGCTCTCCAACCCCTTGTCAAGGTTATTAATGGGCTAGGTCAGATGAATCCTCTGAAGAAGAAATACTACACATTTTAAGGCTAGTCACTGTAGTACTTCCCAATAATTTAATTTCAGAGAGGAATTTCTGCCACATGATCATTTTTACTTGGAAAAGTATTAGAGTTGGAGTTAAACTTTTGAGGCCGGCCACTTGCTGAGCTGTATGACCTGAGTAGGTATCGTCCTGTGAGCTTCTCATTACTCTCTGAACTGAGGAAGCTGTGCAGGGCTCTGCAGAGTTCAGTACAGGCTGCATTTTGTGGGTGCAAAGCATTTGACTAACAAGAGTTTTGGTAGACATGGGG
Organism: Myodes glareolus; assembly: GCF_982192425.1. NCBI lineage: Eukaryota > Metazoa > Chordata > Mammalia > Rodentia > Cricetidae > Myodes > Myodes glareolus. Next base: position 12,122,828 of record NC_142046.1, read on the forward strand.
TGTTGGTAGTTTTCTACATTTGTGCCAGATTTTAAATTTCCTAAAGCAGCATTTACTGTGCTTCCATGTGCCTTCTGCTGTGAGCATGCCAGTCACCATATGCTCTGATTAAAGACTTCGCTGGAGGCTTCAGGACAGGGGCTGCTCGGTCTGCCTCCCTGTTTTGTCGCTGTCTATGCTTTGAGGGTGTTTAGTCCCTGCTAAAATGGTGTTTAAGATTTCATGTACAGTTTTCTCAGCTGAAGATTAAACAGTGGCTACTGCTCAGCTCTTCAGCATGGGGGGATGTTAGAGACATTCTATTTCAGGGAGTCTTCAGTAGAAGGCTCTTTGCCCTCTGCTTTACTTTGATTTTATTTTTAATTTTCATCACTGTTTTACTTACTTTGTATGTGTGTGGGCCTATACCTGCAACATGTGGAGGTCAGGGAAAGCCTGACCTATTCTCTCTGTACACCATGTGGATCTTAGGAATTGAACTCAGCAGGCCCCATTACCCACTGAGCCCTATCTTCTCCTTTAAAAAGCCATTAAATAGGTGAACGATAGTGGCATATGCCTTTAAAGCCAGCAACAAGTGGATCTCTGAGTTCCTGGCCAGCCTGATCTACAGAGTGAGTTCCAGGACAGCTAGGGCTACATAGAGAAACCAACCCTGTCTGAAAAAAAAACAAAACAAAAGAAGCCATATAGCTTCAATGAATGATGAAGGGAATGAGCTGGGATTGGTGTAATTGTTTTAGAAGGCCTTTGCTATTGCAGTTTTAAAATTCTGTGCAAGGTGACATAAAATTGCTGGTTTAAGTCTTAGGTTGGCAAATGTTCTGAAGTTTATTAATGAATTGCTCATAATCTAAATTATGGATTACTTAATTTAGCTAATGTGGTAGCATGTGCCTATAATCCCATCATTCAAGAGGCAGGAGAATTGCCCCAAGTTTAAAGCTAGTCTAAGCAATGTACTGAGACCTTGTTTCAAAAGAATTATTTAGGTTATTTCTGAAACATGCTCGTGTTTACCTTCTTTCCTGACCACCCCCCTACCCCCTTTGCCCCCCACCCCTCATCTCTCAGATTCCGATTGGCCTGAACATGTGCTTTGGGCTTAAATCTCGCACTCCCTAAACAGTCTTGGGCAAACAAGTTTGTCCTCCTGGTCTTGTCACAGTAATTTTCAAGTGTTGTAAGCAGAGCGAATGAGGTGGAGAACATGAAGTGCTGTGTGCAGTCCCCATGTCTCTGGAGTCTGCGTCTGCGGAGTCACCCTTCACAGATGGGAAATGTTTAGGAAGGGCTGGAGAGATGGCTCAGTGATTAAGAACACATACTTCTCTTGCAGAGAAGAGTTCAGTCTCCCAGCACCACATTGGATAGCTCCCAGCTGCCTGTTAATCCAGCTCCTGGGATCAAGTACCAGTTTCTGGCCTACAAGAACACCTGTACTCACATGCATAAGCCCACGAAAGATACACATACACATAGTTAAAAATACAGTAAAGTGCCAGTTGGTGGTGGCACATGCCTTTAATCCCAGGATTTGGGAGGCAGAGGTAGGTGAATCTCTGAGTTCGAGAACAGCCAGGGTTACACAGAGAAACCCTGTCTCAAAAAACAAAAATAGGGTAAATCTTTTTAAAAAGATTTTAACTGTATTGCTCGAGTAGAGATATTCTTGCCCTCCCCTACGCAGTGCTGTCTGACACTGTTCACCAGCATGTCAGGGATTATGAGTGGTCTTAAGATCTTAAAATTTTTTGAAAACTTGAGTAGGCGACGTTGTAAATATTCAGTTTTCTTCAGATGACTTGAGCATCCCCGGAGTTTTGAAGTTGGAGGGATAGTCCAAGAACCAATCCCCACAGATACTGTGAGACAATTGTGTTTGCATACACCCTTATACATGTATTTGTTTATATGTTGATAAACAGCTGCTGTACTATTAATGATGACGTTTTCCTGGTTACTCAGTGTTGCATTAACTTTTCCTAGGGAGATGCGAGCAAACGAGTATTTATCCCAGATAGGGCACCAAGGACAGAACAAAGTACGATTCCACCAAAGTCCAACTTGGCGAACCAGTGAGTTTACTGGGCTTGCTTACAGAGCATGGGTGAGGGGTACCTAGAGGACCACGGGCAGGTTTCACCCTAGCATAGATAATGACCTCAAGGAAGCTGCATTATGAAGTCCCCTATCAGTTGACCTCTCACCTCATTTAGTTCGCTTGGAGAGTTGGGGGCATGAGGTGATTGATGGTCTTAGACACCCCCCTCAGTCATGTACTCAAGAATATCAACAGCTCGTTTATAGTCCTGTTTGTCATTGTTGTTTTGTTTATTGGCAGCCATAGCTATGTGGCCAAGGTATTTCTTACTCCAAAATGGCATTATGTTCTGCCTGGAGGTAAAACCTACAAACATTCACAGTTTGCATTGGCAATGGGGCATGGTGGCCTGCATTTGTGATACCAGCCTTTGGGATGCTGAGGTAGGAGAACGGAGAGGAGACTGAGGCTTGCTAGGCTACTTAGCTAGACCCATCTCAAAAAGAAACAGACATCGGTACCTCGTTTTACCTTGTATTACTCTGTAAAATGAAATGAAAACAATTCATGGGCTGGAAATGAAGCCCTGAAGATGCTTGCCTATCATTTGTGAAGTCCTGGACTTAGCTCCTAGTATCTTAAATTCAGTAAAGATTAAGATGTCCATTTTAGTATTTTCACGTATTTGCTTATATAATCTCCACAGCTGAATTGTAGAATTTCTGACCACCCTAAAAAATACCCATTTTTCTTTGTTTTTAAGGTTTGTTTTGTTTTGTTGTTGTTTGTTTTTTATTTTGTTTTGTTTGTTTGTTTTGTTTTTGAGACAGGGTTTCTCTGTATAGCTCTGACTGTCCTGGACTTTGTTTGTGAACAGGGCTGGCCTCAAACTCGCAGAGATTCCCCTGCCTCTGCTGGGATTAAGGGTGTGTGCCACCACACCCAACAAAGTCCCCAGTGGTTAATCACTCCCTGCCTTCCTCTATCTCTAGTTTCTGACAGTCACTAATCCGCTTTCTAAATATGCTTTTAATGTGTCTTTTTGAAATGGAATGATGAAAATGTGGCCCTTTGTGTCTTACTCCTTCGTTTCTCTTTTCATATCCTGCCTCCCTCTCACTAATTTCTTCCTCCACCTCTTTCCTGTTCTCTGTGCTGCCTGCTGAGCCAGCCACTTCCCAGCCCTAGCTCCTTGTTGTCCTTGACTCCAGGGCCCTCCCATGTTGACACTTGTTATTTCTTATTGCCAGGTGGTCTTTTAGATGGATGTGCTATATTTTATGTAGTCATTGCTTGATACACACTTTTATTCTTTAATAATACTGCTATAGACAGTCATGCGTGAGCTTTGATATGAAGAACATCATGTGTTCACTTCTGCTGGGCTCAAAAGTAGAATTGTTGGATTGCATCTGTTTAACTGTTTGAGAAACTCCCAACTCCCTTTCTGCACTTTTTAAACCATTTCATGCCAACCAGCAAGTGTGTGTAATGGTTCTACTCTCCATAGGCTACTACTGACAGTTGTTCATGTCTTACTTTTCATGCCATCTTAGTGGGTGACAAAAGAGTCCCTTGTAATTTTTGTTTTAGGGATGAGGGAAGGTGTACTGGGCATGAAACCAGGTACCTTGAACATGGCAAACAGGTGCATTCCAGCCCACATAGTGGCTCTGCTGGTGCTGAGCATTATTCATGAGAGTCTTGCTCTTTGGAGAAATTCTTCTCGGAATCCTTTGTCCATTCTTTTCTATTGGGTTGTTTAATACTGAATGTAGGCTTTGTGCATGCTCGGCACAGGTTATTCATAATATGCCAGCTCTATTCTTTTAATTGATGACACCACTTAAGACTCACAGTACTGTAGCTTCCTGCCCACCAATTCTTTAAATCCTATCATTGCCTCCCTCTATTTTCCAGACACACCTTCACTCTCTCTCATGACATGGTTTCTCTGTGTAGCTTTTTGGAGCCTCTCCTGGCACTCGATTTGTAGACCAGGCTGGCTTCAAACTCAGAGATCTGCCTGCCTCAGGCAGGAACCATGGAAAACTACTGTTTGCTCTGCTAATTGCTTATACAACCCAAGGCTTCCTGCCTAGAGATGGTGCCACCTACAGTAGTCTGGGCCCTCCTACAGCAATTAATAATCAAGGCACTTCCCCACAAACATGGACAGGGGCCAATCTGATTCAGGTATTTCCTGTTAAGACTTTCCTATCAGAGGGCTCTAGGCTGTCTAGACAGTTAAAGCCTTGCTGGGAGGATGAGGCATTGTTAGTTCTCCAGAATCTGGTGCTGTCGGGACTGTCTGGAGCAGGAAGTACAGGTGCTGGTCAGGGCAGCATCTCTTCTCCCGGGTTCCATCTCCAGTAGCTCTAATTTCTTAAAGCCTCTGGCTCACAGCTCATGCCATTCTCTAGGCTCTTGGACTTTATCTCATTTTTAGTATCTCTTGGATTATTTCCGTAAAAACGTTGTATGTGAGAAGAATGAGAGCCCTGTCTCCATGTCTAGTGTTAAGACTCCAAACTGCATAGTGTTAAGACCTTGTGACCATATGCTACAAGGGTTCTTGTGGTGGTTTCAGGCTTTGCTTAAATGACATGCTGGGCATATTTGTTCCCGCCGACAGATTATAAACCCTGTAAGAATGGTAATGTTAGCTGCTGGGTGGTGGTGGCGCATGCCTTTAATCCCAGTACTCAGGAGACAGGCAGGAGGATCTCTGAATTTGATTCTAGCCTGGTCTACAGAGTGAGTGCCAGGAGAGGCTCCAAAGCTACAGAGAAACTCTGTCTTGAGTAGGGGGTGCACACCTTTAAGGTAGGCAGATATCTGTAAGTTCCAAGGCCAGCCAGGGCTACACAGAGAAACCCTTTCTGGAAAACAAAAAAGAATAGTAATGATTCTTGATGGTGTTTGATGTTCCCCTTATTTTGCATTCAGGGTGCTTTATTGGCTTTTGAGGAATCATTGAACTGATTTTTTTTTAGCCAATTGAAACAGCTGCTGTAGTCTAAACCAGCCTCAGCCACATCTACCCTAAGAGACAAGGACAGTTACCACCTTGACACAGCTAACCAAGCGTGGCATGTTTTCTAGTTATTTTTTCCTTTTGTGGCGAGATATGTTATCTTCAGTTAACTGTTGATTATTTAAGGCAGTCTCACTATGTAACCCAAGTGGGCGTCAAGCTCACAGTCATCCTTCCTAGGTTTCCATGCTGGACTTAGAGGTGTACCCCTTTGTCTGTGCCCAGCTTTTAATCGACTGTGATTTCAGAGGCATGAGTACAGGCAGTGTTTGGCAACCAACACTGCTGCCGTTTATCAGGAGTCCGGGTTCCCTTTTGCAGATTTTCAGTCTCCTTGATGAAGGAATTGTAAGACAATCCAGGAAGCTCGAAGAACATTTAATAGAATGAGAGGAAGAACAGAATAGGCAGACTGAATCTTGGAGCGTGCTGGGAGCGGAGGGACAAATAAGAGGGATGAAGATAACAGGTTCAGCAATGAAGATCAGCAAGCACTTGTGTGAAGTGGGGTGTCTTCAAAGTAAGAGTAAGAAAACTCCGGATTTGGCAAGCATTCTTTGGATTTGAGTCAATGTAGTAAGAGATAGGAAGGTAGAAAACTAGGCAGGTACCAGTTGTGGTGGCGCACGCCGGTAGGATTTGCTGAAGGAAGCAGAGGCAGGAGGATCACGAGTTCAAAGCCAGCCTGGGCTACATATTTTGGGGGCTGGAGAGGTGGCTCAGTGGTTAAGAGCACTGATTACTCTTCCAGAGGACCAGGGTTCAATTCCCAGCACCTACATGGCAACTCACAGCTGTCTGAAGATCCAGTTGCAGGGGATCTGACACCTTCACATCAATGCACATAAAATAAAGTTAAATAAACCATAAAAAATATTTTAAAGAAAAAGAAAACTAGGCAGGCCATTTGAAATTCTCCAAGCTATGGCTGCATTGGGGGAGGAGCTTCTGGCCTATATATTATTGCTGCTCTCCATCTCCTTAAAGTGTACCAGCTTTCCTGAGGGGTGATCTGGCAAGCCCAGTTGGATTAAGTATTAAAGGAAAGGACAATACTGTGTAATGTTTAGAATGGCTTGTATCCACTGGAGGGCACTGGGTTCTTCCCCCCTCCCCCTTTTCTTTTCTATTCTATTCTTTTCTTTGAAACAGGGTTTCTCTGTGTAATCTGTCTCAGCCTCCAAATGCTGGGATTAAAGGCTTGCACCAATGCGCCCACCCAGCAAATTTTTTTTTTTGAGTCACTTTTTCTTAATGGGCCTCAAACACGCCCTAATACCCCCACCTTCCTCCCTTTCATACGGCATTTTCATCCTTAAGAAGCATCTGTGATGCTTCCCTGTCTCAAAATCTGTGTATTACCAGGGAAATGGGAGATGGGGGTCCAGAGCTGATCTTAAGGGAAGTCTGTCTTCAAGCATCAGTTTCTTATTCACAACACAGCTGCTGTAATATTCCACTCCTGGTTTCTAGTTTAACACTGTCCTCCCAATTTCAAACCAAAATTTTACTCTGGGAAGAAATACCTACAGGCTCTCCACCCAGGTACCCCCAGCTCAGACTGCACTCTTGGAATTTACATAGACACCTGTCAGCCATGCAAATGCATGGTCTGTATTTCTTTTATAAACTAGAACACCTGCCTGGAGACAGTGAAGGCCCCCTTTAAACCCAGCCCTCAGGAGGCAGAGGCAGCTGGATCTCTGAGTTTGAAGCCAGCCTGATATACAGAGCCAGTTTCTGGGGTTGCACAGAGAAACCCTGTCTCAGGAAAAACAAAAAACTTAGAACACATCTAAACAGTTCGTTTTGTGTTCATTTTTATTTTAAGCTATTATGAAATGTTTTAGGATGTATAAAATCGTAAGTTAATGTCTTGTCCAAAAAGCACTGTCTTATCTAAAGATAGTTAATGACTAGTCCAGCATTCTGATCTCCTTGGAGGAGACAGGGTGATAAGAGAAGCCTATGGGAAAAAACCCATAGGCTTTGGATTTAACATTGACCTGGATTCATCTCTCCACTTAGTTAAACCAAGCTTTTAACTTTGGGAAAGTCGCTTAAAATAACTGAACTTAAGAACATCAAGCCCTGCATTTGCCAAATAGTTTTAAGTAGAGGACTGACCTGGAGCTCAGTGACAGCCCACTCACCTAGCACAGAATCAGCCCTGGGAGAACAGGAAGAAAGGAGGAAGAGCCAGGTGTGGTGGTGCACACCTTTAGTTCCAGCAATCAAGAGATAAAGACAGGCAGATCTCTTTGAGTTTGAGGCCAGCCTGGTTTACATAGTTGAGGGAGGAGACTGGACAACAAAGCAAAACTGCATGGAAAACCGCAGTTGACATAGAGTAATATATTTTTGTATTGTTGTTTAGACAGGGTTTCTTTGTGTAACAGTTCTGGCTGTCCTGGAAATAGGTCTGAGATCAGGCTACCCTTGAACTCACAGAGTTCTGTCTGCCTCCATTCCAAGTGCTGGGATTAAAGACATGCGCCACACCCAGCTTCACATGTGCCAGCACCTCAGTTTCTTCACTTGTCATTTCTCCTGTCACTCTAGAATGAATTCTGAGGACTCAAAGGATGATACAGGGTTATAAGGAAGATTTTTAAGAACTATTTTAAGAGATGGTTCAATTGGTAAACTGTCCAGCAGACACGAGGACCCCAAAAGTGACCTGCACTCAGCCTGTAATGTTTCCTAGTGCTAAAAGACCAGTCATATAATTTCCCTGATTCTGTCTCCAGCACCATCCTCAGTTCTTCCCTGAACTCCAAACCAGTTGTCTCTTTTGTGTCTGTGTGTACACATGTGTGTGTGCTTGTGTGTAGAAACCTCAGGTCGTCTTTTTGTCCCACACCTTAGTTGAGACAGGTCCTCTCACTGAACCTGGAGCTAACTGATTGGCTAGACTGACTGGCCCCAGAGCTGAGGTGGGGTTATCCTCCTGTCTTCACCCTGCCGTGTTAGGGGTTATAGTGATCAGGTGCTAGGCTCATCTTTTTTCTTGGAGGAGCCAAACACTTATCTTCATGCTTATGGGGCTGTAACTGTTCATCTCTGTCTGAAGAACCTTTGCATAGGCATTTCTGTCTTCCCACACTTCACTCTTCTTTTCTTTTGCTTTGGAGTGTGCATGGAGATGGAATCCAGAGACATACATGCTAAGCAAACATTCTGTCTCCTTCCAACCCCCACCCATAGCCTTGTTGTTCCTCCTTGGCCCTTCCCACAGTCCTGTTGTCGTCGCCCCCCCCCCCATAAATGTAGAGAGTCAAGGGTTACAATTGAGTTGTTTTGATAAGAATGTGTTTGTTTTTATTAGAAATATTTACTTTGTTTTGCTTAGGGAATTTATATGCTCACAGATGTATTCACTGTGGATTCTGCCTCCTCACCCACAAATGGAACAAAATGGAGAGCTGTAGAGATGGTGACTGGTTCTTCCTTTTGGCACTCTTGAACCTACAGACCTATCTCAGGGGATTGACTGTGGATGAGTGCCCAGAGGCTGAGGACTTGATGTCTTAGTGTGCTGTGTGATGGCTGGATGGGCGTCTGTGGCGCTGGAGTTGGTGCTAACGTTTCTTTCTCTTGCAGCACTGAACAGAATTGGTGATGAAATGGAGCCTGGAACAAACTCTTTTCGAGTAGAGTTTCCAGATTTTTCCAGCACCATTCTTCAGAAACTAAACCAGCAACGACAACAAGGACAGTTATGTGACGTCTCCATTGTAGTCCAAGGCCACATTTTCCGGGCACACAAAGCCGTTCTTGCTGCCAGTTCACCCTACTTTTGTGACCAAGTACTCCTAAAAAACAGTAGGAGAATTGTTTTGCCTGATGTGATGAACCCAAGAGTGTTTGAGAACATTCTCCTATCTAGCTACACAGGACGCCTCGTGATGCCTGCTCCAGAAATTGTTAGTTACTTAACAGCAGCCAGCTTCCTCCAGATGTGGCATGTGGTGGACAAGTGCACTGAGGTTCTGGAGGGAAACCCCACAGTTCTGTGTCAGAAACTAAATCATGGCAGTGACCACCAGTCTCCCAGTAGCAGTAACTACAATGGCCTGGTAGAGAGTTTTGAACTGGGCTCTGCGGGGCATACTGACTTCCCCAAAGCACAGGAACTGAGGGATGGTGAGAATGAAGAGGAGAGCACCAAAGATGAGCTGTCGTCTCAGCTCACTGAGCAAGAGTACTTGCCCAGTAACTCGTCCACAGAGCATGACCGACTGAGCACTGAGATGGCAAGCCAGGATGGGGAGGAGGGGGCCAGCGACAGCGCTGAGTTCCACTACACCCGGCCTCTCTACAGCAAGCCCAGCATAATGGCTCACAAACGCTGGATCCATGTGAAGCCTGAGCGCCTGGAACAGGCGTGTGAGGGCATGGATGTACATGCGGCCTATGACGAGCACCAGGTCACCGAGTCCATCAACACCATGCAGACAGAGCACTTGGTCCAGCCTTCAGGAGTGGAGGAAGACTTCCAGGTTGTGGAGAAGAAAGTGGAAGCAGAGTTTGATGAGCAAGCAGAGGAGAGCAACTATGACGAACAGGTGGACTTCTATGGCTCCTCCATGGAAGAGTTTTCTGGAGAAAGGTTGGATGGGAACCTAATTGGGCACAGACAGGAGGCCGCCCTTGCAGCCGGCTACAGTGAGAATATTGAAATGGTGACGGGGATAAAAGAAGAGGCGTCCCACTTAGGATTCTCAGCCACTGACAAGCTGTATCCTTGTCAGTGTGGGAAAAGTTTCACACACAAGAGTCAGCGAGATCGACACATGAGCATGCACCTCGGTCTTCGCCCTTATGGCTGTGGTGTCTGTGGTAAGAAATTCAAAATGAAGCACCATCTCGTGGGTCACATGAAAATTCATACAGGCATAAAGCCCTACGAATGTAATATCTGTTCAAAGAGATTTATGTGGAGGGACAGTTTCCACAGGCATGTGACTTCTTGTACCAAGTCCTATGAAGCTGCAAAGGCTGAGCAGAATACAACTGAGGCTAACTAAAAATAGGGTCTGGCCCTTGAGTGGCATGCACAAAAATAAACTATGGTAATTAATGCAAATCTGGGCACAGATGATGCGTGCCACTTGCTATTATGAGAGAAGCTTAAAAAGAAAAAAAAAAGGAAGATATTTCTGAAAGACCAGCTCTAAGTAGGCCAATTAAAAAAATTTAATTCCTCAAATTTATATGTTCTGGTCCTGGCCTAGAATGGATGATGGGGATAAGTTCACCCAGTGCCCAGCTGGCAAGACAGCCTTTCCAGCTAGCCGTGACTGAGGCAGTGACTTGGTGGCAGACTAACCCACCAGTGCACTCAGGTGGTAGCAGTTTTCTGTCATGCAGTGCCCTCGGGTCATGTTGCTGCAGGGTGTTGCTCCTGGTGGCTACAGAGTTGTGAGGCTTTTCGTTGGTAGTGCATCACTGGATGCCACTCTCCTCGAGGCTACAGCAGCCTGACTCCTGGGCTGAGATGTGACCAGAGCTCTTCCATGTCTGGTTTCATGCTTTCTAAAGTTCTAGCTGAAACTGTGGCGATGTTAGATAGACCTGAATCCAATTAGGTGACATGGCTCTTGTCATAGTGCTGCAGACTCTTGACAAAGCACGATTGTGTGTTCAGTTCTAATTGGGGTTGAACCATTGTGTCTCCTTTTAAGTCTATGGGTGACAGAGATAGGTGTTTTTAGTTGGTTTGTAACCCTAAGCTTCCTTATTTAATGGTAGCATCCAGGCTAGACTTCCAGCCTGCAGTGACTCAACACAGTACTGGCAGTGTCCTGTGGCCTGCCTTAGATCATGGTGCTTCCCAACAAGGGTTAGCCAGGGATGCATTGCTAAGAGTTACCTTTGAGCGGGACACTCCCATGCTCAGAGTGAGAGAGAGTGTTGGCAGAGGCAGCAACGTAGAAACAGGAGGTTATACTTGAGAAAAGTGTCAACAATACACTGGTCTGGGGAATGTGGTTTTAGAGGGTACATTGAACAACACTGTCGGTCAGCTCCTTATGAGACCAGGAATGTGAGTTCAAAATGGAAAAGGGGTCCTACATTGAACAACATCATCTAACAGATCATGTTCTATAGTCGGAGAGAAAGCTGCACACATTCACAAGTCCCAGTAGCTTATACCTGCTCAGGGAAGAAAGGCCACCCACCCTGCAAGGCCTGTTCTGCCTGGTGTTGGAAAGAAGTCTTGTGTTTAAGCATGTGATAGGCCTGAAGCACTTACTGGGGTGTCTGGTGTGCTTTTCTTGACTGGGATAGCATTCTGACCAAAGGCAGCTCAGGGGAGAAAGGGTCTTTGTCAGCTTACACTACCATGTCACAATCCATTCCTGAGGGATTTTCAGCAGGATCTTGAATATTGACAGGCAAGACTATCAACCACAGATGTGCCCACAGGTTGCTCTGATTTGGGCAATCCCTCACCTGAGACCTCCTTCCCAGATAACTCTAGGCCACGTTAAATTGTCAGAGCAAGCTAGACAATAGGGCAGGATGTTGCTCCTATTTCATCTATTATAATTGCTAAGTAGAAACTTCTTTTTCTTAAAATAAAATTTATTTTTCTTGGCTTTGGGGTGAAATTTTGTTTTTAAAGTTTGTCTTTCTCTAATGTGACAGACATTTCTGGCAAGGGTTTCTGATCATAAGGCTTCTGACACCTTTGACCTTTGTTTGAAAAGGGGAAAGAAAATTGAGACTGCCAGTAAATGCTTATGATCAAGATTGTGAAACAGGGATCTGTTTATGAACACTGTATCAATCTTGGTATACAAAAGCACTTTGTATTTAAAACTTTGTTATAAGTATAGATGTAGATTTTTTTTTTTAACCTAGAAACTAGATAATTACCTCCTAGTGGTTTGGTACGTTCAGATGATCTCCCATCGTTCAGATGATCTCCCATCGCCCAGTGTGGAAATCTGCCAGTCAGCAGCGGTCCTCTGTGGCCCTGAGAAGCACATGGAGGGAACTGTACAGTCAGCTCACACATGCCTCCTAGTCTCACGGAGAGGCCAGTGGATTTAGGGATGACCCTGAGAGAATGAAGTCTTTACAGCTTCTAGTAATTTCTACCTGAGGCAGTTGAACCATTCTGTAGTCAGGAGCTGCTCCCACCCCTGCATGCATGGTGACAAAGCTTTTGTTCAGTTGGAGTGGGGCAGACCCTGTGAATAGGGTGTCCTAGGTCCAGGAGGCAGAGAAGTAACCATAGTCTAGGCATTAATTAAAGTGAGGCTTCTGACCTGCCTTTCCCTTCAGGGGCCCTTCCTAGTACCTGGCCGTGCTGTGGTGCTGGTCTCCTCACACTGCCTTAGGAAGCCCCGCCCTTCCAGACAAGCTTGAATAGCTGTGGACAACACTGTCCCATATTCAGGGCCTTCACAGTGGCCCACCAGCCAGGTGTTTGTTATCTACTTTGAGCCTTGGCTGGTTTTTCTCCAGTCCTTATAGAAAAGGGCTTCCAGGCCCCTCTGGTTGCATTTCACAATCTGCATGGACCATACCTTCAGTCTTGGATGCACACGTCAGTGAGCTGCATGGTTCAGCTCCTCATGTGCCCTTGTTCTGAGCCCTGGCCCATTGCCTTGGATTTCTAGAGCTCACCTTCTCTGGCCAGGTTCTTAAGAGCCTGCCCTAAAGGGTTCCCTCCATTGCAGGGGGCGTTTACTGAACTACTCTGACCCTGGATAGGCTGCATGCTACAAAGGGTGGCGCACCCTGAGCTGGTGTGGAAGGGAAGGTGAGGAACAAAGGCTGTGCTGCATTCTGGGAAATGTGTGCTGCAGCAGGGTCCCCAAGGTCGGGGTGAAGTTTTGCCTCTCCCACTGTGGGCATGCTGGGGACCAAGGGCAGGGTTGCCCTTGGCCTCCTGTGCTTTAGGTTGCTTTGACTGGTAACTAACTTTATCCAATGAATCCAGGGTTGCTTTTGTTTTTTTCTTTTTTTTTTTCTCTGCTATTTACATATTTAAAGGTACTAGTTTCTAATTGCAAATCTCTACTGACAGCACCCTGTGGGAACATGCTGGAACACCTTTGCAAATGTGATTTTTTTTTCTTTTTAAATGTTTTAAATGTTGCTTGAAGCCTGTGTCATGTAAGTTGCTGCTGCCTCTTTTCTTTTTATGAGGTTCCCAATGTTTCTTCCAGAAAGTTACTTTATTTATGCAAGTCAGGTGACTCTTGGGCCACAGAACCATGGGGTGGTAAGCAGATTGTCATTAGGTGCATATCATGGATACTTGTGAACACCTGTGTTGCAGAAGTTAAATAGTTCTTTCTAGAATTGCTGTCCTCGGTGTACAGCGTGGTTTTAACTGAATGTTACTGTTTAATATTTTCTTCTTATAGAAGAGACCATGCCCTTTTGTATGACACGTTTTAATAAATGTTACCTGCCCATTTTGTACAAAGTTGCGTTTTGTTTTTTGCTTTGGTTCTGCCTTTTGTAGCCTGAGATTAAAGTTGTGTCATCACCTTTCAATAAGTAAAGACCACGTAGACTGCTGACAAGAGCAGTGAGTGACAGTCTCAGTGTGGGTGCTGATTGTTACCCATCCAGTCCCCCCAGGAGGGTCAGGTGTTTAGCATTTACTCTGCAGGATTTTCTGAGTGCTCCCTCGCTCCCTCCTCCCCTGGGGAGAGGCTGGCCGACCTCTGGATTCTGCCTTGGCTCCTGGTCAGAAGCCATTAGAGATACTAGGCTGGGAAGACTGCTGGCGAGGTTGAGGGACTTGCACCTGGCTGCCTCCTCTAGGTGCAGGCTGGCAGTGACCAGGCTCCTCTTGCTTCAGACAACTGAGGCTTGGAACCACCACACCCTCTCCTTGTCCCTTCAAGCTCAGGATTGCTCCTGTCTCCCTGCCTTATCCCAACTCTCAGGTACCAGGACCCCTGCTGATAGCTCAGAGTCCTCATTTCACAGGACAGCTGTTGTATAGCACGGTGGAGCCAGGATTCCAGAGCAGGCCGCTGTGGCTGCCACTCACACTGGCGGGCTTCTCTGCTCTGTGATGTCCCCATGTGCCTCAGTCAGGTCCTTGCCTCACTTTGCTTTGCCCTCTCCCCAGAAAGCCAGGCCTGGAAAGGCAGCAGCCTTCTTCAGAGGCCCCCTACTTCCTAACAACAGCTCATTACCAGAGACACTGCTTGTTTTAGACCAAACTTAACCATCTTCCCACACAAACCTTCTGTTACCACTGTTTGTTGTGAAACCCCCCCACTTGCTGATTTTGAAGCCAGCTCCAGATTGCCTAGACTCACTTAGCCTTCTCTAGGTGGGGAGAGCCCCCCAGAAGACCTTGTCTATCCTTTTTTTGAGTTGAGGCCTATCTGTTGTGACCACGGGCAAACTGCACCGTGTCTCTGTCATGGTGAGCCCCTCTGATCTCCTTGCTGCCCTTCCTTGAGATCCTGGTGGACAGTGCAGCAGGAACCACCTAAGAAGTACACTGCATATCACCTCTACCCCAGGGTGGGGACCGGGCTGCAGACGGCAGCACGTGTGCACGAGGAGATGGGGTGGGACAAATGGGAACAGAAGGAGGTGGGCTGTGAAGGGTGTTACCCAGATGGAGCAGACAGCACCTGTGCGGGTTTATTTAGCTTCTTTCCTAGTCGGCTCCGTACTGCTTCCCATCAACCCACCGAAGTATTCCTCGAGACAGTCCTGGTATCTGGAAGGTCCACACAGCTCCATAGATCAGGGGTCAGTCAGCAGCTGGAAATGAGGTAAGCGCGCAACCGTATGTGGTAAATGAAGGAAAAGGCCACTCACGTGGTCTTAAACTGCTGGGTGTGTTCTCAGTGACAGGGTGCTTACTTAGCATGACAGGTCTGGGTTCCATGCTCAGCACTGCAAAACTAAACAACAAAAGTCCGTTTGAAGTTGAGTGAAAGTGAGCAGGCTGACCCTTTCCTGAAAAGCCATAGAGGTCAATGCGGGGTGGGAGAAGCCTCTGGGACTTTCTTTGAACTGGTTGGTCTAGTTTGAGTCAAAATGGAACAATTTGAGTTTCAAATCTTTTTTTTTTTTCCTTTTTTTGGTTTTTCGAGAAAGGGTTTTGCTGTAGTTTTTTTTAGAGCCTGGAGCTAACTCTTGTAGACCAGACCAGGTTGACCTCGAACTCACAGAGATCCGCCTGCCTTTGCCTCCCGGGCTTGAGTTTCAAATCTTGAACCACCTTTAATTTCTTCCAAGCCAATGATGGGCCAGCTGAGCCTTGCCCATCGCAACAGAGGTGGAGTTGTCCTGTGTGGAGAAGCACTCAGCAATGTCTTAGGTAAATGTACAGTTTTAAATAGTGACTTTTCACTTAGGCCCAAGTGATTATGAGTTCAGGTTTTTTTTTTCTTCCTCAGTACTCCAAAATAAGCCAGTAGCAAAGCTAGTAAGTATATTTATAACCTAATAAGATAGTAGTTACTCCCCAGAGGACTCTGGCCTGCCAAATAGTGCAGCTAACCTTGATGTATGGGAGCTAAAAGCTCCCTCCAGAACTGCCCATCCTGTTAATTTGGGGTCAGCAATGCTGTGATAAAATTTCACTTATCAGGGTTCACAAAAAAACACTCAGCCACTGGGTAGTCCAGTCAGGATGGATGGATGTTGGATCTGTAGCAGGCTAGCGGTCCCTCAGTACTGAGGTTGGCCTTAAATTCTCAAAGCCACTTGCTCCCAAATGCTGACTACAGGTATGTGCCACCGTGCCTGGCTCTTGGAATTTTTTTTTTTCATGACTTCTCAACCCACTGAATACCATCACCACTTTGGCCTAAGAGCATTGAGGCTGCTGAATACAGTCAGCTTTAAGCCTTTTCCACATGGGGACGTGATTTAGTGGTAGATTACTTTCCTAGCCAGCACCAAGATGAAACTTAAAAAAGGTCAAATTTGTAAAAGTGATCCAGGCTTAGCAGAACACTGAAACCAGGCTCCAACACTGGGCAGTGTGACCTAAGCTGCATTACCCTCCTGGTGCTGGTGTGTAACATGACAGCCGGCTTGTTGGGGTTTCTGTCCCACCCAGTACCCCACAGCCGGCATACCCCAATGAAAATCACACACAAGACTCCATAAGATTATAAACTGATTGGCCTTTAGCTCTGGCTACTTATTAGCTCTTATAACACATATTACCCCATTATCCTTATCTATGTTAGCACATGGCTCAGTACCTTTTCTAGCTGGTCATCTCACATGTTGCTTCTTCGGTGGTCTGGGCAGGACTGGCAGAGGGAGCTTCCTGCTTCCCAGAATATTTCTGTTCTCATCACCCTGCCTCTACTTCCTGTCTGGTTGACCCACCTATACTTCCTACCTGGCCAATCAGCGTTTTATTAAAATACATGATTGACAGAATACAAATAATTCTCCGGCACCACTGGTATAGTTGGTGGCAATGGGTCCTCCTTAAATTGCTGAACTCTGCCATCCAAGAAGTAAAACTTGAGACATCAGCAGCCCATTCCCTTTCAACCTTATTTCCAGGGCTCGGTCGCCGCTAGCTCACGCCTTTGGCTAGGACCAGCAATTCACCACTCTGTAAAAAGACCCTTCATGGACTGGATCTCCACTCTTGTGCCAGCCTTGCAAGGCAGGACACTAACTTGGAGAGAATAAGAACCAGCTAGCTTAGCCTCCCCGGACTGGGAAGGTAGCCCAGTCAGTAAAGCACTTGCTGTGTAAGCAAAAGGACCTGAGTCTGAGCCCAGCACCTATGAGAAGGCTGGGCATGGTGGTCTATCTGTAGATCAGCACTGGGATGCAGAGGCAGGAGCTCTGGGCTTGCTGACTGACAAGCCTAGCCATCTGCACAGTGCGTCCTGCCTCACGGAATATGGTGGAGCCAGAGAGATGGCTCAACTAGTAAAGGCACTTGCCACCAAGTTTGAGGACTTGAGTTCAATCCTCATGGTAGAAGGAGAGACCCGACCATTTCCTGCAAGTTATCAGTTGTCTTCTGACCTGTGTGCAGTGACACCACATACACACACACACACACATGCACACACACATGTAAAGAAAGGAAACAAGGTGGAAGGCCCCTGAAGAACACCATCTGCAGTTGGCCTCTGACTTCTGCAAGCACCCGCATTCCAGCATGCATACACACACAAGCCCCCCCAATGCAACCCAGGTAGCCTGTCGCTTGTGTCCCACTGACCCTCTCCATGAGTCACCTGTCATCCAGTGACTTACAGCCAAGGGCTCAGAGTGTCCATAGTAAACCCACTCACTACCTGTTGACATAAAGAGTTCAAAGGTCACAGACATCTAGCTGTGTGGTTATCACCAGATCAGTACTAACCAAACCCGCCTATCTCTGCATTGGTGAACCCAAGGAAGGTCCCTGTGTTCCCAACAGTCTCCATTCTACACTTAGTGTGGACTCCTGCAAAGTGTCTTCCTTCTAAGTAGTGCTGACCCATGCGAACAGCACCTAACGTCCTGCCTCCCCCGGCTCCAGTCAGCCCACTTGACCGGCCTTTGTTGCTTCCCTTCGGAATCTCTTGATCCTTGCATGAATGGCTTGCTCTGCACCTTCTCTTTTCCATCACCTTTCCTAGGCTTTGTTCTTCCAGAAGGCTCTTTTCTATCATCTGAGGTGCTGTTAAAACGACAACAACAAAAACAAACAAACAAAAAAATACTGACACCCACCCTGCAAGAGCTCCCAAAATTCCCACCACTGTCAGTGATCCCATTTCATTTTGAGTTTCACGCTGCGGTGGCACTCTGCCACTGGGCTGCGATCTTGTAGATGTCATGCACTCTACGCCCTCTTACACCCATGGTCCTCAGAAACAGGAGCCAGCCTTGTTTATTTATTGGTTTGTTTGTTTTGATGCTAGGGATCAAAATCCAGGGCACTTATACCTGCTAGATATAGCACCTACCAAAGAGCATCCCCCACCCTTTTATATTTTGAAACAGAATCTCACCAAGTTGCCCAGGCTGGCCTTGAACTTTCTTCAATCCTGCTTCAGTGTCCTGGGTAGCTGGGATTGCCAGTGTGTGCCACCAGACCTAGAAGGTACACTGTAGTCAACTCTGAGTGACTGCCCCTGGCACAGTCCTGACTCACAGCCAATAAATGCTGCTTGATTTCTTCGTATTTATCTGTTTTAAATGCAGTTGAGCTATTTGATATTTATCTACCAGTTACTACCTTAAACTGTTTCATTTCTTTTGCTTTTTGAAATACTGTTTCTCTGTGTAGCCCAGTTTTCCTGTACACCAGGCTGGCCTTGGACTCAGAGAGTCTCCTGCCTCTGACTCCTGAGTCCTGGGATTAAAGAACGAGCATCATCACACCTGGCTATCAGACTTTTTTTTAATAAAAAGAAATGTTGACATACTATTGGGGAAGTATGCACGCCACGGCATGTGCATGTGGACATCACAGGACAACTTGTAAGAGTCAATTCTTTCACCATGTGAGTTCTGGGAATCAAAGTAGAATTGACAACAAGCACCTTTAGCTGCTGAACCATGTCACCATCCCCCACCAGACCCCACCGCTGCCTCCCCTTACCTTTCCCTGCTGTAGACAGTTCAAAAACCCTTTCCTGAGGAAGGCTTGAGGATGGGATTTTGCAGCAGAACACTTGAGTTCCCAGCACTACAGCCAAACACCTTTCTTAGAAAACTCAGCATCTGCTGGGCAGTGGTGGGCACACCCTTAATCCCAACCCTTAATCCCAGCCAGGCAGAGGCAGGTGGATCTCTGTGAGTTTGAGACCAGCCTGGTCTACAGAGTGAGTTCCAGGACAGCGAGAGCTACACAAAGAAACTCTCCCAGAAAGAGAGAAAGAAAGAAAGGAAGGAAGGAAGGAAGGAAGGAAGGAAGGAAGGAAGGAAGGAAGAAAGGAAGAAAGGAAGAAAGGAAGAAAGGAAGAAAGAAAAGAGTTTCCATAGAGTCAGGTATGGTGATATAAACATGTAATCCAGAGAGAGAGAGAAAGAGAGAGAGGTGTTTCTGGTGGGAAAAGCACTAGCTTTGCTAGTCGGACAAACTCCACACTTCCCACGCTCCTTGCTCTTTTTTTTTTGGGGGGGGGGGTTCAAGACAGGATTTCTCTGTAGCTTTGGAGCCTGTCCTGGAACTAGCTTGTGTAGACCAGGCTGGCCTCGAACTCACAGAGATCCACCTGCCTCTGCCTCCTGAGTGCTGGGATTAAAGGCGTACGCCACCACTGCCCAACTTCTTGCTCTTATACCAGTCCTATGGTTTAAAAAACAAACAAAAAAAAAAACTTACTACCTGCTCATTTCTTCTGGAATTTGACCAGAAAGGCATACTTTCATTGATACTGGTGCTTTCTGAAGCAGGTGTTTACCTATTATTTGGTTCTTCACCTACTCCTAAAACTTGTGGCAATTGATCAAGAACCAGGATTTGGTTTTAGATCCCTTTCAACTCGTGATATTTTTTTTTAACCAATCTGGGCTTTAAGCAATGAAAGAATGTTCGTACTAGAAAGTACAAAATCAGCTGGGTGATGGTGGTGGTGCACACCTCTAATCCCAGCACTCTGGAGGCAGAGGTAGGCAGATCTCTGTGAGTTCGAGGCCAGCCTGGTCTACAAGAGCTAGTTCCAGAAAAACCTGTCTTGAAAAACCAAGAAAAATAAAAGTTCAGAATCTGGGCCAGATGAGGGGTGAGGGGTGGTGTGTGATACAAACTGTGTTACTTATCAGTTGATTCTGGAGGGCACGGCATGGGCTTTTTCTGCCCGCCTGAAATTAGAAAGGGCAACCATGAAGAGTGTGACTCACTCTGGAGCCCTGCCAAGGAAGCATTGTACTGTTCCTCTGCAAGCGGCTGCAGAAGTGCCAGGGTAGCTGTGCCCACTCTTCCCATGTGGAGGTGCCACTCCACAGCTCCTCCCCCACCACGCTGTGTAGGCTGAGTCAAGGAAAAGTTACTATCAGGGCTGGGGAGGACAGACAGCCCAGTCAGTAAAATGCTTGCCATACAAGTTTGATCCCTAGAGCCCATGAAAAAAAGAAAAGAAAAGACAAAAGGGAAAGCCAGCTCTAGGGAAGTAGAGACAGGCACATGCATAGGGCTCACAAGCCAGCCAGCCTTGCCTAATTGGCAAGCTCGAGGCCCAGTCAAAAACTCTAGGTGGCGACTGGGAGATGCTGGCACACCCCTTAATCCCAGCATTTAGTGGGCAGAGGCAGGCAGATCTCTGAGTTCCAGACCAGCCTGGTCTTCAGAATGAGTTTCAGAACAGCCAGGGCTACACAGAAACCCTGTCTTGGGGGATGGGCGGCTGGAGAGGTTGGCTGCTCTTCCAGAGGACCTGGTTTCAATTCCCAGCACCCATATGGCAGCTCACAACTGTCTGTAACTCTAGTTTCTAGTGAGGCTCTGACAGCCTCACACAAACAGACATGCAGGCAAAACATCAATGCACATAAAATAAATTTTTAAAAGAATTCTAGGTGAACAGGACCTAAGGAATGAAACCCAAGATTGACCTCTGGCCTCCACCCACATACACGTATGCACCTGTACACATACACAATTTAAAATGTCAAAACGCTGCTGAGAATTCAGCACTGATAAAAGGTGTTTTAAAAGCATCTGGCGGCCGGGTGGTGGTGATGCACGCCTTTAATGCCAGCACTCGGGAGGCAGAGGCAGGAGAATCTCTGTGAGTTTGAGGTCAGCCTGGTCTACAAGAGCTAGTTCCAGGACAGGCTCCAAATCTACAGAGAAACCCTGTCTCGAAAAACCAAAAAAAAAAAAAAAAAAAAAATTAAAATAAAAAAAAATAAATAAAAGCATCTGGCTGACTAGTATCACAGTGGAAAGTTCAAAGCCCCTGTGATGTATGTCACCATAGCCCCTGTGATGTATGTCACCATAGCCCCTGTGATGTATGTCACCGTATCCGTTCTGAGATTTAGTTATTCACTCGTTCTTTATTTACTGCTGATTTCTTTTCTTTAAAACCAGGTCTCATGAAGCCCAGCTCCCCTCGCTTGCACTGTGTAGCAGGGTGACTGGGAACTCCTGGTCCTTCTGCCTCTATTCCCCCCCCCCCCCCGCCACCCATACACACACACAAGCTAAGGCTGGCTTGAAATTCTGTTCTTAACCTGTTATAGCTTAGTAGACCTTTACCAACCCAGCTTGAAAGCAAGGGGAAGCTGAGACTTGGAGCCCTGAAGTACATGGTGAACCAGAATCCCCAAGTAACTCAAGTTCAAGAAACTCACACCCTGGAGTTGTGCAGGGCCATGACCTGAAGCAGACCACAGGCTGAAGATGGAGGAGTGGATTTAGCAAGTGGTACTTTGAGCTGTCAGGAAGGTGAACCTGGTGGAATGTTGTGACCTTGGACATGGTGTTTATGCTACATTCCTTACACGAGTCGGGTGACTAATCACAGATTTGTTAAGGTAGTCTCCTGGGTGTGGAACAGGTGTCTGTAAGGAGAGCCTCCAGGAGCTCAGGCAGATCAGGTTGTGAGAAGCTGGACCAGTCTTGTAGCCTGCTGGGGAGGCCGTCCTTAGCTGACAGCGCTTGGAGAACAGGAGCGACAGAAGCACTCAATAAACCTGCCTTTCCTTAAGGAGATTTGTTTACTTTTGTTTGGTTGGCTTTTGTGGGGTTTGTTGTTTTGTTTTTGAGACTGGATTTCACTCTTAGTCCAGGTTGCCTTGGATCTCACGGCAAACCTTCTGCCTCTTCCTCCCAGATGTACCCAGTTTTCACGATGATCTTGAGGGGAAGGGCAGCTAACAGGATGCCATGAGCCCCATCCCTCCCACGCACTTATTAAGTCTGACTCTTCATCTTGGAAGGCAACTCCCACCACCCTGCCCTCATTCTCTCACCTGGCTTGTTGCACCAGCCTGGGCTCCTCCATTTCGTCCTGTAACCCCCCCCCCAGGCCTCCCTGCTCCCTCCCACCACCAGCCCTCTCATCTCAGAAACCTTCATGGGGCCTCCAGTTTCTATACACTACATCCCAAACCCTCCAGTCTGTGGTCTTAGACTTTCTGGTTGGTTTCATCTGCCCTAGCCTAGTCCTCTTTTCCTTGGTCTTTGCCTAAACTTCCCTGTCCCCGTGAGCACTGCTAATATGGTCCCCTGTGTTGGGAATGCACTTTGTCCTTCCCTCCTGCCACAGCGGTCAAGACAACTACTAAAACTGCTTCCTCTGAGAGTGAGAGACCTTCCATTTCCTGCCATCCCACAGCATCCGTACCTCCATACCTGCCTGAGAAGCTTGGGCTGGGCCGTGTACACACACACACACACACACACACACACACACACACACACCGCCCCTGGCAACATCATCTACATATGTGAAGGCACAAGGAGCCACTGATTCCCTGTTCTTTTCAGTTCAGGCGAAGCACCCGAAGCACCCGGTACTTGTTCACTTGAAGTTAGAATATCTGTCTCCTCTGGTCTTGAGGCAAGCGTGGGTGTGGCACCCACAAGGTGAGAGACAGGAGACTAAAATACTCCCCAAAGACAGAGAGACATCAAATTCTTCTGGAAAGAGCTAAAAATGTGCAAACTATACCATTACAGCTTGTGTTCCCTCTCGTGAATCCAGGCATCCAGCAGATTTGAGTTTCTGTAGCCAGCCACCTCCACGGCTTCAGCAACGACTGAGTGGTGAAGTGATGAGAGCTGGCTTTGCCAAACTGCAGTGGCTTCCCTGAAATGTCCTGCTCCACTGGGAGGCCAGGCCTGGCTGCCTCCCACCTCCAGACCAGCGATCCCCGGCTGGGTCCTGGGATTGGAGCTCTCACACCCATGGCTGAACTCTGTTTGCTCTGTCAGGTCCCTCCACCCTCTGGCTCTGTTTGGTTTCTGAGTTTAGAAAAATGGCCGGGTGGGCACCCTTGACCTTGTTCTCCAAGTCCTCTTTCATCGTCCTAACCCAGTAGCCTCACTGAATCACAAGCCACTTTCAGAAGTCTGGACCCCAAAGAGTCCCCCCAGCCCCACCCCCAGCCTAGGTTAGGATGAAAGGCCACTTGTTACTCCCCAGAAAGCCTGGAAGGCAGGTGTCCCGTGATCAGAGAGGCACTTGGGGGATTTCTGGAGGGTTGCAAGGGCAACCTTCAAATCTGAGGCTGGGGAGCCCCCCTCCTTAGAGACCCTGGGCTGCTCCAGGCAAGATGCTTACATGCTTTTAAAGACGCTGGCAGCAGCTGCACAGTTGCAGGGATTGACCTCTTGACCTCCCTTGAGGCTGGTAACATAGAACTTGTTCAGACAGTAATCCGAGGAATAGGTGTGTGGGGGGGGGCACGACAGGGACATGCCTGTCTCTCCCCTAGTCCCCTAGTTCACAGGAAAGGAACGCTGTCTCCTGGGAGTGTTTATAGCCCCGTGGACAGAGGAGAGTGGGACTAAGCCCTTCCTACTGCTCTGCCAGTTAAACACAAGCAACACATACCCATGCCCGCTTCATCTCTGCCAGTCTCTCCAGGACCTCAGCATTTCCTGCCAGCCACGGGAGAGTCCACAGATCTTCCTAACAGTCCGCCTGGAAAGAGGAATGAGGGGAAGTTTGATCTCTGTGGTTTCAGTCTGGGAGACCCCGTTCCTTTCAGTTTTGCTGATCTTCACAGAAACCAGATCATAGACTAGACGTAGTGCTTCTGGCTGCTTCCATGCCATGTCGTGTCCCTCAGCCTTGGCCGGGCCGCATAAGATTATAGTTCTGCCTTCTTAGTTTTTAATGCATTTGTTCTTTAAATTGGGTGGTATTTCTACCCATCATGGTATTTCTAGTTCCATTAGAGCGCCATAATCAACTGCAGACAGTTTCAGATTTGGAATGATCAGACCTGACCCTCATTCCCTACAAACAGCTTGTCACCTACATCTGATGCCAACCTGTAACTACATGTATTTGGAGATCTTTGTACGCCAAACAGTAGACAGGACTGTGCTCAAACTTGTGCCTACTTTTCCTACTTTGAGTTCCTGGGTTCTAGAGAGAGAAAGAGATGTGAGTCTATCTAGGCCCTTAGGAAAAAAAAAAACAAAAAAAAAAACCTTTCTGCTTTTCTGTTTAACCTGTGGAGGAACCCAGAGGTAGAAAATCAATACAGCATGAAATGTGGAAGGAATGGTTTTCCTCTGGGTGGGTTCCCTGGAGTATAGGTTGCTTCAAGGTTGCTGGACGAGGTGACTACCCTGTGGGTAAGAGTGTCTGCTGTGTAAGCATGAGAACATGAGTTCAAAACCCCAAAACCCAGGTTAGAGAAGAACCGAGCATGGCCACTGGCATGTGTAAGTCCAGCCAGCTGTCAGTGGGGAGGGAGGGCAGAGGCAGGAGGGTCTCTGGGGTTTGCTGGCCACCAATCAGGCCCCAGGTTCATAGAGAGAGACTGTCTCAGGGGAATCAGGTGGAGAATGAGTGGGACACCAGCATCCTCTTCTGACCTCTATACATACACACATGTGTACACATACCACACACACACGCTCAGAGAAACACACACGTTTGTCAGTGAAGACCATGGCAGGTGCTGTTGACTTTGCCGCTGGGAGAGAGAGCAAGGTCAGTTACAGAAAGCCCTTAGCTCCCGTGTCTCTGCTGTTGACCAGATCTTAAAATGAAACCACGAGTGGGGCTGGGGAGATGGTTCAGTGGTTAGGAGCACTGGCTGTTCTTCCAGAGGACCCAAGTTCAAGTCCCAGCATCCACATGGGGACTCATTATTTTTAACTTGAGTTCCAAGAGATCCAGTGCCCTCTTCTGGCCTGTGTACCTAGTGCACAGACTTTACATGCAGACAAAACATTCACACACCATAAAGTAATAAACTGAAAAAAATTTAAACCACCAGTTTTCAGCTCTATAGAAAGGCAGGGTGGCCGGAAGCTCTGAGTGGAGAAGAGGATGGCAATGGTGTAGAGCAGGCAGGGGGATGTTAGGCCATTGGAAGGGCACTTGCAATGTTGCTCTACCAGGAGGGCCCCCTGAATCCATGCCCTCCAGCTGTGAACCATCTACCCACTTCTGACTTTCCCACAGTCCTTGTTTGAAAACTTGTGTGATACTTTTAATCCCAGCACTCAGGAGGAAGAGGCAGGCGGATCTCTGTGAGTTCAAGGCAAGCCTGGTCTACAGAGCGAGTTCCAGGACAGGCTCCAAAGCTACCCAGGGAAACCCTGTCTTGAAAAACAAAAACAGCACAAAACAAAACAAAAACAAAAAGCTCTGGAGAACAAGACATGGCCTATGAGTGAAAGATGAGCCTGCAGGCCTCCCGAGGACGCAGTGGGATGGATCCCAGGTAACTTGGATATAGGTTGGACATAATGAGCTTGATCTAGCACAGCCCAAAGTGGGAGCAAGAATCACTGCTCACTGCACATTGATGACACACCTGGCACCTTGCAAAGCATCAGCCACAAAGTCATTATACTATTCCTGAGGACATTTGGGCATTAAAGAGAAAAGTTTCCTAGTAGGTGTGAAAAATCAAAGCAGGAAGTTTTGCCCCCTAACTCCCTGCTTTATCAGAAGCTGAGCAACCCTAACAGGACTTTAGACTGAAAGACAGAGTAAGGTGACCGACGTGTCGGAATGTCAGGAAGCCCAGGAGGCAGGTCTGAGGGAAAGGCTCTCGGTGCCACGGGTCATTCCAACGTTTCCCAGGCTTCCATGCTGGTCCCGGCAGAAGCAGGGCTGGTCACAGAGGGACTGACACTCTGTGCAGGAGTCCCTGGATGAACTGACCTCCCCACTTCTCTGACACCGAGTGCTAAGGCTTCTGGGAGTTCCAAAAGGCTACCTGTTCTCTGAGAGCACAAAACAGTGTCTTTGAAAACCGGGCATTAGCGAACTCGGCAGCCTTCTCTGGGCTTGACTGACAAGTGAGGCAGCCTTCTCTTTGAACAGGCTGCTTTTTAGGGGTGAGGCTGATGAGAACGGGAGCAGGAGAGAGAGGGCAGATCCGTCAAAGATGTTCTCACCAAGTGGCCAGAGGCAAAGATTCCAAGGAGTTAAGCTCTGTGATGAAAGGGGAGCAGAGAGGGACAGCCTATCGGGGCTGGGGGTTGGGACTCACAAAGGGCAGGGAAGAGACTACCAGGATGCATCCCCCTCCAAGAGGGGACGCTGCCCTCATTGTCACCATCAGCTCGGCACCAAGCCCACTGTGCTTACCGAGTCAGCGCCACAAGGTCCTGCAAAGCACTTCTGTGCTACCATAGCCATCTGAGGCAGGCACGCCAGACCCATTTCATAGATAAGAAAACTGAGGATTGAAGTGTCTGATTCACTTTTACAGGGTCAGGTAGTTCCCATTATAGGTGCCCAGCCTCAGACATATCATGAAGTCCAAGTGTCTAGTAACGGTGGAAGCACTGAATTAGAAAAAGTCCTGGGCTACGTTACTGAGACCAGAGCGTTTGGGACACAGAGGCTGGTGAGAAACTGACTGTGCAGAAGCCCAGAAGAAGCGAGCAGATCAGAGCATAGTTGGTTCCCAGGGCTCGGGGAGACCTCAGCGTAGGGTCATGGGAGGAAGAGCATCAGGTAGACAGTTCACTGCTTCTCAACCTTTTGGCTAAGGTCAGATGTAGGCATGCAGAGCCCGCCAAGAGCGCGGCTCATGCATCTGCGAGCTTCCTGTTTGCACAGAAGGACAAGATTAGAAGGAAGAGTAAGATTCTGGCTACTGTTCAGTCACTTGGGACACACTTCTTCCTTTCCGGTTTATCTTTCCCATGGCTCTCACCCTCTCACGTGACACGTGTCTATATTTGTGACTCTTTCCCATGAAAGCATAGCAGTGTGTTAGCATCTTTGTGACTTGGACTTTTCCTACCCTGCCCACTTCCGGATCCCAGCATCTTCCCCCAAGCACACTTAATGATTGCTCAGCAATGTGTTGAATGGATGAGCATGTGACATGATCTTCACCACAGGGTCCCTAGGCTCTCTGGGGCTCCATCACCAGCTGATTCTGCTTGCAGCATGGCAGCCTTTCCTTTGCTACTAGGCCTCCTCAGTTACTTGTCTTGCAGCCTGAACAAGCTGGGTGAGCATGTGTGGGGACCCCAGAAGGCCGACTCAGGGTCGGAAGCCAAGCGCTCTGCTTACATATGAAGAAAGAGTGAAGAAAGCAGAAGTCCTAACAGTGAACAAATGTGAGCATTGTCAGCCTCTTCCTTTATTATTAAAGCTGATTACAAGAAAATGCAAACAAAAGAGGGGCACTCCTCCCCCTCCTACAGCACCTGTGATGGTCCCACAGGGCCTGGGGACTCTATTCTGACTCTGTTAAAAAGAGGGGGATTACAGCCCCCCCCCCCAGATCCTCCTGTCTAAAACTTTTAGTAAGGCCTCCAAGCAATCACTTGTCATGACTTTTATTCTTAAGCGGCTTTCAACTCTGCAGAGAATGCTCACATCACTTCGAAGGTTAACTATTTGCTCTGGGGAGATCTGCCGGGAGCAAAGAGAAATTCCCCGTCTTCCAGGGTGTCTTTAAAAGGCCTTGGTCATCAAAGCTGTCTGGCAAAGCCTCTGACTTCTGAGTGAAGACCAGCAATGCTCCTGTTCTGATGTTTGATGGACAGGAGGTTAAAGTAAACACACGTGGCCACAGGAATGCGCATGTGCAATTTGCACGCTGCTTTCTAATCCAGAGTGTGCCCAGCGGGTTTCTGACTGACTGCTCAAAGCGCTGGCACCATGATTGGTCACCTTCGTAAACCAGGCTAGCTCCTTACAGATGTCTCCTCTTTCCTGACTGCCTGTGACAAAATATGTGAGTTACAATAGTTCACTTTAAGAAACTCTGGCCTGAGCCGGAAGGTAGCAGTGCAGGCCTTTAATCCCAGCACTCGTGAGGCAGGTGCCTCTCTGTGAGTTTGAAGCCAGTTTGGTCTACCGACTGAGTTCCAGGATAGGCTCCAAAGCTACAGAGAAATCTCATCTTAGTAATCAAAAAGAAGCAGCAGAAGAAGGTAGAAGAAGAAGGAGGAGGAGAAAGAAGAAGAAGAAGGATGAGGAGGAGGAAGAGGAGGAGGAAGAGGAGGAGGAAGAGGAGGAGGAAGAGGAGGAGGAGGAAGAGAAAAAGAGGAAGAAAAAGAAGAAGAAGAAGAAGAAGAAGAAGAAGAAGAAGAAGAAGAAGAAGAAGAAGAAGAAGAAGAAGAAGAAGAAGAAGAAGAAGAAGAAGAAAGAAGCAGCAGCAGCCTGGTCAAGAACGTCATCGATCCCTGTATTCATGATTGCATTTGGCTAAAATTACCAAAAACCCAAAACAGATGAAGCACAGCATGTCTTTGGAGTCCAGGAATCTTTAAAATTTAGCAAAGAATAGATTCTTTAATGAAAGAAATTTGGGCTGGGTAAAGGGTCCAGTGGGTGAGCATCTGCTGTGCAAACTTGAGGGCATGAATTCAAATCCCCAGAACCTACATAGACCAATGTGGGGGGAGGGAGTGGGAACTGGGATTGGTGTGTAAAATGAAAAAAGACAGTTTGTTTCCTTTAAAAAAAATAAAAATAAGAGAGGAGGCTGGAGAGATGGCTCAGGGGTTAAGGACACTGACTGCTCTTCCAAAGGACCCGAGTTCAGTTCCCAGCACCCACATGGCAGTTTACGACTGTAACTCCAGTAACAAGATACATGACACCTTCACACAGACATATATGCAGACAAAACCCCAGTGTACATTAAAAATAAATAAATAAATCTAAAAAAGAAAAGAAATTTAAAAAAAGAAAATGTATATCAAAACAAAACAAAACAAACAAACCGAACCCCAGATGTGGACGCCTGCTTCTGTAATCTCCCACTCTGATGGTGAGATGGCAGATGAAGACAGGAAACGCACTAATCTGGCTACACAGCTGTGAACAACAAATGCCGTGCCACAAATGAGGTAGCAGGTGAGCACAGAGCCCAAGGTTGTCCTCTGACTCCAACATGCACTGTGGCATGCTGAAAGAAATGAAACTGGTCAGAGTGAGTGACCTAACTGCTTTCCGCCTGAACCACACTGCTTAGGCTAGGCTATTTTGAAAAACACTTCATACGTGACAAGGGCCATCGCAGGAGCCAATAACAATTGGGAGAGCGTTGCTTCAAGGATAGCCAAGAACTGACTAATCAAAAATATGTCCATAGTATACTTCATCCATCTATATACCCAAGGACAGATAGGACGGGAGACAACTGAGAACATACTTAGGTCCATACTTCATTTGCATAATGATATCATGCTTATCTTCATGAACTTCAAGCCCTTTTGTAATCGTTTGCTGTCCTCAATTAGGTCCGGGCATGCAAATTAGGTGAGAACTGGTGGTCCTGCGAGATTGACTATAAAAACTCATGTATCTCTGGAAGACAGTTCCTTCTGCCCTCACTGTGTTGAGTGTGCTGGACGAGTTCCTTGCCTAGGCTCGTACAATAAACCTTGCTATAATCCCAGCTATTTGGGAGTCTGAGGCAGGAGATCAGAAATTCAAGGCCTGCTTGAGTACCTTAGCAAAACACTGTCTCAAATGTGAATGGCATCTGGCTTCTCTCTCCTACTTGCTTATGGGGCTAGCTGCAGCAACTGCTGGTCAGGACCAAGAGATCATCTTCAGACATTATGCGAAGGGGAAAAAGAGACGGGTGATCTGTCTGCTTATTGGTTCAGTCAGCCATTGGTTCATTCTTTTGTCCATCCATTCACTCATTCTGCGAATGACTAATACTACCCCTTCAGGACTGCATTCTCTGCAGGACATCGAGAAGACAGACCAGAGCCTGGGGCTTGGGAAACAACTGGTAAAGCTATGCAAGCATGAGGACCTGAGCTTAGAACTCGTGAAAAGCCAGGGATGCATGCATTTGTAATCTCAGTGCTGAGAAGGCAGAGGCAGGCAGATCCCTGAAGCTCAGTGACCACCTAACTAGTCTAGCCTACTTGGTGAATTCCCCAGGCCACTGAGAGACGGTAGATGGTTCCTACGGACACCAGTCGAGGTTTACCTCCGGCTTTCACACACGAGCATGCACAAACACCTCTGCACACTCGCCTCCCCACCCCCACAGGGAAACAGTCCCTGCCCTCTGCAACATACTCTTAGAGGTTCCTATTATTTCAACACATGTTTATTAAGTACTGTTGAAGAAATAGGAAAGAAACAAGTTCTCATACTTACGTGGTTTACAAGACAGTGGTGGGCAAAGCAGATAATTAGCACACAATTGCACAGGGCATTAATTAATCACACTGTGATTACTACAAAGAAGTACAGAGGACCAAGAGAGTCAATTACAAAGGACAGTGTTGAAGAGTCAATTACCAGGAACAGGGTTGGTGAATCAATGGGAAAACTAGAGAGCAGACTCAGAAGAAAATTCAGTGGAGAAAAATGTCAGAGGTAGCACTTGGGGCCCAGTGGATGTCACAGGGCTCAGGTCCAGGAGAGGTAAGACCCACTCGGAAGCTGCACCTCCCTGGAAGCTGGGCAGGGTGATGTAGGAGCAAAGGAAAGAATAAAGCCATCTCTCTGGGAAGGGAGAAATGGCTAGGTGGAAATAGTTGGAGGTCCTGAAGCCATCCTTACTGGTGAGGGAGAATTATCTATATTCTGTCAATCATGTATTTTAATAAAACGCTGATTGGCCAGGCAGGAAGTATAGGCGGGTCAACCAGACAGGAAGTAGAGGCAGGGCAATGAGAACAGGAATATTCTGGGAAGCAGGAAGCTCCCTCTGCCATTCCTACCCAGATCACCAAAGAAGCAACATGTGAGCTGACAGCTGAAAAAGGTACCAAGCCATATGTCTAACACAGAGTAGAATTATGGGTTACCGTAAGATGTAAGAATTAGTTAATAAGAAGACTGAGCTAATGGGCCAATCAGTTTATAATCTTAGGGAGTCTTGTGAGTGATTTTCTTTGGGACTTGCCGGTTGTGGGGTACCGGGTGAGACAGATACCCCAACAAGCCGGCCGTCATGTTACACCTTACCAGCTTGCTTCTTGCTGATCAAGAATATTTGAGGCCAGGATCCAGTTCCTTGCCTCAAGATCAGAAGCTCCAGTGTAGCTGAGTGGCACTTTGGTTCTGGACCTGCCTCTTTAACTATAACATCCTCTACTGCCAATATCCAACATCCTCTACTGGGAGGTGTGAGCGGGGCAGGGGGCTCTACCAATTACACACCTAGCCTCATTACCATTGAACAGAAGAGAAGCCCGAGGTCAGAATCACTACCTGCCTCCATCATGCAGACAGTGGGAGTGGGTGCCAGAGGTAGGTCTCCAAAGAAGAGAACGCTATGGACGTGTGTGTGTGTGTGTGTGTATGTGTGTGTTCCAAGTCCTGTGCAGAGACATCATAGTGAAGAAATTCTCACATCATGGATCTGTTAAAAAGCGACAGGCTCCCCCTGCTGGCCCGGTACTACTTTGGTAGGAGGTATGCGGAACACATCAGGTGTCCATCCTGACAAGTTGACCAAGTGAGAGGACTCAAGGGAGACTTCTGAGTCACCACTCTAATGACTCCAGTAGTTGCCCACACAGATAGCTTTAGCCAAACGAGACTGCAAAGTGGGCAGGGGTGGAGTAGCAGGAGTAAACGGGCAGTAACTTTCAGACACTTGGCAGGAAGGTCAAATACGCAAGAACATTTTAGTTTTCATTGTCCTCAACAACATGCAAACACTGCTTCAGTAAAGGAAATCCCGGCTGGTACCCATAAGTTTAGTAAGAATCAGTTCAGTTAAGCTGGGTGGTGGTGGCACACGCCTTTAATTCTAGTATTAGGGAGGCAGAGGCAGGTGGAAGTCTGTGAGTTCGAGACCATCCTGGTCTACAAGAGTTAGGTCTTGGACAGGCTCCAAAGCTACAGAGAAACTCTGTTTCGAAATAAATAAATAAATAAATCAGTTGGGTTTACAGGGAAACAGATCACGGCTGCGAACTATAAACCAGCACAGCCGCCCTGAGGTAATATGGCCTGACAAACTTTCCTATGTTCTGGATCTACTGATCTAGAGAATTTTCTTTGGAAATTAAAAGAATTTTTTAAAGTTATTAATTTTTTATTGTATGTGTATGGGTATTTCCCGGCCATGTGTATTTGTGCACCGCGTGCTTGGTATCTGGGGAGACCAAGAGAAGGGCGTTGGATCACAGGTGTGAGTTGCCATGTGGGTGCTGGGAATTGCACCCGAGTAGTCAGCGCTCTTAACTGCTGAGCCATTTCTCCGTGGACTCTTGCTTTAAAGTCAGGTAGCTGTTTTGTTTGTTTGTTTGTTTGTTTGTTTGTTTGTTTGCAGAAGAGAAAAACCTGCCCAGGAAGCTGGGCGTGGAGACCCAGTCTTGTAATCCTAACCCTAGAGAATCTCTGTGAGTTCAAGGTCAGTCTCCTCTATATAGGGGAATTCTGTTTTTGAAACCTTGTCTCAAAACAAAACCCAAAATGAATAAAAATAGAAGAATTAAAAAGTGTGTGGAAGGCGGCCGCAGGTGTGAGCCTTTCGCAGCCGCAGGTTTAGGGTCCGGGAGCGCACGGCCGAGTCCAGCTCTGGCCAGCAGGGGGCACCGAGGAGAAGACGGGCGGTAGACCACCGGCCGCGGAGACGGGACTCCGGGCGGGCTCCAGAGCCGGGCTGCACCTCAGCCGCCCGCCCGTCCACTCTTCGTCCGCGGCTCCGCCCGGTATCCAGGGTTCCGCCGCGAACAGACTCGACCCAGCAACAACCGCCCGGCTCCGCGCCTGCCCGGAAGCGCGGGCACTGAGGGGGCGGGGCCTTGAAGCGCTTCCGGGGGCGGGGGGCGCGGGCAGGGGCGGCAGCGGGAGCGGCGGGGGAAGGGCCTGGCGCCGGCGGCGGCGGCGGAGGGGGGCGCCGCGGGCGGGCGATGTGAACGCGGCGCGCGGCCCAGGTGAGGCTGGTGGGTCGTGGGCGGAGGCGGCAGGGTCGGGACGGCCGGTGGAGTGGCTGTCCGGCTCCTCGTGGGTGAGGCTGGGCGGGTGAGACGCTGTCTGGTCAGTGCGGGGGCCGGCCGGGCGCGGTCCAGAGGCCCGGGCACCTGCCGGAGGCCAAGCGCTTGGCTCCGAGGGGTGAATCGGGGCTGCTGCCCTGCAGCCCTCCAGCCTCCTCTCCTGGGTGCCTCGCTCTCCTTCCTGTACCGAGGGGTCCGAGTGACCGTGGCCCCCGGAGAGCCAGGCCCGGCCTGGGGGCGTCAGCGGGAGGCTGCCCAGGAACTGCTGCCGCGGGCCACCGCCTTGCGCCAGGTAAACAGGCGGCGCGTGCCAAGCTTGGCCGGGGTGGTCTCCGTGGTCACTCCGGCGGAGCTGAGGACGGACTGGGGAGGGGGGCGTGTAAAACACTGCTTGTCTAGGCGAAGTGACTGCTTTGGGGCTACTCAGATCTGGGACACACCATTTTTAGGTTTTCAGCACGTCTCTTCCATGCTGGACCTCAGTTTCTCCACGTGAGAATTGAGAGTTTAGGTGAACTCCCTACAGACCCGTCATGCTGTGAATATCTGACATTGCAAGGTCTGTTCCTGGTTCAACATGCGGGGCAGTTTTACAGAAGACATTTTTTTTTTAACGTTCCAGATGTAGACTTTTTAACCCCTTCGTGCACTTTGTCTCAGGGAGGTTTAAAATGATTCCCAGAAGTGTTTTCTTGGAAATAGCTTTACTGAGCCTTCGTCATTCCTTGCTGTCGTCTATAGTCTTCCTGTGGAGCGTTTGCATGCAAGCATTTTGCTGTTCGTATTTGCCCATTTTCTCTTTGTTCCTTAGTCTAGGCTGCTTTTGCTTCACATCTGGATTATTGCAACAGCTTCTTAACTGGTCTCTGACTCCAGAGGTTTCACCCTCCCCCATCCTTCCTTTATGCTAACGCCAAACTTAGTATAGGAAGTAGAAAAATAGTTGAGTGCTTGCTTGTTTAGTAAATGTCAAAATGCTGTTGAGTAGTGGACAAAAGGAGTCAAAACACTCTAATCTCCAACCAAGGCTTTTTACACTGGGTGTTCAGACATTGCCCATGAGACAAGGTTGTGTACTATAGAGAGGTAGAGGTAGTGGTGTGTGGTGGGGCTTAGTGAAAGGGTGGTAAAGGACCAGTAGGATTCAGATTTGGGGGGACAAAAAGGATCCTACAGAGTTAGTGACTAGACCAGCCCCCTGGCCAAAGACTAAAATGGGAGAGGGATAAGAGGAAATATTGATTAGACTTGGTTCCTGAAAGATCTTGAACACTAGGCCAAAGTTAAAACTATTCTAGAGGCAGGTGTATTTCAGCAACTGGGAGGGGGCACGGCACGGTGCGGTGCAGAGGTAGAAGGAAGAGGCTAGAGGGTAGGAGGTGAGCTTAGGGGGGCCACGGCAGTTAGACTACTGTTCAAAGCTGAATAGTATCCTGCCTGCTTTGTGGTGTCAGCCTTTACTGTTCCTCCATCTCCGGTCAAGGGTCTTTTAGGTTTGGCTTCATTCCTCTCACCTAAACCTGACTTTTTCCTGGCCTTTGCTTCTCCAAGTTGCTCATGTTCTGACTGCTTCTGAGGCTGTTGTTCCAGTCCCCTGAGCACGTTCTCCATTTCACTTCCTTCAAGCCCCTGCTGAAGATAGACTTCCTCCAATGGGTGTTCCCTCACTGCCCTACCCCCCATGCCTTTGTGGCACCGGGACTCTGCAGCAAGCTTCCTTGGTTGTTGGTTGTCTTGGCCCGGCTGGAGCAGTTGTTTGAAGACACTGCGTGTTAGCGATTCTTTCAGACTCTTATGCCTCCTGATGCTGGAGCTGGAATCTTGATAATAGGGTCTCAAATAGTTCCTGATTTTTGTTGGTAAACAATGTTTTTTCCAAGGAGAAGCCTTTGGTTTTTAGCCTTCTCTGTCCTCTGTAACTACTGGTATTTAATGCTGCAGTTCCAGGTGGATGCTTTCAGTTTTATTCTCAGATGCAGAAAGCACAGAAAAAATTCAGTGAAAACATTAGTGTTCCTTCCTGATCCCAGGGAAAGAAAAAAAGTATCTGTAATTCTTGAGTCTAACTAAGGCTGTGGGGAAAGAAAGTTGGGTCTGGGATCAGGCCTGTATTTGGATCTCAGTGCAGTCACTCAATAGCTATGTGAAGCTGAGCGATTTGTCCTGTTCTCTGAGCCCATCATTTCCTCCGCTCTTTTTTTTTTCTTTTTTGGTGCTGAAGAGTTAGCCCAGGGCCTCACGCATACTGGGCAAAAGCACTACCATTGTACCACTGAGTTCCACCCCCAGCTCGAGCCTGCCGTTTCTTACTTGTAATGTGTCAAAAAGTCAGTGTTGTAGGGTTGATACAGGTGTATATGTTCATTCATGTGCATCTGTATGTGTGTGCACCAGTGCCCGGGTCGAATGCCGAGTATCCCTTTCCACTGCTCTCCCCCTTCTCCATCTTATTTTTTTGAGACAGGGTCTCTCACCATGTCTGGAACTGGCTATTCAGCCAGATTCGTTGGCCAGCAAACCCTAGAGAGTCTCCTGGCCCCACCTCTCCAGTGTGTGTGGCATTTTTACATGGGTGCTGAGAATCCAGACTCAGGCCCTCATGCGTGCATGGTAAGCACTTTAGAAACTGAGGCCCTCTCCACAGCCTCTGGATTTTTAATGGTGATGGCACACAAAGGCAGTAGCAAAATTTAGGATCTGCTGAAGACATTTTATTATGATTAGGTGTGGTGTATCAGAGTGGAAGAAGGATGGGCTGCCAAGCTTTGTCTAGCCGATACACATGTCTCTGTTCTGCCTTCCAAATGAAGCAAGAATGTCAAATATTGTGAACCTAGAGTTCTGTCATTTATATTTCCACTGATTTTTCATGTATCTTTAGTTGAAATTCTGTTTCATGCTTTCAAACTTCTTAATTGTGTCCATTTAATGTTTTGTAGCTGACAAACTGCTGAATTTAGCTTAGTGAAGGTCACCAGCTGAGCGCAGTTAAGCTTCTAATGGTTATTTTCTCTTGATGTTGCTGGCATGGAAAGCACCCTGGAGGAATGCAATTCAAGGTGAGCCTTTCTAATCCATTTGTTATAAGAGGTGGAACGTGTGTATTCTCTAGATCTCCTGGAAAGCCATCATGGGTAAATAAGCTGCTGTGCCTTAATTTATATTGAGGTCTTGCCTTAAGAAAGCTTACTCCTCCTGCATGAAACAGATCTTTTCAAATGGGAGACATCTAGCCATGAACAGTGGTCTAAAACTTCAGTACATTATTGGTGAGGCTGAGACAGGAGGATCACTGAACCCAGGAGTTTGAATCTAACCTGGGTAACATAACAAGACTCTAACTTTAGAAAAAATGCAAAGATTTTAAAAACACTCTAGGGCCTGCTTTTCTGGCAGAGTAAAAACAATAAACATTTCAGTCAGATTTTAAAAACAATTTTTAAAATTTTTAAACAATTTTTTAAAATTTATTTAACTTTATGTGCATTGCTGTGAAGGTGTCAGATCTCCTGAAACTGGAGTTACAGACAGTTGTGAGCTGCCATGTGGGTGCTGGGAATTGAACCCAGGGTCTTTGGAAGAGCAGCCAGTGCTCGTAACTGCTGAGCCATCTCTCCAGCCCTGTTGAAAACCATTTGACATTATGGCCCCTTACCACCATGTCAGACCACCTGACTTTGTATGGGACATCTTGAGTGGAATTTGTCTCCGCTTGAAGTTAGTCATGAGGATTGTCACCAAGAAAGGCTACACATCTCAGTCAGATACCTAGTTAAAGTCCGCTTCCTTCTGAGAACTATACTTTTGCTCTGGAGACTGACATGTGGTTTCAGTTCCTGGCTGGATCAGTCATTAGCCGAGTACCCCAGGAAAGTTCCTTGTCTCTTGGAGTATGTCTTCTCGTCTGTACAGTGGGGATGGTTGCAACATCTGTGTCTCTGCACAGTGTGCACAGCAGGAGCTGAGAGAAGCCAGTCTTCCCTGTTGCTGCTGTGGTTGAAGCGGCCATTCCTCTCCTGCTTGGAAAACTCAGAAGCAGCTTCCAATGTTTTGAATTGACTAAGACAAATCACACCCTCCCCAAATTAGTGTATCTGGGCAGACCTGGAGAGTGTTAGCGCCTCGCTCAGAAATGTAACAGTTCGGATAAAAATGTTCTCCCACATGAATTAATGCAGTAAGAACTCTAAACTTGTTTTCCTTTAAATTAGGAAGCGCCCTTCATGAATATCCATCACAGAATGCCATTTCCTCCCTGTTTTTTCCCCTTGCATTGAGTTCCATCAGTATCACAATGCTTCCTGCAGCCCTGCTGCTCATCAGCTGCTGCAAACCTGGGTTTGGCATCACAAGCATCCTGACCAAGAATGGTCCTTTCTAGTACCTTAAGCCCAGCCAAATTTGTCACCTTCCTTTCTTTTCTTGAAAGTGTAACTGGACATTTTTAAAGGGAGTGTAGCCTGTGGTGAAGCTGCAGTGTTTCCAGGTGAGATGGGAGCCAGCCCCCTTGCAGACTTTGCCTCCTGCCTGCCTGTCCTGCACCTCCAGGGTCTTTAGCAGGACATTTTGAGGGCTGAGGGTACAGTTGTGCTGGCAGTCCAGAGGTCTTGAGTTTAGGGTGCATGAGCTGACCCACACTGAGAGCCTCTTGTGAGGTCCCTGCCTAAGAGCTTATCAGTGTGTGAGACAACTCCCATTGTCTGGCCTGTGCTTTTGTTCTGGTTGTCATGGGGAGATCTTTCTGAGGCTTTCTTTACCCCATGCTTACGGTGGAGGGGACTTTAGGACCACCTCTGCTGTTTTGTCCAGGTGACATTGAGGAGTCCTTTGTGGCTCTCTGTGGCACATGTTGTAGTGTATAAGGATGTTACTGTATTAGGTAGACATGGTGCGGGGTTGTACTTTTGGCCTACGTAGTGTGAGTAGCGTTTAGGAGAGGATCAGGTTTGTTGACTTTGACCTGCTACTGCTATGGTAGAGGGCCTCTTTCCTGAGGAACAAGTGCATCCTTTGGTTCTCTACTCTTATTTCTTATTTTATTTTATTTTTCTGGCTCTGCAATGCCACATCCTCTCTATGGTTATCAAAGTGTTGGTCAAACCCTAGTCTCCCACACCACACTTCTTACTGCCCATCGGACAGCCTACGCTCTGCTGCCTCTTCTGGTCTCTCTTGTGCCCCAGAGAGGTTGCCAGCCCACACCCCGAGTCCTGTGAATCCTCTGGACTCACGTTCACTGTGACTGCCATGGAATTCCATTTCTTTCTCTAGCCCCGTATTCGAGTCTCTACACATGATACTTCTGCTGTGCGTCTTGTAACAGGACCGAGGCCATTCATATTTTACACTTGCTAGACAGGTATCCTACCACTGAGTTAAATTGTCCACTTAATATGTGTATTTTTTTTAATATTGGCCACGTAGCCTAGAAAGATGGAAAACAATACGGAAGAGGTATGTCTGAAATGCATAAGCATGTGTACACTGTTCTGTCATTTGTTATTAACTACCGTAAGAAGTTAGTGTATCAACATGGATGTGTGCATCAACGTGAACCATGCTAGAGAAATGTAAACAAAGATGTAGGATTATCTCTGGAGTCAGACAGGAGGATTGCTACAAATGGTGAGTTCCAGGCAAGCAGTCTGAAAAGACAAAACTAGGCAGTCTTAGGTCATAGCTGCATAAATTGCTGCTAGGATTCCATAGCTGCCTCCTACTGCTCTGCCATGCTCAACAGCTCCAGTGACTTGGATGTTATGTGCTTCTCATGTATAATTCCTGTAACATAGGACTGTATGTCAGTTCACTGTTACTGATGAGACTTACAGTTAGTAGCAGGTTATTAGTGGTTAAGTTTTTGGAAAATTTACTCATGGATATCATTAGGAACTTTAACCCCTATGTTGTTGAAGAGAAAACTGTAAGGCTGGGCATAATGGTGTACACCTGTAATCCCAGTATTTGAGAGGCAGAGGTAGGAGGGTTGCCTTGAGTTTGAAGCCAGCCTGGGCTATAGATTCTGAAAATAAACAAACAAGAACAAAATGAGTCAACTATATATAGATTCTTTGGAGAAATGAGCATGGAAAAAAATCATGTGATTAAATTGTTCTAGACCTGGCTACTTTTTTTTTTTTTTTTTTGGAGACAAGGTTTCTCTGTAGCTTTGGTGCCTGTCCTGGAACTAGCTCTTGTAGACCAGGCTGGCCTCGAACTCACAGAGATTTGCCTGCCTCTGCCTCCCGAGAGCTGGGATAAAAGGCGGGTCCCCGGCAACCTGGCTACTTTTAAGTGCATTGTAGAGCTCCTTCTGTATTGAAGCATATACAATGTATCTATCTGTTGCTTTGTTGTTTGTTTGTTTTGTTTTTTTATTTTTCAAGACAGAGTTACATACACACACTTCTGCAACATACATGTATATATACACTTCTGTAACGTGCATGTATACACACTTCTGCAAGCACTGTATCTGTATTCTAAATTCTTTTTAAAAATAATTTTTTTCATTTATGTGTGGGTGCACATTGGAGGACAACATGTGAAGGGACAACTTGTCGGAGTCAGTTTTCTTTCTACCAAGTGTGTCACAAGGGTCCAGGTCCAACTTGGGTCGTCAGGTTTGGTGGCAGGTGCCTTTACCTGCTGAGCTGTTGCTCTAGCCCCTAGACCCAGTTTTTAGCAGTTACTTTTATGTATTATGTATTTATGTATTTTCACAGCCTTTTATGTGCTGATAAATATCACCAAATTATCCTCAGAATTATTACATTTGTCAGCACTTAAAAGCTTGCTTACATCTCTAATAGCTTAAAAGTGGCACCTTGGATCATGGTGTGCCTCAGTGGTAAAGTATATGCCTACCACATGCAGAGTTCTGGTTCAATTCCCAGTACTGCCCCCACCAATTTTTTTCCTTTTGTAATTTAAATGTCTTTAATCATGAATAAAACTGAAACTTGTTTTTGCCTTTTCTAGGTCTTTCTCTTTTTAGCTGTCTATAAGTAGCCTTTGCCAATTCTTCGTGAAAAAATTTTTGTGTCAGTTCAATTTGATAAACAAATTAAAGAATTTAGAATTAGCCCAATATCAAATCTGTATGCATTTTCCTTCAATCTTCCCTTTACCTGTGGCCTTTAGAGAGGTGTGTTTTTCATTTTATATTTTTATACAGTCCTGTACATTTGTATGTACCTTTGTGGCTTCTGGAATTGATGCCATGCCTGGGAGATCTGTTAAGCTGATGTGTATGAATTCATCCAACTAGTTGTAAGAATATTGATGGTATTCAGGGAAAGCCAAAGCCAGCTGAGCATTGCTTACTCGTTTTTAGGACACTAGCAAGCAGGCAGCTGCTTTGAAGGCTCCAGGAGCTGTGTTCTGTTTTGCCCAGGCCTTTCATTTCATTCTGCCCTGCAGTGACATCCCCCAGAAGAGTGTCATTGCCTTTTTCCTCCTTTGTTCACGTCCATGTGAAGGAACAGGGGCTTGTCACTGGTGTCCCTTCTTACTTTGCTCAGCATGTCTATTAGTTTCTGGTTGGCTGTGTCCTTGTCTCCCTGTTTCTGCCCAGTGCCCTTTTCTTCTAGAGCTCCCTCAGATAAAAAACTTCACTGTGCAGGGAAGCCTTGGAACTGAGTTTAGGGGATCAGGTCATCTTGCCTTTCGCACAGCCATTGTGCAGCATCCACAGTGCAGTGGTGTGCCTGGGCTTTTCCTGGTGGAACTGTGCAAAACTTTCAAGTTGCTTAACTTACTAACCCCATTGCCATCTGGTCTTCTATTATGCCTTCTGTTCCCTTCTCTTTTGGTCTGTGTGAGGAATGGTGGTTGATGGACTAGCTCCACTCTCTCCCTGTGACCATGTCCACAGTACTAGACTGTGTGAGTGGCCTCTCTCGGTTTGCCCAAACTACTCCCTAATTGAGCTGCTACCCTGAACTCACTTTGTCAATTAGACCTCCCTGCTACTTAGAGACACCCCGCCCCCCCAGCAGCAGTAGCAGCACTGTCGGTGGCTTCCTCCTTGCTCACTTCGTACAACTCAGAGTTTACTCTTGTTCTTTGAACTCCAATTTTAGTGTTGCTTTGCGTTCTGTTGAACTTGGGCTGAACCTGTGTTGTCTTGGTGGTATCTGGTCCCTGAGATGTCCACCTTGAGTCACCAAAGGGCTGCCACTTGAGCCCTAGCTTTGTGCTTTCTAACTGATTAAGGCTTTTGTGTTGAGAGAGGGCTTTTTATTTAAACCAGAAAGGGGGCCTGAGGATCCAATGGCATCAAAACTGGTCTTGGAAGAGGTCATGTACTTCATTTGGAGTACCATCCCCTATCTTGATGTTTTCCTGATCATAGCTCTTAACCTGTACAGGTTTGTTGCTTTAAAAAGGATCCACTTGTAGCCCTGGCTGGCTTCCTGTCTCTTACTGCTCTGCTGGGAGGAAGTTTGATCTGGAAAGGGGATGCTTTGAGCATTTGTACTTTCGAGATCCGTTACTAAAATGCCTTCACTATCTTAGTGATATGAAGATGCTTGCCACTTGTTCCTGTCACCTTCCTTCCTCTCCTGGGCCCATGGAAACGGTGCTTAGAAAGTCAGCCTCTTGGAGTCTTGGTTTCCTTGTCTCTGAAAAATTGGGACACGCGGGGGCTCCTTGAAGTGAGGCATGCAAGCCTTGACATTTTTGCCTAACACGAACCCAGCATTCAGTAAGTGGTGGTTTCTGATGATCATGCCTGGGAAGGTGAAGGGGGTGACTGCAGGTGACTTTGAAAAAGCAGGAAGATTATTTTCCCAGTGGCTGAATAAGCAGAAGAGGA
This sequence comes from Myodes glareolus, assembly GCF_982192425.1. Classification (NCBI taxonomy): domain Eukaryota; kingdom Metazoa; phylum Chordata; class Mammalia; order Rodentia; family Cricetidae; genus Myodes; species Myodes glareolus. The sequence goes on from NC_142046.1 coordinate 12,164,736, forward strand.
TGGTGAAGACATTATGGGGCAGTAGCCAGTTTCAACTCATTCCTGTGTCCCGGGAAGCAGTGTTTCATGTTCATAACCACAGCATAGCTTTCACAGATAAAAACAAAATAGCTATTAATGGCACCATAGGAAAAAAAATCCAGCTTAAATGTGATTGTTTTTAAAGTTAAGATATTACAGGATAAATGACTAGGTTTTTTTTCCCCATTATAATGTCCTAGGAAGACATGATTAATCTGTCAAATTAAAGAATACTGATCCTAATGTTTTTAGTGAGTGGAATAATCAAATTCATTATTGTTTTCTGAAGCAGCTGCAAACTTAATCTAAATGAAAAACGAATATAAATCACATCTCTGCATTATCAAAAATGAATTCGATTCCCATCTCTCCCTGGGCTGGGAGAAAGCTGCATTAAGCCCACGTCAAACTGCAAGATGGGGACTTTTGTGATTCTTTGCATTCCCTGTGGCTTGCTATGTGTAGGAGTTGATGTTGAGTGAGTATTTCCTATAAGTGTAGAGAAATAATTTAAGTCCCTAGTTAGTATGCCATTTACTGATTGCAATTAAATCTTAGTGCAGCACAAATGACAGAGGCTAATTTCCTTAATTTACAAAGAGTTCCGACAATCCAGTAAAAAGGCAACTGTGGGTAGAGGATAAAAAGAGGCAGTTCAGAGACTGGCTGCCTTCAGCCTGCTGTTGACAGATCGCTATTATGTGTGAGAAACATGGCAGCCCCATTGATAGAAAAACACACCTGCACATCAAAAGAAGGAGGTACCGTTTTCCTCCTTCCAGTTAAGTAAAGGTGAAATAGTTTAACACTTGCTGCTGGTAGTTGTGGGGAGCAGCTCTTCCCTGTAGTCTGGGACCAGTCGGTAAGCACTTGCCACCTCTTAGAAGGTGCTTTGGCATTTTAGGTTGAAATGCAAAACCTCTCAGTTCTTCTGTGAAGTGTTACAAAAGAGCTGAGATGTCTGTATCGTAACACGCCATGCTGTGTGTAATGGTGATTAGTTTGCTTCCTGGTTTTGGCATCAGTTGACATTGTACCACAGCTGACCATGGAGGCTATCAAGTTGGAGCTCTGTCAGAAGAATTTAATATATTAAATATTTTTTCTTTTTTTGTTTGTTTTTTGGTTTTTTGTTTGTTTGTTTGAGACATGTTTTTCTGCAGTTTTGGAGCCCGTCCTAGAACTCTCTATAGACCATTCTGGCCTCGAACTCACAGAGATCTGCCTGCCTCTGCCTTCTGAGTGCTGGGATTAAAGGCATGTGTCACTATCACCTGCCTATGTTTCTTTCTTTAAAAGAAATTATGTATGTGTGCCTGTTTGTATGTGGATCAAATGCATACAGGCACCCAAGGAAACCAGAAGGGGGCATCAGATCCCCCAGGAATTGGCAGTTACAGGTAGCTGTGAATTGCCGTGTGGGTGCTGGGAACCAGACTTGGGTCCTCTGCTAGAGCAGCCAGTGCTCTTAGCTGCTGAGCCATTTCTTCAGACCTGGTTACATTTCTTAGGACCTGGATACATACTAGTACATGTTCAACATTCTCTGAGAACTCCCAGTGATGCTTCTCCTTTAGAAGAGGGCACTAGAGTGGGGAAGAGTTTCGTTATTTTTTTATTTCTATCCTGTGCTCTGAAATGCTGTGATATGCATATATTTGTACTTTAAAGACAAACTTATTTAAAAACTTAATATGAAGTAGGTCTGTTGAAATTCCATGCGGGAAGAATTAGGAAGCTGCTGTTCCTAAGAATAGAGGCTCATGGGTGAAGTTGACATCCAGACAAAGTCTCTTTCTGTCCTGGGACTAGTAGGATAAATCTGGCCATGGAGTATAGAACTTAAAATTACACCTTTTGTTCTCTGTAGTTTGGTATTGTGCCTAGAAACTGAAATTATCTGTGAATTCACCATGCCTGCAGATTGTTACTGAGTGTTGCTTGTTAGCAGCTCTGGGGAGGAGTCTTCACATTGTTGCTGCAGAAGAAGGAAGTGTCACTGTGCCGCACAGGGGAGCACCCCCTTTCCCCTTTGCAGAAAGAAAGGATCCTCTGGTGTCAGCTGTAGTGTGCTGCTTTCCCGTGTCCCTGCTGTGCCTGCAGCCTGGAGAGGAGGCCTCTCTGAAGCCCCGTTAAGCTTCACATTCTGTCTGAAAGTGCTTTGCCGCTCTCCTAGCTTTCTTGACTTTTGTGAGGACTGCTTACCTTCCTTTCACCCTTTGATTTGCTGTTTAGACATCTGTGCTGAAACAGTGCTGTGAGACGTGACATCTGACCCTTTCTTAGGAGAAAGATTGCATCTCTTGTTAAATTTTGTTTTCGTTACTGATGAAATGACTGTGTCTAAAATGCTATTTTTATTCCTTGTTTTTAAAAAGCATCTGTTCATATTTGTGGAGTTTTCATTTGTGATATTTGGCTTTTATTGATTTGTGAATCTCATGGAATTTGTATTTTGTAAATTCTTTTCATAATGCTTTCTGCCCCCTCCATTACTTTTCTTTTCTTTTCTTTTCTTTCTTTCTTTCTTTCTTTCTTTCTTTCTTTCTTTCTTTCTTTCTTTCTTTCTCTTCTTTCTTTCTTTCTTTCTTTCTTTCTTTCTTTCTCTTCTTTCTCTTCTTTCTTTCTTTCTTTCTTTTTTTTTTTGTGGTTTTTCAAGACCGGGTTCTCTGTATAACCCTGGCTGTCCTGGAACTTGCTCTGTAGACCAGCTGGCCTGGAACTCACAGAGATTCTTCTGCCTCTGCTCCTGAGTGCTGGAACTAAAGGTGTGCACCACTACCTGGCTTTTGTAAGCGTTTTTAAGATAGAAAAGCTTTATTTCTTTGGTTAGACCTCCACATTTGTACATCAACATGCCTTTTCTCTGGGGAATGTTATACAGGAAGGATTTAGCGATAAAGTTTATCAAGTTCCCCAAACCACTTCTGTTTAGTAATTGTCCTTTTCTCCTTTGAAATAGCCCCTGAAATGACTGATCTCCCTGACACCAGCAGCTTCTGTGGCCCTACTCTTCCCCCTTGTGCCTTGTCCCTACTGAAGCAGGAGCTTCCAGCACATCCTTCCTTCCTGATTCTCTGGTTGTATCTCTTGACACATGTAATTCCTTCTGTGGGCACAGTTTCTCTGCAGGACTGTTACGACCTCAGAGATCATTGGTAACCTTTATACATCCTCTTTGGTCTTATTTGCAGTAGCATTTGCTCAGGTGATCTCTGTGACCATGTCCTCACTGTAAAGATGACCTTGTCTTAGCAGTTTTGATGGCTAGAGGAGTGCCACTCCCCTGGATGCTTGTGCCTGACACACAGCAGACTCCCAGCTTGTATATACCAGTGAGTTTGTTAACCCTGTTACATTCCGTCTGGTTACATTTTCTGTTCTCTCTCTCTCTCTCTCTCTCTCTCTCTCTCTCTCTCTCTCTCTCTCTGGTTTTACAAGACAGGGTCTCTGGTTTTACAAGACAGGGTTTTGCTGTGTAGCCAGGATTTGTTGTGGAATGATGAGAAATTTAAAATGCCTTGTAGTAATGTTTGCTCTGTTGCGCTACATTGAATACTTTATTTCACTTCACACGTGTAACTGCTAGGTAGGCTGGGTGCTGTCCAACAGTGGAGGCAGCCATGCTTGAGCTCTGGTGCTGTGCTGGGGACCAGAGCACTAAACACATGTGACTTGTGCTATGGGGCATCAGTGTTCTAGAATAGATTTTTTTTTAAAGTCTTTTTGTGCTTTGTTTTTCGAGAAACAGTTTCTCTGTATAGCCCTGGCTGTCCTAGAATTAGCTCTGTAGACCAGGCCAGCCTGGTTTTACAGGTATCCACTTGCATCTGCCTCCCAAGTGCTGGGATTAAAGGTGTGTGCCACCACCTGCTGACTTTAAATCATTTTTTTAAAGAAACTTAACAAAAAATTCCACTGGCCTGCATTCTATTTATGAATTCAGTTAAGACAGCATTCTTCTCTATAGCATTGTCTCACAGCTGAGATATATGTCTTCATTTGCCCATATAAAAACTCCTTATTAAAATAGTGGGCCAATGAGATGGCTCACTGGGGAGAGTCATGTGTTACCGAGCCTAGTGACCTGAGTTCAATACTTGAAATTCACATGATGAAAGAAGAGAAAAGACTGCCACAAGTTGTCCTTTGGCTCCCACATGTGTGTGTTCTCTTTCTCATGTACACTGTAAAAAGAGATAATGCCTTTTTCTCCCTTGTGCCCTATTTTATTTATGGCCCCAGATTCCTTATAACCCCGTGCTGCCGTGTTGCCGGTTGTCCCTCAGTCTGACACAATAGCAAGTGATCACTTGTGGTTTTTGTTTTAAATAGTCGATATCCGTATGTAAGCAGTAATTCGTTTTTTTCTATTTCTCTTTTTGTTTTTTGTTTGTTTGTTTGTTTGTTTTGTTTTTCCAAGATAGAGTTTCAGGCTGTCCTGGAACTCACTCTGTAGACCAGGCTGGCCTCAAACTCAGAGATCCACCTGCCTCTGCCTCCTGAGTGCTGGGATTAAAGGTGAACACCACCACTGCCTTTCTTCCATCTTTCTTAAATGGTTGTGTGTGCCTTCAGTTTCCCTTGTTGCTTTGGCTCACTTCCAAATACAAAAATGTTAAGAATAACATGGTAGCTAGGCTTGGTGGCACACACCTTCAATCCCAGCATTCGTGAGGCAGAGGCAGGTTTGTAGCCTGGTCTACAAACTGAGTTACAGGACAATTAGTACTGTTCCACAGAGTAACCTTGACTCAAAAAACTAAAAAAAAAAAAAGAAAAGAAAAGAAAAAAAGGAAAGATAAAGAATGGGCATGGTAGAGCCAAGTGTGGTGGTGCACACCTTTAATCCCAGTATTCAAGAGGCAGAGACAAATGGATGTCTATGGATTTGAGAATGACCTGGTCTACATAATGGATTGTAGGACAGCCAGGGCTATGTAGAGAGAGACCAAGACCCTGTCTCAAAATATATATATATATATATATATATATATATATATATATATATATATATATATATAAAAAGGAAGGGAGAAGAAAGAATGGTGATGGTAGAAAGCGTTGTCTGTCTTAGAAGCCTTGATGGGACGCCTTAGCTGAAGTGTTTATCAGGATGTGCGCTCCGGAGCCCTGATGCTTTGGAATGCTAGTGTCATACCTTGAGAGGAGAGTTCCACAGTTAAATGAGTTTGCAAACTGCTGAGTTAAACAGAATGGTGTCTGCAGAACCCTTTCAGATGGGTTATTATGCTAATGTCTTTTAATCCCTAGGAGGTAAAGATGTTGGGGCTAGCACATGTTTGTTGAATACATTTTGGGAAGAGACAATGATTCTTTCTAAGGATGATGTCATTGCTTTGCAGTAGATACTGTTTGTTATGTTTTTTAGAGTAGGTCTCTATTTCTTGCTTATCGGACTGCTGTTTTCTTACTCCGAAGGGCTGTTTACTTCTGAGATGAATTTTTGGCATGATGATGTGGCTGAGCAAGTTTCTCTGACTTTCTGATGCCACGAGTAATCTTAGCAGTGTCCAAACCTTAGCCAGTGTTCCCCGTTCTTGGCATTTGAAGAGGGCTTGCAGTGCCTTAGCTGAAGCAGACTTCTTTCAGTTGCCTGTTGTTCTTGGAGTCAGCTTTGTGCCAGATGCACTAAAATGCCTCCGTGTCTCCGCACGCGGCTAGAACAGTGTGAACGGCCTGGAGATCGTTTGTGCCTTGGCACTTCTGTGTCTTTTTCGTTTAGTTCTGCCAATTTATGTTATGCTAAAAATATGTCCATTTCATGCAGATTTCAAATTGACTTCAATCAGAAGTCTAGGATAAATAGAAGCATAACATTCCTCTTTGACATAAATGTTTTAGCTCAGATTCTGACAAGATTGAAAATTCTGATGAGATCCACTCAAACTAACTGATTGATCCTTTCCTGCAAGAGTCTTAGATTTAGACTTGTTTTACAGTCTTTACTTTCTTTTGGTGGCTGTATGCTAGTGAATTACTCTGCTTGCTTTTGTCTTCGTTTTCATGGCCTCCTGAGTTGAGTCACTTATTTTCACTTTTTATTGCTTAAGATAAAATTGTTAAGGCACTCATTTCCCTTGTACTTTTTTGTTGCAGATGATGCTTTCTGAACCTCAATGTTTTATTATGAAAATTTTCCAAGCTGCAGAAAAATTGACAGGTTTTCACAGTGGCCACTTGACCGCTGTGTGCGCTGTTAACAATTTACTGTGTTTGCTTTGTCACTTGTCTGTCCATCTGGTCTGGGAGTTAGTGCTCAAGTGAATTGGAGACAGGCAGACTTACTCTCAGGCCCATCTTGCTCTCGATTCAGGACTTAGTATGGAGCATTTCCACAGGTTGGCCAGATGTGATGGTATACATGTGATGGTATACTTCTGTAGCCAGGCGTTCAGGACGAGCCTGAGTGTGAGGCCAGACTGTTCTGTGGGGTGAGGCCCTGTCTCAGAAAGCAAAATATCTCTTGATTGGATTTTAAAACCAAATTATTATTATTATTATTATTATTTTGGTTTTTTGAGACAAGGTTTCTCAGTAGTTTTGGAGCCTGTCCTGGAACTAGTTCTTGTAGACCAGGCTGGCCCCGAACTCACAGAGATCCACCTGCCTATGCCTCCCGAGTGCTGGGATTAAAGTTGTACCACCACCACTGCCTGGCCACAAAATTAGAATTATTAGTTCTAGTTTTGTGTTTACCTTAGCAACTGTGTGTTAGTATGTACGTGCATGTTGTCTACCTCTGTGTGTGTTCTTGAGGTTAGAGGACAGCTTTGGGGAATTGATTCTTCTTCCATCATAGGGATTCTGAGAAACTGAACTTAGCTTCACCCATTGAGCCATCTCACCAGCTCCTTCAGTGGTTTCGAGTGGTTCAGTGCTGAAGGTTTCAGGGCAGGCGTGGTGGGAGCAGTGTCCTGGGCATGCCAGTGCCGTGAGTAGCATGGAGAGCCCTCTACTTGCAATGTGCCCATCACTCTTCTTTCTTTTGCCTGAAATAACACTTTCCTGCAAGGGACAGGGACTGTACATTTCTTGTTCTCCAAAGGTATGTGGGGAAAGCCCTAATCATGATTACACTGGAAAGAAGTTTGTTCCATTCACTGTGTTTGAGGTGTAGATGCTTGAAAAACTACTGATAGAAGTATGTGAGTGGAGGCTGGGGAGTTGTTTCATTCAATAAAGTGTACACAAGCATGAGGATCTGAGTTCTAATCCCTGGTACCCATGTAGCAAGAGCAAGGAGGGCAGTAAGATAGTTCAGCATCGGCCTTAGAGCCTGATGCGCTGGGCTTGATCTCCCAGTCCTTGTGAGGGAAAGAGTCAACTCCCCAGAGCTGTTCTCTGTTGATCTCCCAGTCCTTGTGAGGGAAAGAGTCAACTCCCCAGAGCTGTTCTCTGTTGATCTCCCAGTCCTTGTGAGGGAAAGAGTCAACTCCCCAGAGCTGTTCTCTGGTCTCTGCATGTGCACCGGGCATCTCAGACATAGATAAATAAAATGAAATTAAAAAAAAAAAGATTGGAACTGTGGTTAAGAGCACAGGCTTGGTCTTCAACACCCACTGAGTGGCTTACAGCCATCTATAACTGCAGTCCCAGTGGATCCATCACTCAATTCTGGCCTCTGAGGACACAGAGTGTACATGGTACATAGTCATACTGTCGGGCAAAACACCTATACACACAAATAATAATAAAAATTTTAAAACTGAACTTGGGGACATGTGCCTGTTAATGCAGATTGCAGTGCCTTGGGCTGGAGACAGATGGGTTTTGTGCTTGTTGGCTAGCAAGACTTGCCAGTTGGTGAGCTCAGTAGAAGACTACTCTCAATAGGAGAAGGAAGATGCCAGTGTTGTTGACCTCTGGCCTCTATAAGCATGCTCACACGTGTTCCTGCCCATATGATGTGTACATAAACATATACACAGATATAAACCATACATAGAGAATTATACAAGGCAGGATGTGGTATACGAAGTGGAACATTTTTGTAGAGCCCTTTAGAGACCCTCAGTTGTAGGTGAATAGTAATTTTTCTTGAAGGGCGCCACTTTTCCTCAGCTGAGCCAGCCTTCCTGTGCATGCAGTGTTTTACTTTGATCAAATTGAGTGTTGAGCGAGAGGAATGATACTGGGTTAATTGATCGTTCACTTATTTGGCTTTAGGTGAATTGATGGAGAGAAGGAAGATGAACACTAAGCAAGAGGAGGAATGTTCAGGCAGATCCTAGGAGTGCTGGCTGCGGAGTTGATGTGAGCTCGTGTTCATGCTGCTTGTCTTGCTGAGGAGCTCTGGCGAATTACGGATGCTCTTTGTCTCTGCAGATCACGCCTCGTGTCAGTAGACATGGACAGCAGCAGTTTCATTCAGTTCGATGTGCCTGAGCACAGCAGCACTGTTCTGAGCCAACTGAACGAGCTCCGCCTGCAAGGGAAGCTATGCGACATCATCGTCCACATTCAGGGTCAGCCATTCCGAGCCCACAAAGCTGTCCTCGCTGCCAGCTCCCCTTATTTCCGGGACCATTCAGCATTGAGCACTATGAGTGGCTTGTCGATATCTGTGATTAAGAACCCCAGCGTGTTTGAGCAGTTGCTGTCCTTCTGTTACACTGGAAGAATGTCCTTGCAGTTGAAGGATGTTGTCAGTTTTCTGACCGCAGCCAGCTTCCTTCAGATGCAGTGTGTCATTGACAAGTGCACGCAGATCCTGGAGAGCATCCACTCAAAGATCAGTGTGGGAGATGTTGACTCTGTCACCATTGGTGCTGAAGAGAATCCCGAGAGCCGGAATGGAGTGAAAGATGGCAGCTTCTTCGCCAATCCTGTTGAGATCTCCCCTCCATATTGCCCTCAGGTACGGCAGCCTCCAGTAAGCAGCGATCTTCGGATGGAGACGACCCCCAACAAAGCCCTTCGGAGCCGCTTACAGGAAGAGGGACACTCAGATCGGGGGAGCAGTGGCAGCGTGTCTGAGTACGAGATTCAAATTGAAGGGGACCATGAGCAAGGGGACTTGTTGGTGAGAGAGAGCCAGATCACTGAGGTCAAAGTTAAAATGGAAAAGTCTGAGCGGCCCAGTTGTTCTGACAGCTCCTCCTTAGGCGATGATGGCTACCACACAGAGATGGTTGATGGGGAGCAAGTTGTGGCGGTGAACGTGGGTGCCTATGGCTCTGTGCTCCAGCATGCGTATCCCTACTCCCAGGCAGCCTCACAGCCTTCCAGCATGCCAGAAGCTTTTGGAAGTCAGAGTAATTCCAGCCCATCCAGGTCCATGCTGAGCTGCTTCCGAGGCCGTGGTGCCCGCCAGAAGCGGGCTCTGTCTGTTCACCTGCACAGTGACCTGCAGGGTGTGGTGCAAGGATCTGACAGTGAAGCCATGATGAACAATCCCAGTTATGAGAGCAGTCCCCGGGAGAGGAGTGCAAGGGGTTACTGGTACCCATACAACGAGAGGTTGATCTGTATTTACTGTGGGAAGTCCTTTAACCAGAAGGGAAGCCTCGACAGGCATATGCGACTGCATATGGGAATCACCCCCTTTGTGTGCAAGTTCTGTGGGAAGAAGTACACACGCAAGGACCAGCTGGAGTACCACATCCGGGGCCACACTGATGACAAACCATTCCGCTGTGAGGTCTGTGGGAAGTGCTTTCCATTCCAGGGCACCCTCAACCAGCACCTGCGGAAAAACCACCCGGGTGTCACTGAGGTCAGGAGTCGCATGGAGTCTCCCGAAAGAACAGATGTGTACGTGGAACAGAAACTTGAAAGTGATGTGTCAGCCTCAGAAATGGCTCTGGATTCCCGAATGGAAATCCACACAGTATCTGATGCGCCTGACTAGGGTGCTGCAGAGAAAGAGCTCCTGAACAAAGCACATCAGTCAATGCATAGTTGGGATTTGCTTTGTTGTAATCTTTGGTTTTCCCCATCTGGAAATCTCTTGGTTTCTTGGTAGTTTCTCTGAAGGTTCTGGGTGTGGCACTTGTGTTTACCCTTATCTCCTCTCCCCTCCCCCAGGAGCTCAAAGCATGAAGGGCAGCAGATCCAGGGAAAACACAGACTGACAGTATTCCTCTTTGGCTGAATGCTTCTCCCAACTCTGCCAGTGATTTAGCTATGCCAACTGGTTGACCCCACGTTCTCTGCCAAGAGGCAGGCACTCTTTCACTGTGGGTGCATTTTAATGGAAAGAGGCTAAGATGCCGTCAGCTGATACAAATGGGTAACCTTTTCTAATTTAAAATTAGTTTTAGGGGGTAGTTAGACAATTTATATATATATAATAAAGTGGTTATTATATATATAGTATATATACATTCTCAAATTGGGGTTTATTCTGGTTGAGGTGAATGTAAGAGGAATATATAATTTAATACAATGTGAACAGAGTCTGACTCTGTTTCAACCCCGCCTACTATGTTAGTTTCCACCCTTTGTTTTCCTTACTGAAGAATGTCAGTAGATTTTTCACATACAGTAATCATTGTGTCCAAATGCAAGCAAAGCAAATCACAGTGTTCATAGCTCTGCTTCATAACAAACACATAAACCAAATGCCATAAAACTCTTTCAACTGTAGTGGGAACCATTTGGAACTTTTGTTCGTTGTCCAGCAGTGCTGGATGACCTGTGGTGCTGACCTTTCTACACAGTGTAGTGTTATACTAGCCAACCCCAAAGGAGCAGTGGTTTTCAAGGTTTTTACTACAAATCTACCTACCTTCATTCCGTACTGTAGAAGCATACATACCAGGTAACTAATCAGATCACTCCACCGTGAGCAGTGCTCTCACTAAAGGGCAGGAGTTTGTAGCGCTTGCCTACAGAATTCTCCAGGTAGTGTTGTGCTTTATCGTTTGTTTTCTGTTGGTTTTTCTCTCTCTCCTCAAACAGCCAGTTCAGGTGCACAACAACTTTTTCTATGCAGTTCCCAGGGAAACTGCAGAACTTGGAATTTGTACTTTTTGTAAAGCTGTACTCTACGGGAATTGCAAGCAATATATCTAATCTTAGTATTGTGTGTGCTAATGAGAGCCTCAGTGGCTCCTCCACTCTCTCAGTGTTTCTTGCTTAAAGAAAAAAAATGTCAAAACCATCTAAGATCCTCAGTGTGTCACCAAATCTGTGTGTATGTCTCACCATTTTTGGTCACGTGGTGCTATTTTTATGTTAAGTATCTTTTAGGTCAGTATCGTCTAGAAAATGTGAAACCTACAAGTAGTGATGACTTATTTACTTTTCCTCTCAAGTTCACAGCTTGAAAAGAAACCTCAAAAGCATGTGCTGGCAAACGGGTTACTGTCTGAGTTATGTCTGGTCAGTGCTTTGGAAGATGTCTGTTTGCTCTTATGTTCATATACACCAACAGGCTTCACAAATGCTCTGGTTCTGTGAACTCAGGCAGAGAGGGCAATTTGGTAGGCAGTTTACAGGCCAGGTTTGCAGCTGACTGCAGAGACAGCAGCGCTCTAGTCTCTGCCTGAGTACCTGGGCTCTGAGCCCCAGACTCAAACAAAACCCAGAAACTGAGGACCAACCTCAGAGGCTAGGAGCTAGGGAATACAAAATAAATGTTTGCTGATTTGCCATGCTTTTTTGGCTCTTAAAATACCAAGAATGATGGGTTTGGGGGGAGGTGTTTTTGTTTAGTTTGTTTGGTGGTTTTTGTTTTTTTGTTTTTTGTTTTGTTTTGCAGGAAGCGGGAGAGGTTCAAGACAGGGTTTCTCTGTGTAGCCCTGACTGTCCTGGACTTGCTGTGTAGACCAGGCTGGCCTCAAATTCAGAGATTCTTCTGCCTCTACCTCCCGAGTGCTGGGATAAAGGTGTGTGCCATCACCACCCAGCTTTGTTTTTTTTGTTTTTTGCCAGGGGCGGGGGGTTATTTGAGAAAAAGTTTGATTCCAGCCCTTCCTTCATGTGTAGCAGCCCCGGTGCACACAGTGGCACCGTCTTAGCACACAGGATCTGCTCATATGTGAATTGCTCGCCTCACCTCAGTGTTAACTCCTGTAGATGACTAATCCTGCTGCTCCTGGGAGCGGCTCTTGCTGATCGGGTATACGGTATGCCTTTTCCTCGTCAGACTGCCTAAATCGGGGTTGTTCTCTCCGTGAAGCATTTGTTCAGCTGAGAAAGCTGAACGCCTCAAGGGGAGAATGGACTCCCAAGTGTTTACCTACTTAAGTGTGTTCTGAGGTTTCAGGTAAATGTTTGTGATTTTTCATTTTCCTTACACAAATATATTTTGTTTTGACTTTTCTTTTTGAGAATTAAATGCAAAACTTTTTTTTTTATTTTGTGTTGTGATAACAGTTAAGTTTGTGACAAAAAGGCCCCAAATTCAAGGATGTGCGACGTGGAGCTCAGGGAAGGAGCCTCCTTTTCACTTAGGCCCAGGGCCTTCCAAGATGTTTCCAGAGCTTTTTGTGGTGAGGGGAGCGCACTCTGGCAGCACGCCCATGTCCTGGCTCTTGTCACTGTCTGTCTGAACTTATGTACATGTAGTTCTTGTTTCTGAACTTACGTACTTGTAGTTCTTATGTTTGTCAATTTGTTTAGCTGGTTTGAGTTTACCAAAGAGTGACTTATCCAAAATTGTCTTTGACAAAAATATACATTGCTTTGATTGTACAGTTCAGGTTCTAACATTGTAATGGGACTGTTAAGGGGCAGAAAACCAATTTGAGTTTTTAATGATCATGATTCCGCATTTTGCAAGTTGCGCTTGCTCCCATTCGTGTTGCTAACACTTTACCCTCTCCACTGCTAGCAGTGTTAAAAATGAATTCTCAAGCCATAACACAGTACTGTAAAGTTCACGGGGCTTCGAGGGAGGCAGTGCCCAGGCCAGCACAGCACTGCATAGCCTGTCTGCACACTTGCACTAGGTGTCTGCCGGTGGGCATGGCTGCCGAGGGCTCTCCAGGCAGACAGGGCAACAGCGGTCAGTTGTGCCTAGCTACATGAGGATGTGCCAGGAGAGCCAGCTTGGCCATGCGAGCAGGCCTCTTTCCCTTAAGCTCGCTGTGTAACTCCTTAGAGCGACTCCTTGTGGACAGCAAACCTGTCCCTGTACAGTTGTAGATTAGGTCTCTCACTATAGCAGACGCAGAAGTCCACTAAGATAAACAATATGTGAAGACATCCTTTACAGTGAAGTATGTCCTGCTTTCATACAGGCCTGTGCGTAATTGAGTCTCTTCTCAGCTACCTTCCCGTGTTAGACAATGTGAAGACAGCCACAGCACCCTTCCTTCCCTGTGACATTTACCCCATTGCACAAACTGTGAAGACGTTTTATACTTTTGCTAACACTTGTGGTTTTCAGTCCTTATGTTTCTTCATCAGTCTTCTGCCCTCTCGTTTCTACTAAAGCTGTAAATACATTTAGAAACCGTTTGTACATACAAGGACAAAGATGAGTTCATTTTCCCATTCAGTGGAAAAGCCTCCCGATCAATTGGCTCTGCCTTGGCAAGTTTTTGTTGTTTGGTGGGGATTGTTTGTTTGTTTCCTTCCTTCTTTCCTCCCTTCCTTCCTCCCTTCCCTGTCTCCTCCTTCCCTCTCTCTTTCGAACAGCAGAAAGGATACTGTCGGTTCTCTGTTAAGTAGAATATACTGTAGGACTAAATTGGTAAATCTTCCCAGAGCTTAAGTGTATGTCTCTTCTAATGACAGCAAGTATAACCACCTCTTTTGTTTTACCCTTAGCCCAGACCACAGGCCTGCATATTTTTTTGTATGTGAGTTTGATTTTAACAACCTGGATTCTGGGGAGAATTTGCAGGAACACAAAGCAAGGGCTAGGGGAAATGGTCCATGTGAATGAGCTCTACTTTAGGTTGATGTGTCTTATTTTCAGCTTTCCACTTGTTACTGTTACTGTGATGTTTTTGTTATCACTGTTGTTAAATTCTATAATGGTTTCCTGTGAAGCCTCCACTGAAAGGGACTCAAATATGCAACATCTAAACTATTTTCCAAGGGCTCATGCCCCTTGAATGGTGCTTCTAGCCTGGTCAGGGTTATTTATTAAATTTTATATATGAAAGTATTGGGAAATTATGTAAACTCTTTATACGAAACTGTCTAGTTCTTACATCGTAGATTTCATATACTCAGTGCAGCTGAACTGAGAGTTCAGCGAAGTCATTCACTCTGTTCCACATTTGTAACGGTCGCCACACGTCGTCTTCAGGAAGTCCCAGAGTTCCCGCTTCCTACCAGGGCTTGCCAGCTTCAGGTGCCCCCTGGGTCTGGCACAGACAGGGCTATCGCTGCTCCTCAGTAGCTACTGGAGTAAGCCTCGCTCACTGCTCATTGACAGATTGAGCACACAGACCTCTCACCGCCCTTCAGTGACAAGTTATGCTGTGAACTCAGCCTCGGGGTTCTAAGTCCCAGGCTGCCGCCCTGACTAGAGCAAGAGGTAAACTCACTGCCTCCCCTGAGAACGACCTTTTCCTGATGTGAAACCATCTCTTAACACTTCAGCAGTAGGGCTAACATAGTCTTCCGTTACAAATGGCTGAGCAATTTGAATGACTTCACATGGTGTCATTATCTTGCAATATAAACTGGTAACCTCACAACGCCACACTTCATCACCGCGTGAAGTAAATGAAGCTAGCTAAGCGGATGCTGTATCAACTAGTAACTTGCCATTAAGGGTTATTTTATAGCATGAATTGAAGACTATTTATTCAAATGATATTTTACTCTTGTATTCATTTTGCTTTAGGTTTGTGACATGAATATTTCAGTGCTGCTTAATTTTGTTCTGAATTCTTGTTTCTTGCTTGTAAATGGCTTTTTTATGGTATAAAGTCATTGGGAATTGCTGTTTGTAAATAAAGATGCTGCTAGAGCAACCTTGCTGTGGTCTCTGTTCCCCACCCACCCGTGGCCTCAGGCGCACTCCTACCTCTGATGAACATCTGTTTGTCTAGCCACTGGTTTATTGAAAGGTGTATCCCGAGAAGACTGAAGCAGCTGTGGTAGTCTGGTCCTTTCTGTGTGCCAAAGACTAGGTGTCCTCAACATTAATGCTGAGTGCTTTCCCCACCCAGCTGTAGAACCTCCCTGTGACAACTTTGGGGTGCCTTGGCCCAGTGCAGCATGCAGTGGGGTAGTCCATCATTCTGTGCTTAGTTGACACAGTCCCACTCTTCAGCCTGTCAGCTCCTTATTGCACAAATCGTGCAGTCTTGTCCTTGTGTTCTTAGCACAGACCCTGTACACAGCATGGTGGGTGGCTGGCAGGTGTTAGGTGAAGGAGTTAGCAAGCCCAGATCTTCTGGAGGACTAAATGGGGGGGGGGGGCAGCTGGGATGCAGTGTGGGTCAACTTGGTTCCCATGATTTTACCGTTTGACTATTGCTTGTGAGTCATAGCTGCTGGAAAGTTCTCTCGTCTGAGCAGGGCTCCTTTACATAACTTTGGGCATTCCGTCTCTACTTTAGGGTTTTATTTTACTTTCTGAGACAACCTCACACATAGTCCAGCATGGACTCAAACTCATTATGTAACCAAGGATGACCTAAAACTTCTGATCTCTTGCTTGTAGCTCTGGATTGCTGGGATTAGGAGCACACACCACCCCATCTGGTTTATGTTTTGTTGGAGTTCCAGCTTGGGGCTTTCTGCATGCTGGGTAAGCCCTGTGTCAGCTGAGCCACACCTCTAGCCCCCGTTCACGCTTTAACCATGGAACGCACTTTTGACAAGTCTTGGTAGAATTATGGTGGTGGAACCCAGAACCTGGATGATTGCTGCTTTGGCAATCAAGTTACTTCTGTATTACTGTCATCTTAACTAGTCACTTTCAGATGAACCGTTCATCACACATCTGGGTCCCTGGAGCTGGCTTCAAAGAATTTTCTAAATTTTATTTTCTTTCCTCAACCCCTTCACTTTCTTCCCTCAGTTTTCTAAGTATTAATGTAAGCAACAGAGGGTGGGCATTGCCTTGACTTTGAGACTTCTGGGGTCTGAGGCCAGAGTCCATCATTGAAGTTCTTTGAGGCCTCGCCAAATCTCAGTATCCTTGCTTTGATGGATGATTCTTGTTCTCCAGGGTGCTCTGGCTTCCCTTCCCCAGGGAGTCAGCCTCTGGCACTGTTCAGATGGGGGAAAGGAATTCCTGTCTTGCCTGTGCACATGGGAGGCATGCTGGACTGGTTGCCAGTCTCGTCTCATCTTTCTCTTTACCCTTTAATCACAACTTCTTTTTATTTTTTATTTTTTAAAACTTTTAAAGATTTATTTATTTATTATGTATATAACATTCCTTCCATGTATGCTTGCATGCCAGAAGAGGGCACCAGATCTCATTATAGATGGCTGTGAGTCACCATGTTGTTGCTGGGAATTGAACTCAGGACCTCTGGAAGAGCAGTCAGTGCTTTTAACCTCTGAGCCATCTCTCCAGCCCTAATCACAACTTCTTGATGCCATGGTCTTCTCCGTGTCTTCCTCACACATTGTAGGCAAGCACTCTGCCTACTCTGATGTGGCGAGGTGGTGAAATAGGGGCCTGCTACCAGGTTACAGTGCCAACCATCAGTTGTCTCACCTCTTCCTCATTGCCCCTCCCCTTCCCTGGCCTGATTAGGCCTCTTGCCACCAGGCTCTGTTGAAAGGTTCCTGTTGGGGAATATTATTTTAAGGTGTGTTGCTGTTGTTTATGCTGCATTTGTTTAACTCTGAGCTGATTCTTCGCCTGTTTAAACAGCCGATGGCCTAAGAAAGAACTGAATGGCCAATAGTAAGCCAGGAGCCATAGGTGGGGCTGGCAGAGAATATAAACAGAAGGAGAACCGAGGAAGAACAAGGAGAGGAGGACATCAGGGGCCACCCACCCAGCTACACAGCAGCCACGGAGAAGTAAAGAAAGGTGTACACAAATAGAGGAAGATAAAAGCGCAGAGGCGAAAGGTAGTCGGGATAAGTTAAGAAAAGCTGGCAAGAAACAAGCCAAGCTAAGGCCGGGTGATTATAAGTAAGAATAAGCCTCTGTGTGTGATTTTTCTGGGAGCTGGGTGGTGGGCCCCTCAAAAAGCCAAAAGCGTAAACACCCACAACAGGATCTACTTTGTGGCATTTTGTTCATAAACACAACATGCAGTGTGTGCACGCACACATGACATACAGTGCTTTAGGAACTAATGTATAGAAGTGTAATGTATGGATGGGAATACATGCAAGATGTGTAAAAGAAGACAACTTATGGTCTGTCCTCTGTACCATCATGGGATTCCAGTATCAAACTCGGGTCGTCAGATTTGTGTAGCAATCATTTTATGCTTTTTTCCCCCCAAGACAGGGTTTCTCTGTGTAGCCCTGGCTGTCCTGTAACTTGCTCTGTAGATCAGGTTGGCCTCACACAGAGATCCACCTGCCTCTGTTTCCTGAGTGCTGGGATCAAAGGTGTGTGCCCCCACACCTGGCTCACCTGATTTTGGTTTCATGATCCTGTCCCTTTGTCACTGCGCTGTGCCTCTGCTTTCAGACTAGGTGCTATCTGGTTCCTGTTCCCTTCTGGCAGGATCTAGGTTCTCAAGGGTCCTCAAAGCTAGCCCCAATTTAGAAAATAAAAATTAAAAAAAAATCGGCTAGGGCTAATATGTCTTAAGAATGTAAAAGGCAGCCAGGCGGTGGTTGCGCATGCCTTTAATCCCAGGAAAGAACAAACCAAAAACTGTCTCCTGACTTTTACATATGTGCTTTGGCTTGTGTATGTGCCCACGCACTTTCAAGCATTAAATAGTTTCTAAAATATTGTGTGTCTGGGTGGTGGTGATGCACGCCTTTAATCTCAGCACTTGGAAGGCAGAAGCAGGCAGATTTCTGTGTGTTCAAGGCCAGCCTGGTCTACAAGAGCTAGTTCCAAGACAGCCAGGGCTACACAGAGAAAGCCTGTCTCAAACAAACAAATGAACATTGTGTGTCGTGTGTGTGTCTGTGTATGTGTGTGTATGAACAAAATGCCACAAAGGAATGTGGAGCCTTTCAGCAGAGCCTGGTGGCCAGAGGCTCATTCAGGAGGCCAGAGAAAGAGGGGACCAAGGGAAAAGAGGGAAGAAGGCAACAGGCGGATTTCTGAGTTTGAGGCCAGCATGGTCTATGGAGCACCAGGACAGCCAAGGCTGTACAGTGAAACATTGGGGGCGGGGGGAACAAAGAAAAAAAATGTGTCTGACCCAGTACAGTATCTTATGTCTGTGATCCTAGCACTTAGGAGGTGGAGACCAAAGAACCAGGGTCATCTTAGTCTACATAGCAAGTTGGAAGTGAGCCTAAGCTGCGTGAAGTTTTGTGCCTAAAATAACAGCAAAACACAAGGGCTGGAAAGACTGCTCAGCAGTTCGTGTTTGCTGTTCTAGAAAGCTAGAGTTTGATTCCTCTAGAGCAGTGCTCCTCACCCTACTAATGCTGCAACCCTTTAATACAGCTCCTCATGTGTGGTGACCCCAGCCATAAAAGTGTTTTCATTGCTGGGCAATGGTGGCACCACTTTAATCCCAGCACTTGGGAGGCAGAGGCAGGCAGATCTCTTGAGTTCAAAGCCAGCCTGACCTACAGAGCTAGTTCCAGGACAGCCAAGGCTGCATAGTGAGATTCTGTCTCCAAAACAAAAATAAAACACAAAACAAAAGTAAAACCCAGAACAAATCAATGCAATATACATTAAATATAAATGTGCCAATTTACCACTTATAGATACCTATTTTTATTGAACACTTAATATCTAATGTGATAACAATAAGCAGTAAATATAGGTAGTTAGAAAATAAGAATGGGTTTAGGGCCATATGTTAGGTTTATTTATATTTCTCTCTCTCTCTCTCTCTCTCTCTCTCTCTCTCTCTCTCTCTCTCTCTCATTCTCACTCTCTCACTCTCTCTCTCTCTTTTTGGAGACCGTTTCTCTGTGTGTAGCCCTGACTGTCCTGAAACTCTCTCTGTAGACCAGGCTGGCCTCGAACTCACAGAGATAGGTCCTCCTGAGTGCTGGGATTAAAGGTGTGCACTGTCACTGCCTGACTTCTCTTGCATTTCTAACACTTGTAGCCTAGCCCAGAGAACAACGGTTAAGTGAGAAAATGGCTCACAAGTAGTTTTTATTATACTTGGTTTCAAGCTAAGAGATGTGGATTCTACTCTGTGGCCACGAGGAGGCAGTAGAACTCAGTTCGCCCAACACAGAGGCAGCTTCTGCTACAGATTTCCACATTCAGAAGACTCTCACACAGACTATTGCTTAGAATTGACAAAGGCAAGGTCTGCCCACTGACTCCCCAGGTCGAAAGATTGCCTTGGATACTTGCCAGCATCTAGGGTCAGCCCTCACTCAGCCATAGGCCTTGGAACTTACCAGTGGTACATTGGGAATGATACTTGGAATTGCGGTGTGGGTAAGGGTCCTGAGCGTGGACATACTGATAGTATTAGAATGTGACTGGAATTCAAAGGAGACCTGCATGCAATGCTTAAATGTATCATGTTCAGCACATAATTTGAAGCAACTATACCTAGTAGTACTAACAATAATAGCTAACAGGGACCAGACAGTGTCCTGAGTCACACCCTGTGCCAGTGTCCCGAGTCACACCCGTACTTTATTTCCTTGATTCCTTAGAGCAGCTGCCGGGTGGTGTGTGCTTCAGACGTTAAGTTCAAAGCTGGCGGTGGACTCAGTGGTGGGATCTGATGGGAGATTCTTAGGTTTCTGAGTAGGTGCGTGGTCTCACGGGGATTATGAGACGCTTCCTACCTGTCCCCTTTCCCCTCTGCAGTGCTCTGAGATGCTCCTGTCATGATGTGCCCCCATCACCAGATGACAAGCCAGTGGGCCCCCTGATTTTGTACTTGGGACCTCCTAAACTTAGATGAATAAACTCACTCATATGCATCCTCACCCCGCCAACTCTGAAACAGGTTCTCTTGAAACCTAGTAACCCCGGCTGACCTCGAACTGTGGATCGTGCTCCTTCATCCCCAAGTCCTGGGAGCAAAGGTCTTTCTCACTGTAAAGTTAACTGCCTCATGTACTTGGTTGTAACACAGAGCTGACTGCTACTGCTGTTATTTCTATTTTACCAAAAACGAAACAGATTCCTGAGATTCGAGATTATATAAATTCATCAAAGCATGAACCTTGACACGGTGCGTGAGTGACGGTGGATGACAGTTATCTGCTGAGTATGCACTAGGCAGTGGGGCCCCAGCAATAAACAGAGCAGGCACAATCCAGGGAAGAACTGAGAGTTGAGGCCGAGATACCTTGTCCCATGGGGCTGGGGCTGGGGCTGGGGCTGGGGTGGCGCTGGGATGGAGATGGCAGGGAAAGTTACCATTGAGAGACGCCTGAGGAAGAGGAGAAAAAAGAAGGAACAGCATTTCAGTCTGAGGGAATCGTGTGCACAACGCGTTAAGACTGGAGGCACAGCTCCTGGCGTATAAACGGAGTGGAAAAACTCCAAGCCTGCTGAAGCTCGGGGGAGTGGCCTGAGATAAGTGTTAATCCCACCGAAAGAGAGTAAAGACCGCAGACCCAGACATTCTCTTGGTTGAATTAAGCAAGCTTTATGTGCACAATATAGCTGGTCTATCAACTGCCTCTCCCAACATGTAGGGATTTGAGAAGAAAGCCTCGAACATAGGAAAAGCGGGTTTTTTATAGACCCAAACTGTAAGGTTAGGGGGTTTCCAAGGGAATTTTGGTTACATAGGAACTTGGCAGAATATTTTATGAGGGTGGAGGTCATCGTATAGCATGTGGAACATGTCAAATTTCAGAAATGGGTCAAGGCACAGTCAAACTCAAGTTTAACAGTAGTAAACAGAAGCAAACTTACTGAGCTCATTAGAAGATGCCTACTGATATTTATTTATTTAGCCAAGCATGGCTACTAATCTTAAAATGAAGTCAAACTTGGTGGTGGTGACCCATGCCTTTAATTCCAGCACTCAGGAGGCAGAGGCAGGTGGATCTTTGTGAGTTCGAGGCCAGCCTGGTCTACAGAGTGAGTTCCAGGACAGCTAGGGCTGTTGCACAGAGAAACCCTATCTCAAAAAAATCAAAGGGGGAAAAAATAGAAAGGAAAAAGAGAATACTCCCTCTTCCAAACTTCTAGACCTGGTGCCTCCAAACGCTCCTCTCTCCCAGCCAGCCCAAGGCTAGTAACTTCTTTTCACATTATTGCCTTCCCTGGTTAGTTGGTCACTTTTATTTCTCGGACCTCTGGTGCATGCTGAACCCGTTGCCTGTGTTCAGTTCTCGGTTCTGAAATAACCAGTTTCTGTCTTCTCGGCTGGATCCTGACGTGTCTCTGAAAACTGGGATTCTGGAAGGATCATGTTCTAGTTCTGCAGGCCGATCTCTGATGTGAAGGGCTTGGCTGGGATTCTGCGCCTCAGCATCGCGAGTGGGTAAGTGCTCATCCACCATTGCTTTTGATGAATGTCCACTACCGCACCGTCTTGGGAGATCACGTGGATGACTGTGGCCACTTCAAGGACTTGATACAGGAAGCACTTACCAATGAAAATGTGTGAGGAGAGGTGGGCTTAGTCCACAAAAAAACCTGAGTTCAAACCCTGTATCGGGGAGGTAGATACAGTAGGAGCCCTGGCCAGTCAGTCTAGCAGAATCAATGAGCTCAGGGTTCAGTGAGGAACTTGGTCTCAAAAATTGAGCTGGAAAATGACTGAGTAAGTTATGTGACATTGGCTTCTGGCCTCCAGATCAGGGGTGAGCCTCACCGACCATGTACACATACACAGTAGGGCATTTTCTTAATTTTTGATTGATGGGGAAGGGCCCAGCTCCTTTTGGGCGGTACCATCCCTGGACTGGTGGTCCTGGGCTATAAGATAGCAGACTGAGTCAGGCGGTGGTGGTGCACGCCTTTAATCCCAGCACTCGGGAGGCAGAGGCAGGCAGATCTCTGTGAGTTTGAGGCCAACCTGGTCTACAAGAGTTAGTTCTAGGACAGGGTCCAAAGCTGCAGAGAAACCCTGTCTTGAAAAAAAAAGCAAAGAAAAACAGACTGAACAAGACACAAGGAGCAAGCCAATAAGCAGCACCCCACTATGACCTCTGCATCAGCTTCTGCCTCCAGGTTCCTGCCCTGTTTGAGTTTCTGTCCTGCCTTTCTTTAATGATGAACAGCAATGTGAAAGTATAAGCCAAATAAACCCTTTCCTTCTCAACTTGCTTTTGATCATAGTGTTTTATCATAGCAATAGTAATCCTAGCTAAGACAGCTACCAAAAGCAATTTGCTTTAACCTAATGTGGTCAAAGATACATGTTTTTGGGGTCTTGTCCTGGGACCTTCTCACCTCACTTGTCTCTTACAGTCTCACCCACAGAGATCTTTTTTCTGCCAAGGCTGCCCTTGAACTTGCTTTGTAGTTAAGGATGACCTTGTATTGCTGACTGCTGATCATTCTGCCTCTGCCTCCTGGGGGCTAGGATTACATGCTGCACCACACCCAATTTATGTGGTTTATTCAGTACTGGGGGATCGAACTCAGGACCTTGTGTACATCAGGGAGACATTCTGTCAACTGAACTACATCCCAGCCCATCATTCATAGAGATCCTGATTGTCTTGAAATCTCATACTGTCCCATCACGTTGGTAGATTGTGTTAGTACCAGTTTTGATTCAGTTTATTATTTTAGCAAAAAGAATAGCCAAAGATGCTGACTCCCCATGGCTGTTTTCTCAGATACCACAAAGAGCCAACCTCAAGCAGGTCACTGAGCACTGTGGGGACACCTCCCCCACCCACTGTTGCTAAGGAGCTGAATGTAGACCATCACTATGCAACTTGTGGAGCAGATTCTGTGCAGTTTTGTTCTGAGAGGCTGCCTTAGGAAGACTTATACCATCTCAGAATGGGTGGTAATAAAGAAACTGCCTCAAGAAACTCCCAGGAGAGAGGAGAGTGGCAGATGGTCTGTCTCAAGGCAGGGCCACAAACTCCCATCTTCCCGTGCTCCAGACGGAGTATAGGGCATTCTTCCAAGTCTCAGATATGCTGTCACTCAAACATGTACTGCACAGTCTGTGTGACTATGTGCAAGCTGCCAGGGGGCCACGAGGAGCCATTCCTCAACAATCATAGTGTTCAACAGGAAGTAGCAAATCTGTAGATGCTGCTGCAGGAGCTTTTCCTGGGGAAATGCAAACGCCTCCTGACCCTAGCTAGGCAACCACAGACAGGCAAGAGTACAAGTCTAGCCAGTCGGTGGTGGCGCACGCCTGTAATCCCAGCACTCGGGAGGCAGAGGCAGGCAGCTCTCTGTGAGTTCAAAGCCAGTCTGGTCTATAAGAGCTAGTTCCAGAACATCTAGGGCTGTTACACAGAGAAGCCCTGTCTCGAAAAACAAAACAAAACAAAACAACCCAAAACAACAACAACAACAAAAAAGTACAAGTCTACACAAGTCTAACTTGGTGAGGCTTTATCCCAGAGCCAGAGTGAGGGATCACTTATGGGACTATGGTAACCCCAGAACAGCTACACCTCTAAAGAGTTTCATCCCAGCATAGATGATGGCTTCCCCACAGCTGCGGAGTCTCTCCTTTAGTTACCACCTGAGACCACAGATCACATGCAGTTGGGCTGAATGACATTCAGCTGGGAGGGAGTGTAGGAAAGAGTGGCTGGAATCTCAGGTGGCTGTCTAATGATTCTTCCCCAGCTAGCCCTTTTATGAGGGAGCATCAACAAGCCAAATCTTGAGGGTAGTCACATTGCTCTGTAATGGTAATGGCTGTTGTGCTTAGAGGACACTTTCTATGTCTTCCTAAGATACCTAGAGAGTGATGTATAGACTCCATAAAGATAAAGGGTTCATCCACGTTAATGGAGTGACCCAGAATCCAGGAATCTAGAAGAACATTGGGATACTGCTGCCAATAAGAAATAAGCATGTCACCTTACACTGCTTCTCAATAAAAAGAACCCCATGCTCAGCAAGCCTTTGGTCATCAGAAATATATATGAGGGTTTTGCCGGAGAGTATGTTTGTGTACCATGTGTGTGATGCCTATGGAGGGCATCAGACCCCCGGGAACTAGAGTGACAGGTGGTTGCAAGCCATCGCGTGGGTGCTAGGACTCAAACCCTGGTCCTCCGGAAGAGCAGCTAGTGCTCTTAAACACCAAGCTCTTTCTCCTGCCCATTTTGGGGGTTTTGGAGGCAAAGTGGGTGCTTTCTGAGTGCTTTGCCCTAAAGCACTTACGAGGTAGCCCGTTGGACTGCTCATTTTGAGAGACCCAGGGTAAAAAAGAGGTCTCAAAGGAGCTAGTCTTCTGGACAAGGCACTTCGCCATGTGGGTCTTTCAACCCAACAGGAATAGCTAATGGGGTGCTCTGTGCAGACCCTGCCCAGCCCAACAGGAGACCAGTTGCAGGTAACACTGCCAAGGCAAGTCCTCTTGAGTTCCTTCCGAAAGGAGCTGCAGAGGTGGCTAGTGGTTAAAAGCACCTGCTGCTCTTGCAGAAGACCCGGGTTCAGTGTCTAGCACCCACATGGCAGCGCACAACCATCTGTAACCCCATTTCCCATGCCTCTTCAGGACTAGCCAGGCACGCACACGGTGCACAGACATACATGCAGGCAAAACACTCATACATGTAAAATGTTTTAAATCTTTTCTTTTTAAGTTTCTTCCAGGGGCTGGAGAGACGAAACGGTGGTTAATAGCGTTAATAGCACTGACTGCTCTTCCAGAGGACCCAGGTTTGGCTCTCAGCACCTGCATGGTGGCCAACAACCCTCTCTAACTCTAGTTCCAGAGGATCCAGCACCCTCTTCTGTCCTCTGAGGGCAGTGTATGCACATGGGGCACTAAAATACACGCAGGTAAAGACACTCATACGTGTAAAAAAAGAAAAAAACTAAAATATTTACAAGTGTTAAAAATGCTTTTTCTCCCCTGATGGATAACTTCTCGTTTTCTACTGAGGACTTGTTGACACCTGACATCTAACGCTGGCCTGTCGAGTGACCATGTGATTGAACCAAACATAACCTGATTAGTTGGCATGGGCAGCAGCAGCTGAACATCAAGTGGGAATGCACAGAAGAGTGCCGCGAAGGTCGTCTAGAAAGGTGGAAGTGGCACACGTAGCTGACTGAGTGCCTGCAACCACCGTCCAAACTTAAACTCAATCTCTGTCTAGGTTTGAATCTACTGGAAATGGCCTCCTAAAACAAGACCAACCACCATACCTACTCGGGGTGTCTCTCAGAAATGGTATCAAGAGAAATCTTCCCAGTGGGCCCAATATTTGCGTGGACTGAGAGAAGGCCAGAAGGACAGATGTGCATAGGTTCGTGAGTTCATGGGCAGATGTACCTAGGTTCATGTCTGATGGCTTGACTGGACATCAGGGATTCAGGAAGAAAAGGACTAGAAGATGAACACAGGAGGGCTCTGGGAAGAGGTGTGTGGATAGACTTCTCACAGTGTTTCCAGAATGTATTTCCAGAAGATACTGTATTGATTCCCTATTGTTATGTAACAAACCAGCCCCCAACTTACTGGTTTAGAACAGTAGCTACTTTGTTTTCTCTATGCTTCGGTGAATCAGAAATTTGGGCTGGGCTCAGCTGGCCCGTTTTTCTGATGGAGTCACTCACGCAACTGCTTAAGAGGGCTGGCTGATCTAGGACGGCCTCACATGCAGGTGGAGCTGGGTACTGACCTGGCAGTAGAAGAGTTCAGATGGGGCAAGCACGGCAGCTGCAAGGCCTCGCCAAGTCTGGACTGGGACGTCTCACAGTTTTCCCTACCATCCCACTCATTAAGGATCTTCAGAGTCAGACGCAGAGCATCACTCGGACAGGCCGGAAGAGTAGCTGTGAGCATCCTGAAAATAATTGACAGTGTTAATGTCCTATCAATCCTTACTGCAGACGAGACATGTTAGTCAGTCTTCTTCCCCAAGTATCGTTTCTCTCTCTCTCTCTCTCTCTCTCTCTCTCTCTCTCTCTCTCTCTCTCTCTCTCTCTCTTGTTTGAGACAGGGTTTCTCTATGTAGTTCTAAGCCACTCTGACCAGGCTGGCCTTGAACTCACAGACATTCACTTGCCTCTGCCTCCGGAGTGCTGGGATGTGTGTGTGCCATTACCGCTTGGCCCAAGTATCTTCTGATAGAGCCATACTCAGATGGCCTGAGGGGCAGGGATGGAGGCTGTGTGTGAGCTCTACCATGTAGACTTCACTTCACACAGGCTAAAATGACTAGGGAGATTGACAAGGGCCTAACTTCTCAATATGGTCCTAGTCTTCCGAGAGAATTTCTTGCTACCTACTGTTTCACTGATGGCATTAGGTTCTTTCCATCAACAAGAAACAGCAGCTTGGGCTAGGGGTGTGGCTCAGTTGGTAGAGTTCTGGCCTAGCATGCATGAAAGTCTGGGTTCAATACCCAGCACTGCATAAAACTGGAAGTGGGTGTGTATTCCTCTAATTCCAGCACTCTGTAGGGATCAGATGTTTGAAGTCATCCTAGTGCCACATTTGGAGTTTGAGGCTAGCTTGGGCTACATGAATGAGACTTTGTTTCAAAAGAAGAAGAGGAGGGGGATGAAGGGGAGGAGGAGGAAGATGAAGAGAACTTTCCTTCCCTGCAATGCTTATGTCGGAAACACTATCCATGTCCTTAGAGCAACTTATTCTCAACCGTTTTAAACATACAACATTGCACTGCCTTAGGAATTAATTTCATGGACAACACCAAAGAAGAGTCTCCAGTGAAAACCTCAACTGGGTGTTAGACCCAGATGTCATTTAATATTTTTACTGACTCTTTTTATTTATTTATTTATTTATTTATTTATTTAGGTTTTTCGAGACAGGGTTTCTCCGTAGCTTTGGAGCCTGTTCTGGAACTAGCTCTTGTAGACCAGGCTGGCCTCGAACTCACAGAGATCTGCCTGCTTCTGCCTCCCGAGTGCTGGGATTAGAGCTACCACTGCCCAGCAAAGACTCAGTTATTTTTAACAATAAGGATTAATGCATCTTTACTCTCATCCTGTGTATGTGTGTGTGTAGATGGTGGTTCTGGAGACGAGCCCCATCACCCATGCTACCCAGTACTCTGCTGCTTTAGGGATTAGAGCGTTCTTTAGGACTGTGATTCTAGATTGAGGTGATTGTTACAGCTCAGAAGCATTTGCCATTTTTCTTTGTCTTTACTTTTTTTTTTTTAAGGCAGGGTCCTAGAACATACTATGTAGACCAGGCTGGCCTAGAACTCTCAGACATCTAACTGCTTCTGCTGAGTAAAGGTGTACACCACCATGCCCAGTTTTCTTTTACATTTTTCAGACAGAATAAAAGGCTAGCTGAAACAGTGACATCTAAAAATGGATGGAACTAGAAGATATATTAAGTGAGCTAACCCAGGCTTGGAGAGACAGACATGGCGTGTTTTCTCTCATGTGCAGATCTTAGCTTCTGATTTATATGTATGTGTATCTATGTGGGAATGAGTGTGTGTAGATGCCAGGAAACTAGAAAAGGGCTCATGAGCGAGGAAAACAAGGGTAATAAAATATAACTAATAGGGGCCAGAGAGGTAGCTCAGCAGTTAAGAGCATTGTCTGCTCATCCAGAGGACCCAGGTTCAATTCCCAGCACCCACATGGCAGCTCACAATAGTCTGTAACTCCAGTTCCAGGGGATCGGGCATCCTCACACAGACATATGTGCAGGCAAAAACACCAATGCACATAAAAAACAAATTTTAAGGAAAAATGTAAGTAATCTGAAAGTAAAGGGGGGATACTGGAAATAGAAGGGTGTAAATGGGTGTGGGACCAGGGAGATAGGGGAGGGGAGGAGATGGAGGAAGTTTCAGCCAAAATCCAAGTTTGTATGGAAATACCATAAGGAGGGCTGGAGAGCTGGCTCAGCAGTTAAGAGCACTGACTGCTCTTCCAGAGGTCCTGAGTTTAATTCCCGGCAGCCACATGGTGACTCACAACCATCTCTAGTGGGATCTCATGCCCTCTTCCTGCATAAAGGTGTGCATGCAGATAGAGCACTCATATATGTAAGATAAAAATAAAATACCATAAGGAAACCTGCTACTCAAAAATTTTATTTATTATTAATTAGTATGTGTGTGTGTCTATATGAGAATATATGCTAATAAGATGGACAGTGATATTGTATGCCTTTAATCCCAGCACTCAAGAGGCAAAGGCAGATGGATCTCTGTGAGTTCAAGGCCAGTCTGGTCTACAGAAGGAGTTCCAGGACAGCCAGGACTACACAGATAAACCCTGTCTGTCTCAAAAAATGAGAGAGAGAGAGAGAGAGAGAGAGAGAGAGAGAGAGAGAGAGAGGAATATGTATATATATATATAATGTGTATGTAGTTTCTGTGGAGGCCAGAAGAGGGCGTCAGATCCAGTGGGGCTGGAGTCACATTTGGTTATGAGCAGCCCAGTGTGGGTGCTGGGAACTGAACTCCTGTCCTCTGCTGAGCCATCTCTTTAGTATGGGAATCTACTGCTTCAAAAAGAAAAGAAAAGGAGGCTGGAGCGATGGCTCAGTGTTAAGAGCACTTTCTGCTCCATCACGAGGACTGGAGTTCAGTTCCTTCACATCAGGAGCTCAGAAATGCCTGTAGCTCAAGCACCAAAGGAACCAATGAGCCCACATGTACACCTTCTGTCTTGCTTCTCTCTCGCACTGTTTTGTAAAAATAAATCCCAATAAGTAAAAGGTGATGTAAAAAATTCTGATAGTTGTAAATGGTCAGATACTCATGAGAATAATGTTCACCCATACGTGGGTCAGAATCACCCCTTCCACTGCTCGAGAACACTGTCGATATTTCGAGCCTTTGCAGTGTGACATCATTATGTTTACACTCTTTGCACAAGATCTGTACAAGGTTGGACCTCTCAGATCCTGTCTTGTTGGGGTAGTAGGCATGAGTCCCACCCACCATCACCCATAGGCAGATAATGGTAAGCAGGGGGAGGGACTCATGAGGATCCCACCCCTCACTGTGTTCTACAGGCAGTTAATGGTCACTAGGGGAGTGAGAGACATTTTCTTTAATTGTGTAGTGACTGGTAGGGAGTCCACGCTCCTGGAAATAAATCCGGACTATTCTAACGAAACCCATTGGGTCATCAAAACCAAGACAGGAGAATAGAAGTGAAAAGGGTGGGAAGAGAAAGTGGATCGGTGGGAGTAGGAGGGGAACAGGAGAGGGCAACCATGGTGGGGTGAGGATGTGCCAAAAATACATTGCATACCTGGATGAAAATGCCGTAATGAAACTCATTATTATGCATAATTAACGTGTGCTAATAAGAAAGACTATTGACAAACATAATAATGGCATTCTCTAATTGATTTATAAAATAATATAACAATTTTGTTATTTTTTCCCATGGTAACTGAAATTTAGTTCAGTTACCATGTGAAGGACCGTTGCTTAGTGTTCAGTGTTATTTTTCTGGGGACGAATATCTAGGTCAGGCCATTACGACTCCTGGTAAAGGTGTTCTTTACGCTTGTTAATCAGATAAACTATCTGATTTTATTTTTAATGACCGATTTAAATTTAATAATAAAATAAAGATCCTAAAAATAAAAATAAAAAATCTTTGTTTCTTGATCAAAATGAAATGGCCAAACTGCTTCTAATGATATGTCGATGAGGTGAGCAGAGACCTGGGGTTTTCTAGTTATGGCAAGGAGAGCTAAACTGATTGAAGTGGTGACTCTGGTGGCTTCAGAACAAGGGCCAGGGGCACAGCCGCAAAGGCATGCAGTACAGTCCAGCAGTGTCAGGAGGGAGATGGGTATGAAAGGAAACAGCCTCCTTGAGGGGTCTCTAAAGAACGGTGGCTGGTGACTGATGGGGAGTCCCAGGACTGAAGAGTTTTCTCATCTGGCTGTTCATAGAGCAGTCTGTCCCCTTGCTTATATACAAATAATGAACAGCCTTTGGGCATTCTTATTTTGTTACACAAAGGCACCTGCAATATTCAGTATTGCTTTGAGTCTCTTTCATATTCTCTCTCTCTCTCTCTCTCTCTCTCTCTCTCTCTCTCTCTCTCTCTCTCTCTGTGTGTGTGTGTGTGTGTGTGTAAGAATCGAGGGAAGTTCTGAGTGAATGTGTGTTGCTGTCAAGGACCACACAGCCCCATGAGAGTGGCAAAGCTTGCTTTCCCCTGGCGAGGCTCAGAGGGATGGCAAAGCCAAGTGTAAATGTTGACAGTGTGTGCAGAACACCCCCCTTACAGCCTGAACACTCTACCCTACAGAGACCATCCCATCCATGTTAGCTACTCAACTTCTTCAGCCGTATACCATAAACCCCGCCTTCCTGTTCAGCTGTGTATAATAAACATGTGAGCTCCCGGGCTACTGTGGCTTCTCCATCTGAGAGCCCAGCCCACCTGAACCCAGCTATTTTATGTACATGTATCTGCCCTTTCTTCACTCCCTCGATACACCAGTTATGTCAATCCCTGGAACCATTCAAGGATGTAATGTGTGTGTGTGTGTGTGTGTGTGTGTGTGTGTGAGAGAGAGAGAGAGAGAGAGAGAGAGAGAGAGAGAGAGAGAAAGTCTCAAATGCACCCTATTTATTTACTTGCTTACTATACATAAAAGGAAAATTTTGTCTCTCTAGTTTTTTTTTTGCCTCAGAAAGTAGGTCAAATAGAGGTGTATTCCATAAAGTGCAGCTGAAGTGATTCTTGTTCTTTGCGTTCATTTCTGTAAAAGTGTTTCCTTTATAAATGAAACATACTCCCATGCTTATAGCAACTAAGCATC
Source organism: Myodes glareolus (assembly GCF_982192425.1). Classification (NCBI taxonomy): domain Eukaryota; kingdom Metazoa; phylum Chordata; class Mammalia; order Rodentia; family Cricetidae; genus Myodes; species Myodes glareolus. The sequence continues at coordinate 12,195,626 of NC_142046.1, forward strand.
TGTATATTTAATTGTCTTGTTCCATCGATGGGATGTTAGATGTTGCTGGTGTCATAGAGCGCCCATTTGATACTTAGTAATTGCTGCATAAAAACTTGCTTGTAATGGAGAGTAGCTATGTCTTGCTGCTCACCTAGACCAGCAGTGACGGTTCCTCAAGCCTCGGTGTAAGAGTTGGGTTGTAATTAAAATCCTGCCTTCAGAAACAGTTTCCTCGCCTGTATTATTAGCATTATTTTGGTATTATCAATACAAGGTTTCTCTGTGTAGCCCTGGCTGTCTTGAAACTCACTCTGTAGACAGGCTGGCCTCAAACACACAGAGATCCTCCTGCCTTTGCCTCCGCCTCCCGAGTGCTTAGATTAAAGGTGTGTGCCACACTGCCCACCGTCTTTTTCTGTTTTAAGATGTTTAAAGCTATGGTTATTCATTGTGTGTCTATGTCTATGTATGTGTGTTCACATGCACCTGTGCACAGGTGGAGGTCAGAGGTTGCTGTACTCGACTGGCTTGCTGCTGTCTCCAGGTCAGCTAGGCTTACTTACAAAAATCAATCAATCAATCAATCAATCAATCAATCAATCATACCTGGGCTTGTTGACTGTTGTTGTCCCCTCCTAGAAAGTCGGGGAGGAGAAAGTCATGGGACCCTCACCTGAGTATCCAGTCACTCCTGCCAACTAGTGGTATGCCATCCTGCCTTAGCTGCCCAGGGAAGACCCAGAGCATATATATACATGGTTAAGAACAGGGGAGGTTGAGCCTGAGGCCTGGATTCCTGACTAGGGCCATCGAGAGAATGAAGAAAAGACAGACTGTACATATAAGGTGGGGTCGGGTGGGTGTGTTCACTGTGATAAAGTGGCATCTATTACCCTTGCCAACCTGGAACTTTAGTGTGATTATTAGGTATAGCGCTGGGTGTGTGTGGTGTGTGTGGTGTGTGTGGTGTGTGTGGTGTGTGTGGTGTGTGTGGTGTGTGTGGCAGGGGTGTAGCTAGTTTCAGTAGGAGGTCTCTAGGCCGAAGTCTCAGGCTGTAAACATCATGGAGGGGAAGGAAGTTGTAGTTGCTAGATTTTGCAAACACTGGTTACTCATTTGTACTCAGACCTCTGAAGAAAGCTTGTCCATCCCCTCTTGAACCTGGTCCACATGGGAAATGACTTTGCCAGTTCCCGTGAGTCTGAGGCCTTGGTGTCCGTGACGTGCCCAGGCCCATGTCAACAATGCACATTCTCTTACTTCACTTACTCTGGGCTTCCTCCTCTCCCTGTTTTTCATTTAAACAGCCATGGGGGAAGTCCTCATTCACATTGGGTATAGCCTTTCGGTGGGGTTGCTTTCGAGGTCACCCACACTTCTGCCCCTGACCCCTCACTCATTCCTCTGTAAACTAGCATAATAAACTCATTGGCTCCCCAGAGTGAACTCTGGTGAATCACACCTTGATTTGCTACTGGGACCTTAGAGAGAAAGGTTTATGTTGTTTGCTTCTTTCTCAGGGGAGGAATTTCAATAATGGAGCAGAGCTTTCAGGAATGGGTTTGATCATCAGGAGTGGTAGTAAAATACCTTTACTCTCTGAGCTGTCTGCCTGGCCTTTTCTCATTTTTTTATTTTTTAATAATTTATTTGATTTTATTTTATGTGCATTAGTGTGAGGGTGTCAGATCCCCTGGAACTTTGAGTTACCGACAGTTGCAAGCTGCCATGTGGGTGCTGGGAATTAAGGCTGAGTCCTCTGGAAGAGCAGCTAATGCTTTTAACTGCTGAGCCATCTCTCCTCCTTTTTATCTTTCAAGACAGGGTTTCTCTGTATAGCAGTCCTAGCTGTCCTGGAACTTGCTTGTAGACTAGGCTGGCTTTGAACTCACAGAGATCTGCCTGCCTCTGTCTCCCAAGAGGTGGGATTAAAGGCGTGCACTACCACACCCAGCTAGACCTGAAGATTTCTTATTAGTTATGCTTGGCGTAGCTTATGCTTGTTTTTGGCTAACTCTTTCTACCTTTTGACTCTGAGGGTTTTTTTGTTTTTGTTTTTGTTGTTTTTTTTTTATCCGTTCTTACTTCTGTATATCTTACTTTCCTGCTTCCTCCAGTGTCTGTCTGTCTGGCAGGCAGCTGGCTGACCCCCTGGTGTGTCCCTCTCTTTCTCCTTGTTCTCTCCCTCCTTCTCTAATTCTACTCCAAGCCTAGGTTTCTCCTCCTATTTATTCTCTCTCCCTGCTAGCCCTTCTGCCTGGCTATTAGCCATTCAGCTTTCATTAGAACAATCAAAAGCCTTAGGCAGGCAAGATAAAACAAATGCTACACATTTTTATTTAATTAAACACACATCCTTACATCATTAAACAAATACAGCATAAACAAATGAAGTACTTTACATAACTTCACATAGTGAAAGTAATATTCTTCATCATAAACAAATGTAGAACATCTTTGCCCAGTTAAAACAATATTCCACAACAATAAGGTCCTGCTGCTGCATATGAAATAGATTTTTTTTTCTGAGATAGAGCTTCTCTGTATAACAGCTCTGGCTGTCCTGGAACTTGCTCTGTAGACCAGGCTGGCTTTGAACTCACAGAGATTCACTTGCCTCTGCCTCCTGAGTGCTGGGATTAAAGGTATGTGCCACCACTACCCAGCCAGAGCCACACAGAGAAACCCTGTCTTGAGAAACAAGTCAGTTGGAGAACTACATTTCCCAGTATTCCATGTTGGAAGGGCTACTAGTGAATAATCGAGAAGTGTAACTCTTTATCATTATTTGTTGTAGTTATGTCCTATTGTTGTGAATGCTTTAAAAAAAAAAACAATGAACACTTATCCCATGAGAGATTGAGTTCCTGTGACTCTTTGGTCAAAACACTTTTCAGCCAAGCAGCAGCATCTTGGATTATTTTATTTTATTGTTAAAAAAGATTCCCCCCCTTCTTTTTTTTTTCCTATTATTAATCGATAGCGATCTATCGGGTTTGCCATCAATTCAGCATATAGCATTACCATGGCGATCGATAGCAGCTAGAGCAGGCGGGATTCTAACCCGTGAACCTTGGCACCGCACCAGGACACAGCGTTAGACGCTCCTACCACTCTGAGCCACTGCTCGAGCTGGTTTCTTTTTGTTTTTTCGATGCAGGGTTTCTCTGTGAAATAGTCCCGACTGTCCTGAAACTCACTCTGTAGACCAGGTTCGCTTTGAACTCACTGAGATCCTCCTGCCTCTGTCTCACGAGGGCTGTGATTAAAGGTGTGCACCACCACTGTCCTGTGATATGTCAATATTTAGTTATCTATCATATCTATCTACCTATAATCTATTATCTATCAGCCACATCTATCATACATTCTATTATTTATCTACCTATCAGTCACATCTATTATCATTTACATCTATTAATCATCTATCAGTCGTATTTATTAATCATCTGTCTATCTATCTCAACCAATAGAACTATGTATGCTGTGGGACAATGGTCTGTACCCTGCCACTTGTATTTTAAATAAACGTTGATTGGCCAGTAGCTAGGCAGGGCGACCAGGCAGGAAGTAGAGGTATGGCAACGAGAATTCTGGGACATTTCAGTCTGCTGTCCTCACCCAGACACAGAGGAAGCCAAAGACAGAGAAAGCAAGATGTGACTGCCTCGCCAAAAAAGGTACCAAGCTACGTGGCTAACACAGACAAGAATTTTGGGCTAATGTAAGTTATAAGAGTTAATAAGAAGCCTGAGCTACCTGGGCAACCAGTTTATAATTAATATAGACCTCTGTGTATTTCTTTGGGACTGAATGACTGTGGAACCTGGTGGGACAGAAACCTCTGTCAACATATGTATGCTTTCTATAACACAGTTACTTTCTCAGTGAGTAATGAAAACAGCCTGCAATGCTTAGAAACTCTAAATGGCATTTTGGCATTATGCCTAGGGACCACTTGACACAATGAAGTTGCCAGAAAAACACAAAGATGCAAAAGATAGCAACAAATGAAGAAAGGAACTTAGTGCTGAAAACTGAGACAAGAAAGCAGACCACCATTAAAAAAGTTTTTAATGTGTATGTTTTGTCCACCTGCATGTATGTGCACCGTGTGTGTGCTTGGTGCTCAGGTCAGAAGAGAGGGTCAGATCCCTTGGAACTGGAGATACAGATGGTCATGAGCCACTTTGTGGCAGCTGGGAACCAAAGCCAGGTTCATTTTGTGAGTAGCTAATGCTCTTAACCACCAAGCTGTCTTTTCAGCCTTGCATACCATCATTTTGAACTCAGCGGGGAACTTACACTTTGGTTGACTTAGTTTTCATCACTCTGCACATGTCTACAAGTGTCCATTTTTGGGTTAAGAGATAATTGTTTCTGAGCAGGCCAGTTCACAGACACAGAACTGGAATCTATAGGAAGGACTGCCTGTATGGTCACTGCAGCATGTCTACGTCTACCATCTGCCAGAACATAGGAAATCCTTCACTGAGGATTGACTACCGTGTTCCCCATCTCTCTGAGAACCACCAGAGTTGCTAGGACCTTTATTAGAGTGTTAAATCCCATGCCCTGAGAAATACCCTCAAATTTACTCACTCACCCAGTCCTACATGCGTTTTTGATGAAGCATCCTTAAAATCTAGTTCTGGGGGTAGCCCTCCGGCATCTGCCAGCACAGACTGGCTATTTCCAGTAATCTTGACATATATTCTCTCCACCTCCTTGGCTAAGTGTAATATCAGCCAGTTAGTGTGAAATTTAACTCGAGTTACTGTCAAAGAAATCAGGATTTCTTTGGCACTGATGTGGATGCTTCTGTGGAGGGGCTGCTGTAGCTCTCCACAGCCCAGAGACACCTCAGTTCCTTAGCAGAATGGAAGATGTTACCTTAGCTACTTATTTTGCTGCAACAAAACACCTAATAAAACAGTTTATTTCCTAAATAAAGGCTTATTTTGGTCCACCGTTTAAGGGTTCAGTCCATCATGGCAGGGAAGGCATGGTGACATGAATAAGGGGCAGCTAGTCACATTACATCCACAGTCAAGGAGAGAGCAATGAATACTCTCTCAGTGTCCTTTCTGTTTCATTTGGTCTGAGCCCCGTCTCATGAGTGGTGTTGCCCACATTTAGGATGGGTCTTCCCATCAGTTAACTCACTCTAGAAAGTCTTTCAAAGACATGCCCAGAGTTCTCTCTGTGATTCGATTCTATATCTGTCAACTTGACATCGAGATTAACCTCCAGAGGCCATTAAGCGTATGTTGCGAAAACTGTGCTTAATGCCCGTGCATGCCCGGAGTTACACAGGTTCATGTAGTGCATAGAATAGTAGCTAAGGCTGACTGAGCTCCTGTTCGGTGCCAGCCCTCTTCTGCATATTCCATTTCCCCCTGTCTGAAGAGGCTGCTAGTTTAAAGATATTCATTCTCCCACCCCTCTGTTTTTTCAAGACAGGGTTTTTCTGTGTAACAGCCTTGGCTGTCCTGGAATTTACTCTGTAGACCAGGCTGGTCTTGAACTCAAGAGATCTACCTGCCTCTGCCTCTTGAGCGCTGGGATAAAAGGCATGCACCACTTCTATCTGACAAGATTTTTTGTTGTTGAGACAGGGTTTTTCTGTGTAGCCCTAGCTGTCCTGGAACTCACTCTGTAGACCAGGCTGGCCTTGAACTCATAGAGATCCTGCGTCAGCCTCCCAACTGCTGGGATTAAAGGTGTGTGCCATCACTGCCCTGCAAAATATTCTTTAAAAATTATTTTTAAAATGCATTTAAAAATTGTGTGTGTGTGTGTGTGTGTGTGTGTGTGTGTGTAATTTTTACATACAAGTGCAGGTTCCTGTGAAAGTAGAGGCCTGAGGTGACACCTTAACCTGGAGTTATAGGTAGTTGTGAGACACCTGATATGAGTGCTTAGAACTGAACTTGGATCCTCTACCGGAGCAGTACACACTATTAATTGCTGAGCCAGCTCTCCAGCCCCCTTAACATTCATCAGCCATAAAGAATCAACATGCAAAAATAGCTGGCATGTGTGCATACATCTAGCTGCTGACACAGTCAGGGCCTGGACACAAGCAGCAGGTCCCTCTAAGCTTTATAATATTTATAAATATTCATAAAAATAATTACAATTGTTTTTATTTTGTGTGTGGTTTGTATGTATGCAGGTGATGCACACTCATGAACTTGCAGAGGCCAGAGGAGGATGTCAAGTGTTCGGCTCTACACTCTCTGTCTTATTCTCTTGAGACAGGGTCTCAAACTGAACCTGGCAGTCAGCAAATCACAGCAAGTCTCCTGCTTTCATTGCCCAGCCCTAAGCAATAGGGCTACAGGTAGGTGTACAACCATGCCCGTCTTCTTATGTGTGTTCTGAGCACTTGAACTTAGGTCTTCTTGCTTGACCACCGAACACTCTTACCTTCAGGGCCATCTCCCCAATCTCTCTCAAGTTTTTGCACTGTTCTCACCCTGCACATCTCGGGATTCAGCATCTTCCAGAACCATCACACCATGCAAATTTTTGCTTTATTTAAGGGAAACAGTTAAGACTATTCTTTGATCATTACTGAGTTCTTAATGCAAAACAGTAGACGTTTGCCTCAGAGATGCCGTATTCCACCACTCCACACTTAGAAGGTTTAATTTTGCTGACTCTATTGTTTTCCCCATCCCTCTTCTTTTGGATAGTGCAATCTAAATCTTTTCATATGCCAATGCTACAGCACCTCGAATTACTAAGGTGTCAAAGCGATGATCTTGTCTACATGTCCAAGAAGCATCCTACCTCCTTTCTCTGGTAGGCATTACAGAATTTTGCTGTGGTTCCCGACTTTCAAGCCTTCACAGCTGCCCCTGGCTTCCACGGTCTTTGTAACTTGCCACCTGTGTCTTTTAGCCAACGACTCAACCTCTGTTCACTGCATATACCTGGCCCAGAGTAAAGGGCCTGGGTGCAGGGAGACAGCTTATAGGCCCACCCCCCAGCTTTGAATCTTGTATGGACTTGAGCAAGACCCTCCTAAGGCCTAACTTTTACTAGCTGTGAAATACATGGATCAGCCCCAAGAGCCTCAAAGTGTGTGACTGGACTGTGATTATCTGAGTCATAAAGAATGGGTGCTAAGGTGGCGATGTCTTGCTCACAAAGCCATTTTTTGTTGTTGAAAACGAGAAACTCTAGGTAGAAATTTAAGTGGGACACTGGGTGAGGCCTGGAAGGATGCGAGCAGAATAAGCGCACCGCTATTTCAAGGCAGGGGGTGGGCGTGGCGGATGATTGAGTCGGAAGAGGGTAGCCGAACATCCCTGCAAACCTGAGCGTCTGGAGGCTGAAGCCCAGGCCGAGGCCGGTGGGGGACCGCTGATGCAGCGGCTGCGCACTGGCTTTACCAGCCGGTTCATTTGCGTGTCTCCGCCCCTGCGGCAAGCTGGTTGGAGGAGCTTGGTACGGTGCTTCACTCTGATTGGCTGAGCCACCTGCCGTTCAGGCCCGGGAGCGGACGGTTCCTACTGCGGCTGGGCACCGGCTGGGCTCCCGCGTCGGCCCCGCGTTTCAAGCTTGCGCCCGGCCTATCCTCAACCCGGCTTGGCCCGGCCCCGGCCTCGGAACGAAGGCACTGCTGCCGCTGGGCCTCTGGCAGGGCCATGAGGAAGCGGCGGCAGCCACTGTGGCTCGCGTCAAGGTGACCAGCCGGGACTGCAGCGGCTAGAGAGGCGGTGAGAGGAGCCGCTGGCTGGACGGGGTGGGGCGGGGCGGGGCGGGGCGGGGCGGGGCGGGGCCCGGGGCTCGAGTAGCTGCAGGTGCGGGGGGCGGGACCCCAGGCCTGAGGGGCCGGGGCGGGGCCTGGGCTCGAGGGCGGGGCCTGGGCTCGAGGGGCGGGGCTGTGGACGGCTCGGGTCCCAGGGGCGCGAATGACAGCATGTGGGGGGTGGTGACGGGAAAAGGCGCAGGTGCGGGAGGCGGGGCCCGCGGCCTAAGGGGGCCGGGGTCGGGGGCCTGGGCTCGGTCGGGGATCTTGGGCGGGCTCAAGGTCCCAGGGGCGGGAACTAGAACCTGTGTGCGGGCTAGAGGCGGAAAAAGGGCTCAGGTGCGGGAGGGTGGGGGGGTCGGCAGTGGGAGGGGGCTGCGAGGAGAGCCGGGAAAAAGCACAGGTGCAGTGGGCGGGGCTGGGGAAAACCCTGTAGGGGCGGGGGGCGGGGCTGAGGATCGTTGGCTGGTCCGGAAGCGGGGCCGCAGGTGAAGAGCTGCGGGAGGGTGAGTGGGATCCACCCCGGAGAAGGGAAACTGCCCTCTCCGTGGTCCCGGCTTTGGCTTCTCTGAGGGCTCTGGAGGCATCCACGGTTGCCTCTCGGAGGGGCGGGACAGGCCTGCCTGTGTCTTTGCGGAGTGGCACTAGAATCGCAGCTCCGCTGGTTAATAGGCCGGCTGCTTCCCTGTGCCACGCCAAGCCCTAAGTGCGGCATGCTATTTTTTTTTTCTTTTTAAACTCCTCTGTTGCTGTTGAAGGGGCATGGCTGGATTGCGGGGTGGTTGGCTTTCATTGGTTGATCGGTTGTTGGAAAATGTATGCTCTTCTAGGTAGTCGTTGGTGCGATGCTGGAAAGGGGTCTGGATTGTTGACTCCGGCAGCAGATGCTCCTGCAGGTCTTCACAGTGCTGCTCTCAAAAAGATCGAAAGGATAGCGTGGTGAGGGTGAAGAGGCGGAACTCGTGCCAAAACTCAGCTTTCTGGCTCTGTGACGCCTGGGAGTTACTTTTGCCTTTTTGAATGTTTTGTTGTTTGCAACATGAGCAACCCGATGCCTAATTGTGACCTTACAAGGGCCAGAAGGGAATTGCTCGACCAAAGGTGACATGAGGCCTCTTTCTTGAGAGTTTGGAATGAGGTTTGTGGTGAGGAACCCCTCCTCCAAACTAGTGGACTTTCAGATCATGGTGCTCCCTGTGAGGCCTTGGAGCTGGCTACTGCGGGAGCCACAGTCAATGAAAAGTGAAGTGTGTTTAGTTGTTGGCTGACCTTTAGACCCCAGGCTCAGGGAGGGCTCTATGCTGATGGATTAGGCATATAACGGAGCCTTATGGAATGCTCCCACTCCCATTCAACTTGATTCTGCCGTGCTCCAGAAGGAAGACTTACAGGACGAAGAGCACCAGGGACCTTTATTAGGTGTTTACCGAGACAGAGAGAAGGGAGAGAGACGATATGGCTCCTGTGCTCCAGAAGTATCCTTTATCTGCATGTGACCTTTGGGTACCCGGTGTTACCTCACTAGCAGTTGGTCAGTCCAACTTGTGGTCCTTTCTGTCGGTGCCATGTGGGCAGACACTTCTTGCCGGCTTACATTTGTCTTCATTTTAGAAGCTCGGGACTTTTGGGGACCAAACAGCACAGTGCTGACCTCCCTTACTACAACTGGTATGGTGATCCAGTGGTAATATGGAGATGTCTCAGGGATAGGCTCTTGTTGGGGGAGCACTTGTGTGGCAGGTGCTAGGACTAGAAGTCGCACGACACCCTGTCTTGGCAGAAGCTATGCAAGTGTCTCTTAGGGGCTGTTCTTCTCATGTCTTATGTGTCAAAATGAAGCCCCAAGCCTGGTGACTAACAATAAGAGCACATATCAGAAAATGAGATGATTCATTTTTCTTTCTCCTTAAAAATGTTTTTATTATATTTATTTTGTGTTTGTGCATGTGAAGGTCAGAGGATACCTTGTGGGAGTCTGTCCTCTGCTTCTACCATGTGGGTCCCAGGTATCAAACTCAGGTGTTCAGGCTTGGTGATAGGCACCATTAATCTCTGAGCCATTTCACAGGCCCCATGATTGGCTTTTCAATTTGTTATTGGGAGTGCTAGCATTCAGAGCTGAGAGAAAACTGCATAATAGAAAACTGTAACCTCTAAAACCAGTGTGGTCTGTCCCCAGTCTCATCCTTCCCACTTGGTAGACAGGCAGGTTGTCTTGGAGCTCCCACTATTCTTCCTGCTGTGTGACCTAGTACCCACTTTTTATCTTCTCAGAGCTTTGTTTTCCTTATTTGTAAAAATTAAGAGCAAGCCTGAATACCTTGTAAATGTGTTGTGAAGGACCAGTAAGCTATCTGAAGGTGCTTCAGTGACTTGGCACCCAGTCTTGGTACCTTTCTCTTCCTGCTCTGTCCCCTCCTGCCTGGCTTCCAACAGCAATTACTCAGAACAGTACGTGGCATGCAAGGAGTTGAGGACCAGGGATTCTGAGGCCTCTGCTTCTTACATAATCTTAAACAAGTCTCCTTCCCTTCCCTTCCCAGAAGGGACTTTTCTTAGCTGGACTGTGTGATCCTTTGGAGTGTTAGCTCTGGCTTCTGATGGCAAGCTGAAAATCTTCACACCTTTCAGAAAAGCAGGAAAGCGGAAACCAGTGACCCGTCATTTAGTTCTTTTAAAAATATCTGTATAGGAGCTGAAGAGGTGCCTCAGTATTTTGGACACTTGGTAGTCTTCCAGAGGACCTGAGTTCAGTTCCCAGAGCCCACATCAGACAGATCACAACTGCCTGTTTCGGAAAATAAAACAGAGCATTATAGCCTCTGTTTGGCGGCTGGTAGGGAGTTACCAAATCTTGAAGGAGCAGATGAAGGATGTTCTCTAGGAAGCTGCTCTGGCTGACTGTCAGCACCGCTTGCAAGTCTGTTGTGCCATTAGCATGGGTTTTGTCTGTTGCACAAGAGTGTCATGGCCAGGTGGGTGGTACACATCTTTAATCCCAGCACTTGTGAGGCAGAGGCAGATAGATCTCTGTGCTTTCAAGGCCCTTCTGGTCTACACAGTGAGTTCCAGGCCCCTCAGGATTACATAAACCTGGTCTTAAAGAAAATAATCTACAAAAGCTATGAAACAGAAAGAGTTAAATTGGGATGAGGGATGGGAGGGCAGAGTAAGGGAAGACAGGGAGGGATAGATAAAGTCTTATGGAAACCTACTATAGAAGCTTCCCTACTTGTGTGTGTATACACATGTATCTACATAATACACATATATAAAAAGTTAAAATAGGGTTACCCTGTAACAGCATACCAGTGTCCCACTTGGTACCTCAGACTAACAAATAAAAGTTCAGTTCCAGGAATTAGTTAACCTCTTTTAGAGTTGTTGGCCAATGAGATTCCTTAGACCTGCAAACACTATAGGCTGTTACCAATGCTATTGGTTACTCTTCAGAACTTGATGTTAAGACCCTGTTGCTGAAGATACCACATACTTGGATCATAGAACATGGAGAAACCAAACTGATAGTCATCTGGAAGCTTCATTCCTACTGGCCAGCTTCCATAGTGCTGGTATACCCTTCTAGCTGTGCATGCCATCAGAGGAGAAAAGTAATCTTCAGTCCTATCCAATTAAGAACCCTGTGAATTCAGTGATTTGCCTGGCAAGACATGATCACTGGCGCACTAGTGGCATGAATGTCGTGGTAGATTCCAATCATTTTCTAATTGGACTTAAGGCTTGCTCCATAAGATGAAACCAATACCTGGAACTGTTATGGGGCCAAGAACCTGTGGCTAGACAGGTCATATGCCCCAGGTAAGAACCTACTAAATGATTTTGCTAAATAGACAGTATTAAACCAACTCCTAATACTTATTGTTATACCTGTAGAGTAAAACATCCCTCAGCCCTCATCAGGGAAGCTGCTTCTTACAGTAGATGGTAGTTAACACAAACTCACAACTGGTTAAGATGCAGAAAATCAGAGACAGTGAAGTACTCAACCCTAGGGGGACCCCTGTATCATATCCCTCCTCCTATGCCTCAAGGATCATTAAAGAGGAAGGGGGTGGAAAGACTGAGGAGTCGCAGGTGGTGGGGTGACGATGAGGGAGCAGTGTCCTCCAGACACAGCAGGGTGGCTGCACACAGGGACTCAGCAGTTGTGCCAGCATGCACAAGACCCATGAAAGTCTAAGCTAGACCAAATTCCAGCATGGAAAGGGGAGGTGGACATGAAGTTCCACTCCTGGCTGCACAGCAGTTGGCAATTGATAGCTACTGGAAGAGGTGAGAATCAGTTTTCTTTAAATGTAGTCATTTGCCATACTCCAGTAGAATGCCACGCTTCTAAGAATGTATGTGCAGCACAAGTTGGACTTGATGAGTTTAAAACAAAAACAAAGAGGAAACAGAATTGAACGGATAAGGAAGGGGTGGATGTGGGAGGAGTTGGGGTGAATGTGATCAAAACACATTATACGAAATTCTCAAAGAACCAGTAAAAAACAAAGGAAAGCAAAACCTTCCTACAGCCCTGCCTCACTGCACACTGAGCTCATGCAGTCTTTGTTCACATAGTCTCTCTTGGTCACAGTCATTGCTTTTAAATACTGTGGTAAAATTTTTATCTCTTAAATTTAAACAAAAATTACAGGGATTATTTTAAGCAAGTAGGGAGCTGAGCTGGGAGGTGTCTGTCTGAGTTTCCAGTCCTCTCCCTGGAGGCAGCTGCTGTGAGCAGGTTTTTTTTTTTGTTGTTGTTGTTGTTTATTCTTTTTTTTTCTATTGTAACAGTTTATACAGATTCCCCTTCCCCACCTTGTGTATTCACTTTCTCATTTGAAAGTGGTTCCAACAGTAGAGAATGTTCCAGCTGGTACATAGAATTCCTCTGATACTGTAAGCACTGGTTTTTCTCCCCCACCCCATGGTGTTTACTCAGCCCTGGCTAGCAGGCATTGTTTAGAAGATTAACAAAAGATGCCCTCCCTTTTTTTCTCTAGGAATGGAATGGCTTTGGTCCAGTGAACAACAGGTTAAAGGGCAGTCCATGTATCTGGATGTGAGACAGAGAACTGAAAGAGAAAGGAAAAGAGATTTGGTCGCTGGCAATTAAGAATTGATTTTCCATTTAGTCCTTGATTTGAAGTCTAGCCCTGGCACTTATTGACTGTATGATAGTGGCAACTTACTTACTGGTCCTGCATCTTGGCTTCCTTGTCTGTAAGATGGGTGCCGGTGGTCAGATTTATCTCAGGGTTTGTGCAGAGGAGAGAACATGATGCTAGCAGACTATGCACAGATAGCTGTAGGCCATGTAGAGGCCTGGAGCGGGTGAGCTTCTGTGACTCACAGCCCAAAGCAGACTCTATTCCTTGCCAGTGGATGCTCACTGGGCAGTTAAGGGTGAGTGTAGACATACAGTTTGTAGGTGTGGTGGTTTGAAAGAAAATGGCCCCCAAAGGGAATGGCACTATTAGATGTGGCCTTGTTGAAGTAGGTGAGGCCTTTTTGTAGGATGTGTGTTACTGTGTGAGTGGGCCTTGAGATCTTTTTGCTCAAGCTTCACTCAGTGTGACGACACTCAGTCTACTTCCTGTTGCCCTCTGATCCAGATGTATTGAGCACCATGTCTGCCTACATGCTGCCATTATTCCCTGCCATGATAATAATGGACTAAACCTCTGAAACTGTAAGCCACCAGCCGCCCCAATTAAATGATTTCCTTATAAGAGTTGATGTGGTCATGGTGTCTTTTCACAGAATAGAAACCCTATCTAAGACAGTAGGCTTCCAGACATGGCGTGTGTGTGTATGTGTTATTGGTTCACTGGATGAACCAGACATGGCATTTAAGATGTCCACAGGCTATGTGAAGAGAGACACTCCAGTGAAGAGAGACACTCCAGTTTCTGGTTACAGAACATAGTGGTGGGCCCAGCAGTAGGTGTGAACAGGTGTGAGCAATGTGGGATTTATAGAAGCAGGGAACAATGACTTCTGGGTGAATTGGGGAGGGGTCTCCCCAGCCTCGATTTTTGCGACAGGGTTTCTCTGTGTATCTTTGGCTGTCCTGAAACTTGCTGTGTAGACCAGGCTGGCCTCAAAGTCACAAAGAATGACCTGCCTCTGCCTCTTGAGTGCTAGGATTAAAGGTGTGCATCGCTTCATTTTTCCAAAACCCTTTGTGAAAAGTTACTCAGTTCTTCTAGACTCCCTTCCTTCTGTGCTTCTTTTACTGTCGTCGTGTGCGAATGTTGATCCAACCATACATTGAGTTATTGTACATGTGGCATTATGTGTGTGTTTCTTCCTGCTCGGAGAAAGTCTGTTTGCTGCTGAGTGCTCAGAGCCCTGCCCAGAGTAGGCTTCTTGGGCAGTGGCATGATAGACCTATGGTTTTTCTGTAAATCAGCCTAGTCTCCGGGCTCTTCCTAAACCTCCAAATCCTTGAGTGCTTATCCAAAGACAGGTATGTGCTGTGACCCCAGCGAGCTATGTGCTGTGACCCCAGCGAGCTATGGGCTTCTGGTGTGGCTACAACATTTGCCCTGTGGAATTTTCAGAGTGGGCAGAGCTGGTGGAAGGATAGGCCAAAGATGGACTGGTCACCTTGCTGATACACACCTCTGTCCTCAAACCGCCAGTGGCTGGACTGGAGGATGGAGGTTCAGTGAGATGCCAGTTTTTTGAGACAGGATCTCTCTGTGTAGCCCTGGCTCTCCTAAAAGCAGCTCTGCAGAGCAGGCTGTCCTTGAACTCACGAAAATCCACTTGCCTCTGCCTCCCGACTCCTGAGTGCTGGGATTAAAGGTATGCATCACTGCCACCTGGCACCTACAGATTTTTTTTCTCATTTTTTCAGATTTTTTTTAAATTGTTTTTATTGTGCTATCCATTTTTTTCTCCCTTCCTTCCCGTCCTCTTCTACCCTCTTTCGTGACTCCCACACTCCCAGTTTACTCAGGAGGTCTTATATGTTCTCCCTTAGGGTCCTCTTTGTTGTCTAGGTTCTCTGTGGTTGTGGATTGTAGGCTGGTTTTTCTTTGCTTTATGTCTAAAAGCCGCTTATGAGTGAGTACATAATATATTTGTCTTTCTGGGTCTGGGTTACCTTACTCATTATGTTTTTTTTTTTCTAGATCCATCTATTAGCCTGCAAATTTCAAGATGTCATTTTTTTTAACCGCTGAGTAGTACTCCAATGTGTAAATGTACCACTTTTTCTTTATCCATTCTTTGGTTGAGGGGCATCTAGGTTGTTTCCAGGTTCTTGCTATTACAAATAATGCTGCTGTGAGCATAGTTGAGCACATGTCTTTGTGGTATGAATGATCATATACCCAAAATGGTATATACCCAAAAGTGGTATTGCTGGGTCTTGAGGTAAATTGTTTCCTAATTTTCTGAGAAATCGCCATACTGATTTCCAAAGTGCCTGTATCAGTTTGCACTCCCGCCAGCAATGGAGGAGTGTTTATTTACCCCACATCCTCTCCAGCATAATCTGTCATCAGTGTTTTTGATCTTGGCCATTCTGACAGTGTGTGGAATCTCAGAGTTGTTTTGATTTGCATTTCTCTGATGGCTTAGGATGTTGAGTATTACCTTAAGTGTCTTTCAGCACTTTGAGATTCCTCTGTTGAGAGTTCTCTGTTTAGGTCTGTACCCCATTTTTTTAATTGGATTATTTGTTCTTTTGAACTCAAAACTTGAGTTCTTTGTATATTTTGGAGATCAGACCTCTGTCTGATGTGGGGTTAGTGAAGATCTTTTCCCATTCTGTAGGCTGTCGTTTTGTCTTGTTGACCATGTCCTTTGCTTTACAGAAGCCTTTCAGTGTCAGGAGGTCCCATTTATTAATTGTTTCTCTCAGTGTCTGTGCTGCTGGGGTTATATTTAGGAAGTGGTCTCCAGTGCCAATGCGTTCAAGTGTATTTCCCACTTTCTCTTCTATAAGGTTTAGTGTGGCTGGCTTTATGTTGAGGTTTTTGATCCATTTGGACTTGAGTTTTGTGCATGGTGATAGATATGGGTCTATTTTCATTCTTCTACATGTTGATATCCAGTTATGCCAGCACCACTTGTTAAATATGCTTTCTTTTTTCCATTTGAGATTTTTTGCTTCTTTGTCAAAAATCAGGTGTTCGAAGATTTATATCCGGGTCTTCAATTCAGTTCCGTTGGTTCTTCTGTCTGTTCTTATGCCAATACCAGGCTGTTTTCAGTACTGTAGCTCTGTAGGAGAGTTTGAAGTCAGGGATTGTGATGCCTCCAGAAGTTCTTTTATTGTACAGGATTGTTTTGGCCATCCTGGGTGTTTTGCTTTTCCATATGAAGTTGAGTACCGTTCTTTCGAGGTTTTTGAAGAATTTTGCTGGGATTTTAATGGGCATTGCATTGAATCTGTCACCTACAGATTTTTAAAAGAGTTATTTATTTTACTTATGTGTATGCTTGCATGAGTTTTTGTGCGCTATGTGTGTGGAGGAGCCCATTGAGTATAGAAGAGTGTGTTAGATCCCCTGAATCTGGAGTTACGGGTGGTTGTGTATCTTTATGGGGGTGCTAGAAACCAAATTGTGGTTCTCTACAAGAGCAGCAAGTGCTCTTAATTGCTGAGCCATTTCTCTGAGTCATGGTAAGTACCCTGCTTGCCCAAGTACTAAAGATTCCCTGAGCTTTGGGGAGAGGTTAGAGGGGAGAGCACTCGGTGGGGATGAGTGTTTCATCTGAACTCACTAGGAGAGCAGAGACCATCCTTCTGCTATGCTTCTGCAGAACTTCTACATTCATTTACTCTTTTGGGGAAGTTTATCTCCTAAGTGTCAGAGAGGCTGACACACCCATGCTTGAGGCACAGAGTCTGCACTTCTGTGGGCGCCTGGCCTCCAGGAAGTGTCTGCACCTCTGTTTTCTCATTTGTGCAGAGCTGTGCTAGTGCCTCCCTCTGTATGGCCCTCATGGGGTTTCCAAGAAATGGCACCAAACAGCACTTGGCAAAGAGCTTGCACAAGAGCAACTCTACATGGGTGCTAAGACAAGGCTCTCTTCATCATGGCTACTGGTTTCTGGGATGCCTTTTGGGGGAATCACATGTGAAAGCTATGTGACTCATTGTTCAAAGAATGTGATGACTCTCAGATGACTGGCAGTGGGACTGCAACAGCCAGAAAGGTGGGCAGACTTTATTCTGCATTGGCGTGGTAGATGCAGGTCTTGATGTCAGAGAGTGGAGAATACTAGAGAGAGATGCAGTTGCTTTTGGCTTGACCTATCCAGGAACTCCCTGGGCCCGGTCCTCCTGCTTCATTGTTGTATGGTCTATATTGTGTCCTTTATATGTAACATACCTTTTCCCCTGTGTGTGTGTATGTGTTTATGTTTGTGTTTGTGTGTGTCTTCCATGTGCAGACTGTGCCCGTGGAAGATAGAATAGTACTGCAAATCCTCTGGAAATGGAGATAGAGGCGGTTGTTAACTATCATATGGGTGCTGGGAACTAAACCCAGGTCCTCTGGAAGAGCAGCCACTTTTAACCACTGAGCCATCTCTCCAGCCCCAGATTTAGATATTTTTTTATTATAAGGTTTGAGTTTAAGGTTAAGACAGTTATTTAACAGTCGGAAAGAAATTTAAATGGTTGGCCTTGACAGTCACAAGGTTCTTGAAATGACTTCATTTGGGAAAGAAGCAGCGATAAAGAGCATCTTTAAGTCCACGATTGTCGAGTCCAGTCATTCTCACCCACTCCTGTGAAACCTGGTAAGTAGGGCCAGGGAGATCTGTTAGTACAGTTTTGAATTAAATATTTATGGAAAACAATAAATTCAGAAGAACTTGTTTTGCTTCTTTGTGCTAATAAAATTTGTTATATGGAATTAGTGACTTTCACTGTTTTAAGACTTTTCCTTCATTCTGTCTTCTTTATAGCTTCTCCCTCCCTCCTCCTTTCCTCTCTCCCTTACTCTCCTTCCTTCCTTCCTCTCTCCCTTACTCTCCTTCCTTCCTTCCTTCCTATCTTCCTTCCTTCCTTCCTTCCTTTGTTCCTTCCTTCCTCTCTCATCCCCCCTCCTTTTCTTCCCTCTCTCCCTCTTTCCTTTCTGGTATTTATTTGTCTCAGAGTGGCTTTGAATTCATTATGTGGCCAAGGGTGCCTTTGAATCTCTGTTACTCCACCCCCACTTCCCAAGTGCTAGGATTACAGGTGTGATCATTCCTGGCTTAAGCCGTTCTTTCCTGGCACCATATCTGTGACTCTTCAAGTCCAGTAACATTTGTAGTTTGCCCCCTCCTGGTCTTCCACAATGCTGTGGTGTCATGGAATGACACTGTGTGACCACTGACAGTCTCTCCTCCAGTAGGTAGAATTCTAGGCTGGGGTAGTCAGAAGGATCTGAGAATGCCATTCCCATTGCCTAAACCCTTCTGTGTGTCTAATTCCTTAAAGAAAGAAGACCAAGTCGTTTAGCCAGGCCTGCAGACAAACTCTTTAAATAAGTGGCTGGGTCCCTGGTACAGGATCTACAGTGCCAGGGATTAGCTGTTTTGCTCACCAGTGGATATCTGATGGTTAGTTAAATGTATGAAGAATGAACTGATAAAGAAAATGGACTGATTTAAGTCCATAAAACAAGAAGGTGTTGGCTCAGAGGTCCCCTCCATCCTGTAATATTGGAGCACTTTACAGAGCTCAGAATATCTCAGTGACAGTTACCTCCACTTCATGTTGATTGGGCAGGGAAGGCAAGATAGATGTGGTGCACCTAAGATAATGGGAGCTCAAGAGGGGTTGATTACCTAACGTGTGGCTATGAGAGAGTTGGTTTGAGAGAGTTGGGTTTTTTTGTTTTTTGTTTTTGTTTTTGTTTTTTTTTTTGCTCTGTAGGTGCCTCTTCACACCCCAGACATCCTAAAGTATGATCTGATGCTCACCTAGTGGAGTCATGGTGAGGTGAGGAAATGGAAGTGCATTGGATAAAAACACCTATTATAGTTTTGCTTGATTTTATGTATTTTAAATTTCCTGTCATTGGATTTAGGGAGTTAAGTTCAAGTTGAAATGTTAGGACTTTGTAGTAAATAGTGAGATAGTGATCACTGGTGTGTGTGCTTGGTGCCTGATGACCAGAGTTAGGATTTGGTTCTGTGGAGAAGGGTTTCAATTAGAAGTTATTTGCTGATTGGTGTGTGGCCTCCTTGCTGACTTGCTAGTTTTTTTTTTTTTTAATGTAACTTATCTTTGGCACCTTTGCACTTAGCACCCCGCAGCCTTTGTGCTTAATGGGTGGAGTGTCAGTCTGGAGGTTCATGCTTCTGCCCTTCCCAGATGAGGGCAAAGACTTTACTGCTCAGTTGCCCTGGTTTCTCAGCCATGGGAGCACATCCATTGGCTGTAACAATCTTGCAGCAGTTGCTAACTGTTGTCCATGGTTGCTAATAAACCATGCCAGTGATTAAGGGTTTACCTCAGATGACAGCCTCTGAAGCAGGGTGTTTTGTTGAGTCGTCACTGTGAGTGCAAGGGAGCAGGACTGAGCCCTGACTGAGTGTGAGGCTCTGCTGTCTCTCTGGTGATGGTGGCTGACAAAGAAGAAAGTGTCTCTGTTCTTCGACTTCCATCGTGATTCTGGGCTGGTGGTTGTGGGGGAGCTTCTTAGGCTTGGGAAGGCCTTGGAACCCAGTTTTATTAGCATACCCAGTGGTGCTCCTGGAATAGGGAGGAGCAGCCTGAATTTTGGGAAAATCACCAGTGTGGAGACAGAATTTGCCTTGAGGAGTTCCCTGGTGTATGTGCATCCTTCCTAAGAAGGGAAGCTCAGGATTGAGGGAGTGTGAAGGAGCTGGAAGTGTCAGACCATACCTGCAGCCAAAGATAGAGGGAAGCCTTGCTCCTCGTTCTTCCTGTACTGCCCATATGTCTATCTCTCTGTCTACTTGTGCAGTCCATGTTGGGGCTAGGGAGTTGACACTGTGCTGGCTGTGGAGCAGTAGGAACCAGCCCTGTCCCCTCTGTCTTGTACAAATATTAGGTGACTAAGTACAAAACAGTAATAAATCAGCAGCCCAGTGTGGTGACATTATGTCTGTCATCCAACACTTAAGAGTTGGAGGCATAGCCAGGCCATGGTAGCACACCCCTTTAATTGCAGCACTCAGGAGGCAGAAGCAGGCAGATCTCTGTGAGTTCAAGTACAGCCTAGTCTTCGGAGCAAATTGCAGGACATATTACACAGAGAAACCCTGTCTTGAAAAACCAAAAAAAAAAAAACCCAAAAAACCAAAAACCCAAAAAGTTGGAGGCCAGAGAATGCCAGTATGGTCAGTGTTAAGAACAAAGGAAAGATAAATGCTGGTCCTAGGAAATGGCATTGCTTGAACTGAGCTAGAAATCTCTGCATCCTAGCTGTTGGCTTTGACCTCAGGACTGTCAGTTAATCTCTTTCTGGGCTGTTGTCTGACTGCTTCCTCATTTCTTGAGGGAATGGTAGGATACCTTGATTCGCTAGTGGTTTTTAGTCATGTTGTGCACATCTGTGGAGCATGCAGCAGGGCTCTACACTGTGTCACTCCCTTGGGGACTGTGGTCTTAATGGGCAGGAGACAGTTAATGAGAAGAGGGTAGTGTTGGGAGAGGCCACATTTGGAATGGAAGCTCCTGAGATCACACAAGTTTCAGGTCTCAGAGAAAGGCCTCGGATTTCTGAGTGCAGGTCTTGGGTAGGAGGTGCATTTGGGCAGCTACACAGAAGTAGGGGTGAGCTGGTGTGGTGGTCAGGCCAGTGTGTGTTGAGTGTGTGGTTGAGTGAGAAACTGGGAGGAAGTGCTGGTGGATGGGGGCTTCAAAGAGAGGCTTAGCAGATAGTGAGCATGCATTTAGACCTTGTCCTGGGATTAATGGTTCCAGGCCCTGTCACTGCTGACACTGGCATACTGTGAAGGATGATGGCAAGAAGAAGGTAGACACCAGGAGATGATGGATGCTGTTACCAGAGTCCAGATGCCAGGTCCTCGTCTTGGCCATGGGTGGCTGTTTGTATGAAGCCAAAGTGGTCGACCCTTGCATGGTGATGTAGTAAGAAAGGAGGGTGATGTCAGAGGTAGTTGGTTTTGCTTGATGATGTAATAGGGAAGGAGGGTGATGTCAGAGGTAGTTGGTTTTTGCTTGATGATGTAATAGGGAAGGAGGGTGATGTCAGAGGTAGTTGGTTTTTGCTTGATGATGTAATAGAGAAGGAGGGTGATGTTGCTCTTTTGCTTTGTTGACAGGAGATGGTGGGTGATTCCAGTCACTGAGAAATGGAGTTTGAAAGGAATATTAGGTGGGGAGGAAGAAGGTAGTGAACTGGAGTTTGGCAATTTTGAGTCTGGTGAGTCATGGTGCAACTTGGTTGGACTGTTCATTGATGTTTGATGCACCAATGGTACTAGAAGAGACTTTTTGCTGAACATGTTTGTTGTTGGGAACATCATCAGCTGGCAGTGCCAGGGAGAAGGAAGCTGACACTCTTCACTGGGGCTTCCAAATGCCTCCTGGATAGGTCATTCTTAAGTTATGGCCTCTGGGGTTTGCTGTAGGGGGTGAGGGATTGCTCAGGAGGGCTGTGTGGTAAGTAAGCAAAGGATGCTGGATGCACTGCTGGGAGTGCCAGTATGGGGACTCTGGGGCACAGTAGAAGGGCCCGGGGGAGGGGCAAGTGAAGGTATAAGTCACAAACAATCCCACACCAGTTTGGAATTATGATTAATAGAATGGTTATTTATTTAAAGGGGAAAAACTTACAGATCACCATCCCAGACAACAGCCCTCTGCGATCAGGAAAGGAGTCTAGTAGCCTGAAGCGGAGCTGGAAGCAAGAAAGCCAGCATACGGCTGCTGCTGTTTTTTTTAAAGCAAACGAGACCACACCCAAGTGGGCTGGTATCTTAAAGTCTATTGGCTGAAGGAGTGGGAACTCCGCAGTAGGCAAGAGGAAGCATGGTCAACTAAGAAGGAAGACTATGGTGCAGGCACCTGTCCCTGCTTCCTTCCATCAGGGTCTTTCTCCTGCCCCTGAACTGGGCTCTTTTGTGTTGGCAACATCACAAAGATGATGAAAAGAGAGTCTCCTTCTCTCATGCTGTGGTGTTCATCAGTCAGTTATGTCCTGACTTCCAAAGAATTTACCTTTATTTTCCCTGAGTGAAGACTAAGAGAAGGTTGTCTCAGACAACCTCAAGAAATTATTGAAACCTTCTGTTGCTGACCCTATGGGAAGAAATCTCGGGCCCCAGAGCAGGAAGAGTGTCATCCCCCCAATCTGCCCAACATTCTGGGGTTCAAGAAGGATTTGCAGTTCTAGTGGAAGGGTGTGCATCTTGATCTAGGATAGGCTGCTCACCAGAACTGTTGGAAGAGGACCTGAGAAGGGATTTAAGGAATTCCGATGGACTAATGTGGCTTGAGGTGTCACAGAGTGCACAAGGTCTACCCAGCCTGCTGTGGGCTAGAGACTATTGAACTGGTCAAATTAGAGGTTTCAATAGGCTTGAGACCCTGACTGAAACCAGTTGACAGGAGTAGCTGATGTGCCAGTGGGAAGCTGGTCTGTGACCAGGAACCCGAGAGCTGGGTGGAGCTGAGGCACTGACCCATGTACTGGAAGCTGCAGGTAGAGTAGTGACAGGGCAGGCACATGTGAGGGAGACAGCTGCCTAAGGAAGAGGAAAAGTGGCTATGTTGATTGAGCTGAGAAGGAAACAGTGGCTGGCATGTGAGGCAGGGGATCAGGAACACGTGCACCAGGCAGTCCTTGAGAGACAAGGCAGAGGGTGGTTCAAACCTGGGGTCAGTCTGAGCTGAGCTCAAATCCTTTGTCCAAATACCCAATCCCAATGATTTATTTATATTTATTTATTTATTTATTTATTTATGTTTTTCGAGACAGTATTCTTTGTAGCTTTGGAACTTATCCTGGAACTAGCTCTTGTAGACCAGGCTAGCCTTGAACTCAGAGATCCACTTGCCTCTGCCTTCTGAGTGCTGGAATTAAAGGTGTGTGCCACCACTGCCTGGCGATTTTAATTTTTTAATTAACATTTATTATTATCATTATTATTATTATTGTGTGTGCAAGTATATGGTGTGTGTGTGTGTGTGTGTGTGTGTATACATGGTTTACCAGTATACAGGTGGAGGAGGACAACTTTGGGAGTCAGTTTTCTATGGTGTGTGTGTGTGTGTGTGTGTGTGTGTGTGTACATGGTACACAGGTGGAGGAGGACAGCTTAGTCTTGTTTTCTTCTTCCATGTGGAATCTGGGGATCAAGCTCGGAGTTATGTAGCAAGTGTGCACTTTTACCTGCCTAGCCATCTCACCAATCCTTATTTCATATTTATCAATGGTTTTAATGTGTAGCCCAACTTGACCATGAATTTGTGATTGATCTTTCTGTTCCTGCAGCCCAGGTGCTTGGATAAACTGGCTACCAGCTGTTTGTTCATCTTCAGTGTCTGCGATAGCAGTACCCGCCTTAGACAGTCATTGTATGTATGTTATATGGACAAGATGCCTAGTGAGGTGTCTGTTACAGGGTAATTCTTCAGTAAATGATGGTGATGGTGTTCCCATCACCTGAACACCTTTTCAGATAGCTCCACTGGATCAAACTAACTAGTGGGACACAGGTGTGAAATCAGTGTCATCAAGTTCAGTTGTGTAAACATGAACACAAGAGAAGGAAAACCGGATTCACAGGCACAGACAGTGTTGAGTGTAGTCGGGGAGCATGGTGGTTAATATTAACTAAGGTAGGAAGTCACACAAGACCCCCAAACCTTGGTGGTGGGTCTACAATGGCTGTGAAGGAGAGGGGAAGACATTTCCATCCCCCCTGGGGAATGAGGACAAGATGTTTCCGTGACCCCTTGCCCCCTCAGTGTCTGAGCTGGCACACATGGTGGGTGGGATTAGGATTACTCCCTACCTTTACCCCAAAACTTCATTTTTATAACTGTGCTTGTTACAGAGTAACCTTTGCCAATGGGTAGTGAATGAATAGATTAAATAGATTAAAATCAATCAGTTTCTGGTTCTTCCCAGAGCGTTTAAACAGCAATGACAACATATATTCTAAATGTTGATAAAGATATAGCATGACTATAGGATATTTTATAAAACATGATAAAATGGTGCTGTTCATTTGGGCAAATGAGTTGGTTAAAATGTGAATTTCTTCCTTTGGTACTAGGTACCGAATCCAGAACCTATTGCTAGGCAAGCACACCACTGATGGAAATTTCCACCTCCAGTATGTTAATTTTTTTAAAGCAGTGAAATCACCTTCATTTGTACAGATTCTTGTTTCTTTCAATGTGTTTGGCTGATAGGTGTAAACATTGTGTGAGACTTTGTTGATGGAGAATAGAGATCATTGAATTGGTTACCTTTTCTCATCGCTGTAACAAAATGCCTGAGTGGGGGCACCTAAGGAAGGAGGGGTTTGAACTGGCTCACAGTGAAAAGGATATAGTCCACCGTGGCTGGAAGTCATGACCTTGTCTGCCACCTGGAAGCAGAGAGGTGAATTTTGGTTCATGTTTATTCAGCCCCAGACTGCAGAACATGGATAGTGCTGCCCACATTTAGAGTCTTTCCTTGTTACTTAAACCTCTCCGCAAATGTCCTCAGAGACTTCTGAGTGGGATTCTAAATCCAGTCAAGTGGGTAATGAAGGCTGAGCATCATATGACTGTAGCTATTGTGAGGCACTTTCTCATTTAACTGTTATTCTTTGGATTGGGCCACAAGTGTTAGAAATGCAAGAGAAGCTAGGCAGTGGTGGTGCACGTCTCTAATCCCAGCACTCAGGAGGCAGAGGCATTTGTATCTCTAATTTGAGGCCAGCCTGGTCTACAGAGTGAGTTCCAGGACAACCAAGGCTATAAAGAGAGACCCTGTCTCAAAAAATAAAGCAAAAACAACAACAACAAAGAAATGCAAGAGAATAAAGACATAATAAGATACAAATTTATTCTTCATGTGTGAAAAGTTAGGAGGTTATTGGCTCAAAGTAGGTAAGGAGCATGCTGGGTCAGAGACCTAAGTACTTTCTAAGTCTGAGGCTATCTCATGGCCTAAGATTAAGATGGTTGCTGGATCTCCAGTATTTCCATCTGCATTCCAACCTTAGACATTTGAGGCCAACGTGAGCTACAGTGTGAGACCCTATCTCAAAATAAGCAATCCAGAAAACAAAAAATGGACAGATAGAAAAGGTAGGAAAACTAACCCCAGAGAGATGCACAAAGATGCCCGTAAGGAAGTTTGCCCATGAAACTGGAGCAGGAATCCTATCATCTGTGTTGCTCTCTTGGGGAAGTCAGAGATGCCCTGAGAGATAAGACAACAGGCTGAGAAGAGAAGGGACTTACTGACTGAAGGTTGCTAGACTAGAAAGTACATCACACGTCAGCGTCAGAAGTCAGAAGTTGCTGAGCATCCTGGGACAGGAGGAAGAAAACTGAGGGGAGGCTTGGACAAGACGGATCAGTGTGTGTCCTCCAGAGTGCCTAAGCTGGAGGTCAGGATGGGGCATTAGAAAGAATCCTCAATTATAAAACCAGAAAAAGACCTGAGTCTGCAGATTGTAAGGGATGACTGTGAACCAGACAAAATAGCAAAAATGAACCCGTAATATCTAGGTGAAATTTTAATTTCAAAGACAGACACAATTTACAGCCTTGCCAAAGAACCCTTCAGAGGAAAAATACCCTGTACCCTGTCAACAGAATTCATGCACAGTGGAGCTGCCTAGGCCCAGTGGAGCAGTGCCCAATGAGTGTTCGCTATCCAGCCGAGTTTCGGTTCACATCTGATTGTAACAGGGACCACTTCAGATATTCCAGTATCCACCTTTTATGTGTAGCTTTTGCTCCACCCACACTAACACTGCTCCTGGGGGAATATCTGATAGAAGGCATGCTCAGCGATTGGGAGGTGCGTCAGACCCCAAGTCACAGGCACTGGCACAACAACAACAAGGCCGTTCCAGGCCTCAGCCACTTGTCAATAATCATGACTGTGATTGTAAAATAGAACATGAAATAGTTATTGAAAGAAGATGACACATCATGTGATAAATTTAAGGCAGGAGCAGGACCCAGTTCTAAGCAAAGCCCCTGCATGAGAATGCTCTTCCGAGAGCTGAGCTGAAGTTTGGCAGCGCTTTCCAGCCATCTAGTGTGTCTGGGTATGTGCCTTCTGTTTCATGTCGTGCTGAACAGGTATGCCACCTACCCAAGCTGCTCTCAGGGAAGTTCTCTGGGGTGCTGTCCTGTGGGGCAGTTTCATGGGCACCTTTGTTCCAGTGCATCATCTTCGGAAAACACAACGATGATATTCAGACAGTTGAATCCTGAGCTACCTGTGACCCAGCCATTCCACTCTGAAGTGTATACCCAGGAGACAGGTGTTCTTAGCTGCACTGTAATAGAACCGAAGACACCCCAAATTCCTGTCAACTGATGAATGGATGGAAGAATGTCCAGGGTGTGGGCCCCTTGAGCTGCATACAGCAGATTGTTACACTAACACTGCTTTGTGCTGTAGTGTGGGTGGATGTGAAACATTCATGGTAAAAGGAGGGCAGTTACTGCATGAATCCATTTGTGTGATGTGTCCAGAAGAGGCAGAGCAGTAGACACAAAAGGTGGGTCAGTGACTGGAGGGCTGGCGAGGGGCTAACTAGTGTGTGGGTGGGGGGTTTTGGAGGATGGTGATGAGAGTGTTCTGTAAATGGCAAGCAGTGATGACCAAGGCCCTCACGGACTATGCTGAGAACCACTGAACTCCAGAGTTTAAAGAGTGAGTTTGAGGTCCCATAAATTCTGTTTTAAAATCTTTATTTATTAAATATTAGTTGTGGAAAAAGTAAGAAACCAACAGGATCATCACTATCTTGCTCTCAGCTCTTGGGGTGTATTAGTCTCCACTTTCTTCTGTGTATCCCTCTTGCATTTGAATTGACCTGTGTGTCCTTTCCTACAGTGCTTTAGTGTCCTCTGTTCAGGGTTTTATGAAGATAGGCAACCATATCACACTTGTCTCGTACTCACCTCAGGTCTGTAAATTTGAGAGGCACTGTCACTGTTCCCTTCTCTACAGTGACTGGCACGCTTATCCTGTGAACACCTCTTCACCGGAATAGCTAATAGGAAGGAGAAATGATGGCAAGACCATGGAGCAGGCAAATTTCCATCCATGCCTGTGGGAGTGTAAGCTGGCTTAGCCACCTTGAAAACCAGCATTGTCGCTAAAGCTCCACCCCCCACTTGAGACTTGGCTCCACCAAGCCAGCTTTGAGACTGACACAGGGAATGACAGGCAGGTGTGTCCCAGAAGCCTTGCTCCGCAATGTTTTCAGCATCACTGACTCTAATTGTCCAAATGGGAAGCAAGGCCAGACTTTGTCAGTGACAGGAGGACAGACATCCTATTAGGATCCTGGTAGAATGGTGGTTCCCTGACGACACGCAGAGTCAGAAGGGGCAGCTGGAAAATCTGGGTGAATTACAACGTCCATTCCCACATAGACACTGGTCAGTGCCCCGTAGACAGATTAGGAGTACACAAGGTGAATCCATGCTAACAGAAACCACAGTGCTGGGTGCCTCTTAGAGCTGGGTCATGATCTTCACACAGCTGCTGGTTATAAGTGAGAATTCCTTGAGGTCTATCCTTAGTATTATGTATGCTTGCGCTTCTGTGAACAAGTTTATACAAACATTAAGAAAATTGCTTTCGCCAGGCAGTGGTGACACATGTCTTTAATCCAAGCACTTGGAAGGCAGAGGCAGGTCGATCTCAGTGAGTTCAAGGCCAGTCTGGTCTACAGAGTGAGTTCTAGAACAGCCGGGACTGTTACACAGAGAAACCCTGTCTTTAAAAAAAAAAAACAAAAAACAAAAAAAAAAAAAGAAAAGGAAAAAGAGAAAAGAAAATTGCTTTCATTATTTAAGTACTTTAGAAGTAAATAAAGTACAGTTATTTTAACATACTCATATCTTTATCTCTATAATCTTATATTTGTATTCATTTTACAATATATGTAGATGCTTTAAAATGTATATACCTCAGAGTATATGTTTAATTTAAAAATATATTTACTTATGATAGAAGTGCTTTAAAAAAATATAAACTGACCATAGTGAATGTTGAGAAAGTTAGATGAGTTGAGACTAGAGTCATAACAGAAGGGGCACCCTGTGTGGCAGCCTGGCTGTGAGAAGGGGCCACCAGGCAAGTGGGTGTATGAAGGGTTCTGTGGTGTTTCGTCAGGGTGGGTGTCCTTAGTATACAAGCATGCGTGATTATGGGATAGGAGAGGGTGGTGGGAAGCAGGAGAGAGGTTAGCAGCTGGTCTTCTGGTTTGCACAGAGCAGTCAGTGAGCTGAGGCCACAGAGGCCAAGGGACTGGGAGAGAAGGGGAATGCCAAGGCTAGAGAAAGTGCTTAGACCTGGGGCTGTGAACCCTACCAGAGCTGACCTAAGGCAGAGGGGCTTTATGACTCTAGCCTAGTCATGAGGAGGTGCTGAGGCTGTGGGGTCCAGTGCTACCTCAGAAGGTTAGGTGAGAGTTGCTGGGAGAGGGAATGAGGAGGCCATGGTAGCTGGTCGAGAAGCAGGCTGGGGTCCAAGGATTGTGCTGCTCTGCTCTTGTAGACAAGATAGAGAGAGGTGTCACCAGGAGAGCAGAGTGGAGAGTGTGCAAGGGGCTGGATGCCTGAGCGCTCAGGACCCTAGGCCCTGGGTGGGTCCTGGGCTTTAGACAAAGACCCTACTCTGAGTTGGGAGGAAGAGAGCTGAGGGAGACAAGTGAGCTACCCACCTGGAGTGAACAGGGGTGGAGTGAGGTGTGAGGTGTAGGGAGCAGAGAGAGGGCACTTTAGAGTAGTTCTGGGGGAGGGTAGAAATAAACAAGAATAGCCACACCTGCTGGCACTGTTTGTAGTGAGATGGCTCATGGGCTGCCTTGTCACCTTGCACTCCAAGCCCTGCCCCTGCTCCCTTCAGACAGCCTCACACTGTGGGGCTAAAGCTTTGTTCTACCCTTGGACTCTGGAGCGCCTTCCTTGCTGGGTAGAGCCTTTGGACTCTGATCTGGTTTTGACCCACCTGATGCATTTTCCAGTGTTTTTCTTTGAGGCCAATTCCCCAGGTCAATCCTGCATCCTAGGTGAGGTAGGAAAAGAAAGCAGTGGCCATAGAGGATCAATGCCTATGATTTTAGGATGGGCATTGCTATCTGATAAGCTAATGGTAATATCAGATATTGATCCATGGGTAGTGCATATAACATTTCAAAGACCAGGTTGAAGCCAGATCTCAAAGCTTTGATTTGTTCTGAGATGGATGGGCTTGGAAAAGCAATTGACAACCCATGGGACATGAGCTTTCCACAGCAGCACTCTGCAAGGAGAGTGTATGGGGTGGTGTGGCCTGCTACTCAGGGGTCACAGAGCCCCTCTCCTTGAGCAGGTGTTTCCTGGTACAGGTAAGCCAGCAGGGCTGTAGTTAGTGGGCTGGTATGCTGAGGGAACATCAGGCATCCTTGGTAAGCATGTTCACAGTGGTGCTAGAGCTTTGCTATCCATGAGGGCCCTACAGACACCACTGTTAAAAGGGTTGGTCCTTAGGATGATCCTGTTTGAAGGTGGTAGTGGGACCATTAGAGGTCAGGGCATAGCAGGAGGTTTGCCCTAGATGAAGATTGTGGTACCTTACATTTTACCTTCTCTTTGGCTCTGCTTCCTTGCTCATGAGGAGAGTAGTTTGCCCTAATTTAATGGTCCCTTAGTGACATTCTGCCCTCACTTGATCTGGAATGAAACCTGCAGAACTATGAGCCAGTTATTTTCTCTTTGTAAATCTGTCACCTTATTTTTTGTCTTATGATGACAGAATGTTGATTGGCACAAACCCCTTCTTCCCAGATGAAGCTGTGGAGTTTCCTCTGGTTCTCATGTTGGGGTGTTATTCTGTCTCTGCTCCCTCCTGGCGCATACTTGTGACCACTCTGCTGGCTGCCATGCTTTTGTCCTGTTACTGTCTACTCAGTGCCCTTTCTGCTCTCCAGTCAGGAGTGCAGACTCACCACAGATGGCCTCGCTGTCCAGCTCAGCTCCTTTCTTCACCCTGAGTTGTTTCTGCCGTGGACTCTCGGCTAGAGAGGGCCAGCTGAAGTCACTGTGAGTTACAGTGATGGGTTACGTGGAGTTGAAGATGAGTGGATGTGACTGTTGTCTCCTAGGGACTGCAGTGTGCTGGTCACCCCCTCTCCACTCCTCTCACAGCCAGTCACACTTGCTCGAGATTCTGTCCACCCCAGTTCATGACCACTCTTTCCTTTAAACATTCATGGTGCTTGTTGAACCTCATCTCATGGCCCTGGCTACACTTTGCATTATGCCCTGCTTTGTATTTTTATCTTTCAGTGTACTCTGCCTAGACCCTAGTTCCTTGAAGGCAGGCCTGTGTCTTGCTCAAAGTCTCTTGCACAGGAGCACCTTAATAAATGTCACTGAACTGACATGGGTTCCCAACTTCTTCCCCTTGTGGCCATGACTTTGAAGGAAGGAAAGAGTGTGGTAAGAGGCAGAGTATATTCCTGAAGTAGTGCCAAGATTCTGTTTAATTAGGAACAGCCAACAAAGTGTTAAAGGCCATGCTGGGACAGCATTTTCCAGGTTCTTCTGACAGCTTCATCCCTTGTCAGTTCTGCTCCCGAGGACCAGAGGTAAAGCTATGTGGCCAGATGTGGAGAATTGACCCAGCACATAAGCACTTAAGCAGGTTCCCTAAAATGCACCCGCCTGTGTGGAGTTGCTTTGCCAAGGAGGCTGCTGGAAAGATCTCTTGGTTTACAGTGAGGGGCAGGAAGGAGAGTGGACTTCAGCTGAGGATTTTTTAGAAGCCACACAGCAAGCAAGTGACATAGTGTGTTTAGCCCTGGTCAGCCTGGCTCTGAACATGGTTCCTCCATGCTGTTTGCTGCTGAGTATCATTAGCATTTTGGGAGTTGCTGTAGCTGCCCATTTGCCTGCATGCTGGAAGGGACTGCCCAGCCTTGCCAACCTAGGGCATTTGGGCTCATGTACATCCCTAGTAAGGTCACAGGCTGTCAACTTACCAATGTGGGCCCACCTGAACACGCGCTAAGGATACTATTGTGAGCAAAGAGAAAACAGTGACCCAGCTATGAGCAGAGCTGGCATATGGTGGGGCCTTGGCGGAGAGGCCTGGCTCTTTCCCCTCAGTGCCACCCTCAACTATTCCTGCTGTGGTTCTTCACTTATTCCTTTTGGACCCCTCCTGTCTCCACTGTGTGTCCTTTTCCAGGCTGACACTGTATCCAGATTTCTCTATAGCACTCATCAAATTATGTCATGAACTGTGTGTCTGCTTCCTCACTGGATTGGGTCACAGCCTGGCCACATCCTTGGCCACCCCTCCAGGATATCCAGAAGAGGGTCACTCAGGCACCATCCAAAGCCCTATCCTAACAGCTTTAGTTATCCAGAACTCTGTTCTGAGAAAACTCAATGTCCCCACATCTGACTGAGGCTCATTGGGCAGCAGAGTGGAGCTTGGCTCAGATGTAGGAGCAATGGGATGCCTAGAGACGGAAGGGGCCATCAGGGGGCAGTGTGCTCCGTCCTTTATCTCACATCCTCCATTTAAACATGTTTATAAATACAATCTCAAAGAAGCAGCAAATGACAGAAATGGTGATACTAAATTTTCTTAATAAAAATGAACTTCCTGTTTTAACTGAAAAAACAGTCAAACCTAGTAAACCAGATAAACAAAGACCATGGCTGCAAGGCCCCACACAGGGTATGAAACAGGCTAATCACACTCCCTTTCAGCCATGGCCAACCCCGGCTCTCTACTTCTCTATGTGATAGCATTAACTCAGAGTTTCAGCCACTGCCACATAGGGGAAACCTAGCCCATGTGCGAAGCCCAGGCCTGAATTATTATATACAATACAGCTGTCATCCCCAGCAAACACAGCTGAGCCTTTAGCCCTCTTTCTGTAACAGAAAGAACTTTGCTCCATGTTTCCCTTGCCTGTGGTGAGGGTGCTAGAGATGAAACACCCTTTCCCCCTCCCTCATCCCTCATTTCAAATCCTTAAGTTTTTCAGGGTGTGTTACAACTTTTCTCTTGAGCCTGTTTTTATCTCCTTTATAGCAGGTCTCTGGTGCTTTAAGAAACTTGTAACAAATTAACAATTTCTAGCTCAGAGCTGCGCTAGGCAGTGCTGCAGACTGAGCTCCAGGCACTCTTCCCTTTCTCAGCCACATTCCGCCCCACCATTGGCTTCAGGTACCAAAGTCCTGGTGTCCCTCTCCCTTGATAAAGTGGCTTTCTTCTGGAAGGACAACTGGGCAAATGTTGGCTGTGTGTGGCAGGTGTGGCCTCTGCCTTGCACTCTGTAGTTACAGCACCCAGGAAAGCAAAACCCTCTTCTTTATTCCTACCAAGAAGAAACTCTCCTCTTCTTGGGATTTAGGGATCTAAGCACTGGTCTTAGTGTGTGCACAGCCACTCCACCACTCTGAAGAACCAAGCTGTGCCGTTGTGTAATGTGGTCAAATTTTCACCTATTGATCTTTTGTGCCACTCCTGTTGGAGGCATCCAGGCAGTTCACACAATAATTCACCATTTCCATCTCTTTCTATTACAGCCTTGGGTGTTGAGGTATTTCTTCCTCAGATTTTCCACTATTTTCAGTTCTTTCACTGACTTAATATTTTAACCCCTAAAGCTGTACTGTTCAGTTGCAGACAACTTTCAGCATCTTCTATAAAGTTCCTGTGTGTTCTGTCCATTCATCCTGCAAACAAGTCACTGCTCTAAGGGAGGCTTTCTTAGGAAGCATCTTGAGAAGCCTGGTGGCTCCCACAGTCTGTGTACGTTTTGGAAGTCTGCATAAACAGTGGAGCCATTGCCAAGGGTTAGGGCCAGGAGAGTTGGTTGAGGAGGCAATTCTAACATAGGACATGTCCTGCAGGGTCTGTGATTCTCAGCGGTTTGGTACCTCAAGTCTGCTCCCTTTCTTGGACCCCATGGTCTTCAGTGGCCATAGCTGTTGAAGCTCCCCTGGGAGGATCCTTCCCTGGCAGCACCTCCGTGCTAGCTCTTGCTAGTGTGCAGGATGCAAGGATGGCACAATCTTCAGCTGGACTATTGCCATGGAACAGCTGCTAGAATTCCCTGGCTGGGTGCATTTGTCTTCTGGAAGCCTGTGGGGAAGGGTGTACTGACTAGAGAGCCCAGGCTCCTCCAGCATCCATCTGGCTTCACTGAACTCACTGAGCTGTTATTCTTTCCTGATCCCAGGTATCACCTCCAAGCTGAGCTGGGCACTGGTGACTTTCTGAGCACTGGCTCCTCCCAGAGTTTTGGTATTCTTCGCCTTATAGCTGGAGAACCAAGGTCTGGGGTATGGTGGGGGTTTAGCATTAGTTTTACACTGACAGTGCCCCTTCTGTCTGTTGTAGACTGAGTAGTAGTTCATCCACTGTCCAGAGCACCCTGGGCTGGGGCCAAGGCTGGGACCATCCTGGTCAGGCCATGACCTGTACTTTCCACAGAGGTGATATTGGTGAAGGAACTTGATGCACAGAAGACCTGTCACCCTGCCTTCTTGGTGGCCAATTGTTTGATTCTCACCATGGCTGCATGAAAATGCAGCTCAATTTTAAAGAGAGAAAACTGGAGTTCAGAGATAGCAGAATTCTTAGCAACAGATCCAGAATTCAAACCTAGGATTGCTGAGTTCTTGAGCCTTGTCACTTAATGGTACAGAGATAGGATAACTTGTGGGACAGAGCTCATGGCTGACTCAGAAGGGAGGGGCAGCTCTCAACAGAGGCACACACAGAGGGGATAGCAATTCAGTGTGACCAGTCTATTTCTGTTCCCCAGGATGTGTCTCAGCCACTGTTGGGCTATTCAGAAGGCACCGTGGCACCGTTTCAATCAGTAAAGTTTGAAGCTCATGAGCCACTGAGGATGAGGATGTAGGTGGCTCTCCATTGGTGCAGCCAAGTTCATGAGTCACTGAGGGTGGGGACGAAGGTGTGCAGCCAAGCTCTTGGGTCTCACTCCAGGTAGTCCTACAGACCCAGCCCCACATTCTGTGTCCTGAGGTCTGGCACTCCTTCAGGGGTCCACCATACTTACTGCTAATGGCCTAAGTTCTGGATCTGTGCTGCCCAGCCCTCTTGTTCCTCCACTTCTGTCCTGTGAGAACAACCAAATATTGTCAGTTAAAATGAATTAATTTGTAATAAGAAATAAATCATTATACACCTATTATCTAAAATTCAAGCCAGCTAGATAAATTCTACCCTGACTCTGACACCCTAGTCCCTTGCTGTTGCCACCTAGAGGCAGACATGGTTTCATACCATTGCTCACCTTGGTGAATCTGACCTCCTTGACACTGTTGGGATATCACTGTTCATTTAATCAGCTGGCCACCAGGTGGCGCCAAATTATCACACAGAGCCCCAGTCTTCCGGCCTGGAGTCTCTTTAATCCTGTGAGCCACCCTTCAATTGTGCAACTACATCTCTCTGCTAGGTGTTGTGTTGCTCCAGTGCTTTCTATACCTATTTAAAAATAGACAGTTGGTTCACAGGCCTCTTTCTGATGCTCTTCTGTTCGCAGCCTTTTCTCAGCTGTGGCTTCCTGACAGGTCAGCGTTCTTATCACACTTTTCTCCCTGAGAACTTCCAAACTACTTTTAATTATTATTCCAGATAAAATTTTTGGATCAGTTGTTGAGTTCTAAAAGGAATCCTCTTTGGATTTAGAGTGAAGTTGCATTTGTCTTATTTGTAGATTAATTGGGAAGAATTGTTGGCTTTTGGTATTGTCTTCAGGGGAGTGAAATGTCTTTAAATCTTTTTTTAAAAAAAGATTTATTTATTTTATTTTCTGTGTATGAGTGTTTTGCCTGAATGAATGTGTATACGTGTACTGTGTGCATACACTGCTCACGGAGGCCAGAAGAGGGAATCAGATCCTTTGGAACTGAGTTACAGATGGTTGTTGGCCACCATGTGGATGCTGAGAGTGGAACCTGGGTCTTCTGCAAGAGCAGCGAGTGCCACTGAGCCATTCCAGCCCCTAGAACTCTTTTTTAAAAAGTATATTTATCATATTGTATGAGCATGTGTATATGTATGTGTATGTGAGTGTGTATATATGTGTGTATATGAATGTGTGCATAAGTATATGTGTGTGAATATGTGCTATATGAGTGTGTATGTGAGTATGTATATGAGTGTGTGTATGAGTGTGTCTATATGTGTGAAGATCAAAGACAGTTTACAGAGGTCTCCTTATACTGTGTGTCTCAGAGACCAAACTCAGGTTATCAGGCTTGGTG
Source organism: Myodes glareolus (assembly GCF_982192425.1). Lineage (NCBI taxonomy): Eukaryota > Metazoa > Chordata > Mammalia > Rodentia > Cricetidae > Myodes > Myodes glareolus. The sequence continues at coordinate 12,230,824 of NC_142046.1, forward strand.
GCAGGAGCCTTTGCCCTGAGTCATCTTAGGCCCTTAAAAAACCTTTTACTAAGAGTTTATAATTTTCTTCAGATGATTTCTGTATATACCTTTAACAGTCTTGTCTAGGTTTTTTGTTTTGTGCTGTTGTGTTTCCAAGCTGGTTGTTGGTGGTGGAAAGGAAATGACCTTGAGACCAGATGCCCAACACTCAGCCCCCTCGATGGAGTCCTGTTTGCTTCATAAGAGATCCTGGCCCATTCATGTCTTCCTTCCCTGTATTTTGGCGCTGAAACCGATTTTCATACGTGTTTTAAGTCTCTGTTTCTTTCAACAAGGTTTGGAAAGGAGAAAGCAGATACAGGGGTGTGTTTCATGCATTGGAAAGCAAAATCAATTTATGGCATGTGCTGTGAAAATGTTACCTGTCCTCAGACACGTGTGGACCTTCACACACCTCTCACCCCTGCGGTGCCCTGTGGAGTGTAGGCTCGGTTGCCCCTGCCCCGGCCTCTGTTAGAGGTGACAGATATCCTGTGGAGCCTTCGCTCAGGTAGTTTTCTGCTGCCTTTGCCAGCTGGTCTGCCTACCGCAGACAGTTTCCCCTCCTCCAGGTCCTTGTTGTGAGGCCCTAGGACAGTGCTCATGATGTTTGTCAAGGAGACCTTAGAGTCGGGGTGTCCAGATCCACCATTCTACCTCTGACCTTGTGGTTTCTAGAAGAGGAACTTGGTCATAGAAGGAGGAGTGGCTGATGAGAACAAGAGCCTCATTGTGAGCCAGTCTAGCATCAGACACCCCAGTTCAGGGCTCTCTGATTAAAGAGGCTCCCACCTAGGCTTCGTGTGTAGGAAAATGCACCCCTTTACTGTATGCCTTGTAGGTTTAGGGGCTACACTGACAAGGGGTTACTTGTCATGGGTTACTTGTATGGAGGCAGGGATGCCATGGGCGGTGACTGTTTGGGGGCATTTGGGTGGCTTGGGTGTCAGGAGGAGACTTGGCTACATAGATACCTAGGTAGAGAGATGCATAGAGGCATCTCTGTACTTGATGGGCAGAGATTGTAATCCTTCTCCTTCAGGTGACATCATTGGCCTAGTCCCAAGGCAGATGTTCTTTGAATCACTGAGATCAAGTACAGGATTGAGTGAGAGCCTTATAGAGTTGGAGAAGGACCAGACGTTGGATTCTAGACACCTTGTCCTTAACGCAGAAGGGAGCCTTCTTCACGGGCTTCCCAGGGCTTATGGGTGTCTGGGGTACCTTGGCCTGACTTCACTCATCTCACTCTCGCTCCAGTTCCTAAAACTCTCTTAATGCCTCCGAGCATCCTAAGGCCTCCCCTGCCTCTTGGCCATCCATAGTGGCCCTGGTTTCTCTGGAAACCATGCTTGTGACCCCCCCCCCCGTGTGTGTCTGTGTGTGTGTGTGTGTGTGTGTGTGTGTGTGTGTGTGTCTGTCTGTCTGTCTGTCTGTCTCTTTGAGACAGGATTTCTCTGTGTATCCCTGGCTGTCCTGGAACTCACTCTTAGATCAGGCTGACTTTGAACTCAGAGATCTAGGCTAGCCTTGAACTCAGGTCTGCCTGCCTCTGTCTCCAGAGTGCTCCAGGTGGAGGAGTATAAGTAGAGCAGCCTCAGGCCCCTCCCATTGGTCTTCCACACAGCTTTTTTGCCTGAGCCAGCACAGAGCCTGTTTGCAGTGCAGTGACTGAGACAGCACATCCCAGTTCACCCCTGCATGTGGCTCTTCCACCTTCTTTGGGATTCATTTTTGCACTTATTTGCAACATTTGGAAGAAATCACACTCTTGTAGTCGGGCATACCTGGGTGTGTGCTTTTTCTTTGAAACATCCTCCACTGGTGTAGGAAAAGCTGATTATTCTGCCTTCTCCATGGTGTCCGCGTGTCGTCCTGTTCATCTCAGGCCATCCTGTGGTTTCCTGAGTCTCAAATGTTGAGGAGCGTTCTGAACGCCTGGAAGGAGCCCAGGCTGCATCTGGGCTTGTCCTTTCCCTCTCCAGGATCCCACACACACGAGGCCAGACTCTTGCCATGAGCAGAGAAAGACATGGGGCTGTTCTGTGGTTCTGATAACAGCTGCTGTGCGCTCTTAAGGAATTACATCATGAGAACTGCTTTTGCTCTTGCACTGTTTTGGTTTCCAGGGAGGGTTAGCAGCAAGAGTATGTTTATGTGTGCACTAGCAGAGAGGGCTGAGAGAGAGTTGAGAAGAAGAGGGAGGGTCGGAAGAATGAGATTTGAGTAAGGCTAAAAAGCTGGTGCCACCTTCCCAGTGGGATACAGAGTACAGCCCTGAAAAGACGTATCTACATATAATAGTTTAATCCATCTCCCTGAATCACTGTTTTCATATCCGTAAAATGGTGTCTTAGTGTTTCTATTGCTGTGAAGAGACACCATGACCACAGCAACTCTTCTAAAGGAAAACATTTAATTGGGGCTGGCTTACAGTTCAGAGGCTTAGTCCACTGTCACCATGGCAGGAAGCGTGGTGCACAGAGGCAGACATGGTGCTGGAGAGGTCGCTGAGAGCTCAACATCTAGACTGCAGGCAGTGGGGACAGAGAGTGGCACCGGGCCTGGCTTGAGCAGGTGCCTCAAAGTCCACCCCTGGTGTCACAGTTCCTCCAACTGTGTCACTCCCTAGGAACCTATGGGGACCATTTTCATTCAAATCACTACTAATGGGTTTTACAGAATGCACAAATCCTGTCTCCAGAGTCAGGGACAAAGCCTGTGCTAACTGATTGTGAGAGGCTCTGAGGTCCAGGCTGTACCTGACTGAGCTCCTTGAAGTCTAGGGCTGCCATTCAGAGCTCTGAGGGAGTATACACAGGGCACACACACACACATACACACACACTAAATAGAAATAAAATAGAAGTTGAATGTGCTACCAAAATCCTTGAATAACATGATGTGTCCAAAATCCTTTAATTACAAGGACTCTCAATGTCTTCAGGGAAACCTGTATACACACACATACACATACATGTACTGCTTCCTGCACTCCTCCCTGTAGCCTACAAGATCCTTCTGTTGTACCCAGCCCATCTGTCCACTGTTTCCTTTTGATACAGGAGCTGTACTCAGCAGCCTCAGGACCCACCCTGAATGAGCAGGGCTTGCTCATAGCTTGATGGGATACTTTGTCCCGCTTGGTCCTGCCATTTTTCACATAGGCACACCTCTTGTCCATCAGCGAGGCTGTCTCTGTCATGGAGACATACAGGAGACAGATTAGAAACAAGTGCTTGGGCTTTCTTTCCAGCTTTACCTTCCACAGAAAACACGATGGACTACATAGCAAGTGGCAGGATGTCCTCATGAGGCAGACTGAGGTCAGTCAAAGGGAAGGACAGGTCCAGCCTGCTAGATGGGAGAGCTCTGCAGTTTGATCACTAAGCTTGTTCTCCTGGGGTCCACTCCTGGCAGCCTCCTTCCAGCAGTGGGAGCCTGTGGTCTTACAGGTCACCTAGCCATTTTTAATGAATGTTTAAAGGTGATTGTTTGTTTGCTTAGGAAAAGGGAATAGGGACCTGCAAATAGAAACTCGTAGATGGGGTAAAGTTAATGCTACAGTAATAGCACTGGCCATGAGCTGACCTGGCCAGGACAAGTTTTGCATGACTTTCTTTCTTTTTTTCTTCCTTCCTTCCTCCCTTCCCTTTTCCTCTTTCTCCTCCTCCTCTTAGTCCTTCTTCCTCTTCCTCCTCCTCCTCCTCTTCCTCCTCCTTTTTTTCCCCCAGGCAGGTCTTCTCTGTGTAACAGTCCTAGCTCAACTGGAACTAGCTCTTGTAGGACCAGGCTGGCCTCAAACTCATAGAGATTTGTCTGTCTCTGCCTCCCAAGTACTGGGATTAAAGGTGTGAACCACCACCACCTGGCCTTGCATGATTTTCTTATGATCTGGTGGGAGATCAGGGATGTATATGTCCAGGCCTATTCTGGATTTGAATTCAGAGGGCCTCAGTTTCCCAGGATCCTGAGTAGTTCCTACCTTCCAATGTAAGTGGTCTGCATCTCCTGGGGCTCTTGTGGTAAGGGCATGAACAAAATATGTAATGTTTAGCCAGTGCCTCCCCAGGTTGGATGCTGCCCCCTTAGTGTGTCCTACCAAATGGGGCTGGAGAAGAGGATGGGGCTGGCATCATGTCCCTCTAACATTTATATGTATGTGCGCGTGTGTGTATGCACATGCATGTGCGCACACATTCATGCCGTGTCATGCATGTGGCGGTCAGAGGACAACTTGAAGGGAATCACTTCTTTCCTTTTACAATGTGGGTCCCAGGGATTGAACTCTGGTCCTTAGACTTGTTAGCACATGCCTTTACCCACTGAGCCATCTCCCCGGCCATGGCAGCATCCTTTGGAAGAAGCAGGGAGTCACCAGGACAACTTTAGAGAGCCTCTGGTTTGGGCTATACTCAGAAAGTTGCCCTGGGAAGACCCACAGAGTGCCAGGCACATGCAGATAGGAGCAAAGCCTGCCTCAGCCTTGATCTTGGAGTGGACTGGCTGGGCTGATTTGGGGGCAGCCTAAGAGGCCTGACCCCAAATTACTATGGCCGAGCTCTTGAGCTGGGTTTATCTTTCTTTCATCTCTTTTAGGACCCTATTCTGGAGCTCCTGTGCCCTTCACAGGGGTTCTGTTGAAGGGCCCTGTCCACCCTCTAGGGGTTTTCCTTGGTTCTGGGTCCCGTCTACGCTTCCTTTCTCAGCTTGTCCTGCTCTTTGTTTATTACTTCAAAGGGAACGGCAGGCCGGCCAGGTGAGGTCCACCATGACGCTGAGGGCACTTCCTCTCGTGTTGTGTTGCAGCTTAGCAGCCGCAGGTCCTCATTTCTGGAATGTACTTGTCATCGCCCAGATTTAGAACACTCTCCTCTCCTCAAAAGTACTCTGTGTCTGTGTGCAGGCTTCTCCTGCCATGGGCACTTTATTCCTATAAATTTGCCATTTCTGGGAATTTCCTAAAATGGAATCACACTGTACATTCTTTTGCATCTGACTTCTTCCACTGGCTTGACATTTTTGAGGTTTGATCATGCTGCGCTTGTGCTAGCATCTCGTTTCTTTTCTTAGCTGAGTAGTAGCATGCTGTGTGGCTAGGTTACACTGCCTTGGTGTTCATTGGATGACGGACTCTGACCTGGCTCCAGCTCTTGCTGTTAGGAGTGATGCTGTGACAGGCATCCTCTGTGTGTCTGTGGGATGTGCTCATCCTTTGCAGCAGATGCTGGGATCAGATCACTGGGTTGTCCTAACTAGTCAAGAAGCTGCCAAGTTATGTTCTGAGGCGGCTGTGTCACCAACAGTGCACAAAGGTTTCACCCCCAGCTCCCAGTCACTTGATATAGACTGGTTTCCCCCCCCCCCCCTGATTCTGGCTGTCTTATTGAGTATGAAGTAGTAGTGTCTTTGTGGTTTTGGTTTGTTTCCTTAGGGGCTTTCCCCTTATTAGCGCTCTCTCTCTCTCTCTCTCTCTCTCTCTCTCTCTCTCTCTCTCTCTGTCTCTGTGTGTGTGTGTGTGTGTACGTGTGTATGTACCCATGGAGGCCCATGGTATTGAATCTGGTTTGTGTTTCCCCAGGGGCTTTCCGCTTATTAGCTGTGGTGTGTGTGTGTGTGTGTGTGCGCGCGCGCGCGCGCTCGTACACCCACAGAGACCCATGATATCGGATCCTTGGAACTAGAATTCCAGCAATTGTGAACCACCTGATGGGTGCTAGTCCTCTGACAGCTCTGAACCTTCGCGCATCTTTCCAGCCCTTCAGGATGGCTTTTTCTCATCTGCCACAGATTCACCATGTCCTGAGTCAAGTCCCCCCAGACCTCTTCCACCATCGCCATCTTTCAGTGCCTTGCTGTAAACAGCTTGGTCTAGTCTGGCTGCTCTCACTGGCCCCTCAGGAGTTTCTCTGGGTTCTGTTGTTGCTGTCTCCCTGCCCGTCTCCTGTTTGCCACCTCTGCTCAAAGCCCCCTGTTCCCTGGTAACTGCAGTCAGCTTCCATCTCTCCACTCTCTGCTGAGAAGCTGCTGGTGGCTTTTTGTGTTCTGGGAGGTGACAGATGCTCTCTGTAGCCTGTATTCTTGAGCAGTCCAGGCAGAATAACCAGACCTGACATTCAAGGATGTCTTGGGTGACACTGCTACTGGATAGAGTAAGCAAAAGCACCAAAGCAAGACCTCTATGTGCCTCAGTTTCCCTCCATAGAAAATGGGCAAGACTTAAAGGCCTCTCGTGGGATAGTGGAAGGGGAAGCTAAGGTAGAGGAGTCTAGCACATGGCTCTTAGTGAATACTTTATGGTGTCAGTTGTGATGGCACGGCATGGTGTCTAATTTCTTCATCAGCCTTCATCTTCTTTGTAATACATCTTCTAGGGCCTGTGAGGGCCAGGTACATCCTGGGATGGATGTGCAGGTGGGACCTAGTGATCTACTGCAAGGAGTGGGATGACTGGGCAGGAATGTGGGTTCATTGCTGCCACAAGAGTCAAGGAGCAGAATTCATACAGCTGTTGGACATTGGCAATTAATCTAGCATAATCTAGGTGTATGAGCTCGGTAATGGCACAGGCTCACCGTGTTCCATGGAGGGAAACAGATACCCAGGTTCTGTGGGCCAGCCTGAGCTTGAAGGTTACCAGCTCACACCTTTCTTTTCAGGTCTCCTGGGTGATCTTTTGGAGGCTGGTGTGGTTCTGTGGGTTAAGAGTAGGTTTTTATGGGTTCCTTTGCCTTGCAGGCAGGTTATGTCACCAGCAGAGGTGGCACCGAAGCTCCCTGAGGCCTGGAGACTATGTACAAGAGGAATGGTCTGATGGCTAGCGTGTTGGTCACCTCCGCCACTCCACAGGTATGTAGGCTGTGGGAGGGCACCAGGAGAGAGGGCCATGAATAATGAATACGGGCCTTCTTAGGGCCTGCCACTCCAGGCAGGAGGTTTGGGAGCCTATCAGCCACGTGGATGGTGATGTTTTCTGAAGTTGTTCTCTTCAAAGAAAACCAAATACCTCTCCAGTCCAGCCATGGCAAGTGTCACATTCCATTTTGGTGGCAAGAAGGGATCAGACTTTTCCCAGGAAAAACTGTTGTTGATTATAAATAAGCCATGTGTTCCAAAATGAGGTCAGACAGAAGCCAGTCCAACTGGCCACTGAACTTATTTACCTTGCTTCTTAGGAACCGGCTGTAAGGACTGGTGGTCTGCGTGGCCTGGGCAGGGACTCTGCATGAGGTCTGGGATTTACTTTCCAAGCTCAATACTGGTACAGACATACAGAAGGAGGAATGTCATCTGAGGCTAGTACCTCTGTGTCTGGGTGTAGTGCTGGCTCCTCAGAGATGCTGGTAAAATAGGGTTGGGTCTGAGCACCCCACAAGGAGTTTTGAAATTTGACCTCAGATTAACTAACCAAAGGTCATAGGAGTTAGTTTCTTATCAGTCTTTTAAAAAATTTTTGATTTTATTTTTAGTCTTGAAACCACATTTATAGATGCCTTTAAACATTTTTAAAAATTTTATTTTTAAATTATATGTTTATGTTCATATGAGTGCAGTGCTCATGGAGGCCAGAAGAGGGCATCAGATCCCCCTGGAGCTGGAGTTACAGGCTATGGTGAGTCTCCTGGTGTGGGTGCTTGGAACTGAACTCAGGCTCTGCTCTCTGGAAGAGCAGTCTGTACACTTAACCACTGAGCCATCTCTCCAGTCTCATGGATGCCTTTTAAAATTTCCTAGGAGACCACAGTAGTTTCATAAAATGCTGAGTCATCCTTGTTGCTACTGTCACCAATGCCAGCAAATAGTTTGGGACAACTTTTGATTCAACAAGTACCCTTACCTGAGGGCTTGGGGATGTTGCAGCAATGCTCTAAGGCCTTACATCCAAGCAACAGACAGACTCTGGTAACCAGAGGAACCAGACTTCCGTTTGTATCTGTAACTTAAACGCCTTCTCAAGTAAAATAGTCTTCTTCTCTGGCCTGTGTGTGTACGTATACACGTATACACAGATGTGTATACTCACAGCTACCTTGTGCATGTTCGACCCTCTGTACAGGGGACCCACCAACCATGCATCAAAAATGTTTAACAAAAATTACTCCTGCACCAAGTATGTGCAAACTGTTGGTTATTTTTTTCTGAACAGCATCAGTTACTCTTTGCACAGCATTTATTTTGTAACAGGCATTAGCCCTCCAGAGAGGACTCAGAATATGTGGGACAACACATATGATTCTATGCTAGGCGATTTTATGCAGTGCAGATTTTGATATTGTTCAGGGCCTCCATGTATGTAACTGTAAGTACCAAATTGTGTTTGGAATGAGTGCATACATTAAACTTGAAGTACTTAGCAACCGTAGGTTACTGAATGTCACACATTCCATACGTACCCAGCTCTCCCTATTTTTGGTATGCACCCCTTTGTCAAGTTGTAGTTGAGGAACCCAAAGCACAAAGAGGAGAAGAAACTGGCTCCCACTTCTGGGCAGGTGACTGACTCAAACCCATTCTCCCAGGCTTTTGATTTGGTGTCTTTAACATACTGCCCTGTCAACCTGGCGAGGCTGTGTCTTGAAGTACGTGGAGAGTGCAGATTTAGTTCTTTGCCAATTCTAGGCGCACTGGGGCCAGTCCTATTTCTTTTCAGCTTTATTCAGATCAGATTATCCTTGGGGGACAATGTCTTCCACTTAAAGAACTTTTAAAATGACGCTTGTCACACATCCCAGCCCCCGAGCCAGCGTGTCCTGGGGAGGGAGAAAGTTGTGGTGGTGGGTTCTGAAAGCGGGGTGGTTTGGGTTTGTTTGGTAACTGGTGTTGCTACTCTGGAATATGGTATTTAATAATACGATTTTGTACCTAATGAGACACAGCAAAATGATGTCAGTGCCTGAGACCAGGTGACAGCTGATGTGAGGCTGGCATTCTATGTGGGCCTATGTACCTGCAGAGCCGGCATGGTCTCTTACCTTCTGAGACCACGTGGAGTTTCAGTGTGGGAGCCTCACCTATGGACACCTCAGCCCCAGGCATTGATGTGGGCCGCTTGTATTTCTGTTCCACTCTCTGACCTCACACTGTCATAATTCTTAGCTTTCTTCCGTGACCTATAAAAACACCCTAGATTCTAGTAAGACTGCAGCATTTCCCCAGATAGAAAGTGAAATAAAGAGAAATTAGCAAAAGCAGATTCCTTCACCCCCTACTCTAAGATAGAGGAATGGACAGAAACCACAGATTCCTCCATGAGTAGAGTAGAGATGGATAAAACCACTTATGGACAGGCACAGGTTTGGGTGATGAAATGCAGTCATATTAAGGAAAAGGTGTGTCCAACATTTTGGTACCTTCAGAGGGGTGGGCTTTATGAACTCCATCCAATTTGGGTTTCTGCTTGTTTCCCTGTGGGAGGCCCCTGTTCATCCATGCAGGACTCAGTGACCCTTACAAGAGGACTACTCCCCAACAGTCTCTGAAGCTCACCAGCCAGCTCTGTGTGTGTGTTATACCTCCAGAGCCAGCGTCATCACTTGTGCTACAGTGGCCTGCACTGACCAGCCAGCCAGAGAAAAGGGGACCTGAGAGAGAGCTCCGAAGTTAAGAGTGCTGGCTGCTCTTGCAGAGTTTGATTCCCAGTACCACAGCCTATAACTCCAGCTCCAGGAGATCCAGTGCCCTTTTGTGGCTTCTTTGGGTACCTGGACACACATGGCACACATGCATATGCATAAATGAAATAAATCTTTAAAAATGAAAAAAGAAAGTCAACAAAAGGGATGATCTTCTCAGGTCCCTGAGTCTGGAGTCCTGTTGTGAGGGAGAATTAGGCTAGGGTTCTTCTCTCTCTTTTGGGTGCTGGGAACAGAACTGGGCCTTGAGCATGCTTGGTGCGTGTTCTGTACTGAGCTACACTGCAGCTCTGGTGTCGTACTCTCCCCTGTCATTACAGTGCTGGCCAGAAGCTGTTATGGGTAGTGGTCCAAGGTCATTTTGGGGGTTCAGATAGCAAGCTTCACATTCTGGCTTTCATCTTTATGGGTAAGGAACTGTGGAGAAGCACTGTTGACTCTGCTTGTTGACCTGTAAAATGGGAACACTGGCATGTACATGTAGAGAACCCGTGAGGACTGAGATGGTGTGTGAAGTGCTGTCGAGCGTAGCATGGAGCAAAGTGATAGCAGTAGGCACTTTTCGTCCTGTGAGCCTGTCACTCTGTCTCCATTCTGGGGAGGTTTTGGGTGGCAGCAACCTCAGGCCAGACCAGTCAGGTGGTATTTCTCTTTGCCTTCTCCACAGGGCAGCAGCAGCTCAGACTCTCTGGAGGGCCAGAGCTGCGACTATGCCAGCAAGAGCTATGATGCTGTCGTCTTTGACGTTCTGAAAGTGACTCCCGAGGAGTTTGCTGTAAGTGACATGGAACTGATGTGGATGGTGGTTCCGTTACAGGGGCTGGAGGGAGTCACTACTCTGGGTTTCTGCCCAGGCTGGGAATTCCACATATGTTCACAGTAGGAGAGCAAGTGATGGAAAAGAACGCTTTGGGTTTACAATTGGCTGCTTTGGGCGGGACCCACAGTGCATCTGCACAGTAAGAGAAGAAGCAGAGCTCAGCGCAGTTTACAAAGCACACACAGTACACAAACAGGCACATTTGGCAAAGGGTTGGGCCTGCTGCTGACACATATCACAAAGCCAGCCATGTTGCTCGCTACACTTTCGGCTGCAGACACCATGCATTTGTGATTCTGTTTTTCTCCTTTTTGTTTGCTTCCACCTTCTGCATGTTTATGTACTGTCTCCTAGAGCAATAGGCAATATCATTTTTCTTCAGCCTGTCTTTGGTTTCTGGATGATTCTTCGGTGGGGCAGAGCTGACCTGTCATTTGCCATGATGTTTTCCTCTCTTGGGGTTTTTTGTTAGGGAGGGGAATGTTGGCTCTGGGGTGACTACAAGCTTAACTCTGAGCACTGTTCCAGGGCTGTGTTTCTCTGTAGAGCTATGACTAGTCCCTGACATTCTCTCTTCGTTCTCTCCTCCCTCTTCCCTCCCCTTCCCATTCTTCCTTCTTCTTCCTGGTCCCCATGGTACAGAGGCTCTATGCCAACTACAGGTGGATCTTTGCTATTTATATGGCTCTGACTGCCAGCCAGAAGCTTCTCCTTGTAGAGTCTATATTCCCATTTTTAGAATCCGAGGTTTTTCAAATATTGGTCATGGCCTGGTTGTAGCTCTCCGTGGCTCACTGTGGCCTTCTGTGGTTCTGGTCATGGCCTCCCTTTTCTCTGGTCATGACTCTTGTGGCACTAGTTGTGGCTCCTGTGGCTATGGTCATACGTAGCTCTCATGATTCTGGTCATGGGTTCCTGCGGCTCTGGGTTATAGCTTCCGTGGCTCTTGTCTTGACTGTGGTCATGGCCTCCCATGGCTGTGTTTATTAGTCCTGTGTCCTGGTCACGGCTTCAGTGGCTGTATTTGGGGACTTTTGTGGCTGTGGTATGTGGCCTCGTATGCCTCCCATAGTTTCATTGTGGCTTTAGGAGCACTCTTGATTGTAGTTTTTGTGCCTCTGGCCATGAATCTCATGTTTCTGGTTGTGGTTCTGGTCATGTCTCCCATGGCTCTGGGCTGTGACTACCATTCTGATTGTGGCCTCCCTCGGCTCTGTGAGCTCTTAACTCAGGAGTACCTTTGGAGCTGACTGCTTAGTGTCCTGTGAGTGCTTGCGACTGCTCATTGGCAGAGGGATCTAATGGCCAGACTTTCAGGTACCTTATATAACACAATACAACATTAACCAACAACTTCTGTTTGCTTATTATGTCTTGGGAAAGCCCCACAGGAAAGCTCAAATCTCCTGTTTTCAAAGGCCTTTCTGCTCTTGTGTGGTGCAGTTGAGCCATGTGTGGCAGCATGTGGCTAACAAGCTCGGGGTATATATAGCAGCAAAGGTAGCAATTGTTTGCACTGCTCAGGATGGAGCTTTGTGTTCTGTGGGCCTGCAGCACTACTACGAGCCACTCTACCCGGATCACAAGGACAGGGTGGGTGGATGTCACACACCCCTTGCCACCAAGGGGAAAGCACAAGAGCTAGGATTTCATCAGGTGCCTCATTATTCTTGATGCCAAGCTTCCATTAGTGGTAACATTCCCCTGTGCCCTGGGAGGGACAGCATGCTCACTATATAAATCTCTACCCATTTCCCTCCCATTAGACTCTGAGGATGCTATGCTTTGGTCTGTGTTCTGTGCTTTTTAGCAGCCCAGTGACTACAGAGCACCTTGGAATTGTTCCAGGAGCTGGCCACAGTTCTGTATCTGTTCCCCAGCTGTGGTCACAGGTAGCATACTTTATGTGTTGCCATTTTTTTTCCTCTAGTGTTGTCTTGATATAAGGCTTTTTGGTAACACAGTGTAACAGCTTCTGTTTCCTCTTCTCTAGAGCAACTTTGGCATGTGAATGTTCAGCCAAGGCAGTGGGCCTTCTGTCCAGGCTCCTGGACTGTGCATTCACGCGGCCGTACGAGAGCCCCTGTCTCTGTAGCTGTACTTTTCATTATCCCTCACTATGTGCACACACACAATGATGTATTTGTCACACCAGACATTCTTTATCTCTTATTTTGAATTTCTGCCTTGTGGACTACAAGATCTGAATGTGTCTCACTGGACAGGTTCAGTAGACTGTGTGTCACAAAAGCTCATGGCTCCTTTCCCTGGCCTGTCTCAGAGGCAGGTGGTGATTGACACCTGGTTCCAAGGTGACAGACCAAGGCGAGTAAGTAATGAAGTTACCTTGGCCCAAAGAGTTGTTATGAGTGATGCCTCTCCCTGGTCCCCAGATGAGCTTTTGGCCCCGTTAGTGAAGTCAGCCTGTCTGCTGCTCTGGGAAGACTCTTCTTTCCTTTCCACTCTGTGCGAGAGTAGCACAGAAGAGAGGCAGTAGGACTGCTGTGGCCATGTCAGACTCCTACAGGTTCTCAGAGCTACCTCTTAACTTCTGCTCTGATCTTACCAAAGGCTGGTGGGATAGTAGCAGTTCAAGACCTCATGTGGGGTCTGTGGACACATCTCGAATAACTCTCTACCATCTAATTTCGGGGAGGGAGAGGCTTCAGAAGAGAAGTCTAATTTATATGTGTTACTATTTATTTACATTTGAGTAATACATAGTGTCTCTATCACAGAAATTTTAAAATAGTGTATCTACAACTTTTAAAAAGTAGGTAGGTCATACTTGAAACAAAAACCCAAGTAGCGTAAGCATTTCCAAACTAAAATATTTTTCTTACTCCACGTCTCATCTTTCAAATGACTGTGATCAACTTTGAGATTGGAAGTTCATTTCATTTCCAAAGAGAAGGGCGTGGGCTCGGATTTATGAGGAGATATGTGGTAGGGAAGACAGCGCAGAAATTCATTTCTCTCTCTCATCAGCAGTAAAACCCAACTCAATTAAGATGACTTGAAACTGAAAGTAGTAGAAGAAATGGCAGGGGTGGGAACATGACAGGGGATGCTTTTAGGTCAGTGGTTCTCAACCTGTGGGTTATGATCCCCATAGGGGTCATATAGCAAATATCCTGCATATCAGATATTTACATTACAATTGGTAGCAATAGCAAAATTACAGTTATGAAGTAACAATGAAATAATGTCATGGTGAGGGATCATCACAACATGAGGAACTGTATTAAAGGGCTGCAGCATTAGGGAGGTTGAGAACCACTGTTCTAAGGGATTGGAAAGGGCAAGACATGAAGTTAGTAATAGACTAATGGGGTTCTGTCAGACATAAAGACTGCCCAGCAAAGAAAGCATTCAACGAGATGAAGGAATGGCCCACAAGGGTGGGAGAGAATTTTGCAAGCTATGCATTCACCACGAGGGTTAAGATTCAGAATGTATAAGGAACTTCAGAAAGCTCTCCAGTAAAAAGCCCAAATGAAACCAAACCAAAATAAACAAAGAGATAGTGAGATTCATAACTGAGCAGTGGACCTGGTGGGCTTTCCCGGAGCAGGCATGTAGGTGGCCGGGGGACATGGAAGGATGCCCAGAAGTCATCAGGAAAAGGCAACTCAAATACACTAGATCTCATTAACTCCAGGGAAAATGACTGTTACCAAAAAGTTGAGAGATAGTAAGATGCAGAGAAAAAGACACCTGTGTGTGCTGCTGCTGTCACAAAAAACAGTGAAGATGCTCCCAGTGTATGGACCAGCAGCCCAGCAAAGGGTGTAGCTCCAAAACAAGTGAAGTCCATAATTGTGCTTATTGTAGGCCTGTCCACAATATACAAGACATGGAAACAAACTATGTTGGTAAACCTATGTATGGATAAGGAAAATGGGGCGCATACAGGCAGTGGGTTATTATTCAGTCATAAAAAAGAATGAAATCATGTCAGTTGAGACAACACAATTGGAACCACAGAGTATTATGTTATGTGAAGAAAACCAGGCATTAGAAAGACACGTGCCACATGGTCTACCTTATATGTGGCATATAAAATGGTCAGTCTCATGGAAGCTAATGAGGAAAGGTGGGTTCTTGAGCCTGGATGTCTGGAAGGGTAGGAGGGTCAGGAGGGGGACTGAACAGTGGAGAAAGAAGTTCCAGCCTGTGTTAATGAGGAGGGTGAGCTGTGTACTGCAGAAAGCATGGAGGAGCTTGAATGTTTTATCATGAAGAAATTATAACTGAGAAGACAGATATATCTAACCTGATTTAAATGTGACATATCATACACGTGTGTCCAACCATCACATGGTACCCTATAAATACTAAACCTTCTGTGTTTCAGGTATCAGTTTAAAAGCCTCTAACCCAGTATCTCTGTTCTCTTGTAGAGTCAGATCACATTGATGGACATCCCCGTGTTCAAAGCCATCCAGCCCGAGGTTTGTACCATCATCATGCATCCCAGGTGGCTAGGGCTTGGGAGGGATGGTCCTCTAAAGCCTCACAGAGTCACATGTATCCATTTTGAGTCAGAAATTTGGGTTCTGCTGAGAAGGCCACCATCTGGCCCGGTCTGGCAGGGCAGACGGTCTGGTGCCCCCGTCTCTGCTGGGCAGCACACTTCCTTGTCCTCCTTGTCGCAGGCTGTCCTGGCTGAGCGCTTGCTGGAGAAGGGCATGTGAGGGCTGTTGGGTGCAGAGCTTTCTTCATGCTAATTTGACATCCTGGTGGCTGCTTTGTTTCTACCCCGAAACTAGTTGCCACAGCAAACCCTTGCATGTTTATAGTAAACGCACATGTGCATTTTTAGAAGTGATAGAGGGGGAAGAGTCAAGGTGGGTCTTCAGAAATGAAAATTTCTGGTGACATCTTCTAGTTGGTAAGAAGGGTTTGGTTATTTTAACCAGAGTTCCTTTTTTTCTTTGTTTGTTTGTTTCTTTTCTTTTCTTTTCTTTTTCTTTTTTTTGCTAGCAAGTAACACAACTCCATTTCAGAAAGGTGAAGGGAGATGAGGGTCCACATAGAGAGAGAGCTACTGGGTATGGGTGTCCCTGCCATTAACTTCTACTTCCCCTCTTCCTTCCTCTCTATCTGCACGTGTGGCCCAATTTGACCTCCCCCAAATCCTACATTTACAGCTTTTTAGACTGACAGCCCAGTTTAGTCACATGACCAAGGGACTGTGGTCAAGATGAGCAGACAGTGCTGATATGCCTTGGGGTGAAGTCGGTCAGGGAGACAGCTCAGAAGGGCCTGCTGCAGCTATGGTGTGGATTAGAGTATGCTTAGCTTTACAGTAATGACTGCATGTCTTAATGGAGCCAAACCGTCTAGGTCAACCTCAAGCCCAGCCCTCCCACAGCACAGGAAAAATCCATACTGCTGGCTGACTGTGAAGTAACGGTGGCTTGTGCCAGGTAACATCTTAAGGTTGTTCCCAGACATTAAAGTGCATGCTTTAAAATTTTGTTTTGGGGCCAGGTGTTGGTGGCACATGCCTTTAATCCCAGAACCCAGGAGACAGAGGCAGGTGGATCTCTGTAAATTCGAGACCAGTCTGGTCTACAAAAACTAGTTCCAGGAGAGGCTCCAAAGTTACAGAGAAACTCAGTCTCGAAAAAAAAAAACCCAATATATATATTGGAGGTGTCAGTCTCAGAATCACTAGGGCAGCTGTCAAAGTATGGGGTTCCCAGACTATCACCCCTGGACCTGAATCTGCATCTCTGGGTTGGGCCTGGAACCCAGTTGGTACTATTCCACAAAAGTCAACCAGGTTCACCAGAGTGAAGAGCCACAGCCAGCTGCTGTAAATTACCTGGAAAAACCCCAAGCTTGAGCTGCTAGGGCCTATCACAAGTTCCCTAAAAGTGGAGCCCATTTCTCATTGTCCACAATGGTTGACGGGAGCCAAGAGCTGTTCCCGCTTCTTTGCTGCTGCTGTGACTGCCAGCAGACTGAAAACTAGAATTTTTCCTTCTGGGGATGCCTGCCGTGTTGTGGTAGGACCACCCCAGAGTGAGAAGGGCATGAATAAGGCAGTTGTGCGATGTAGGTCAGACTTCCCAGGAAGCAGAGGCCAGTGTGTGAGAGATGGATGGGCACCGAGTGAGCTGTGCTCCTAGCACGTCAGCAGCCCTGTGGACAGTGCCTTTTAGGCCTGACTGTGCGCAGAATGACAAAGAATATCAAAGCCCAGGTGTCTGGGCGGGCAAATGACTGACGTGCTCAGATGGAGTCCTCTAGAATCAGATGAGAACCTCAGCAGCAGATTTTAAAACCAGTGGTCGAGGGCTTTGTGAAATCCCAAGGCATTTGAAGGTTTGCTCTCATCTGGTGATGGACTAAGATTACTCTGAATTCAGCCCCATATAGATGATACAAATAACTGTGGCCATGGACCGTGTAGCCAGGACTTGACTCATGCCCATCTGAGTGCCTACTACTGCAGAGTACAAGGCTTCCGCTTTGCTGGTGTGGATGTAGATTTGGTATCAGGGCTCATGTGTCCAGGAAATAGTTCCTGATCTTCCCCAGTGCTGACTGGGTTTGAGATGGTGACTGCACTTCTGGGGTTTCCCTGGGAACAGGTCATCAGCTGTTTCTCCTTGTTGGCCATTTTGCTAGTGGTCCTAGATCTCTGTTTCCTCCATGTCCTCCTCCCAGCATTGGGGGTTATTATCATGCTGACTGCTGACACCACACTTGTTAATGTGGAGTTGGAAAACATGGCTTAATAAAAGAGCGCTCGACAGGGCTTCTGTCTAGCCACATGGATGGAGAGATTCAGACATTTTGGGAGGACATCCATCATTGCTTCTGGAAGAATGTCCCAGGCAGTGGGATTTTCATGCACACAGGTGTGTCGTTGGGAGTTTGGCAGAAGTGAGGAGATAGGAGAGACCTGAAGCCCCATGAAGGACTCGGCATGTGGGTCCTTGACTTTCTGATGCTGCTAGGAAGGCATGTCCCTGTGGCAAGTGGTACTCAGGGCCCTGCCCACTCAGACCCTTGCCTCTGTGTCCCTGGTCTTAACATCTGATACGCAGTATCAGTAGCCCATTGCCTGTGTGCAGGCTTATAGAGGGATAGGTGCTGATGTGGCCTGTTATTGGGTGGTATGGGGTGAATGAGGGCTCTAGGACAGGACAGGCACCTTGGGTGGGGTTTGCATTGGCTTCTCTCAGCTGCCCCCTGATATACCTGCTGTCACTGGCTTCCTTTTGTGTACTAAAGAAAGGGAGTATTGTAAAGTATCCCAAGGTTACCATGTGAGTTCTGTGTTGTTATGTGGCAAGCTACCAGGTAGACCGTGATCCGTGGCCTGGCTGAGTAGTCATGATTCAGGGGCTTATAGGAGGCTGCAGTCAGCTGAGGGTGTGGACAGGTCTGGAGACCTGCCTTCAGTGTGGCTCTCCCATGACATCTGGTAAGTTAGTCCTGGATGTTGTCATGTAGAGCCTTCCATAAGGCTACTTTAAGGTTCTTGTGGTGTGTCAGTGTTTTTGTGGTATGGTGACTTTCCTTAAAAGTGACCTAGAGAAGCAAGGTAGAAGCCATAATGACTATGACCTGGCCTTGGATTCCAGGCCTGCCCTTCCCACAATATTCAGCTAGTCTCACAGATCAGCCTTATTTAGCGAGACAGGTAAACAAGAGTTGAGCACAGGGAGTTTGGAATCATGGGGACTGTTTGGTGTCACCTGTCATAGTTTCTCTGTGATTCTAAGACTTTAGTCATCAGGACTTTGGTAAGTACTTTACCTCTTTGAATTTGTGTTTCCTCATTTGTAGAATGGGGATGATAAACATCATCCATGGAAAGTCATTTAAACATGGGAAATGTATGAAGAACACATGGCACAGAAGCTCATTTAAAATGTAATGTTATGTATAGAGCTGCACAAACACAATACCTTAGTCAAGAGCAGAAATGTGGGCTGGAGAGATGGCTCAGAGGTTAAGAGCACTGCCTGCTCTTCCAAAGGTCCTGAGTTCAATTCCCAGCAACCACATGGTGGCTCACAACCATCTGTAATGAGGTCTGGTGCCCTCTTCTGGCCTTCAGGCATACATGCAGACAGAATATTGTATACATAATAAATAGAAAAAAAAAGCAGAAATGTACATATACATAGTACAACAAAATTGACCTTAAATTTGTATCAATAAACCAAAATCCATACCAATGCAAATCTCTGTATCATATTGCTCTTTAAATGTAAACCAGCATTTATAAATAATATTTGGGAATATGGGCGTAGTTCTTCTCCAAACTGCTTTCTGCTTTTTGTTGTGTGAAGTAATTTTTGGGGGTATTCACAGTGACCTTTTAGGGGATCTTGGTACATCAAACCACATTAGTCTGGAATTATTCCAAAGGTTCTCATCCTCTGTGGAAACAAGAGAAGAACTTCTTTTCCAAAGCAACATATCCTTAGACCCATATTTTGAATCCAAGATACTTTTAAGGATGCTCAATCATGCCACAAGGACATGTGCTCAATTATGTTCATAGCAGCTTTGTTTGTCATAGCCAGAACTTGGAAGCAACCTAAATGACCCTTGACTAAAGAATGGATAAGGAAAATGTGGTACATTTATACAATGGAGTACTACACAGCAGAAAAAAATAACATCTTGAAATTTTTCAGGAAAATGGATGAGCTAGAAAACACTATTTTGAGTGAGGTAACCCAGACACAGAAAGACAATTATTACATGTACTCACTCATAGGTGGTTTTTAAACATAAAGCAAAGAAACCCAGCTTACAAACCACAATCCCAGAGAACTTAGACAACAATGAGGACACTAAGAGAGACTTATATAGAACTAATCTACATGGGAAGTAGAAAGTAGAAAAGACAAGATCTCCTGAGTAAATTGGGAGCATGGGGACCTTGGAGGAGGGTTGAAGGAGAGAGGGGAGAGACAGGGAGGGGAGCAGAGAAAAATGTAGAGCTCAATTAAAAAAAGGAAAAAAAAGCCTTTAAAATATATATGTTGGCTTGGCTTAGCAGTCCCCAGTATCATTGTCTCTCTGCAGTCAAAAAATTCAAAGAAAACACAATAATATACATAATCTAGACTCTCTGTGTATATGCCAGCTTTATGTGGCTTTTTCTTTTCTTACTCCTTTTAATCTGTGACTGTCTGTACCCTGTCTCTTTAAAGATTTTTATAATTGTCTATATTCTTTTTCTTCTCTCTCCCAAGCCTATGTACATTTATCCAACATTGTGACCCATTTAGAGGTCTTTTGCATCTGAATTTGTCTTTATTGTGTATTTATAATTATTTTCTGACTCGTACTGCTTTTTAAAATGCTAAACAGTTCTTAAAATTCTAAACAGTGGCATTACTAGGATATATATGGCACTACCTGCTTGCCCTGCCCAGTCCTGCGTGGAGGAACTGTTCTCTGCCTCTGAGAGCCATGTACATTGTCCCAGTTTTAGGCACACAGCAGGTCTATGTTATCATTAATCAAGTTGTAGCACGTTGCTCACAAACACCATTTAAATGCTCCACCTCCTGAAAGAGCCAGAGGTGGCAGAAATGCCAGAAAGCTGGCATTTCAAAACAGTGTGGCTTTTCTTTTTCTGCTACTGCTGAGTCAGGAAAACCTCTCTTTAAGGAGTCACAGCATGCTGTCAGTAAGCAAAGCCCATTCAGGAAAATAAATGTGGCTAAACTTTGTTTTTTAGTGTCTAGAATTCCTTTCCAAGCCCTCTCAGGTTTTATGTAGATTTAGATAGCACACGTTGGTGTGTCAGTTTGTTGGAGGATGTTGTTTGTTGGTTCCCAGCCACTTAGCCCTGAAATAATCACACAGAAACTGTATTAATTAAATCATCGTTTGGCCCATTATTAGCTCTAGCTTCTTATTGGCTAACTCTCACATATTAATTTAACCCATTTCTATTAATCTGTGTATTACCACGTGGCTGTGGCTTACCTGCTAAAGTTTCAGCATCTATTTTCTGCAGGGCTACATGGCTTCTCTCTGACTCTGCCTCCTTTCTCCTAGCATTCAGTTTAGTTTTTTCCCGCCTAGCTCTGTTCCCCTATAGCTCTGCTATAGGCACAAAGCAGTTCCTTTATTAACCAATGATATTCACAGCATACAGAGGAGAATCCCATATCATGCATATCATACATATGCACACATGTGGGGTATGGGGTGGGGTTAAAATGACAGTACTATTATTGCCACTCTCAAGTGGACTACTGGCTTCCCACTCTTTCGTTTGCAGTTCTGGTTGTAGTGTTTCTTTTCTCTTTGACTTCTTTCCCATATCCCTGTCATACATCTAGATGGGCCTGCCTTCTTGGCTTTGTCCCCAAGGTTTTCAAAAGAGGAAGACTATGGGAAACTGGGTCTGGAGGTCCGTACCCTAAGAGACCCTGCTGCAGTCCAGTGCCTGGAGCAGCTGCTGCCAGTCGATCTGTACTGAGTGGAAAAGGGGCGACTAAACGAGTGGGGGGACATCATGGCATTGTTTTCTGACTGGGTAGACCCCCACCCCCATGCCAAGGACAGCTAGTCCAGGAGTGACATCTGCTGGAGGCTCAGGCCACTTTTCCCGAAGCAAGGACTCTGGTGATCTCGGCCCTTTGGAGATTTTAATTTAAATGGTTCCCACTACTGGGGCTGGCACTGTAGTATTGTGACTGTGATCTTTTCTCATCCCAGGGCTCAGAGGAGCCTTACAGATGTTCAGTATAAAGAAAATGGGGGTCACTAGCAGGGGGCTATTATTGTGCTGGTTCTGATGACTCTTTACACATGACGAGTTTCATCAAGAGTTGACAAGTTAATGTGGATGTCATTTTGTGGCATAACCACTCATAGCCAGGACCCTGTTGCTGGGTAGCAGGGTCTGGTTTCATTCCTGGCTGCCAGAACTCAGGTGATACTACGTCATAAAGAGATCTGAGTTGTCCTGGTGGCAGCAGCCTGCTTAACCTGGCATGTTTTAGCATCACATTCTATGCCCATCGTATTCCCTACCAAGTCCGTTACACCTACTTCCCAATCCACAGAACTGAGGCTCCTGCAGTTCCTCAGAGACCAGTCTGAAAGATGATGCTGGACATGGACAAGGCTTGGGCTCTGCTTGGCCCATGGCCTTGTCATGGTTGAGCTGCTGCTTAATCCCATGCAGCTCATCTGTCAGAGCTGGGATGACTGCGACTGCTTTCATCTCAGCTAAGACTGAACCCTGTTTCCTCTCCTTATGTTAGTTTCCTTGAGCATGATATGGGGCATCTCTCTCTCTTGCTCTTTCTCTCTCTGCCTTTTAAAAACTTGCAGGAGTTACACAGGAACCTGGTTGGTGCCAGTAGTTTGTGGTCACTGTTTGCTGCTGTTCGGTCTGAGCTGGTTCTGTGTATTGTGGATGGGAAGCCTATGCAAGGGTCAGCACCTGGAGGAGCAGAGTGGCTGTGCATCAGTCCCTGAGCTCTGGGTGTCCAGATGCCAGCTAGCCCAAGGTTTTGGAGAGACTTGCACAATGACGGCTCTTGGACATGGGGTGGTGATGACTGTGCCATGGGGTGGGGGCTGAGCTGGAGTTGAGGATACCTGGTGAGATGAAGGCCTGAGATAAGGGCGCAAGGGTAAGAAGGGGAAGAGAGCAGACTGCACTGGAGAGGAACTCTTTTTTTTTAAATTAATTTATTTATTTATTAAAAATTTCCACCTCTTCCCCGCCTCCCTTTTCCCTCCCTCTTCCCACCTCCCCCTCCCTCTCCAGTCTTAAGAGCAGTCAGGGTTCCCTGCCCCGTGGGAAGTCCAAGGTCCTCTCCCCTCCATACAGGTCTATAAAGGTGAGCATCCAAACAAACCAGGCTCCCACAAAGTCAGTCCATGCAGTAGAATAAAATCCCAGTGCCATTGTCCTTGGCTTCTTAGTCAGCCTTCATTGCCAGCCACGTTCAGAGTGTCCATTTTGATCACATCCATCACTCCAGGTCCAGCTGGCCTTGGTCAGCTCCCATTAGATCAGTCCCACCGTCTCAGTGGGTGAACATACCCCTCGTGATCCTGACTTCCTTGCTCACGTTCTCCTGGAGAGGAACTCTTGACCAGGAAAAGTGTGGATGTGGCCTGTGAGCCTGGGAGGGTGAGAACCAGAGTGCCATTGCCACCTTCCCTGGGTTCCAGGCGTTAGAGCAGGTAGGCAGGGAGGGCTGAGTAGACACTGACCATCTTCTGCCTCCCTGCTTGTGGCTTTAGAGATGACTAGCTACGGCAAGTGAAGAGGAGGGGCATTAAGAACCATATGTTTGAGGCAAAGGGGCATTGTCTAAAGAAGAGACTTGATTTTAACTCCCTCTTCTGTGGAGCTGGAGACCTGACTGCCATTTGTGGTACTCTTGCTGGTATGCCACAGGCTGATCTGCAGTTCCCCAGCAAGGGTGTGCTGAGGCTCTGGGAGACACTGCTGTGTGGGTCAGGACCTGACCCTCTGGCCTGTTGTCTGGCTGTGTTGCTTGCTCTGAAGACACGGACATTCCAGAAAGCTGAGATCAATGTTGGATGAGGGACAAACCCTGTGTGTCCTCGCTTCTCTTTGGCCCTGGGACGGTGAAGAGCTGCCAGCAGGCAGTCGCCTGTGGCAAAGAGCTAAGTTTCACTGACATCATTGAAACCCCTCTCTCAGGTCATGTGCTGGGCAGTGTGCATAGACCTTTTCCCTCTACTTTATCCAGCTAAGCCACAGCCACTTCTCCTCCCGTTGACGGCAGAGCCCAGTCATTCCTCTTCAGCCCTGGCTCCCATTCTCTCTTTGGAGCCGGAGACATCTTTCTCTGGCCATCTTCCTGACCTGCTTAGAGCTTTGCCTCCTCTCTACTGCTCAGGAGGTAGGCCATCCCCCTTCAGCATCCCGTGGGCTCTGTAATGGCCAGCTCACCACACCAGCTCACCACACCAGGACCCCCTCATGTTCCCTCCCTTCTCCTTTCCTGCAGGCTGCCCCCTTTACCTGAAGTGTTCAGATGCCTCAGCAGATGAGGTGCAGTTAGAGCTTCAGGGTGCTGTGGCTTCCCTTAACCCACGCCTTTGCCCCTCTGTATGCATTTGGCTAGTCTAGTGTCTAAGTCTGCCTCCCTAGTAGATTGTAACCCGAGGACACAGGGATTATACCAGGGCTCTTCACCCATCTCCTGCACTAGCATAGTGCCTAAGGCTATTTGCTGTTTGTTGACACATTTAGGTTGAGACAATGGTAATAAGTCCCTCTTTCCACTTGCTGTCCATGCAGTACTGACTTCCTTTGTTCAAGCAGTGAAATTAAATAGCAGGATGGCCCAGTTGGCCTCCAATTGGGACCAAGGCCTGGAGAAGATGGTTCCCAGCACAGGGTCAGAGCACTGAAGTCCTCTCTCATCTACTGCTCTGAGCTTACATTTGCCGTTTCCTTTTTGGTTTCTAGTGATTGTTCTGTCATGATAGCGATTCTGTCACACTGGAAACACAGCAGAAAGGGTTTTCCTCCACCCCAGGCACGGTGTCACCAGGAGTCAGGCCTGGTTGTAGATCTGGCCAGCAGCACATCAGAATTAATGCCGCTAACACTCTGCTACTTTGAGACTCATTTTTTCTCCTTTCTTGAACATGGATATGACATGAGTGCTGGTTAGAACCCAAATTTCCTTTTAAGTGAATTAATAATACAAAACAGACCTTTGCCGAGCAGCTGCTTCATCCACAGTTTGGCTCTTTGGCTGATGGTGTCTGCAGAGGAGGGACGGTTTGTTTAGACTCCAGCTTCAGGAGAATGCAGGATTTCAGGCATTTCAGTGGGGGAGGGGGCGGCAAGCCCTGCTGGCAAGATCTGCTTGAGGACCTGGCTCTGCTGCTGTCCAGCTGTGAGGCCTTTTCCTCTTGGTACCTGCATTTCCTTGTCTGTAAGATAGCAGGGAGGTCCTTCAGGATGACTCAGTGAGTAAAGGTGCTTGCTGAGTGAGCCTGGAGACCCGAGTGTGACCCCCAGAACCCACATAATGGTGGATGAAGAGAACCAGCTCCACAGAGCTGTCCTCTGACCTTTATGAATGCACTATGGTACATGCCCCTCTCCTCCCACACAGATAGTAGTGAAACATGTCCCATAGTGTGATCAGTGCAGGTGATTGTGTAGGCAGAGATCCCTCAAATTGTTGAGATGGGTATAAAGAGAAAATCCATAGACAGGGCTAATAGGCCAGTCTCCAAAGGGCACTGCACATCCCCGATGGGTAGGATCTTCCTCATGGCAGCTACGTCCTCCCATCTGAGCACGGTGTCTGGCCTGGCACGTAATCAGTACTGGTCAGCACTCACTGTCTGGGTAAGAGGCAGATCCCAAAACGTGTCTGTCAGTGTGACCAAAATGTAAGCCCCCAGAGGAGAAGGACCTAGTTTCAAACTGCTTGGCCTTCTAAGTCTGTGTTTTTCTGCCTACAGAATGGATTTGCTGACATGGTAACTTAAAAAGACTGGACCTGAAGACAGAATGAGGTCATTTCTCAGTTTCACTGAGGCACAAGTGACAAGTAACAAACCAAGCACAGCAATGCCAGCATCCCCTTGTCGATAATAAATGTGCACTGTCCAGAATTAGCCTCATGCTCACTGTACCTTCTCCTTCCTATCCCTCAGCTTTACTCTTAGACTAAGTCAGGTGGTATACTTCAAACTTTTGCCTATTCTAGTCCTTTGCATTTTATGCAGATTTTAGAAATTTTTTTGTTTTGCAGCAAAAGCTGGTTAAGGTTTTGACTGTGGATGCATTGAGTTCATAGATGGATCTGGAGAGAATCAACATCTCCAGATGTTGAGTCATCTGGACCATGAACATTTTGTGTTCTAGTTTCATCTCTGTCCCTGGAACAAGTGCCATGACTAAAAGGAACTTGGGAGGGAAGGGTTTTCTTCCTTCAGCTCATCAGTCACTGTCCATCCTTGAAGGAAGTCAGGACAGGAACCTGAAACAGAAACCTTGGATGCATGCTGCCTGCTGGCTTGCTCACAGACTCATGCTTAGCTGGCTTTCTTTATGTAGCTCAGGACCACCTGCCTAGGGAAGGTGCTGCCCACAGTTGGCTAGACTTGATTACATCAGTCAGTAATCAAGACACTTCCTAACACAAGGCCCACAGAGCACTCTAATTACCAAAATATCTCGTGGACGATCTAAACATACAGAGATACATAGTTTCTTAGCATTGCCAGATAGGAAAATCTCCATCAAGGAATTGCCTAGAAAGATTGATTTTCTAAAACTGTTAAATCAACCATATATTTCTTTGTAAATCCTGCTTGATCATGATATAGAATTCTTTTTGTAGATTGTAAGATTTATTTCATTAAGTTTTTTTTTAATAGTATTTGTATCTGTTCATGGTAAGGTATATTGGTATAGACATATTTGTAGTTCTTGTTCGGTTTTGGTGGCAGTGTTATGTTTACATTTTTATTTTAATTTGTATGTGTGTGTGTGAGTGAGGATATACACATGCTATGCCATGTATGTGGAAGTCATGGAAGGTATATTGGTATAGATATATTTGTAGTTCTTGTTCGGTTTTGGTGGCAGTGTTATGTTTACATTTTTATTTTAATTTGTATGTGTGTGTGAGTGAGGATATACACATGCTATGGCATGCATGTGGAAGTCAGAGGATAACTTTTGGGAGTTAGTTTTCTTCTTCTACTGTGGGTACCAGGACTTGAACTTGGGTCATCAGGTTTGTACAGAAAACACTTTAACACACTGAGCCACCTCACCTTGTCAATGTAATGTTGACCTCTTAGTGGAAGCTGGGATGGAAGAGTTTATATAGAATCATGCTTAACTATTTCACAGATTTCACTCTAGAATCATGTGAGCATGATTTTTCTTTATGTAAATTTTATTAACTTTTCCTTTTAAATAGTTTATTTTTAAGAAGCTGAGGCTGGAGAGACGCTTAGCTGTTGAGAGCATTGACTGCTCTTCCAGAAGACCTGGATCCGATTTCCAGCACCTACATGGCAAATTGCAACCATCTATAGTTACTGTTCTAGGGGATCTAACGTCGTCTTCTGTCCTCTGAGGGTACTGCATGCATGTGGTGAACGGACATACATTCAGATATTTATATACATAATCTCAAAATCTTCTTTTCAAAATTTCTAGTTCACAGAAAAACTGAGAATGAGGTCTGTATAGTCCCTACATGGCACCCCACCCCAACTGTTGTATCCTAGGAGTTAGAATCAATGAACCAGTACTGACATTCATCATTATCCATTCTGATAAAAATGGGACAGCATATGCACACACATGAATCATATAGAATATATTCAGTGCCTTAAAATTCCTCTATGCTCTCACCCCTCCCTCTCCTTCTTCCTGCACTCACCCATGCTCTGGTGTGCACACCCCTCCCTCTCCTTCCTCCTGCACTCACCCATGCTCTGGTGTGCACACCCCTCCCTCTCCTTCCTCCTGCACTCACCCATGCTCTGGTGTGCACACCCCTCCCTCTCTTTCCTCCTGCACTCACTGGTCTTTTTACCACTTTCAAAGTTTTGCCTCTTCAAGGATGTCTTATTTTGTTTTGCTTTGCTTTGTTTTTTGAGACAAGGTTTCTCTGTGTGACAGTCCTGGCTATCCTTGAACTCAGTCTGTAGACCAGGCTGGTCTTGAAATCACAGAGAGTCACCTGCCTCTGCCTCCTGAGTGCTGGGATTAAAGGCATGAACCACCATCACCTGGCCAGAAAGGGTGAATTTTAAGAAATTTCTTAAAAGAAATTTAAAAGAATTAAAAATATTTATATTTATTTATTTTTTTTATTTTATGTGTATGAGTGTTTTACTTGCATGTGTGTATGCATACCACATGTGTATAGGTATCATCAGGGACCAGAAGAGGGCATCAGATCCCCTGGAACTTGGGTTACAGGTGTTGGTGGCTGCTGTGTGGGTGCTGGGGATAGAATGTAGGTCCTCTGCCAGATCAGCCAGTGTCCTTAACTGAGCCGTCTCTCCAGCCCTGTCTGGAAATGCTGTTAGCAGAGGAATCTCTACTCAGTTTCCTGTTGTTAGTGAGCTTCTCTCAGCCTCTTCTCAGTAGTGGCTGTGCCTGTTTCCATTCCTGTCAGCAGAAGGTCAGCTGTTTGCATCTGTGCCAGCCCTCCAACTTGTCAAAGGATGAAACAGCAACCAGGAAGTTTACTGATCTCCGACCTTTCTGTTGTCCCGACACCCAAATGCCAACTGCCTTGCCTGTGCTCTCAGCTGCTGTTGCCTTGGTCCAGCCCTCACAGCCACTGGGGTGGGGTTTGCAGAGAATCAAAAGTTTCAAAATTTTCTTCTGAGCAAATGTAACTGTCTTTTTCTAAAATGGTATCAAGGTATGATTCTAGTCTTGAAGGGCTCAGGATGGCGTAAAATGCTCCCTTGTATCTGTGTGATGACAACTTCCCTTGCCCCTTCTGTCACAGCAGCTAGACTCTCCCCACTTGAAAGGATGTGTGCGGACAGATCTGTCCTTACGTTTGTGCCCACATTGGTCCTGGGTCAGTCAGGTTCGAAAGCTCATATTACCTCTGGGTTTGCACCCATGCCCGGTGTTTTCCTGGACATGTGGCACTGGTACAGAGCAGGGACCACCTGCCTCTCACAGATTCCTAAGGGAAAACAGGACCTTGTTTTGTGACTAAAGACCATAGCTTGGGAAGGCTGGTGCTGTAGCTGCTTTCTGTTGCTGTGACAAACATGATGACCCAAACAGTGAAGGGAGAGACAGTTTATTTCCTGTCTTTCCAGGTCGCAGTCCACCACTGAGGGAGGTCAGGGCGGAAGCTCAAGCAGGAGCGGCAAGCTTGGAGGACGCTGCTTGCTGGCTTGTTCTCTCACAGGCTTGTGCTCCGCTAGCTTTCTTAGAAATCAGGAGATCTGTCTTGGGAATTGTATCACACACAGTGGCCTGGACCCTCCCACATCAGTGAACAGTTAAAAAGGTCTTCCACAGACATGTCCACAGACAATGGGATGTAGGTGATTCTTCATTCAGAGCTTTTCTCTGAGACTTTAGGTTCTGCCAAGTTGAAAATTAAAACTAACTTGAAGGGCTGGAGAGATGGCTCAGTGGTTAAGACCACTGGCTGCTTTTGCGGAGGATTTGGTGGCTCACAACTGTAGCTGGATGCAAGTGTCCTCTACTGTCCTCCATGGATACCAGTCACATGTGCAGGTAAAACTCACAGAACTATAAAATAACAAGAAACAAGTCTTAAAAAAACTAGGACAGTTGGGAATTTCTTATTTTTTTTAAAAAGTTTTTAAAATGTTTTATTATATTTAATTAATGTGCAAAGTAACAAGTCTCCATATGGGACTTTGATCTGAATTTCACTTTGATCAGTCCTCCTCTCCTTCCCCTCCCACACGGTGTCCTTCTGATCCCATTTTTTATGGCTGGGGATTTCCCCAACACAAAAACCTTTCTTTGGAAGACCCTTCAAAACTACTTATTGTATTGAGATACAAAAGGAACCACTTTGACAGGTGAAGGCTGGGTGGGCTTTGGAGTAGGGTGACTTGGGTGTGTGGCCAAGCTAAGAGGCTCCTAGCAGATGGAGGAGCTTCACACAGTTTCCACATCAGTTTAGGCCCTCTGTGGAATAGTTTGTGTGTAACATGGAGGCCAACTTGTTGGGGTATCTGTTCCTGCCCGGTACCCCACAGCTGGCAAGTCCCAAAGAAAATTACACAGAGTCTACATTAGGTTATAAACTGATTGGCCCTTAGCTCTGGCTACTTATTAGCTCTAATAACACATATTACCTCATTATCCTTATCTACGTTAGCCATATGGCTTGGTACCCTTTTCAGCTGTCAGCTTACATGTTGCTTCTCTGTGGTCTGGGCAGGACTGGTGGAGGGATCTTCCTCCTCCTTAACCTTCTCCTACTCTCATTGACCTGCCTCTACTTCCTGTCTGGTTGACCTGCCTATACTTCCTGCCTGGCAAATCAGCATTTTATTAAAATACATGATTGACAGAATACAGACAATTCTCCCACACCATTGATGAAGGCGTAAGTCACAAAAAAATCCCACACCAGTTTGGAATTATGATTAATAGAATGGTTATTTATTCAAAGGGGAAAAACTTACAGATTACTGTCCCAGACAATAGCCCCTCTGCGCAAACAGGAAAGGAGTCTAGGAGCCGGAAGTGAAGCTGGAAGCCAGAGAGAGAGTGGAGGAAAGCCGCTGCTTTTTTAAAGAGAGAGAGAGATCACGCCCCAATGGACTGGTATCTCAGCGGCTATTGGCTGAAGGAGCGGAAGGAGCTCCCGCAGCATTTGTGTTCCTTTGGTATTCTGAGGCAGGTCATGGAGAAGTGGGCTGTGAACTGCTGATGGCAGTCCCAAGCATCTGATTCCTGTTGGCCTCTGTGACCTGCATACTGTGAGCATTCAAGTAGAGTTCTTGTGCTGCAGCTGAGGTCCTGAAGGCCTGCTCTGAGAGCCATGATATCCTGGGAACTGAGCCTGAGTTCCCCCGCATTCTCAGAAGGTTTGCTTAATGAAATGGAGCAGAACAGAAGCTGCCCCAGCAACCAGGAGCTCCCTGGCTCTGGAAGAAAAGACTGAATTTATTGGTGTGACTTACCTACCAGCATTTTCGGTCATATTAATGAGGGAGGCCTTTCATTACACCATCATAGAAGTTGCTGGGAGATGGGTCCTTGAGGCTACATTGTCATTTAGAAGAGGGGACTGGGGTGGGGTGCAGGTGTTGCAGACTTTGTGCTCATGGGAGGGCCAGAGCTGTTCTAGAACCCTCAAGGGCTGCTGCTGCTCAGTGTGAAACTAGGAACATGAACTCAGACTTTCCCTGGGAACCAGCCATCAGTGGGCATGATCCTGATGTTCCCCTCCTTGGGTATGGGGGTCTTGAGGATGAAGATAAAGATGTGGTGTGAGTTGGGCTGCAGGCCCTTGGAGAGGGATGGTGCTTTCATGTGCCACTGCCTTCCCTGGGGGGATCCCACTTGCAGTCGTTTATTGAGACCTAAACAAGAAACCAGCTGGCTGTGTAGTTGATTCTTTTTATTCTTTACACGTTAGGCTTTCAGGGGGTCTGCCACCCAGCTAAATAAATCACACAGAGTCTTATTTTTTCTTATGAGTGCCTGGCCTTACCCTTCCTTAACTTGAAATATTCCATCTACCTATTGCTGCTGGGCTTTTATCTTCTTACTCTGGGTCTGACTGGGTGGCTGGCCCCCAGTGTCCTCCTCCTTCTCTTACTCCTCTATCTTCCCTCTTGCCAGATTTCTCCTTCTATTTATTCTTTCGGCCCACCAGCCCTGCCTATCCTTTCTCCTGCTTTCTATTGGCTGTTCAGCTCTTTATTAGACCAATCAGGTGTTTTAGGCAGGCAAAGTAACACAGCTTTACAGAGTTAAACAAATGCTGTATAAAAGAATGCAACACATCTTTGCATCAATAAACAAATATTCCACAGCGTCATGAAATGTAACACATCTTAAACTAATATTCTACAACATGACTGAATGTCAAGGGTAGAATGTCAAATATGTTAGCTGCCCAAAAGTTTTGTTTCTTTCTCCCCACAATTCCATTTGTATTACATTTATTTGTTTATGTGTGTGTGTGTGGGGTTGTATGTGTTAAAGCATGTGTGTGGAGGTCAGAAGACAACTTGTGAGAGTTGGTTTTCTCCTTCCACCAACCATGTGTGTCTTGGGAATCGATTAAGTCTAAGTATCTTAACATGCTGAGCCATCTTGCTTGCTCCCAACTTCATATTCAATAATAATGGCTATTGTAATTGTTTGGGTAGTATTAACTTCACAGAAATCCATCCACTGAACATTTTCAACATTCTCAGGAGGTAGGAAATCTTATTATCCTCCTTTTTGAATGAGAAGATTGATGTTTAGAGAAGTTATGGTCGTAGGGTTGGCCAAGGTGACTGGCTATAGGTTCCACATGACATATGGCAGTGTGCTATGCATTGTAGGTTGCACATTAACTTTATTGTCATAATTTGAATTTTGTTTGATTCTTTTCATGAAGTTGATAATGATTTTTGCATATGGAAGAGAGAGGGTGTGAGGGAAGTTAGGCAAAATGATTATGATTGGAGAAAAGATATTTAATTTAAATTGCAATACAATGAATAGAGATCCTGTAGGACTGGCTTGCAATTGTAGTCTGAGAATCAGGACCTTAGTGGGGCCCAATAAGCAAAGTCTCTGGGAGTTCTGCCTGGAGAGATGTGCTGGTGGTCATCAGCTGGGAGGTGGTAATATGATCGACTTGGGTTAAATTCCTATTTCCCAGAACCCTCAAGGATGTCAGTGAAGAGGTGAGCCTCTGACATCTTCTCTTTGGGGAAACGGTGGTGTGAGGGTTTGCAACATGGATTATGGTGCCTGGACAGGTTGGGAAAACCTCTAAGTCTTCATTAGCATCTCTGTATAATGGTGTGTTGATTAGAGAGCTGTGAGGATGTGCCAGTTAATGACCTTGGGTCTCCGGACACACAGTGGCTAGTTACTGTTCAATCTCATTTTTTCTCTTCCCTTTTATTCTCCTGAGTGTCATCATCATCCAGATGTGCACACAGGATTTGAATCTCAGGCCAGAGCTCACTCTCTAGATCCCAGCCAGTTTCCCCAGGCCTCACTTGTGTCACAGAAACTGATTCTGCTCAGTGTTAGTTACATAGAGATGTGGACACCTGTAGGCTCCTCCCAGAAGATTTACCACTGTTAGGGAGCCAGGTGGACTCCACCCACAGACATCGTAGGCCTCACCTAAGGTTTTCTGAAATGGCCACTATTTCAGGTGTTTTGTCTTGTGCTCTGCTCCAAATTTAACCTCATCCCTTGACTTAGTCACTGTTCTGTTGCTGTGAAGGAACACCATTAACTCTTATAAAGGACAACTTTTATAAAAGAAAACACTTAATTGGGGGCTTGCTTACAGTTTCAGAGGCTTAGTCCATGGTTGCCATTTTGGGGAACAGGAACATGGGAGCAGGCATGGCAGGCATGATGGTGGAGAAGTAGTTGAGATCTATATCCTGATCTGAGGCTGGAGGGTGGGGAGACAGAGACAGAAGACAGACAGACAGACAGAGACTGGGCCTGGTTTGGGCTTTTGAAACCTCAAAGCCCACCTCTAGCAACATAACTCCAACAAGGCCATGTGTCCTAATCTTTGTAGTCTTTTCAAATAGTTCCACTCCTTGGTGACTGACTAAGCACTCAAATATATGAGTCTATGGGTGTGGTGGTAGGGGCACCATTTTGTAAACAGACTGCGTGTTAGTTTCTAAGCCACCCAGACCCAAATAATCACACAGAAACTATATTAATTACAAAACTGTTTGGCCAATGGTCCAGATGTATTTCTAGCTAGGTCTTGTATCTCAACCCATTTCTATTAATCTGTGTATCGCCATGAGGCTATAACCTACTGTAAGGTTCCAGCATCTTTCTCCTTCAGCAGTTACATGGTGTCTCCCTGACTCTACCCGCTCTCTCTATCTCTTCTAGCCTGGCTATATTCTGTCCTGCCTAAATCTGTTGCCTTCTCTCTTGTGCTGCCCTAGGAACATCTGATTTTCCTCTTTGTGGTAGCAGCTCAGACTCCCCCATGTTCATTGCCCCGGTTGTCACCTCCGATCCCTGAGAGAACTTGAAACAAGACCACTATTCATGATGGTTGTGGGTGTCAATAACTCCATTGGTGGTGGGATCCAATTCTGTTATTTTTACCATAGTGATCACAGATGTCTTCCTCTGCTCTGCCGGCTGGCAGGTGAGTCCTCCTGAATGTGTTAGGAGCATAGTTCTCCAGTTGACTTACCTAGCTTGCAACCTGGGCCTTATGTTCTTGATGCCATGCAGTCGTGAACAGTTTGCATTGCTTCCTTGAGTTCCTGTGTTTCAGGGCACAGGCTGGCTTTTCCCGTCTTTAAAGTTGCCACCATTACTTCAAAACCTGGAAACGTTTCCTCATTGTGCTTCCGGGACAGAACCCTTCCTAAAATCCTCCCTTTCTCTTCATATCCATGGACAATTAATTAGCCCGCAGCCCTGACTTCACTGATGTTTTATTGCAGAGAAGCCAAGCTGTGTACCAGGAATATCAAGACTCTACAGTCCCTCAGAGCTGAAAGCCATGTCTCTGGGCTGTATGGTTCCTAACTCTGGACTCTTCCAGGGAGGTCTCTGGAGTCTTGTTTGCTTGCTTTCCCATAAAAGAGCTTTCCAAGGTCTCCCTCTTTTATCCTTTCTTTGTTAGGGTGGCTTGAGTGGGAGACCTGGGCTCAGGATGGGTTTGGCTTCAAGTAACATAAAGCATTGGGGGTCTTCTGGGCCCAAGGACGCATCTGCTTGGCAGATCTTATGGAAGCTGGAGGTGGCCAGAGGCCAGACTCAGAGCCTGACACTATCTTCTATCTTGCTCTTCTCTGTCTTTGTTCTTGCTTCTGTTGGCCTCCTCTGACTCTCTGGGTAATGTCCTGATGCTTAGCTCTTCTCTTCCCTCCACCCAGAGCGAGTGATCATCCAGTGCTATCTGGCATGGGTCATTCAGAATGGCTGTCCACTTCCCACCCTGTAATGGGATTCAGGTGAGGAGCAGGTTCCAGAGAAGACTGAGCACTAGGAGCCAGTGTCCTCCAGGTCCCCTGAGCCTAACTGGCCATCTATCTTCTGGAGACCCTCAGGCTCTGAGACCTTGTCTGCTTCAGCCAGTGTCTTTCACATTCCTTCCATGCAGGATTCTGCACAGGGGCTGGGATGGTGGCCCAAGGATGCCCTGGGAACCTGTGGAGGAACTCACTGCAGATGGAGATTGGAGATTGGTAGCCTCCCAGTCGTCACAGTTCCTAACAAAGCCTTTGGATTTATGGGTTTTAATCAGCCGTGTGGACACTTGGTCATCAGGAAGTGATCAGCTGTCTTTCCTGAAGCTCGCTGGGGTCAGGAGAGACCTTCAGTGGGGTTCTACCCTGCTTTTAGTGATTCTGCCTGGGAGTGCAGCTCTCGGTGCTGAAGTCTTCCTCCAGAAGGGTCCCGGCTTCCTGCCTGCCACCTGGCTCATCTGGCATCTGCTGAATGTCCCTTAGACTCCTTGGAGGTGGAAGGAGTCCCTTCTTACTTGGTGGCCGTGACAACATTGTGAGGACAGGAAGGGATCTGGCCTGGGACTCAGGATGTATATCAGTAGTACAGACAAGGAGATCTTTCTGTAGACCCCAGAATTCCATAGGTGTATAGACTATGTCTGTGTCTTAACAGAAAAATTATGTTTCAAGCCTTTGTTTAGATTTAGCTAACATATAAAAAGCCATTTTGGTAATCATTTTTGGTATACCTGAACCTAATTTGAAACAGAAAGTTGACTTCCCTTTTACTCCCAAGGTGTTTAAAAAGCAAATGCCTGTTAATAGGCTTTTGCATGCCAGAATTGAACTGAATGTCAGTGCACAACTGGATTTATATGGCATGGGGAAGGCTGTTCTTTGTCCCTCGTTCCCCAACCCACCTCCTGCAGAATGGTTCTGGCAGTGCCTGAGACTGTAAATACTTGGGGTTGCCTCATTGGGCTGTTAGCATGGGCAGGAAGCAGCCAGATAATTTTATGATCCATAAAAGCAAGCACCAGACATGCTCTGAAATTCATTAGTGTTTGCTTGTCATTACAGATAGCCTGTGTTGTTTGCCTTCTGACTAGACAGCTGTGGGCAGGGCCCAGTTTGAGGGCATGCAGAGCCCCGAGGCTCTGGCTGCCAGCAAGCACAGTTTAAAGTAAAGCTTCAGTTCATGGCTGGGGACTGTGTTTTGCTCTTCAACACAAGTGCTGTGGACTCAGATGAGCTTTCCTTAGTGGGAAGGATGACTTCCTAGATCCTACTCATAGGATGGGTAGTGGTCCTTTGCTTAGGTTTCCCCTCTTTATTGCGGATAGACTTGAGGATTATACCCCAGTTCTCTGCCACACAGCAGTTTGAACTAAGTCCAACCCTGCTCAGAGCAGAGCTCTATTTCTCTACCTTCTTCTCAACTCTCAGACCTACAACATTCAGGGCTCAAGCTGTGACTGTTACCATGATTCCAACATGTCTGTGGGGCTGTGGGGGTCTCCAGGCCAGCTGTCTCTCTGATGTAGGAGTAGACAGAGAGGCTCCAGTCTTGGCATTGGATGTGCTGAGGTCAGGCCCTCTAGCAGTCTTGAAGTCTGAGTGGCATCTGGAGGATGCCAGTGTGCCCAAGGCCAGATGACTAGGGTCTTGGAGTGGAGTTGGATATTAATTACTACCTTAATATGGTTGGCTTAGGCATTTCTGGGGCCTGGATGGGGTAGTGAGTTTCATGCTTATCATTTGTTTGCTCAACACAAGGCAAGACACAGACCACTTGTGAGGCTCCCCCTTTTGTGTTCTGAGGGGTCTGGGAATGATCAGGGAATCCCTGATCTAAGGGGAATGGTAAGAAATTTACCCATGTGTCTACAGAGGCCACCTGGGAGGGGAGCCAGTACTCCTAGCTGGGGCAATTGGCAGAGTGTTCTCGAAGGGTCTTCTTTGTCTGTAGCCTAGGGAATTGTAATGTTAAAAAAAATCAGAAATAAAGTATATCCTTGGTAAGGAGAGTCGCTGGAACACAGGTAAGGCAAGAGAGGAGAAAGTTACCTGTGGGGCAATTACGGATAAAGGGCATTGTTTGAAATGAGACTGGAGCACTGCGGAGGCTGGTGGCTCTGGTTGGCATAGCAGAGGGGCTGTTGGCTCCAACTGGACAGGTGTCTGGCTCTGCCTCTCAGCAAGCACCAGAACAAGCCTATGGCACTCTGCTTCCCTGGAGTTGTGGCGGGCCCCACTTCTTCTGAGGCACCCCCTGGTCATGCTTGTAGCAGGATACTTGCCTGCCACTGCACTTGCCTGTTTCTTATCCGTTCCCTGCTTTCTCCTTCCAGTTTTGTCTCAGTGTGCCTTCCCAGCTTGGTTACACTCTTTTCTCCCCTGGGCTGTGGCATTTATTTTCTAGAGGATACTTCTGCACCCACATCTGCTTCTCCTTCCCTAATGTCCCTTCACCTGCAGCTTTAAAGTCTCTACCCAGCTTGTTTTAACTTTCTAGTAGTTTCCTCAAGGTTTTAGCTCAGTCCCAGGTCTCTCAGATGCAGATGCAGGCCACATGGCATGCTTGTCTTCTCCTGGCCTTTTGTGTCCCCACTCTGTCCCCACTACTTTTGTGTTTCACATCTTGTACCTCTTCCTAGGCTTTTAGATCTCCCTCCAGGCCTGTAGGCTGGCTTTCGAGCCCATCCTGCTTGCTCCCCCAGCCCCATTAGAACCTCTGATCATACTCTAAATGTGCACTGAGTAGTGTGTTCAGATGTCTGTTTTCCCCAGTGAAGGCAAGCAGCTCTGTCCCTGAGTTGTGCAGCCTGGCTTTGTGCTGCTGATCAGGGGGCACTGAGAATGGGAGCAGCAGGCTGGGCCTGTGGTTGGGAATGAAGCCATGGTCTCTCTGTCCGCCATGTAAACAGTGGTTCCATACCACGGCAGGCTGATGGCTCCAGCGTCTGAAAGGCTTCTGTACACTTCTGAGTAAGTATTCCTGTGTAGAGGAAACATCTGGAAGACTGAGGAAACAGCTTTTCTGAAAGAGCCATTCCTGCTGATCTACACAGCCTGGGGCCTTCCGTAGTTATCATTAGACAGTATCAGCGTCCAAACAGCCTCACTCCCTGAAGGGTGTTGTGCTATGCAGTCGTCGCTGGTTGCTGGAACTTTCAAAAGTCTGATATTATTTCCAGAGATTCTATTCTGTTCGGGATGTTAAGTTGTGATTCAAAAGCATGGGGTGGGAGAGGCTTCAATGAGGTGCTCAGTGAAACTTAGCTTGAGCAAATACAGACTAGTCTTGTGGTGCATCCTGCAGCTGCCAGCTGACTGCTGTAAGACTTGGGGGATGGTCTTAGGGTCTGGTCAGCCTCAGGTCCCTGTGCCACCTCTGGGCATTTTGTATTGCACAGCCACTTTTCCTTCCAAGTGAAGTCTGCTCGTACCCTGGTCCCCTGCCTGATAACCATCTGTGTCCCTCAGTCTTCCTCGTAGATTTTCTCTGGTAAATGCTGCCTACCTTGATTAATTTGCATATATTAAATTGTTTGCCGTGAAGCTCAGCTCTCTTACCTACAAATCCCATAGTGAAGTCTACTTCTTCCTTCTTATCCTGTCTTCTTTTCTCCTCTTCCGGTTCTTGCTTCTCCTTGTCTGCTTCTGAACCCCGAGTGTGCCCTGATCATCTGTCCCCATTCTCCCCCTTCTAGCCATGATTTCCTGCTGCTGTCTTCCTGAATGGTCTCACCTTGTCGTCTCTGCACACATGGTGCTGTACCACAGGACGCATAACTCCTGATTGCAGCACGACCTCTCTGCGCTCCTGTGCAAGCAATGGTGGAGAGGAGTTGCTGTGGTGGCTTGAGCATGGGATGGGGTGGGGAGCAGGGGTTCCCACCCTGCCAATGTGGTGAGGGAGGGCTCTGTATTGCTTCACGCTTTTCCTTAGTTATGAAGTGATGGCCATTAGCCTGAGATAGAATCCACTAAGTGTCTAAGTTCTCTTCTTATTTTCAACATGTATCTATTGTGGGGAGGACACAGATCATAGCACATGTGTGCAGGTCAGAGGACAAATGTGAGAGTCAGTTTTCTTCTTCTACCATGTAAATCTGAGACATCAAACTCAGATCGTCAGGCTTGGTGGCAAATGCCTTTTACCCTTGAACCATCTTATAAACTCCCTTTCCCTTTCAAATTTCAAAGGATTAGATTTCTGAGACAGGCTTGTTGGGCTTGGAGTGTCTGCCCATCACTTTCTGTACTGGAGTAAGTCAGTTAGCATAAATTATGTGTTCTATAAAAGGTTTAGAGAGTGCACTTAGAAAGTCACATGACCCTGGAACTGCTGGGTTAATGCTATTCTTTTCTTGTGTGATTTTTAGCACGCTTATCACCCAGCCAAGTCTCTTCTGGCCCAGTCCAGAAGGCCACGAGGACCCGCATCTTCCTCAGAAGCACATGCTTCCAGAGGTTTTGTTTATTTATTATTGAGTGAGTGCTCAGTGCGTGCTGTTCTGGTCATCACAGACTTGAGGCAAGGCAAGGATGCTGGTGACTTCATTGTCCTTTACGGGTGCTCTGTGTTGTTCACGACTTTTATAATTAACACCTAAAGTAGTGTTGTTGTTTTTTTAAAGAGAATATTTAAAAGATGCTGTATCCCATCTCATCCCTGCAGAATGGAAATGGACATGTAGCCCTGTGGAACTCCTGTTGGCTTGTCAACTTGTGGGGCTGGCCTGCTGGTTGCTGTATTATATTTGTTAACTGGGACCCCTCCTCTGTCATGTGGATTAGAGACTGCAGGGCTGCTATTGGCTGCCACAGGCACAGACAGCTGGATCTAATTGTGCAGAACTATGCTGGATGAGGGCTGCAGAGGGAATATTTTTGGGAAATTTGCATCATCGTGACCCTAAATCTAGTGCATGTTTTCCAAACAGACAGTAGTTAAGGATTTGCTAAGACAGTAGTGGCTGTAAATGAGTTGTTATTCTATAGAAGGAACTGAAAGCCAAGGGAGACAGTTTGCTCCTGTTCATTCAGTGACCACCCCCATGCATACACTCAACTCTCTTCCCACTGACTGCCCTCCCACCTAGGATGTGCCTGGCAAAAGTCCTGAAGCTGACAAGCTGCTTTCTCCTGGGCACTGCCTCCTTCCTTTCCCCGTCTCAGCTTCCAGCAGGTGTTTGTTTCAAATGACTGAAGTGTTGCTCTCCTAGGAGATAATATGTGTACCCATTGCTGTCACCAGCCAAATATGGGCTCAGCAAAAGTAACCTGGCCCACCCCACTGTTCTTGCTCCTGTTATCAGAGTACTGACCCCCCTAACACTCAGGAGAGAACTTCCCCTCAGTATATGATACTATGCTTGCCTGGCCTGGTATTCTTAACCTCCTCACTCCTATCACTTTTCCCAGAAACCTTCCTCTTTAATCACACGGGCTCTTGATATTCTCAGCCATGCTGAAGTTCTCCTAATTCAGCAACTCGGCCTTCATATGTGCCCTTCCTGCTGCCTGAATCTCCTCCTGCCGCACAGTTGCCGGGAATGGCCCTCATTCCTTCCAGTCTCTGTGCTAGGGCAGTTTACCAGGAAGGCCCCTGGAGGTACCCTCTCCAGTGCTTTCCCAGAACACTTCCCTTTTTCCTACTTACTACAGATTCTTTCTCTCTTTCCTCCTGTAGAGTCTGAGCTTTGTGTATGTGATGTTTCTGTTGCTATATTTCCTCGACACACCCTAATTCTGGAATGAGTGAAAATAGACATGTCTTACATCTACCCATCACTACTGTCCCTTCATCTTTGTCTGTTTTTTGGAGACAGGGTTTCTCTATAGCTTTGGAGTCTGTCCTAGAACTTGCTCTGTAGACCAGGCTGGCCTCGAACTCACAGAGACCCACTGTTTGCCTCCCGAGTTCCGGGATTAAAGGCTTGTACCACCATCATCCGGCTTCATCTTCTCTGTCTTCTTTCTTCTCCTCCTTCCTTTCTTCCTCTTTCTCCTCCTAGAAAGAGCCGAGAGAGAGTTGTGCAGGAGTCTTGTATCTAGAAAACATCCTTAGGATGCACATCAACTAGAAGCAAACAAAGAACAGTTGATCTTTGTTGTCTGGAGTTCTGGCAATCAGAATCCCTGCCTCTCCCCAGCCCTCAGCAGGCACCAATGTCCTCAAGGCCAGGACCTTTCCAACAGTGCCAGCTACTTGGATGCCCACTCCCTCCTCTCACCTTCCCTTTTCCCTCTCTCTTCCCTTGCTTCCTTTTCCCTGGGTCCCAGATCGTCTCATGCCTCATAGCAGCTAGATTTGTCCCAGGAAAGGGCAGTTCCTGGCAGTCACACATTTCCACAAGCTTTTTCTGAACATCTAGTAAGTGGCTCACTGCATAAGACCTCTATTTGAGCCTTAACTCTCTCCACAGACATGATGTCACCTGTGGCCAGCTGATCATGATCTTCAGATTTCTCTGTGGAGAGTGCAGAGGGTCTCTTGCTCCTGTGGGGACTGCTGGTCCTTTATAACTAACTGTTGACAGGTGATAAGTGGCTATGACTTTATAATAGTGGTGCATATTTCATTGTAAACCATGACCTCTCTTCTCTTCTCTTCTCTTCTCTTCTCTTCTCTTCTCTTCTCTTCTCTTCTCTTCTCTTCTCTTCTCTTCTCTCTCTTCTCTCTCTTCTCTCCTCTCTCCTCTCTCTTCTCTTCTCCTCTCTCTCTCTCTCTCTCTCTCTCTCTCTCTCTTTCTCTTTCTCTTTCTCTTTCTCTCTCGGTTTTTAAAGACAAGATTTCTCTATGTAACAGTCCTGGCTGTTCTGGAACTAGCCCTTGTAGACCAGGCTGGCCTCAAACTCACAGAGATCCACCTGCTTCTGCGTCCTCTCTTTAAACTAGTTTCTTTCCTGGTTATGTTGGAGTTTTGACTTACTGAGACCTGGGTTTCCTGTTTCATCCACTTTGTGTATTCTCTGTTATCTCTCGTTCCTGTCATCTTCCCTCTTTCTCAGAACCTTCGGATGGCTGCACCTTCCCATTGCTCAAGTCTCAAACTTCACATTCAGAACACTATGCTTCCTTTGGTGGACCTGCAAAATGGCAAACCAACAAACAGCACCACTGTCACTGTGACTGGCACCCGTGACTCAGTGCCCAGTGAGTGATAGGCCTGGATGATGTTTTCAGTGTTTGGTAATCTTGGGCCATTCTAAAGAGTAGACCTTGTTTCAGAGACCCACGGTTCTCTTCTTTCTGTCTGTTAATTGCTCTGTGATGGGTATATGCACATGTAATACACAAGGGTACAAATATTAAAATATTTGTTTGTTTTTTGTAGGTTTTTTGTTTGTTTGTTTTTTACCTGTCTTTTGCTTCATTGTTCTGGTTTCTCTGTTTCTGCTGGCTTGTTCTTATGTCTGTTCATTTCCTTCTGTGTGGCCACCCTGCATGAAGACAGTTGCATTGATGGACTTGCAGGGTATAGAACCCCAAATGTCAGTATGTGTTGAGATTTATTCTGGAGTGTTACAGGGGAACCTAAACTTCTCCACCCTGTTCCCCCGATGGTTATGCTGTCTGAACTCCTATTCCCTGGCTGACTCTCACTCTCTTCTTGTCGCTCATGGTAATGTAACCAAGGGCCTCTCTGAGCCCAGCTTCCCACATCCCAACCCCGGCAGCAGGCTCCTGACTCCTAGCCTCTCCTGACATAGCCTGCCTAGGGACTCTGCTTCCAGGTAAAAACCAAACTGATTTCCAGAGCTATTGTGAAGTCTCTCATTGAAGGGTAGAGCCCTTCCATCTCCACCCTTTTGATCAGCTTGAGTTTATCTTTTCCTTCTGGGCTTTTCCTCCTGGGCTGTGTCAGGCATTGCAGGAGAAATGTGCCTCTCACATGTGTTGTCTGGATTCAGTGTAGCAGTATCTGTCGGTGTTTGGGGCTTTGGGGTTTAACATGAGGACAGGTGAT
This sequence comes from Myodes glareolus, assembly GCF_982192425.1. Lineage (NCBI taxonomy): Eukaryota > Metazoa > Chordata > Mammalia > Rodentia > Cricetidae > Myodes > Myodes glareolus. Next base: position 12,272,952 of record NC_142046.1, read on the forward strand.
GGGCAGGAACCCAATTTCAGTCACAGACTAAGCCTATTGCTCTCTCACCCTTGACTACAACCGGTCTCACTGAGTATGACAGGAGGAAGAATCTCACTTGTGTGGACAGTGACACATACACAAAACCATTCCTGTTGTATTCAGAGCCATTAGCATCTGCTAGAGCCAGGGAGAGTTTGTGGCTCTGGATGTGTTCTTTCAGTAGATAGGGCTCTTTGGAAGGACCCTGGTGAGTACCAGTTCCACTTCCTACTGACTGTAACCTTAGGTAAGTGGCAGTCTCCCTGAGCCTTGTCTACCATGAAGAGATGATACTAGACCACGTCACCATATGAATTTAGTAGCTAACTTGCAGATATGCCTGCCAGAACCCTTGGGCCGTTTGGCATGCAGTGAACCCCGCTGTTTGTCCTGAATCTCTGCTTCTGGCAAAGCTCATGACTACAGTCCCTTTTATCCTTTATCTCTGCCTTTGCAGCCAGGAGCCACATGCCCCTTTCTGACTTGCTAGATCCCTGAGTCAGCTTTGATGCCCACTGAGACCCTTAGATGCCCTTGCCTAGGCACTGTGTAGTAAGTTATATCCTGTCACTCAGCTGTCTTCTTGACTGGCACCTTGTCATGAATAGGTTTTATTGGAAAAGGGTGAACATGTGTTTGTCTTTCTGTAATATCAGAATTTATTGAGCAACAAGAAAATCACAGGTGACATTCATTTCATTGTCTTCAATTCATTAAAAACTTCTGAAGCACTTGGCAGACTTGGCCACTGGCAGGTACAAGTTCTTCTATTCCAGTCTTAATTATTAACTCTCAGGTCACATAATTGTCTTCAGAGTGAGGCAGAGAGAGACACAGAGTAAAAGAGAGAGACATACAGGTTGGTGCCACACAAGTGTCAGAGAGGCCTTACTAAACGAAGAAGTAAGAGCAGCTGCAGATGCAAGGGGTCACTGCAGGTGGTTAGGTAAGAGACGCCATAACCTAGTCTGAGAGTTGGAGGTGCAGGACTGGGTCTGCACTAAGTGAGCCGCCCCAGGCAGGGGTGTCATGTCAAGTGGAAGGCCTGGGAACAGAGTTGGGCGTGCACTACCTGTTGGTCATGTGATGCAGGCACCTGAGAGTTTGATGATGGTGATGGGGGTGCTGCTGTGACCATGGGAGGACAGGTTTATTCTGGGTAACAGTTCAGAAGAATGTCATCCATTATGGTGGGAAGTCATGGTATTGGGAATAGCCTGATCATTGTCGTCCACCAGGAAACTGGGCAGTAGCACTCATTTGACTTTCTCCCTTTTCCTTTCTGTTCAGTCTGGGACTTCAGCCCATGGGATGGTGTTCCACCCACATTCAGTGTGGGCTTTCTTATCAGTTAAACCTCCAGAAACACCCCTACAGACATTCTCCAGTGGTGTGTTGTCTAGGAGAGTCTAAGCCAGTTAAGTTCCAGTAAAAATGAACCAACACCCAGTGTTAGGTGTCTCTTTTATAAAACCCAGGACAGGGTATCACACCATTTCTTGGTCTGGTATGTTTGGTAAGTTCACAGGCCTGACTTTTTTTTAATGGTGTTTATATGTCCATATATTCTTAACTTAATTTGATTAATTGATAGGTGGTGGTATTTTAGGTGAATAATGTACCCATGGTTGGTGCTGGGCAGATCATGGTTTGTTTGTTGTGCAAACCGTTTGTGAGGCCACACTGCCTTGACATTTGAAATCAGATTGGCGAAAACCTCTGTTTTATAAAATAGTTGTTAGGGCACAGCATAGCTGTAAAACGACTGTCCTGTACAGTAGTAGTGACACCTGATTGCCACACATCTGCTGGAGCCTCTGGAGGCCAGCAGCCCTGCACTGGCTTAGGTAAGAATGGAGACTTATTTCCCTGCCTGTCTGCTGCCTGAACAGATCAGCTCTCTGCTTGTTTCTCTTTAGAGATGATTGGCCAGAGCAGTGGTGAAGGCCGTGTGAGGATGATGACTCACTCAAAGATGGAGAGCAGTTGTGAGGTGCAGAGGGATGACATGCGGGAGGCACCTAGCGCAGTTCCTGGCATGTAGTGCGTGCCTAGGAAATCTTGCAGCCCATGCTAGCTGACCTGGGCTTTGGAAGTCCTGGAATCCCATAGACTCCAGGCTCGTGACCTAGGGTCTTAGCCCCATTTCTCCCTGTCCACTGCTCCTTTTCTTGTGAGTGTTGTTTTACTAATTTAGGCAACAGGTTGAAAGTGCCAGCCTTTGTTCTAAGCACATTCAAATGTGGGCTCCTCTAGTCTTTATGGCTAAGAATTACTCTAGGTGGTGGGTGCTGTTTTCAGATGAGGTCAGGCTTGTTCAGGGAACTGTAGCCATAGATTCAGGGCCATTTTCAGGTGGGTAAAGACAGGCATGGAGAATCAGTGACTTGTCCTGGACCACAGAGTGAAGGTGTTACCAGGTCCACTTAACCATTGTCTCCTAACCATTCGGCTCCCAGACTTTTCTGATGCATATGCCTTCAGTACTCACCTAGGAGACTAAAGCCAACTCTCTGCCAAGCACCAATGGGAGGGTCTCCTTGAGAGCTAACGTTCCTGCTTCTACCCCAGTACCCTTCATTTGTACATGCTTTCTAAGATGACTTCCTGCGGCTGGCAAGTCCTGTATGTCCCTCAAGGATTTGCTGGCTCCTCTGTTGCTTGTCTGTCTCCTACACCCACCCTTATACTCCAGCAGAGGCCAGCTCTGATATATTCCCTTTCTCAGCAAGACGCCACCCCAGTCTAGGCTGGCCTTGCTTCCACTGCTCAGTGGCCTCCTCTTGTGGTGCCTTTGTCTGCCAGCTCCTCTGAAGAATCTCCACGAGTAAACCTGGCAGTCTCCCCCTTTGTTTTGGTTGCTTTTATTTTTCTTCTGCCAGAAGGTGGGGTGGGAGGAGGCAGGAGAAAGCTTGCAGTGATGCATAGAGGTGGAACGGTACTGGTGCCAGCCTCATGGTGGTCCTGGCGGTCTGAGCCAGTGGCTCTTCCTTGAGGTGCTGTGTTTTCCTGTGGACATACTGAGTGAATTTGATTTGGAGAAAGTTGCAGTTGGAATTAAGCTCACCTGTTGGTACTATCTTCCTGTGGTCTGGAGGCTGAGATGCCATGGAGGTCTTCAGGAAAGATGCCAGTCTTCCCCAGAGCTCCTCTTACAGATTTCCTCACGCTCTGTGCACAAGTCAGGGTTAGGCCTTTCTTAGAGCATGCCATGGTATCTGACATCCAGAACCAACCCTAAGCTCAGAGAAGGTGGGCTCACCTCAATATGGGACTCAGAGCTGGTGGGCTCACCTGACTGTGGGACTCAGAGATGCTACATCAGATGAGTAAGACCATGTTGACACTGTCGCCTAAGAGTGCACATAGGCGAGGCTGTTAAAAGAAAGTTGATTTTGTGCTAATTAGAGGTCTTTCCATAGACAGTGGTAGTAATGAACATTTGCCTTTGACTGGCAGAGTGTCTAAATGAATCCTGTGTTACTGAGATTTTTATTTATGGCAGCTATGTAGACATACCCTTTTGGGTCTGGGCCTACAGAAACTGAGGTGCCCTGTGGGAGCCAAGGAATGTGTAGCCAATAAGGAACTTGGAATCTTGGTTGCGCTTAGGACAGGAACATGGGTGCCACAGGGCTACTAGCTGAAGCCAATGGCATGCGTGTATCTACTACACCAAGCAGCAGGATGTAGGAGGCAAGCATGGACAGTTCCAGGTAGGGCTTGGAGCCTCCATCAGAAATGAGTACCTGGAAGATCTGACTGAGGACAAGGACAGTCAGGCAAAGACATGGCCCTGTAGAGAGATTCAGGGCACAGTTTAGGGCCATGGCGTCCCAGTCAGGAGTTGACATTACTAGAGGAAAGACCAGTGGCAGGAGAGCAGGGCATGCAGGAGTGGGAGGGAGGATAGTTAATGATATTCTGCTGTGGAGGAGAAGGAAGGGGACTGAAAGAGATGGGGTGTGTGGCCAGGCATCTGATAATATTGAGTGAGACTTAATGTACATTCACATGCAGCAGGAAGGGAAATGAGAGTGGAGGAGGTTGAAGATTGGTGAGATCTCTGGGAAAGCTGAATGGTGGATGGGGCCAGGTTCTTTGACCTCCGAGAGGGAGACCAAGGAGGCCAGGAGAACTGCAGGTGGCACAGGTTTCCTCCTCACAGTTTCTCTTTTCTGGTGGACTCAGGGATTGTGCATGAGGGAGAGCAAGACCCGGAAGACTGCTCTTAGAATCCTCCCACGCCCTCTTGACCTCAGCCCAGGGTCAGAGCTGGCCAGCCAAACAGTCTGTAGATCTAGGGCATTGGGAGGACCATGTACAACCTTGGCACGTCCAGGATTTAGAGCTGCCAGACATTCCCAGCCTCAACCCAAACCCTTTTTCCCTTTAGAGCCAGCCTTGTCTCCTCTGGTCAGTGTTAAGTTGATCACAATCATCTTGGTTCTATAGCGAGAATCTTTTTAGACCTTAGTGACTGGAAGAGTGTTGTTCTGTTCCTTCACATTTTCCTGCATTCACACCAATGAAATCTCTTGTAATCCTGCAGTGCCAAACATGGAAGGGAAAGAGTGCCAAGGAGATGGCCCAGAGAGTGTCACAGTGTAGATAGAGTCATCTGATTCCACTTGACATCTTGATAATCTTTCTGTGCTGAGGGTGGAGGTTCCAGTGCCAAGGAAATCAGACCTTATTCCCTCAAAAGCTACTCCAGTGCGTGCTGTGGGCCAGCAGTGTCACTCCTCAGCGATGGAACCAGTGTGGAGGACCCTGGTTATAGGGTGGAGGGCTGGGATTCAGAGTGAGGCCTCTTTACGTGAGGCTCTTTGCTCAAACCAGGCAGTCAAAGCACCTCTCAGACAGTGTTTTGCACAGCTGAAGTTTTAATTTGAAAGGTGCCTAGTCTTCTAGTGTATAAGGCTCCCTAGAGAATTGCCAATCCTCCAAAATAAAACAACCCAGTAGTGTTCAAATGTCGGTCTCAGAGACATTCAAAGCGAATAAATTCAGGGCAGATGTGTGAAGTGCCTGCCTTGACTATTGACTGTATGACTGGTGAAAAGGGATCTAGAAACCATTTCAAGACAGTAGAGGGAGGAGAGAAGGAAGGAGACACTTGGTGCCGGAGCTGATGCTGACCACAGCTCCTGCTACATTCCCTCCAGTGGGGGAAGACATCTGTGTCAAGTGCCCACATGGTCTAGGCATCCCATGTCCTGTGTCCTATAAGAATA